>NC_133336.1:154246849-154846849 GCF_042186555.1 Aquarana catesbeiana
GGCTGCATGTATGGTGTCATACCATACCACTAGATCTGGAAATTAACTGCAGTAATCCCTCCTTGTTTCTAGTTCCTGGCCAAACTCTTAACCAGTTGCCAACCGCCGCACGACGATGTACGTCGGCAAAATGGCACGGGCAGGCAAAAGGACTTACAGGTACGTCCTTGCCTGCCCGCGGGTGGGGGGTCCGATCGGACCCCCCCGGTGTCTGCGGCGGTCGGATTCAGGTCAGGGGCGATCAAAGATGAGGGGGAGGCCACTCATTCGTGGCTCCCCCCTCGCGATCGCTCCTGGCCAATGACAGGCTTCCTCGGCTTCTGTAATGTAAACAGAAGCAGAGGAAGTGATGTCATCTCTCCTTGAGCCGTTCTTTTCGTTCCGGCGCCGAGGAGAGAAGACATCCAAGTAAGTTTGCACAAACACTACACTAACAGTAGAACACGCAGGCACACTTGTCACCCCCTGATCACCCCCCTGTACCCCCTGTCACACTGACACCAAAAGCAGTTTTTTTTTTTTTTCTGATTATTGCATTGGTGTCAGTTTGTGACAGTTATAAGTGTTAGGGCAGTTAGGGTTAGCCCCCTTTAGGTCTGGGGTACCCCCCTTTAGGTCTAGGGTACCCCCCTAACCCCCCCTAATAAAGTTTTAACCCCGTGATCACCCCCCCGTCCCCAGTGTCACTAAGCGATAGTTTTTCTGATCGCTGTATTAGTGACACAGGTGACGCTAGTTAGAGAGGTAAGTATATAGGTTCGGTGTCAGTGTTTTATAGCGACAGGGACCCCTATATACTACCTACTAAAGGTTTTAACCCCCTGATTGCCCCCTAGTTAACCCTTTCACCAGTGATCACCATATAATTGTTACGGGTGACGCTGGTTAGTTAGTTTGTTTATTATAGTTTATTATAGTTTTAGGGCACCCGCCGTTTATTACCTTATAAAGATTTAACCCCCTAATTGCCCGGCGGTGATATAAGTTACGTTTTTAGGGTCAGATAAGGTTTGCGTTGCCCCAGGCAGCGTCAGGTTAGCGCCAGTTTTGCTAACACCCACGCACGCAGCATACACCTCCCTTAGTGCTATAGTATCTAATCCGATCAGATCTATACTAGCATCCCCAGTAGTTTAGGGTCCTCAAAAACGCAGTGGTAGCCGGATCAGCCCAGATACCTGCTAGCACCTGCGTTTTGCCCCTCGGCCCGGCCCAGCCCAGCCCAGCCCACCCAAGTGCAGTATCGATCGATCACTGACACTTACAAAACACTAAGCACACATAACTGCAGTGTTCGCAGAGTCAGGCCTGATCCCTGCGATCGCTAACAGTTTTTTGGTAGCGTTTTGATACAGTCGCTGACAGTCAGGAGCTTTTTTGCCTGTGAGTCTCACTAGTGTATATATTAAAATGAATTTCGCGCAATATTACCAATACTCAATAAATATGCGTAAAAGTGTGTAAACATAGACAAAATAAAAACTTTTATATAGTGGTTGCTGCAGCTGTAGTTGCTAGGATCAGCGATCTCTGTGTTGCAACGTATAGCAATTCCCACTGTTTTTCAGTGAAGTGATGGTGCTATAGTAAAGTGAAAACGTGCAGGTATCTATGATAATATTGTGATACAAATGCCATGAATGAAGGCAGGCTGGAATATCATGAATAAATTATCGTGAATAAATAAATTCTTGTGAGTGAAATATTCCTAATAAAATTCTGAATAAATAATATTAACTGCAACCCGTCATAAAATAAAAATAAATTTTACACAGAAAAGGTGCCAGCAATAATCTATAAAATAAGTGCAATCACAATTCACTTAAATGTAACCTTAAAAGTGCAGGTGATAACATTGCAAAATTATAAATAAAAAGTTCTTGAAACAATAAATAGATGACGATATTAAAAAGGTATTTATAAATGTTTCTTCTACTCAGATCTGTTCTATCTTGTATGCCGGGTATAATATTCTTATGGTGGTGCCTCCTAGTGTGGTCTCACAGAACTCTCACCTTAAAATTGCAATAATCAGGCTTTTGGTAATTATGTCTTTAAGGCGTGGAAGCAGTGTCTGGGAGCCTCTCCTTTTTTGTGGTTATCTCTCCATACTTTCTTCTCTGTCACTCCGCTCTGGTGGAACTCAATATCAGGGGAGATAAAAATGGGGGAGGAGGAGAGAAGAAAGGCTCCACTAGTGTGATAACGTTTTTGAAATCAAAGGGGGGGTATTTATTTGGATAATGCTCTTACATTTAGTACAATAAAAACAGGCAGAGTAAATAGGTGAAAAGTCTGGCGTTCTCAGCGCCCTCTCACTTGTGCTTCAGCTTGTGCCGCTCCAGCCAATCCCTACGCGTTACGACACGTCACGTGTCTTCATCTGTCCCCATCACTTCACTGAAAAACAGTGGGAATTGCAATACGTTGCAACACAGAGATCGCTGATCCTAGCAACTACAGCTGCAGCAACCACTATATAAAAGTTTTTATTTTGTCTGTTTACACACTTTTACGGATATTTATTGAGTATTGGTAATATTGCGCGAAATTCATTTTAATATCTACTGTACCAAGTGTTGGTGTGAACACCCTCATTTTGCTGCAATATTTACACCTTTTTGATAGAATTATTCCCTTTATTATTTAGTCACTATTATTATTCATTTTTACATCTACCAGCGCGAAGGAAAATTTTTAATAAAGTCTCACTAGTGTACCCCTAAATTTAGAGCCCAAAATGGCAAATCGAAGGAACACTAGTGAAGAGGCCTACACGTTTCTGAGCATGACAGATTGTGAAGAGGAAGTCACTCATCTGTCAGATTCAGGCTCAGAATACAAACCTGTAGAGGACAGCGGCTCCATGACAGCTAGCTCTGACGACGGAGTTGTGTCCCTGCTAAGGTCAGGCGTACCAGACCCCGAACTTCTTCTTCTATCCTTGAAGTGCAAGAACCGCAGGTCCCTCATATGGAGCAGAGCAATACTAGCGCCGCTATTCCTTCTGGTGAATGGGCAAGCACCAGCGGCCTAGTACACCCTGGTCGTACATCCAGCACTGCAGTATCACGTGGTGACGTGGCGAATCCCATTGGCAAGCACTAGTAGTGTCCCGCTGCCACCAAGAAGATGAACACAGGCCCGTCGTGCCCAAAGTGCCCTTCCTGCTGCATTCGCCATTTCGAATTGGGTACCCACCACTTCTGCAGCACCCGTACTTCCCCCATTCACTGGCCAACCGGGAATTCAGGTG
This sequence comes from Aquarana catesbeiana, assembly GCF_042186555.1. Lineage (NCBI taxonomy): Eukaryota > Metazoa > Chordata > Amphibia > Anura > Ranidae > Aquarana > Aquarana catesbeiana. The sequence continues at coordinate 154,250,106 of NC_133336.1, forward strand.
GAAACAGTTGATTTTACGCCACTGGATTTTTATTCACTATTTTTCACCGAAGATTTCTATAGATCTATTGTGGACCAAAGCAATTTATATGCTGGTCAACACATCGCCGCTAATCCCCAGTCCTCCCTTGCCAGAGATTGGAGACCAATTACGGTCTCCGAATTTAAGATCTTTCTGGGCCTTTCCCTCAACACGGGCATAAATAAAAAGAGTGAGTTGCGGTCATATTGGTCCACTGACCCAATTTACCATATGCCCGTGTTCTCTGCTTACATTGCCAGGGCACGATACGAGCAGATTTTGCAGTTCATGCACTTCAACGACAATGAACTCTGTCGTCCTAGTGGAGACCCTGAATACGATCGGCTCTACAAAATTCGGCCCCTCGTAAACCACTTCAACCAGCGTTTTGCAGACTTGTTTACTCCCCATCAAGTTGTCTACGTTGAAGAGTCCCTGATTAAATTTTCTGGCCGCTTGTCATTCAAACTGTATCTTCCCAGCAAGCGTGCCAGATACGGGGTCAAGATGTATAAGCTCTGTGACGGGGCCACAGGCTATACATGTAGTTTTATGGTTTACGAGGGCAAAGATAGTCACGTAGAGCCGACAAACTGCCCTGACTACATAGGAAGTGCTGGCAAGATAGTGTGGGACTTGGTGTCACCCTTATTCGGAAAGGGGTACCATTTATATGTGGACAATTATTACACGAGCGTGCCACTTTTTAGTCACCTTTTTGATCATCAAATTGGAGCATGTGGCACCGTGCGACCTAATCGCCAGGGCTTTCCCCAGCGGCTTGTAGATTCCCGTCTTAGGCTGGGGGAGAGAGCCTGCTTGCAGTGTAATAATTTGCTCGGTATGAAGTGGAGGGACAATAAGAATGTTTTCGTTCTTACCTCCCTTCATGCAGACACGACGGTCCAAATTACTACGGCAACTGGTGTTGTGGATAAACCCCTCTGTGTCCACGAATATAACCAAAATATGGGAGGGGTGGACCTCAACGACCAGTTGTTGGCGCCGTACCTAATTGCCCGTAAGGCCAGACTCTGGTACAAAAAAGTGTCTGTATACTTATTTCAATTGGCTTTGCTGAACGCTCATGTGCTATACAGAGCTTCAGGACGGACTGGATCCTTCCTTAAATTCCAGGAAGAGATCGTCAGAGCCCTTCTGTATCCAGACGGTGCTCCACCTCACCTTCCCCAACCAGATGCAGTAAGCCGGCTGCATAGGAGGCATTTTCCTTATGTCCTCCAGAGTACCCCTACCCAACAAGCCCCCCAAAGAAAATGTCGTGTCTGCAGAAAGCGCAGATATAGGCGTGACACCCGGTATTATTGTCCCTCCTGTCCTGGCAATCCTGGTTTTTGCATTGGTGAATGTTTTGAGCGCTACCATACACTAGTTGGGTTTTAGCGTAGGGTACAGCATTGCACAGACTAGGACACACTTTCACAGGGTCTCCCAAGATGCCATCGCATTTTGAGAGACCCAAACCTGGAACCGTTACAGTTTTAAAAGTTAGTTATAAAAAAAAAAGTAAAAAAAAATACACAAAAAAAATAAAATAAAAAAAAACAAAAATAGTTGTCGTTTTATTGTTCTCTCTCTCTATTTTCTGTTGTTCTGCTCTTTTTTTACTGTATTCTATTCTGCAATGTTTTATTGTTATGTTTTATCATGTTTGCTTTTCTGGTATGTAATTTTTTATAGTTTACTGTGTTTTAACCATTTTTTTGTTTTCAGGTACGCCATTCAGCTGCAGCGCGATTTTATTTATCTTGACAGCAACAGCGTTTGCTCCCACGATACATAAAGCCGTGACTCCAGCGCTGTCGGAGGTGATTTCACCACCACAGTTACATACTTCAGCATATATGCCGAAGCGTGGGGGCAGCAGTGGGTGGAGGAGCGATTTGCTCCTGCCTTTTGCGGGAGGATGCCCCCATGCTTCGGCATATATATATTTTATGCACAGGTTGCGTTAAATGTTTTATTTTTTACTATGGTTTTTTTTTTTGTATTTGCTTTGCAGGTATGGTAAGTATTACTGTTATACTGTAATGTTACTTTGTTTTTTGTTAACCATCATTTGCTTAACAGGTACGCCATTCAGTTGCAGCGCGGATTTATTCATCTTGACAGCAACAGTGTTTGCTCCCACAATACATAAAGCCGTGACTCCAGCGCTGTTGGAGGTGATTTCACCACCACAGTTACATACTTCAGCATATATGCCAAAGCGTGGGGGCAGCAGTGGGTGGAGGAGCAATTTGCTCCTGCCTTTTGCGGGAGGATGCCCCCATGCTTCGGCATATATAAACGATGCATGTATGCCCATCATTAGAAGTGGGTGGATGAAGGGAGGTATTCTAATGGTCAGCATACCCACCGATCAATATCTTTTTTTCGTTCAGCCCACAGGCTGCATGAAAAAAAAGTTTACAATATATGCCCAACAAGGACCAGCAACGTACTGGTATGTTGCTGGACTTTGGTTATACCAGAATGATGCCTGCAGGTTTAGGTATCATCTTGGTATCATTCTTTTCAGCCAACAGTCGGCTTTCATGTAAAAGCAATCCTAGCGGCTAATTAGCCTCTAGACTGCTTTTACAAGCAGTGGGAGGGAATGCCCCCCCCACCGTCTTCCATGTTTTTCTCTGGCTCTCCTGTCCCAACAGGGAACCTGAAAATGCAGCCAGTGATTCAGCCAGCTGACCATAGAGCTGATCAGAGATAGAATGGCTCCAAACATCTCTATGGCCTAAGAAACCAGAAGCTACGAGCATTTTATGCCGGATGTAAACAGCGCCATTGGGAAAGCATTTTATCACACCGATCTTGGTGTGGTCAGATGCTTTGAGGGCAGAGGAGAGATCTAGGGTCTAATAGACCCCAATTTTTTAAAAAAAGAGTACCTGTCACTACCTATTGCTATCATAGGGGATATTTACATTCCCTGAGATAACAATAAAAATGATTAAAAAAAAAAATAAAAATGAAAGGAACAGTTTAAAAATAAGATAAAAAAGCAAAAAAAAAAAAAGAAAAAAAAAAAAGAAGCACCCCTGTCCCCCCCTGCTCTCGCGCAAAGGCGAACACAAGCGTCGGTCTGGCGTCAAATGTAAACAGCAATTGCACCATGCATGTGAGGTTTCACCGCGAAGGTCAGATCGAGGGCAGTAATTTTAGCAGTAGACCTCCTCTGTAAATCTAAAGTGGTAACCTATAAAGGCTTTTAAAGGCTTTTAAAAATGTATTTAGTTTGTCGCCACTGCACGTTTGTGCGCAATTTTAAAGCATGTCATGTTTGGTATCCATGTACTCGGCCTAAGATCATCTTTTTTATTTCATCAAACATTTGGGCAATATAGTGTGTTTTAGTGCATTAAAATTAAAAAGTGTGTTTTTTCCCCAAAAAATGCGTTTGAAAAATCGCTGCGCAAATACTGTGTGAAAAAAAAAAAATGAAACACCCACCATTTTAATCTGTAGGGCATTTGCTTTAAAAAATATATAATGTTTGGGGGTTTAAAGTCATTTTCTTGCAAAAAAAAAATAATTTTTTCATGTAAACAAAAAGTGTCAGAAAGGGCTTTGTCTTCAAGTGGTTAGAAGAGTGGGTGATGTGTGACATAAGCTTCTAAATGTTGTGCATAAAATGCCAGGACAGTTCAAAACCCCCCCAAATGACCCCATTTTGTAAAGTAGACACCCCAAGCTATTTGCTGAGAGGCATGTCGAGTCCATGGAATATTTTATATTGTGACACAAGTTTCGGGAAAAAGACAATTTTTTTTTTTTTTTGCACAAAGTTGTCACTAAATGATATATTGCTCAAACATGCCATGAGAATATGTGAAATTACACCCCAAAATACATTCTGTTGCTTCTCCTGAGTATGGGGATACCACATGTGTGAGACTTTTTGGGAGCCTAGCCGCGTACGGGACCCCGAAAACCAAGCACCGCCTTCAGGCTTTCTAAGGGCGTAAATTTTTGATTTCACTCTTCACTGCCTATCACAGTTTCGGAGGCCATGGAATGCCCAGATTGCACAAATCCCCCCTCCGAATGACCCCATTTTGGAAAATAGACACCCCAAGCTATTTGCTGAGAGGTATAGTGAGTATTTTGCAGACCTCACTTTTTGTGACAAACTTTTGAAAATTTAAAAAAGAAAAAAAAAAAAAATTTTTCTTGTCTTTCTTCATTTTCAAAAACAAATGAGACCTGCAAAATACTCACCATGCCTCTCAGCAAATAGCTTGGGGTGTCTACTTTACAAAATGGGGTCATTTTGGGGGGTTTTGTGCTATCTTGGCATTTTATGGCCTTCGAAACTGTGATAGGTAGTGAGGAGTGAAATCAAATATTTACGCCCTTAGAAATCCTGAAGGTGGTGATTGGATTTCAGGGCCCCGTATGAAGCCAGGCTCCCAAAAAGTCCCACACGTGGTATCCCCGTACTCAGGATAAGCAGCAGAATGTATTTTGGGGTGTAATTCCACACATGCCCATGGCATGTTTGAGCAATATATCATTTAGTGACAACTTTGTGCAAAAAAAAAAAATGTGTCCCTTTCCCGCAACTTGTGTCAAAATATAAAATATTCCATGGACTCAACATGCCTCTCAGCAAATAGCTTGGGGTGTCTACTTTCCAAAATGGGGTCATTTGGGGGGGTTTTGTGCCATCTTGGCATTTTATGGCCTTCAAAACTGTGATAGGTAGTGAGGAGTGAAATCAAAAATTTACGCCCTTAGAAATCCTGAAGGCAGTGCTTGGTTTTCGGGGCCCCGTATGCGGCTAGGCTCCCAAAAAGTCCCACACATGTGGTATCCCCATACTCAGGAGAAGCAGCTAAATGTATTTTGGGGTGCAATTCCACATATGCCCATGGCCTGTGTGAGCAATATATCATTTAGTGACAACTTTTTTTAATTTTTTTTTTTTTTTTTTGTCATTATTCAATCACTTGGGACAAAAAAAAAATATTCAATGGGCTCAACATGCCTCTCAGCAATTTCCTTGGGGTGTCTACTTTCCAAAATGGGGTCATTTGGGGGGGTTTTGTACTGCCCTGCCATTTTAGCACCTCAAGAAATGACATTGGCAGTCATAAACTAAAAGCTGTGTAAATTCCAGAAAATGTACCCTAGTTTGTAGACGCTATAGCTTTTGCGCAAACCAATAAATATACGCTTATTGACATTTTTTTTTACCAAAGACATGTGGCCGAATACATTTTGGCCTAAATGTATGACTAAAATTGAGTTTATTGGATTTTTTTTTGTAACAAAAAGTAGAAAATATAATTTTTTTTCAAAATTTTCGGTCTTTTTCCGTTTATAGCGCAAAAAATAAAAACGGCAGAGGTGATCAAATACCATCAAAAGAAAGCTCTATTTGTGGGAAGAAAAGGACGGAAATTTAGTTTGGGTACAGCATTGCATGACCGTGCAATTGGCAGTTAAAGCGACGCAGTGCCAAATTGTAAAAAGTGCTCTGGTCAGGAAGGGGGTAAATCCTTCCGGGGCTGAAGTGGTTAATCACAAGACTCATCAGAGCTGTGCACTGCCACTGAACAGCAGATGTTTTTTTTTTTTTTTTTATCTTGGGTGTTTTGTGTAGAATGGAACTGCTATTTTTTATTCTGTGCTGTAGCTTTTTTTTTTTCTTTTAACTGGCTACTTTAAACCATTTTAAACTGTAATCTGTTTTCATTGGGTATGTGTCCTTAATTATTCGGCTTCTTGTTGGCCTCTTCCAGTGAGGTCCTTTTTATTTCCTCTAGTTATTGCACTAAAAAGTGTACGAGACAACTCCAGGTTGTGGTGGGTTTAACACACGTAGATTTGAGAACTCTCCTTTTTTTTTTCTCTCTCTCCTAGTTCCGCCTTTGCATCTTTTACCAATCCTCCATCCCCTCTTCTAGGAAACATGGCACACCTGGTTATTATACTTTTACTTGCTTGGGACCAAGTGATGAATCAGTGATTGTACATTGAATAGTGGTGTCATCCTTAAAGGGGCATCAACTGCACCTCCGAGTAATCTTTTAGTTGCCACTAACAATTGAGTCCTGCAATCTAGCACCTTCCAAAAGGCAAAGGCCTGCACACTCTCCACCTGTATACTGCACTCTGTTTAACTTTGGTGTTGTGTTTGCACTTTCAGTGCTTGCCACAGTGGCTTTTTTTAAGGTAGTTGCCTTCTAACTCTGGCAACAAGCCTGACACCAAAAAGGGAACTGGTCCCTTTGATCGAGCAGGGGGCTGCACATGCAGGGGTTTCTTCCAAAGAAGTGGAGTTATTTAAATGCATGGCACTTCCACTCTTGCACCATCCATCTGAGCATTTTCTGCTCTCTTCACAAGTAAATCTGCGTTTATACTTCCATCTACCTAAACTGAACATTGACTGCTCAAATGCATATTTGGTAAATCTGTGTTTTTCACCGCTGTTTCAACTCCATCTGTAGCCATGCTCACATTATTTCAATGTTTATTTAGCTATTAAGTCTTACCTAAATTATGGGTTCCCTTATCTTTACAATTTTGGCCTTTTGGTCCTCTTGCAGTCCGATTGTGGTGTGGAAAGCTTTGCTCTGCTAGCTGTGTGCTTAATATTATCTCCTGATTGAGTAATTGCCAGATGCAATCCACTCCCAACACAGTAAAAAAAAAAAAGGCCTTTTTTACGGGGGCTGCACATGCAGGGTGTTCTTCCAAAGAAATGGGGTTATTTAAATAAGTGACACTTCTGCTCTTGCACTTCAGTGATTTGCACAAAGCAAACCACATCTGAAACATGCACTCTTTACTTCTCCTCCTTTTCACAATTGCAGCCTCCCTCCTGAAACTCACTTTTCTTCACCCCTCTCTGCTCCATACTATAATCTGTACATATCAGCCTCACTTCTCCCCTCCCCCTATTACTGCACTCATCACCTCTTTCTAACTCTAAGCCCACTTGCTAACAAACCCCCCAGGATACTGAAGCATGTCCCCTCATACAAATCGTATTCTCATATTACCTCCCTTGCTCTTCTGCTTCTCCTAATCGCTGGAGATATTTCCCCAAACCCTGGGCCTCCCTTATTTAACTGTACCCAACACACCCTACACCCTCTGGCAGTAGTCTCAATCTACGCAATTTAGTCTCCATTCCTCTTCTTCCCAACGCCAGCCTCCCCCTCTCCTGCACCCTCTGGAACGCCTGCTCTGTCTGCAACAAACTCACAACAAACTCACCGCTGTTCATGACCTCTTTGTCACTAATTTCTTTAATCTACTTGCTGTCACTGAAACCTGGCTCCACAAATCTATTCCTGCTTCCCTCTCCCAGGGTGGCCTTCACTGGACTCACTCCCCTAGGCCTTATGGACGCAAGGGAGGTGGAGTGGGATTCCTCCCATCCCCCCAGAGCACCTTCCAGATTATTCACTCTTTCCCTCTCATCATTTGAAGCTCACTGTATACGTCTATCCTCTCCAACTTCCCTAAGAATTGCTGTGATCTACTGGCCCCCTGGACCATTATCGACTTTCCTTGATGAGTTTTCTGCCTGGCTACCCTACTTTCTCTCTCCGGAAATTACCACAATCCTTCTTGGTGATTTCAACATTCCTGCTAATACAAACACTCCTGCTACTTCTAAACTTCTTAATCTAACCTCTTCATTTGACCTGAAGCAATGGGTACAGGCTTGTACTTACTCTGATGGCAACACCCTTGACCTTGTATTCTCCTACCTATGCACTCCATACAATTTCTCAAACAATCCTTTTCCTCTCTCCGACCACCACCTTATTCGTTTCTCTATCCTCTGTCTTCCCCCACCTTTCCCTCCAATCGCCTAACCATCACCCGCCGAAACTTTAGTAACTTCAACTCTTCTCTCCTCTATTTTGCTACTGACCACCTCTATGACAAAATCTCTCCCCTGTCCTGCCCCAACCAAGCCACTTCCAGCTACAATAAATCCCTGTCCTCCACCCTGGACAAGCTCGCTCCCCTCACTACACACAGAATCAGGACTCGTACCCTACAACCCTGGCAAACAGATGACACTAAAATTCTCAAAAAACGTAGTCGCGCTGTTGAGCGTCTGTGGCACTAGACCAAGTCTAAAGACTTCAACCAATACAAATCTGCCCTCCAAAAATACTATTCTTTCCTCCACACTGCCAAGCAGACCTATTTTACAACTCTTATTAACACCTTCTCATCCAGTCCCCATAAACTCTTCTCTACCTTCAACTCTCTACTTCGTCCTCCACCCACTGACTCACTCACTGCCCAGGAGATTGCTAATCACTTCAAAAACAAGATTGATACAATCCGTGACGAAATCTCCACTCTACAGGTATCTCCCCCAGTTAAGACCCCATGCCAACAGGTACAACTGACACTCCCCTTATTCAAATCTGTTACTACAGACAAAGTTTTTAAACTCCTTTTTAACCCCCACCTAACCACCTGTCCCCTGGACCCTATTCCCTCTCAAATACTGCGGTCGCCCTCTGACTCTATCCTACACTCTCTAACTCACATCTTCAATCTCTCCCTCACCCCTGGCATTTTCTCCAATGCTCTAAAACATGGTCACCCCCATACTTAAAAAGCCATCCTAGAACCCTACCAATCTTAACAACTTACGCGCTATCTCCTTGCTCCCCTTTTCCTCTAAACTCCTTGAACGCCTGGTTTACAACCAGCTGAGTGACGACCTCATTAAGAATAACTTTCTTGATCCCCTTCAATCTGGATTTCACTCTCAACACTCCACAGAAACTGCTCTTTTAAAACTCACAGATGACCTACTAACTGCAAAAACCAATGGACACTATTCTGTACTCCTACTTCTGGACCTTTCAGCTGCCCTTGACACGGTTGACCACCCCCTCCTCCTCAAAAAACTTTACTCCCTCGGTCTCCGTGACTGTGCTCTTCAGTGGCTCTCATCCTACCTATCCCAACGAACCTTCAGTGTCTCTTACAATTCTACTTCCTCCACTCCTCTTCCCTTCTCTGTCGGGGTCCCCCAAGGTTCTGTTCTTGGACCTCTTTTATTTTCAATCTACACCTCTTCCCTGGGTCAGCTGATAGCCTTGAACGGCTTTCAATATCATTTCTATGCTGACGACACACAAATCTATCTCTTACTCCATCAGTCTCCTCACGCATCAATAATCTACTAACAGACATATCTGTATGGATGTCACACCACTTCCTCAAACTCAACTTGGCCAAAACCGAGCTTATAATATTTCCTCCCCCACGTGCCTCTTCCCCTGACTTCTCTGTCAAGAGCAATGGCACAACCATCCACCCATCCCCACATGTCAGCGTGCTAGGTGTTATCCTGGACCCTGAACTCTCCTTTCGGCCCCACATCCAATCACTTTCCAAAGCTTGCTGCCTCAACCTCCGTAACGTCTCTAAACTACGTGCCTTTCTAACCAATGAAACTACAAAGCTCCTGACTCACTCCCTGGTTATCTCTCGCCTTGACTAGAGCAACTCCCTCCTCATTGGCTTACCTTGAAATAGACTATGCCCCCTTCAGTCCATCATGAATCTTGCTGCCAGACTCATCCACCTTACAAACTGCTCAGTGTCTGCTACCCCTCTCTGCCAATCCCTCCATTGGCTGCCACTCGCCCAACAAATTAAATTTGAAATACTAACAATAAGTTACAAAACCATCCAAAACTCTGCCCCCAGCTACATCACTAGCCTAGTCTCAAAATACCAACCTAATTGTCCTCTTCGTTCCTCCCAATACCTCCTGCTCTCTAGCTCTCTCATCACCTCCCATATCTGCCTCCAGGACTTCTCCCAAGCTTTGCCCATCCTCTGGAATTCGCTACCCCAATCTGTCAGAAGGTCTCCAAATTTATGCACTTTTAGGCAATCCCTGAAAATCTTCCTCTTCAGAGAAGCCTATCCTGCCTCCATCTAACAACTGCACTATTTTCTCCATTAGCTCATCCCCCACAGCTTTTACCCTTTTGTATAACTTGACCCTCCCTCCTAGATTGTAAGCTCTAACAAGCAGGGCTCTGATTTCCCCCTGTATTGAATTGTATTGTAATTGTACTGTCTGCCCTAATGCTGTAAAGCGCTGCGTAAACTGTTGAGCGCTATATAAATCCTATATAATAATAAGAAGAATAATAATAATAATGATGTGGATACACAGTATATATCCACCTCTTATTTGCATAACCTAGGTAAATTTTAAGGTCCAATCACACCTGGGCGTATGCAATCGTGGGCAATTCAGCCTGTAATCCCAAAACACTGTGCAAAACTAACAAATCGCACCACGCTTGTTCAGGTGCTATTCTGCTCCAATTGTCGTGTGATAAATCACAACAAACCGCACTGCGCAAAGCTTGTCACTTAAAAAGGAGCAGGAACTTCTTTTGGGTGGCAAGCTTCACGTGATGCAGTTTGCCGTGACTGCAGCACAGTTTATAGCAGCAGAATCGCACCTGTATTTGGGTGCCATTGAAAATGAATAGCACCTGAGCAAGCGTGGTGCGATTTGTCAGTTTAGCAGAGCGTTCCGTGATCACATGTAAAATTGTGGCGATTCTGCCCGTGATGGCAAACGCCCAGATGTGAATGGGGGCCTTAAATTTACTTGCCAACGCTTCTATTTTCACCCAGTCTTCCCTCTGGGTTATCATGGCCGGGGCCGCGATGACGTCACTCCTGTGTATGCACGCGGGAGCCATGGTAGTAGCATGACGTTCTGCATTCCATGGCATACTGTGTATCCTGAATGCAGGGCGTCGCTGCACATGTGCAGGTGATGTGAATATCTTGTTTAGGAGATCATTATTATACCTACAGGTAAGCCTGATTGTAAGTTTACCTACAGGTACAATGTCAAAAAGTTTACTGCTGCTTTAAGCTCTATCTGTCCAGATCCTTAATCATACATACAGTAGTTCATCTAGTCTTTGTACATACATTTAAGCACCCAACTGTATATGAGTATTACTATTTTTACAAACCCTGTAAAGCTGATTGTAGTAGAAGAGAAGCAGGGAGACACAGCAGCACTCATCTGAGTAATAGTATTAGTAAAGTTCACCATTTAATGCAATTAAAAAGTGGCAACTCACAAGAAGTAAAATGAATGACGGCATGTCACATGGGCTGGACTCTGTACGATCCTGATCTTGGTAGCTGGCGGGTTGGAGCGCTGGTGGAGGCTCATCCTCTCTGATGGTTTCCATGGCTCTGGGAGAATCCGAGAGTCATGTCCTCCTCAGCTGTGACGTCAGTGGGGGGGGGGGGTGTGAAGGGCCGTCAGGCTCGCGTTCAGAGCATGTGTGCTCCTTCCTCAGGCAGTGAGTCTCGGAGCCCTAGAAACCACCAGAGCGCATGAGTCTCCACCGGAGCCCCGACCCGCCAGCTACTAGGATCGGGATCGTACAGAGAGGCCAGCCCATGTAACATGCCATCATTCATTTTACTTCTTGTGAGTTGCCACTTTTTAATTGGATTGAATGATGAACTTATCTTACAAATGAATAATACTACACTCAGATGAGTGTAGCTGTGTCTCCCTGTTTTCTTGTTCACAGAGCTACTTCCTCCCTGCCAGCTGGCTGCACACACTGAGGGTAGAAACTGCAAAGACATTTTAACTCTTTACTTTTGAACTCCATATTGACTTTTAAAGACATGTTTACCCTTCACTATTAAACTCTATACTGACTTTTTTCACCATATACTTTCTAATCCTTATTGTTTTATGGTTTTCTTTTTTATGTCCATTTTTGTTATGTATGAATTATTCATTATTATGATCATTGTTTTGAAAATTTTTAAACCTGGAGTTCCTTTTTTGACAGTTGCCATTGGCCACCATATTTTGATCAATTAGAGTTCTTTTAATAATTCGTAGCCCAAGCTTTGTATCTGTCAACCGCATTTTCCATTTCGCTTCCCAAGCGCCACTGCACTGCAAGACAAAAATAACTTTTTTTTAAATTTAAAAAAATTTTTTTTTTTTAGTGTCCTAAAAAAATGGACTTTAAAGAGGCAAAAGGTCTAATGAAATGCACAAACCAAGACCTAGATGTTCGATACCTTCAGTGGATAAATGGAAGACTTCGACTTAGCTGGCGAAACTTGCACAACGTTCACCTAGAAAAATGCAGTATGTTATATAAGGTATATATTCTTTTACATGATTGAATTTGCATGCATCACTTAATGTAACTTATTTTTATCTAAAGAATAACTTCAGGGAATACATTAATTGGTAAACTTCTAAGGCAGTTGTGAGCACACTTAAGGCCATTGACATCAATGGCCATCAAGAGGTCAAATAAAAGCTGAATTCTAAGTAACCGCTAGACACACAGGTGGAATACATACAAGGAAGTTTTTCTAGAAGTAATCGGAATGTTGTACTTCCATTACATTGAAAATGTAAAAAAAAAATATGCAAGGTTTGCTTTTATTGTCTGAGCCCCTGCTTCTGTAAAAATTGCCTGCTTCTAGTATGTCCAAAATGTTCCTGTTGAGTTAGATTTTTATACTTTCCTTAACCACTTCAGCTCTGGAAGATTTACCCTGCTTCCTGACCAGGCCATTTTTTTTGATACAGCACTGCGCTACTTTAACTGACAATTGCGCAGTTGTACGATGCTTTACCCAATTAAAATTTTCATGTCCCTTTTTTTTCCCCACAAATTTCTTTCGGTGGGATTTGATCACCTCTGCCTTTTTTTTTTTTTTTTTTTTGGTGGGGGGTGGGGGTGGGGTGGGGTTAGTTATAAACAAAAAGATGACAATTTTGAAAAAAAAAAAATATATATTTTTACCTTATGCTCTAAAACACATCCAATAAAAAAATGTTAAAAAATAAAATTCCTTCATCAGCTTAAGCCAATATAACTTCCTCTATATATTTTTGGTAAAAAAAAATCCCATTTTTATTTTATTTATTTTTTACCAGTAATGGTGGCAATCAGCGACTTATAGGGCGTACACACGGTCGGACTTTGTTCGGACATTCCGACAACAAAAGCCTAGGATTTTTTCCGACGGATGTTGGCTCAAACTTGTTTTGTCTACACACGGTCGCACAAAGTTGTCGGAATTTCCGATCGCCAACCACGCGGTCACGTACACCACGTACGACGAGACTAGAAAAGGCCGGTTCACAACCAAGCGCGGCACCCTTTTGGGCTCCTTTTGCTAATCTCGTGTTAGTAAAAGTTTGGTGAGAGACGATTCGCGCTTTTTCAGACTCGTGGCTTTCAGATCGTTTTCTGCCGTTCAGTTTGTGCTTGTGGGTTTGTATCTGTTCTTCAGTGCGTGCAGCAAGTTCCGCGTGACTTTAGGTAGTCATTGTATTCTTGTTCGTTCGTTACTGTTTTTCAGGTCGCTCTTCACAGGCCTTGCTGTTCTTCAGTGCGTTCTGTTACTTCGTTCTGAGCAGCCGACCGTTTTCTAGCCATGTTTCGTATGCGTACTCCTCGTAGAGTTCGTGCTGTGCGGGGGCTTGGTGTTGGGGTCCTGACCTTGACACAAGTCCAGTCCATGAACAGGGTGGGGAGGAGTTCATGGACCAAGAATTGGTTGCTTCAGCGTGACCAGTTCTCTCATATGCCTTTGCTCCGTGAGAGCCGTGAGAATAATCCTGATGATTTCAGGAACTTTCTCAGGATGACGGACCCCGTGTTTCACCGTTTGTTGGCTTTTCTGACCCCCTATATCAGCAGGCAGGATACCTGCATGAGGCAAGCCATCACTCCGGAGCAGAGGTTGGTCGCTACCCTGCGGTACTTGGCGACAGGGAGAAGCCTGCAGGACTTGAAGTTCTCAACAGGCATCTCCCCCCAGGCTCTGGGTATCATCATCCCAGAGACCTGTTCTGCCATCATACAGGTCCTGCAGAAGGAGTATATGAAGGTAAGATTTTTATCCTTTTATATCACATTTTATTGTATTTAATGTTTGCTAATATATTGTATTTCTTTCCTCATTCCCTAATTACCATGATTGTAATATGCTGTGAATGTCCCCTTTGTCCTCATGCATGCTGGATTTTTATGTAATTATTATTTTAGGTCCTTCATACATATTTGCCCTTCACTAACCTCCCCAGCATGGTGTCTCCTGCCCTATATTCACCTCATGTAGTCACTTAACAATGTATTTTATCAGCTCTATAATAGTGCTTTACCCCAAACACCCCCTAAAATGTTTGGAAATTTTATTTTAGTTTTAAATTCAGGCAGAGTGCCAGAGGCTTTTTTTTGTGGTGTCCCCAAATAATTTTTAGTAACCCTCCCTCCCCCAACTGCTAAGTCAGCTGATCCCAATTCTCTATCCTCAATCATCTATCTGCTGACTTTGCCAAACCCATACACACTATACCCATCTCTTTACTGGTCAGATGTATGGATGAATTCCCCAAAGCATGTAGTGCAAGGGCCTGCCTGTATACTTTCCAATGGTACTGTTTAAAGTTTTTGTATCCTATTATTATCTTGATGGGTAATAGCAGAATGTCCAAATGTCCTCAAATGTGTACAGTGTGTATTTATATCTTTGTATTATGACACTTCTTACCTGTCCAGTGGTCTGCCAATAGCGTAACTAAGGAGGGTCTGTTCCAAGTAATACCCATTATTTAGGCATTCATCTCTCAATGAAGTGAAGAGGGTTACCTGTCCAAGATTTCCACACACCCCCTATAATGTTACAAATGGCCCATGAGAGGGGGGGGGGGGGGGGGGGGAATATGATAGGTGTACCTTATACTTTGGCGTTGTTAATTTCCCCTTAATAAATGCTATCTGGAGGTTGCCCCATAATGTTTGTGTCTAATCTGCTTGCCATGTTTCAGAGTAAAAATAGTAATGTTTATTGTTTTTTCCTCAACAGTTTCCTTCCACACCACAGGAATGGCAGACTGTGGCCTCCCACTTTGCCCAGCGGTGGGACTTTCCTAACTGCGGAGGGGCAATTGATGGGAAACACGTCCACATCGTCCCACCACCCAACTCGGGGTCGTACTATTATAATTACAAGGGGTTCAATAGTATAGTTATGTTGGCGGTGGTGTCGGCTAATTACGACTTCTTGTATGTGGACGTGGGGAAGAATGGCCGGATGTCCGATGGTGGAGTCATCGCCCAGACGGAGTTCTACAGGCGTCTCCAGAATGGCAGCTTGGACTTGCCAGCTCCAGAGGACAATGTTGAAGGACTCCCATTTGTGTTCGTTGCTGATGAAGCATTTGCGCTGGGGGACCACCTGATGCGGCCATTCCCAATGAGGACCCTCGACCCAGAACAGAGGGTTTTTAATTACCGGCTGGCCAGAGCCCGAAGAGTGGTGGAGAACACGTTTGGAATCCTGGCCAGCCAGTTCCGCCTATTTATGACACCCATCCATATGGCGAAGTATAAACTGAACCATATTATACTTGCGTGCTGTGTTCTCCATAACTTTTTAAGGAAACATTCGGCCAACTATGCTGGCTCAGTTGGGCCTGAGGCCGGAATCCTACATCAAACCACACTGGCGGCGCTTGAAAGTGGCCGTCCTGGCTTGCCCTCCCTGAGTGCCCGTGATGTCCGGTTACGCTACCTGGAGTTCTTTGCGGGTAGGGGGGATATCAATATGCCAGACAATCTGTGAAGCCATTTTATAATAAAAAAAACAAAAAAATTCTTTGTGGACATTTACTGCTTGTGTTTGTTTTAGCTGACCCTGACAGAAATGTGTTGAGTGCAGAAAATGGCGTGATTGTGTAACCTTATACAAAGCACTGTTGGCTGTTATTTAATAAAATGCAAAAACACATTTCACTACAAGTGCACTTGCAACTGCACTGAAACTGCACTTGTAGTGCAAAGTGGATTTGCCCTTAGGAAATAACCCCCATTTTCTCAGAAAACAACAATTACATCACCCCAAAAGTGTTGTAGCGTTGAGACAATAATCCACACATTCTTGATTAAAAATCTTTTTAATACCTGCACAATCACATGTGCATTTACCAAATGTTTTTCAAACAAACCAACATGTTTGTTGTATAACAATTTTTGTGGTGGCATTCTCCAAAATCAAAATGTCCATTTTATAGAAAACAGGCCTGTGTAAAACCAACAAGAAAAGACACAAATCTTGAACTTACAAACGTCACATTTGGTCGAATTTGAAGGCAATATCAGACATGAGTATTTAGGAACTGTGTTTGATATTGCGTTCAGATGGGGTGAAATCACCCCAGGAAAAGCCAAATTTGGAAGATGCACACAAATTTCACAATGTCAACATGTGCTATCTACCATCAGGGGGGATCAAGGGACGTGTTTTGGGGGAGCAAGCCCTTCCTCTCAGCTACTTTATAATTGAGGAAGGGGTTGCACCCCCAAAACGCGTCCATTGATCTCCCGTGATGGCAGATAGCACATGTTGACACACTGTGTGCATCCTCCAAATTTGGCTTTGGGAAAAATCACAAAAACATTTAGCACATTGTAGCACACAAAAGAAGAAAGTGATTTGGAGGGGCTTTAAACTCACCCCAAAACATCAATGATGTTTTTATATTTTGGAATAACATCATTGATGTTTTGCTTTATGATTTCCAATTGTAAATTACACCCCATGATCTCCCCGATCAGGATCTGGGCACTTTCGGATGTGAAAGGATCTGGATCCACAACCTCACGATCACCTAAAAAGAGAGGAACCCCAAAAAAAATTAGGTCTAAAAAATATGCCGCCATCCATCTCTTATCTGAGCCTGTGGTCACAGACACTCACCTGTTGTGGTGACTAGTTCCACCACGTCTTCATCCTCCTGCTCAGCTTGTGTTGGGGGGATTTCACCTTCTTCCAGAGGGGGGTGGGGCTCTGGTCTCCTCGGATGAGGGTTGTCTTCCGAGTCTTTTCTCCCCTATGTAAGACAAAAATGGTATAATTAGCACACAGATATTTAATGTCAGAACTATAAATAGGAAACATTGCTTGGAAGTGTGGTACAATTGTCAATTTTAGCAGAGTTCCAAGATGTAGCATTTTTAGTGTCCTTTGTCAACATGCAATACTTTACCTGTTTGGTACAAGCTTCACAGATGGAGACCCCCCTATAGTATACACTGGAGCACCTGTGTGGCCCCCCTAATAAAAATGGTGTTCTTGTGTCCCACACTAGTGCTCCAGTGTCCAGATGTGAAAACAGCTGCTCAGTGTCCTCTCCTTACACACAATCTAGTTTGCATTTCATTCTAGTAACAAAGCCATCTACACAACCCAATTCTTTGAAGACAAGTATAGGGCGTCAAAATGGTGGCCAAATGCATATGGGCTAAACAATGGTATTTTATAGTTGGAACGAAAAATGTTGGATCCGAACGAATAATGTGCCCATGAACATGAAAGTTGCCATTTTAAACTGTACAATAGTTCCCAAAAGCACATGGAACAGCACGAACATAATAAACACAAAAAGAATAGGAACACAGCACAACTACTTGTTTGCAGCACTCTCCGGATCTTTCTGTACTGCTCATGTTCTCGTAATTTCAGGTCCGACCACCGCTTCCTGAGCTGATCTTTCGATCGTCGTACCCCGAAATTCCGGTGCAGACTCCTGACCACTTTCGCCATGATCTTGGCCTTTCGGACATTGGGGTTGGGGTAAGGCCCATACTTTCCATCATAGTCGGACTTCTTCAGGATGTCCACCATTTCCAACATCTCCCCAAAGGACATATTTGAGTCCTTAAATCTCCTTCTGCATCGGGACGTTTCAGGCTCCGGCCTTTCCTCCTCCTCCTCCTCCTCGTTGCTACAATTAGCACGCACCTGCTGTCTATCCGCCATGTGCTCTTCCCCCACTGCGCCGAACGAAAAGGGGTGGGGAATAGACTAGAAAGAACGTCAGGGGCGGGAGGAGTTATACGCATGCGCAGTGTGTATAAAGAGTAACACACGTGCGTATTACGTACGATCTGTGAGCGGAGCAAGGAGCATCGGAGACGCCGATCGTGATAACGAAGGTAAGATCTAAACTTGCGCCTATACTGCTTCGAAATGGAAGCCTATATTGTAACAAGATTAGGGGAGTTTGGCCTGACATTAGGGTTTGTCTTGTGTTGTGTCTTGCAGAGAAAATGGATGGGTTCAACGACCACAATTTCCTGCTCCTGTTCATAGACAAATACAGGGAGCTGCCCTGTCTGTGGCAAGTGAGACACCCTCACTATAATCACAAACAGAAGAGGCAGGCAGCGCTGGAGAAACTGCTGGAGTTGGTGACGCCGGTGGTCCCCACAGCAACCATCCCCTATTTAAAAGCTAAAATTGGTGGCCTGAGGAGCACTTATCTTAGGGAGCGCAAGAAGGTCACAGATTCCCAGAGGTCCGGAGCTGCAGCAGATGATGTTTATGTCCCCAGGCTGTGGTACTATGAGAGACTGCGATTTCTGTCAGACCACACTGAAGTCAGGGAATCCCTCTCTACTCTTCCTTCCACTCTTCCTTCCACCCCAGCTGAGGCTTCCGATGTCCAACCTGGGACTTCCTGCCAGGAAGAAGTGGAGGAGCCCAGCTGGAGTCAGGTATAGCATTCTTCTACAGATTTCTGGGCAATAAATAAATGATGTTTACTAGATGTTATTATTGATCACTAATTGCTGATAAAAAAAAGTGTTTTACATATCAATAGACAGTAGTGGGCACCCAAAATTGGGACACAAATGAAAAATGCTGGGCTCAGAAGGATAGTCTGTTATATTTGTTAACATTCAATTTGCAACAGTCAGGAGGTGAAAATTGTGTGTGATCGATAGAAAAAATACTAAAACTATGTCCCTTTTTCATACACAGGAAGACCTCAGCCAGGAGGAGGTTGTGGAATGTGGCAGTCAGGAGGAGGCGGGGATTAGTGGCAGCCAGGAGGAGGCGGGGCTAAGTGTCAGCCAGGAGAAGCCTGGGACAAGTCACAGCCTGACTGAGTCTCAGGTCCCTCCCCTCCGCCTGCCACATAAACGAGCCAGGAAGGCCACTCCGAGTCCCGTGCAGGATTCAGCATTCAGGCTGATCCAGGAGGCTTCTGCGTCCCTCAGAGCCTTACCAACTCCTGAAGAGGCCTTTGCCTGCATGGCTGCCACCAAACTGCAGGGCATGCAGGAGGGTCAACGCAGGCTCTGTGAGGACCTTCTGTACAAAGTCCTACGTAAGGGGGTGAGTGGGGAACTAACACCCAAGACGGATGTCATTGAGATGGACGATCCTCCTCCTCCTCCTCCTCCTGCTGCCACAACTCCACCACCAGAGCCACAGCGTGGAAGGAAGCGTGGAAGGAAGACCAAAGAGTGATGGCCCTGGGTTCAGTCTGGTCTGACAGAAGATGCAGTCTCTCGTATGACCACAGCCTGGGGACACAGATGTCATCTGCTGCTTTCCGGATCTCTGGGACTTCTGGACCACACTGCCCTCCCTTAGATAAGGACTCCTCAGGCCACCAATTTTGCTTAAAAAAAGTTGATGTCTGCCCTGGGGGTCCAAGGCTTCACCCACTTCTGCAGTTTCTCCAGCGTTGCCTCCCTCTTTGTTTAGTTGTGACCCCTTAATAAAATTTTTTAGATAAATTCTACTCTCCTGTGTGTGTTTTCATCCAAAAAGGACAGTTTGTTGGTGACGATTCAGGTACATTTCTAACATAAAATGTGAAATTAACAAGAGACAACAACACCAAACAATCTCCTACAGATTAAATAGAACAACATATCAATGGTGTTGTGGGAACTTGACACAAAAAACACACAAAAATTTTCGGGAGTACAAATCAAAATCGCAAAAAAAAATAAAATAAAATACAAACACAAAAAAAGAATATACATTAAAGCCAAAAAATATATAAAAAATATACAAAAATATGTTGTTAGATGTGAGAAATCAAAATATATTGAGGGAATCACGATAAATAGTAAAGAAATAAGTTTGTGAGAAGTCTGTGTGAATATGAACAGCAAAACTACTTAATTCTTGTCACATTATAAGGAAGAAGAGATTGCGCTGTATTAAACCATTTTTAACATTGCAGCGTGACAAAAGTGCTGTATCCATTGCGAACGCTAAGTTTACCAGAACGAGCTGTTCTGTCTTGGAATTTCTTCTGAGCATGCGTGGCACTTTGTGCGTCGGAACAGGCCACACACGGTCGGAATTGACGCGATCGGATTTTGTTGTCGGAAAATTTTATCTCCTGCTCTCCAACTATGTGTGTCGGAAAATCCGATGGAAAATGTCCGATGGAGCCCACACACGGTCGGAATTTCCGACAACACGCTCTGATCGGATATTTTCCATCGGAAAATCCGACCGTGTGTACGGGGCATTACAGTGGGGACGGAAAGTATTCAGACCCCCTTAAATTTTTCACTTTTTGTTATATTGCAGCCATTTGCTAAAATCATTTAAGTTAATTTTTTTCCTCATTAATTTACACACAGCACCCCATATTGACAGAAAAACACAGAATTGTTGACATTTTTGCAGATTTATTAAAAAAGAAAAACTGAAATATCACATGGTCCTAAGTATTCAGACCCTTTGCTGTGACACTCATATATTTAACTCAGGTGCTGTCCATTTCTTCTGATCATCCTTGAGATAGTTTTACACCTTCATTTCAGTCCAGCTGTTTGATTATACTGATTGGACTTGATTAGGAAAGCCACACACCTGTCTATATAAGACCTTACAGCTCACAGTGCATGTCAGAGCAAATGAGAATCATGAGGTCAAAGGAACTGCCTGAAGAGCTCAGAGACAGAATTGTGGCAAGGCACAGATCTGGCCAAGGTTACAAAAAAAATTTCTGCTGCACTTAAGGTTCCTAAGAGCACAGTGGCCTCCATAATCCTTAAATGGAAGACGTTTGGGACGACCAGAACCCTTCCTAGAGCTGGCCGTCCAGCCAAACTGAGCTATCGGGGGAGAAGAGCCTTGGTGAGAGAGGTAAAGAAGAACCCAAAGATCACTGTGGCTGAGCTCCAGAGATGCAGTCGGGAGATGGGAGAAAGTTGTAGAAAGTCAACCATCACTGCAGCCCTCCACCAGTCGGGGCTTTATGGCAGAGTGGCCCGACGGAAACCTCTCCTCAGGGCAAGACACATGAAAGCCCGCATGGAGTTTGCTAAAAAAACACCTGAAGGACTCCAAGATGGTGAGAAATAAGATTCTCTGGTCTGATGAGACCAAGATAGAACTTTTTGGCCTTAATTCTAAGCGGTATGTGTGGAGAAAACCAGGCACTGCTCATCACCTGTCCGATACAGTCCCAACGGTGAAACATGGTGGTGGCAGCATCAAGCTGTGGGGGTGTTTTTCAGCTGCAGGGACAGGATGACTGGTTGCAATCGAGGGAAAGATGAATGCGGCCAAGCACAGGGATATCCTGGACGAAAACCTTCTCCAGAGTGCTCAGGACCTCAGACTGGGCCGAAGGTTTAGACAATGACCCTAAGCACACAGCTAAAATAACGAAGGAGTGGCTTCACAACAACTCAGTGACTGTTCTTAAATGGCCCAGCCAGAGCCCTGACTTAAACCCAATTGAGCATCTCTGGAGAGACCTAAACATGGCTGTCCACCAACGTTTACCATCCAACCTGACAGAACTGGAGAGCATCTGCAAGGAGGAATGGCAGAGGATCCCCAAATCCAGGTGTGAAAAACTTGTTGCATCTTTCCCAAAAAGACTCATGGCTGTATTAGATCAAAAGGGTGCTTCTACTAAATATTGAGCAAAGGGTCTGAATACTTAGGACCATGTGATATTTCAGTTTTTCTTTTTTAATAAATCTGCAAAAATGTCAACAATTCTGTGTTTTTCTGTCAATATGGTGTGCTGTGTGTACATTAATGAGGAAAAAAATTAACTTAAATGATTTTAGCAAATGGCTGCAATATACCAGAGTGAAAAATTTAAGGGGGTCTGAATACTTTCCATCCCCACTGTGTATCGGGACTGCGATAACCTAACTGACACTAATTCAGTGATCAGTGCTAAAAACATGCACTGTCACTGTACTAATGACACTGGCATGGAAGGGGTTATCAGGGGCGCTCAAAGGGTGAACTATGTGCTTAATATGTGATTCAGTGTAGTGGGGGAGGTGCTTTTACTAGTGGAAAGCATAGATCACAGAAACACAAACATGTCTTCTGTACTGTCAGAATGGCAATCTACCTTGTTTAAATAGGCAGGCTGCCTTTCTGCCTGTGTACAGAATGATCAGCGTGTGCCAGTGGACATCTGACCCATTGATCAGCTCCCACTGTGTAAAATCACAGTGCTGTGTCCAGCTGCAGGTCTTCTATCCCCGCTCTCACAGGGCTTGCTGAGAGCTGCGGCAGCCTTTGGATACTATTAGGCTGGGTTCACATCTCCGTGCGAAGTGGCTCACAGCAGAGGTCCGGGGCATCCCGATTCAACGTTTCGGGTCCGATTTTAGTCCAAATTTTTGGCTGAATTCAGACCCAAAATGTACCAGAAGGTACACAGTACACTTGTGCGAATTGCTCCGCAGCCGTCCTGGAGCTGTGTGAACCGACTCGATTTCAGAGCCAGTCACAGGCTCCTGACATGCGACTTGGATGGGGGTAAACCCCCATGCAATTCGCAATAGTGTTAATGCAGAGTAGGCAAGTATAAACCACCTTTTTTATTTTATATTAGTAAAGGTTTACAATCACTTTATTTATTTCCTGGAATTATTCAGTGGTTGATTATGAATTGTTTGTCTTGTTAGAATATGCAGCCTATTGTAATCTGTACCTTATTTTCTGACCATGGGACATTTTGGTTTATTTGTTGGTACTTTATAGAATCCATCCTCTTCTATACTTGCCCAATATATCACCTGTCAATGGCTGATCGATCAGGCAGAAGACTCTCCCCATCTATCTCCATAGCCCCAGAGAAATGCCTGGACACTATAGTGAAAGTGTCTGACTCCTGACAAAAAAAAAATAGATTCAGCACTTACAAATTAGAAAAAAATAAGTTACATAGTCTGGTTGAAAAAAGACACAAGTCCATCTAGTTCAAACAATTAATGGGAAAAAGGAAAATAAACCATACAATCCCATATACACAATCCTATACCCACAGTTGATCCAGAGGAAGACAAATAACCCTAGCAAAGCATGATCCAATTTGCTCCAGCAGAGGAAACATTTTCTTCCTGATCCCCCGAGAGGCAATCAGATATTCCCTGGATCAACTTTAAAATAACATTAGTATCCAGTTATATTATGTACATTTAGGACAGAATCCGGGCTTTTTTTTTTTAAAGCAAGCTACTAAGCTAGCTAGAACCAGCTCTTGAGGGAGACTATTCCACATTTCCACAGCTCTTACTGTGAAGAAACCTTTTCTGTATTTGGAGATTAAATTTCTCTTCCTCCAGACGTAAAGAGTGCCCCCTTGTCCTTTGCGATGACCTTTAAGTAAATAACTCAACACCAAGTTCACTATATAGACCACTTATATATTCATACATGTTGATCATATCCCCCCTTAATCTCCTCTTCTCAAGGAAGAATACATTCAGTTCCTCAAATTTAAACTTATGGCTGAGCTCCTCCATGCTTCTTTTGCTTTTGGTTGCCCTTCCCTGCACTTTTTCCAGTACTCCAATAACATGTACTGTGACATACTGAAGCAGAGCATGATCCCCTCCCTGCAGAGACTGGGCCGCAGGGCAGTATTCCAAAATAATGACCCCAAGCACACCTCCAAGACGACCACTGCCTTGCTAAAGAAGCTGAGGGTAATGGTGATGGACTGGCCAAGCATATCTCCAGACCTAAACCCTATTGGGCATCCTAAAAGGAAGGTGGAGGAGCAAAAGGTCTCTAACAACCACCAGCTCTGTGATGTCGTCATGGAGGCATGGAAGAGGACTCCAGTGGCAACCTGAGAAGCTCCAGTGAACTCCATGCCCAAGAGGGTTAAGGCAGTGCTGGAAAATGGTGACCACACAATATATTGATACTTTGGGCCCAATTTGGACATTTTTACTTAGGGGTGTGTGACGGGAGTCGCTGTGAGCGGGGGGCCCATGAAACCCAGATTCCCTTGGAGAGGTTGGGAGACCCTTGTTTCAGCTCCCCATGCACCTCCTGTGTCTAACTCACCCTGTGTCCATTAGGGGAACAAGGTGACTGAGAAAAAGATGGACAGCTGTTTAATCGACAATGAGAAGGTGGTTACTTAAAATGGAACAGTATTTATTCACAATCTCCCAGGAGATTTTTTATATATACTATTCCTGTTTTGTTTGATTCTGAACTCAAATGTTAATTGAACGAGCTGATCACAGGCCTCTAGAACTGTGTAGGAGCCGTACAGTCTACTACTACTATAGTCTGTTGCCTACTAGGCTGAGGAGGGGGGAGACCACTGTGTGTATTGTTAATTGTAATTAGGTCGTCTGCTATTGTTTGTTTGAAGGTTTGCTGTGTTTCTGCTTATGATAATGTATAATCTACTGTGTGAAGCTCGGTGACCTATAGTGAAATCCTGATTAATCACAACAATAGCCAGGTGGGCATAGAGTCACCTTGGCTGCTTTACCTACTTCCCACCCTATGACGGCGGCAAAGTGGTTTGATATCCCTGACCGGACGTCCTATGACGTGATCAGGATATCGAGCCACTGCGCGCCCCTGGGGGCGCGCATCGCGGCAATCGTTGTTGCGGGGTGTCAGTCTGACATCCTGCAACACCGATCTAGGTAGAGTCTCTGACGGAGACTCTTTACCACGTGATCAGCCGTGTCCAATCACGGCTGATCACTATGTAAATAGGAAGAGCCGGTGATCGGCTTTTCCTCACTTGCGTCTGACAGACGCGAGTAGAGGAGAGCTGATCGGCTGCTCTCCTGACGGGGGGGTCTGTGCTGATTGTTTATCAGCACCCCCCCCCCTCGGATCCTACCCAGGACCACCAGGGAAACCAGCCACACTGGACCACCAGGTATGCCCCCTAGACCCCCAGGGAAATATTAATCAGTGCAAAGGCAGCTGCCAATCAATGCCCAGGCAGCTGCCAATCAGTGCCCACTCCAATGCCTACCACTGCTAGTGCCACCAGGGAAGCCCATCAGTGCCACGTATCAGTGCCCAGCAGTGCCGCCTTTCAGTGCCCATCATTGCCAACCAGTGCTACCCATGAGTGCCCATCAATGCCGCCCATCAATGCCCATCAGTTCTGCATATCAGTGCCTCCCATCAGTGCCGCATATCAGTGCCCATCCTCAGTGCCCACTAATTGGTGCCACCTCATCGGTGCCACCGTGTCAGTGCCGCCTTATCAGTGCCCATCAATGAAAGAAAAAACTTAGTTATTTACAAATTTTTTTTTAACAGAAACAAAAGCAAAACTTATTTTTTTCAAAATTTTCGGTCTTTTTTTATTTGTTTAGCAAAAAATAAAAACCGCAGAGGTGATCAAATACCACCAAAAGAAAGCTCTATTTGTGGCAACAAAATGATAAAAATTTAGTTTGGGTATAGTGTAGCATCACCGCGCAATTGTCATTCAAACTGCGACAGCGCTGAAAGCTGAAAATTGGTCTGGGCAGGAAGTTGTCTAGGTGCCCTGTATTGAAGTGGTTAAGGGACTAGTTAATTAGCTATGTTAATCCTGTTTCTGGTTACAGTTATAGGGGGGAGGAAGATATGTCTTCTTGGTGTATATATTTGGGTGAGTTTGTTTGTGAGTTTGTTCCAATAAAGGTTCCATGTTCAAGCTGTGTAACTGAGCTATTCTCGCCTGGCTTTTAATTACAACATATGGGCTGTAATATCGGATATCTATATTCAGACTGGAGGAAGCAGTGTACTGACAGAAGCACTCAAGCGGAGTGCGATGGGGATCCATTAAAGGGTGTACTCAATTTTGTTGTTTTGGAGGGGACAGCAAATGTACACTGTTATACACGCTGAACACTCACTACTTTACATTGTAGAAAAGTGTAATTTCTTCAGTTTTGTCACATGAAAAGATATAATAAAAAATTTACAAAAATGTGAGTATATGTGTGTGTGTATATATATATATATATATATATATATATATTATAGAGAGAGAGAGATCTCTATCTATGTGTAAAACATGTACGAGAAAAGAAGAAATTGGAAACTTAAGGGAACGTTTCTTAATAAATGGAGTTTATTGGTGTATGTCAAATAGTTAGGTGTGTTGAAATTAATTCCTTCGAAATAAAGCAATTGAGGTCAATATCTATATTTAGGCCTTCAGGATGGAGGAAATTAAGCAAAAAAATCCATTTTGTTTCATTTTGTGAGATTTTTATTCTTTTGTTGTCCCCTCGCCAATGACCCTTTTATTATATCAATGCCATAAAAAGTCATCATTAAAGGATCTTTTCTGTGAACTTCTCGGAAATGTCTGGACAGGCTATGTTTCATAAAGCTCTTTTGTATATTATTGTGTTCTCCGATTCTGACAGAGGAGTCTTCTAGTCCTGCCTACATATTGGAGGCGGCATGGGCATTCGATAACATATGTGACATGCGTACTTGTGCAAGATATCAGCTCTCTTATTTTATATTGTTTGCCTGTTGCCATAGAGGTGAAAGATTTTTTTTTCCTTGGTTGTCTTTGGCTGGCCCTACATGGTAGGCATTTTTGGCATCTGTAAAAGCCTTTTAGTTGTGGGAAGAGGCTGACAGATTTTGGGGGGGCCAGCACATTGTGGACAAGTTTGTTTCTGAGCGGGGGGGCCCTCCTATAAATAAATCTTGGGTATTGTGGGAGTGTTTTCTTTAATGTCTTGTCTGATTTTAATATAGGCCAGTAATTTTTCACTGTTTTCTACCTGTTTATATTGTCTATTAAATCCAGGCCCATTCCATGTTTGTAGTTTTATTTTTCTTATCTTTAAGGAGTGTCTGTGTCCATGGATTTGACTTTTACCTTCAGGATCTCTAGTTCTTTCCTTTTTGTAACCCTTTTCCACAAATCTCTTTATCCGGGTTTCTGACTGTTCCTCCATAATCTTTTTCATTGCTACAGTTCCTCCGAATCCTCATGATTTGGCCCTTAGGCACATTCCCTGTCCATTTTGGATGGTGGCAGCTCTTTGTGGGTATATATCCGTTACGGTCTGTTTGCTTGAAGAAAGTCCTTGTGCCTAGACTACTGTTATCTTTGTAGATTTGCGAGTCCAAATAGTCAATGCTAACCTGATTCCAGCTACCTGTGAATGAGATCCCATACCTAACTTTGGTTGATTTCTTCAAAAAATGATTTTAGAGAATTCTCTGTGCCCTTCCATATCATCACGATCTTATCAATATATCACCTGTAAAATTTCAGGCTGGGTCTTTCCACATTGTAAATTTGTTCTTCCTCCC
This sequence comes from Aquarana catesbeiana, assembly GCF_042186555.1. Classification (NCBI taxonomy): domain Eukaryota; kingdom Metazoa; phylum Chordata; class Amphibia; order Anura; family Ranidae; genus Aquarana; species Aquarana catesbeiana. Next base: position 154,277,574 of record NC_133336.1, read on the forward strand.
ATTTGATCATGAATAAGTTTGCTACACTTGGGGTGTATCTAGCCCCCATAGCCACTCCTTTGGTCTGAACATAGTATTCCCCTTTGTGCCAGAAATAGTTGCTATTTATGGCCATCTCCAAGCCTCTGTTATGAAATCTATTTGCTCCTGTTTCATGTCAGTATACTTGTTTAGTGCCCATTCCACACTCCTTAAACCATCTTTCTGGATGATCTTAGTATACAGTGAGTTTACATCTATAGTAACCAATATGTCTCTGTCTTCCCGTTGTATACTTTTTAGCTCTGAAATTAGTTGCTTGCTATCCTTCAGGTATGATTTTCCTTCCGGAACCAATGCTTACATATATTGGTCCAGATATTCACCCAATCATGCGAATAGAGAGTTGACTCCACTTATGATGGGTCTTCATGGAGGTTTCTCTTGATATTTATGTACCTTTGGGACATAGTAAATAACCGGTGTCGTAGATGCTGCTGGCACCAGTTATTTTGCCTCTTTTTTGCTCAGAATGCCTATACATTTGCCTTTCTTAATACATAACTTCAGTTTCTTTTCATATTTTTTTTTTCTTTGAATTTTGCTTCAACTTGTTATAAGTGTCTTCCTTACTTATTAAACTCCGCATTTCTTCAGTCTTTTTTCTTCAAAATGACTAGTCCTCCTCTTTTGTCTGTGGAACGGATGACTACTTCTTTCTTGTTTTCTATGTCCTTTAGTAATTTCCAGACTTTATCCTGTTTTGATTTCTTTACATTTTAATTCTTTGACATCCTCCTCCCACCATTTTCTAAAATCTTCCAAACTGTCATTACTTGGATTCTTTGGATACCCACAAGTGTAGCGAACTTATTCATGAGCAAATAGGAAGAAGAACAAATTTACAGTGTGGAAAGGCCCAACCTGAAATTTTACAGGCAATATTGATAATATTGTGATAATATGGAAGGGCACGGAGAAGTATCTAAAATAATTTTTTTTGAAGAAATCAACAAAAATAGGTATGGGATCTCATTCTCGGGTAGCTGGAATCAGGTTAGCATTGACTATTTGGACCTGCAAATCTACAAAGATAACGGTAGTCTAGTTACAAGGACTTCAAGGACCTTCAAGCAAACAGATATATACCCACAAATAGCTGCCATCATCCAAAATGGACAGGGAATGTACCTAAGGGCCCAGTCATGAGGATTCGGAGGAACTGCAGCAATGAAAAAGATTATGAGGAACAGTCAGAACAGTCAGAAATCCTGATACAGAGATTTTTAGGTTACAAGAGGGAAGGGTTACAAAAGGAAAGAACTAGAGATCCTGAAGGCAAAAGTCAAATTCATGGACAGAGAGACACTCCTTAAAGATGAGAAAAAGAAAACTACAAACATGAAATGGGCCTTTCTCACTGGATTTAATAGACAATATAAACAGGTAGAAAACATAGTGAAAAAATACTGGCCTATATTAAAATCAGACAAGACACTAAAGAAAATACTCCCACAATACCCAAGATGTGCTGGACCTCCCCAAAATCTGTCAGCCTCTAACAACAACTAAAAAAGGCTTTTACAGATGCCAAAAATGCCCATCTTGTAGGGCCAGCCAAAGACAACCAAGGAAAAAAAATCTTTCACCTCTATGGCAACAGGCAAACAATACAAAATAAGAGAGCGGATATCTTGCACAAATACGCATGTCACATACGTTATTGAATGCCCGTGTGGCCTCCAATATGTGGGCAGGACTACAAGACCCCTATGTCAGAATCGAAGAACACATCAATAATATAAAAAAGGGCTTTATGAAACATAGCCTGTCTAGACACTTCCGAGAAGTTCACAGAAGAAGATTCTTCAGTGATGACTATTTATTGCATTGATATAATAAAGTGTCATTGTCAAGGAGGCAACAAAAGAATAAAAGTCTCTCAAAATGAAACCAAATGGATTTTTTTTTGTTGAATTCCTACCAGCCAGATGGCCTAAATATAGATACTGACCTCTAATGCTTTATTTCTATCTAATGAATTTCAACACGCCAAACTATTTGACATACCCCCCCTGAGAGCAATAGGCCTAAACACACACCAATAAACCCTTTTTTCATCACCCTAACCCCTTTTTCATCATAAAGAAAAGTTCCCTTCTGTTTCCAATTTCCTCTTTTCTTGTACGTGTTATACACATATTGTATCTCTCCTATGTTTTTTTTTTTTTTTTTTTTTTTTTGTATTTTTTAACATTGACCATAACATTGTTTTTATTTCTTACTTTTATTTTTTAAAATGTCATGTTTGTTTAAGATTAAGTGGTAACGTAATAACCCTGGTACTAAGTACAACTAAAATCGGCTGTTTACCCTGGGTCGTTATGATGTATACATAAATTTGTTATGGTATATACATAAATTAGAGTATGTCTGCTGTAGATCACGTGCCCTGGGTTGCTGTGGACCAGGGGCACAGTATGATCACCATAAACTTCTAAAAAAAATGGCATCCGATCATGTGTCCATGATTCGCTAAGACCCGGCATACACTTTCCTCATAAACACATGGACTGGTAACAACAAAACTGCCGCGAGTCATATGCCTCGGGTTGCTAGGCTACCATAACAAAAAAAAAAACAGAGGGTGCAATAAGATGGCGTCGCTCCTGATGACGTTGTCGTGACAAAACGTGTAGGGAGGAGCTACGGTGTCATTGCGTCACTTCCGGTTTCGGGTCCGTGGACTTCCTGCTTTTAAATACTGTTTGACATTTAAACACACGTAAGTGCAATACTGTATTTTCTAATAAATCTTGGATTATGGAATTACACTATGGAGATTGTTTCTTGATATTCCCATACATGCATGAGACTACTGGGACAGTGGCAGTAAGGATAAGGAAACACACCTTTTGAGCTGGTCTAGGATATCCATATACAGGCAGGTGGTGCTGTGAATGCTGGCTACCCCCTTGAGGGGAGAGATTTCTGGTGAGTGAGGCAATAAGAGGGGGAGCATAAGTGGAGACACCGGGCACACCACGTCATGTGGATTTCTTGTTGCAACACCAGGAGCAGTGTTTTCACAGCAGCACTATAATAAGGACTTATACTATGGACACATGATTTCCTGAATGATTTGTGGGGCACTAAATCAAGGACGTTTAACCATTGTCACTTTGTATGTATTTCTAACCACATTAAGTTTTCATAAATTGGAGCACCAGTCGCTTTTTATGCTATTTGCACCAATTGCTCCCTTTTGGAGTTGCCATTCATTTAATGTACTAACCATGTTTATGTGAATATGGATTTTTCTCTGTAGTTTTATATATGTTTTTTAATAAGGCATGTATTATTTAAAGCGGCGCCACATCCACTTTTTAAACACCCTATTCATCTGGTCCAGGTGCTTTATCCACCTTTATTCTGGACCATATCACTTTTGAGCCAGTAAACAACTGTAAAAACTACAAAAGTAACAACTACAAAGTGGAAACATAAAATCCATACAAAGTAACAGCTGTAAAAATAATTAGGTGCACTTTCACACTGAGTCCACAACGAACAATAGGGGATCTGTGGGCGGATTCACTACTGAATTGGAGCTGAATGGGATAGATGTCCGTTTCTTGGCACCCATGCCCGGTAGACCCATAATTACTCTATGGGTGTCCAGATGTAAATGGACTCCACTGTAGGTTTACTTCAGATTACCTCCTATCCATTATGTTTGTGATGCAGTCCTTTTTTCTTTTTTTTTCTTTTCCCCCTTTTATCCGGACCTGGATGGACTTGGAGGTAGGCTGGGATAAACAAACATGCCTGCCCATAGGGCTGCATGGAGCTTCCAATCAGGTCCAACTGAAAAGCTGACAGGTGGACCTGATCGGAAAGCCCTTGGGAAATGATCCTATGAGCAGTGGAAGTCCTAGTAGTGTATGATAATGTATCAAGCTACTATCCTTTTAAAGGAGGAGAACTCTCAGTACAATGAGTTGTGTACCAAACTCAACCAATAATACCCGCACTACCGTACTCCAAATATAGCTGCTGTACAAGTTGCTAGTAAACCTTGGTATACAGCTCTAAATATCTCATTCCCCTTTAATTAGTGATATGGTGCTGCTATGTGCAACTATAAATACCTATGCCAAAAAACGTAAAGTGGAGCTGAATCAGCTGGGGGGCGTGGCTCGGACATGGACGGGTGAGGACACGTTTGGATAGAGCTCCGGGGCTCGTATCTCTGCTCAGATAATACTCATGGACTAGAGGCTGTCAGTGCGGGATGAGTACAGGCAACAGATATCAGACACGCTCCGCAAAAGAGAGAGTACATCCCCGTGTTGTCCAGGGGGATATTCAACAGTATTTCACTATACCTCCACGTACTCCCCCTGGTGCTGTGTCAGACGCGCTGCGGCATCGAGGTCAGCGTGACGGTCTGAAGACGCCGGCAGCGTCGGCGGTCGGGTCTCGTGTATCAGGTTTGGAGACAGACTCTGTGATGGAGAACCCGGTGTCCCTGCTTGTGAATCCCGCTCGTGAGCCTGCATGTGAAACGGCTTTTGCTGGATTGCCGAGAGAGGAAGGAGGTCTAGAGGGAGACATCCGCGGCATCCGAGCATTGTTAAGCACTTTACCTACCTGTCGAGATATTGAAGCTCTGATAATCGGAGTAGAGGAGACACACCGTCAAGACATCCAAGCGGTAAGATCTGAATTAACCACTCTGACAGAGAGAACTAAAGTGGGAGAGGAAACGGTATCCCTAGTGGAACAAAGGGTGGAGACATTAGAAAAAACGTTGACCACCCAGACATCTATGATGGTAAACCTGCAGCTCCACACTGAGGAACTTGAAGACAGAAGTCGCAGGAACAACCTGCGGCTTCGGGGTCTTCCAGAGACACAGGGAACTGAGGATCTCCAGGCAACGGTCATTGCGGTTTTTCAGATAATATTGAAATCTCCTGAAAAGGTGATAGATACAGACAGAGTACATAGAGCTGCGGGCCCAAGACCAAAAGACTCAGAGAAACCGAGAGACATTGTCTGTCGGATCCACAGCTATCAAGAGAAGGAGAGAATACTTAGAGCAGCATGGGGGGCAGGAGACATCAACTTCAATGGGACCCCTATTAAGATCTTACCAGATATATGCCGTGCAACCCTTCAGCGTAGAGCCTGGTTACTCCCTATCCTGGATTTAGCTAAAAAACGGGGGTGCACCTATAGATGGGGTTACCCGTTGGCGGTGAGATTCCGTAGAGAAGCAGCTTCATTTTCTGTCTATACACCTGAAGACCTCCCGGGACTATTTACTTTCTTAGATGTTGCCCCTATTCAGATTCCCAATTGGCTTTCATATATTCCGCATATGGGGGGGCGGTTAGATCCTTTGAACAGACAAAGACAGCGGATAGACTCCCAAAGAAACCAACGATTACCTCAAGGGGGACATTAAAAGGATGAGGGGGACTACTGATAAATATTGCATAAATTGAAGGGGAGAGTGGGGTAGATGAGATAGATTTGAGATGAAGTAGATCAATGAGGTAAAAGGTAAAGGGAATCAATGGATCCTAATTGAACTTAAGTGTATGATCGAATATAATAACAGCCACATTTATTTAGAGAGATAGGAGATTAGATTTTTGTTTTTGAATTCTCGCCCCTTTTTTTTTTTTTTTTTTTTTTTTTTCTATATAAGAGTACTTATGTATTATAGAAATATAGATTTTTTTTGGCTTTGGCTGTATCTTCAGGTTTATGGTTCGGGGGGAGGGAAATGGGAAAGAAGGGGATAGAAGGGTGTGGGGAGGGAAGGAAAATGACTCTTTGAAGGTTGGCATTTTGGATTGTGTGCTGTATTTTTTTTATTTTATTTTTTTTGTTGTTTTTTTGCTGTGTTTTTTTTTTTTTTTTTTTATGTTTTTTATGTTAACTTTTCCTCACTGAGATTTGGTTGAGATTGTATAGAGATATAGCACGTGACACTTGATTGACAATTACATTAGCACAGGCACGTTGATTGCCACACGTTATTGTTGGGAGGTGGTTGTAGTTTTGGCAGTCCATATGGGTGGGAGGGGGGGGGGGGGGACGGAGTTCCCTCCCTCTCCTCCTCCTTTTAACCCCCCCTCCCGCCCTCTGATAATGTTCACAAACGTTATAATTTTTCTTTTTTTTTTTTTTTTCTTTTTTTTGATCACTTATTTTTCACCCCTTACTTATTGACTTATTGATTTACTTATTCTTTATTTGTTGATGCCGTAATGGATATATATTATACATTTTGTTTCCCTCTCATGTAGGAGCCTTATAAATAGGGATAGTTAAATATGGTATGAAGTGAAGTGTAGGAATATTAGTTCCCCTTCCCCCCCCCCCCCCCCCCTGGTTTCTGTTTCCCTTTTTTTTTTTTTCCCTCCCCCTTGTTTTTTCTTGACTGTATCTTCAGGTTTTTTGGCTTGAGGGAGGGGAGGGGGAGAGATGGAGGGAAGAAGGAAGGGAGGGGAATAGAATGGTAGAAGGAGGGAAGGTAAATGACCTTTGAGGGCCTACGTTTGGGCTATGTGTCTTATTTTTACCTATTAATTTACTTAACCTTTTTTTTTTTTTTTTATTAAGAATGGTTGTGTCGGTTTAGAGATATAGTAGGTGATATTTGACTGACAATTAAATCAGCACAATTAAAAAGGCACGTTGGTTGCCACATGTTAAACATTTATTGAGAGGTGGTTGTAGCCTTGGTGTTTTGTGGGGGGGGGGGGAGAGGGGAGGGTTGGATCTCCTCTCCTCTCCTCTCTCTTCCTAATTCGAACTTCTTACCCCTCCCTTTGATTACCATCAGAAACAAAAATGTATTTATTTCTTGTTTTGTGGGTTGGTTTTTTATTTTTTTTATTTATTTATTTATTTATTTATTTTTTCTTGATTATATTTCTCTTTTCCTTTCCTAGTAGGAGTTTTATATACATGAGCAGAATTGTAGGGTTTAAAGTGAAGTGCCTAAAATATAGATCTTTCCCCTGGTGTCTCCCCCTCTCTTATAATTTTTTTTTTGTTATATCTAGAGTTATACCTCTAGCCTAGGCTGAAACAGAATAGGCAGCAAAGTTAGCTGCTAGGTCTTAATTAGGGAATTTAGGAAGCTGCCTTTCCCTCCCCTCCCCCCCTTTTTTCCTTTTTTTCTTTTTTTTTTTTTTTTCTTTCCCCCCATTGTTGGTTAGCCCTGGTCCTTAAAAACACCCGACTACTAAGAGGAGAGATGGCCCTGGAGCTCTTTATCCGACCATCTCTGGCCACAACCCCAGATAAACTGACGCTCAGATACCGAATTTAAGCGGTGAGCGTTTATTTAGCAATATATTGCTTTTTTTTTTTTTTTTTTTTTTTTTAGAGCCACTCCATGGAGACTTTAAAAATCATATTATTGAATACCAAGGGCCTGAATACCCCAGAAAAAAGGCGGATACTTTTACATGATTTGCAGCGTTATGGATCAGACGTGGTATTTATACAGGAGACCCACTTTAGACAGGATAAAGTACCTACTTTAAAAAGTCGGGCATTTCCGTCAGTCTATCATGCTGCAAATCAAAGTGCAAAATCGAAGGGAGTCTCTATTCTCCTTTCAAATAGACTACCTTGGTTCTTTACGGATATGATTAACGACCCTGAAGGCCGTTTCTTGTTTGTAAAGGGCAGGGTAGGTGATGTTTGTATCACATTGGCAACGTTGTATGCCCCCAATGAACACCAAGAGATTTTCTTGGGTAAGGCGCTTAAGCAACTGATTAAATTTACAGAGGGTCAGCTGATCATTGGGGGAGACTTAAATGTTTCATTGAACCCAGCTGAAGATACCTCCTCTGGGGTATCATCAATTCCTTATAATGCTCGTAATCGTATAGCTAAAACCTTACATAAAAGTCAATTGATTGATATATGGCGTTTATTCCACCCCACAGAAAAAGATTATACCTTTTTTTCATCGCCCCATAAATCTTATTCTCGCATAGATTATTTTCTCGTCCCACATGCCCAACTCCACTCAGTACGTGAGGTCAATATTGGTTTGATTACTTGGTCCGACCACGCACCTATTTTTATGACATATGACTTACAGGATACTCGGAATAGGAGATCAATTCAGTGGAGATTGAATGAAAGTCTCTTACAGGACCAAGAAGTCTTAGAAGACGTAATCAAAGAACTTGATTTCTATTTTTCTACTAACGACACCCCAGATTGCGATCCAGGAATTATATGGGAGGCACATAAAGCAGTCATTAGAGGAGTATTAATCAAACATGGGGCTAGGATTAAACAAAAGCGGGGGGAACAATTAAAACTATTACTAGAAGAATTAGCTAAGCTAGAAACCTGCCATAAACGGACTATGTCACCGTCGTTGGGGAAAGAGCTCCATGTCAGGAGAACACAAATCTCAGACCTTCTGTATTACAGGGCCAAAGCGGCATTACAGGTTTGCAGGAAATTCTCGTATGAGTCTGGCGACAAATGCGGAAGCTTCCTAGCCAGAACACTACGAGAACAGAAACGGATGAATTATATACCTCATCTTCTCTCAGCTAACAAGGATAGGATTACAAAGCCATATGACATAGTGGGGGAATTCCAGGAATACTATAAGTCATTATATAACCTACAGACTAGGTCACCTTCCCATGCCCAAATAGATTTATATCTGTCTCGGTCATTAATGCCTCGACTGGCAGAGACAGATAGAGATGACATGGAAAAACCTATTACAATGGAAGAACTTCAGAGAGCAGTAAAGATAACCAAATTGAAGAAAGCCCCGGGCCCTGATGGGCTGACAGCCCAATATTACAAAACCTTGCTCCCCTCATTAGCCTCATATATGCTCAAATTATTTAACGCTCTTGGATCATCAGCAACATTCATAAGAGATACAATGTTAGCACATATTTCGGTAATACCGAAAGAGGGAAAAGATCCGACTTCCAGTGGTAGCTACCGCCCAATCTCTTTACTTAATGTAGATTTTAAGCTTTTCACAAAAATTTTGGCTAATAGAATTCAACAATACATTCCAAATTTGATACATCTGGACCAAGTGGGATTCGTTCCAACACGCGAAGCAAAAGATAATACAACAAAAGTGCTTAATCTTCTTCATGTAGTGAAAAATTCTCAGATCCAATGTGTGTTTCTGAACACAGATGCAGAGAAGGCCTTCGACAGGGTAAATTGGAATTTTATGTTATCAGTTTTGCGATATGGAGGTTTCGGGAATAAAATGCTGCAATGGATTGCTTCTAGCTATTCTTGCCCGACAGCTCGTGTTCGGGCAAATGGAGTACTATCAGAAACCTTCCAGATCGCAAATGGGACACGTCAGGGATGCCCCCTTTCACCACTCCTTTTTGCCCTGTCGTTGGAACCATTTCTCTGCACTATACGTTCTAATCAAGATATTACAGGAGTAAAGGTAGGAGAAGCACAATACAACATCTCGGCCTACGCGGATGATATGATGTTTTCCTTGACGAACCCCCTAGTTACGATCCCTAACTTAATGAAGGAGTTTGAGAAATACAGCCAATTATCCAATCTTCGTATTAATTTTACTAAATCGGAGGCAATGGGGGTTAATTTCCCCCAAACGTCAATTGAACAATTAAAAAAAAATTTTAAATTCAAGTGGACGGATAATGCACTTACATATTTGGGCACGCTGTTGGTGCCCAATATTGATAAGATCTTTGGGTTAAATTTCCCCCCATTGCTGCAAAGAGTGAAGATATTACTAGATAAATGGAAATCGGGTTTACACTCATGGATAGGACGCTGTAACATTGTTAAGATGAGTGTTCTCCCCAAACGTCTCTATCTTTTACAAGCACTACCAATACGGATCCCAGCTACTTATTTTAAACAGTGCCAGAAGTTGTTTTTTGATTTTATATGGGCAGGTAAGCAACCACGACTACGTCGTAATCAATTAACTCTCCCGAAGAAACAGGGGGGATTGGCGGTGCCAGACATATGCAGATATCATCGGGCTATACATCTTAGCAGAGTAGTTGACTGGAACAGACATAGAGATTTTAAACTTTGGGTACAGATAGAATATGCCCAGTCGCCTGTCTTATTGGGAAGAGTTCCCTGGTGTTTGGCATATGCCCCCAAAGAGCTTATTAAACATCCCCTGATAGGAAATACTCTTAAAATCTGTGCGACCACGTTTCCTACTGCTGGCGTAATACCCGAGACATCCTCCTTATACCCAATAATTGGGAACCCCCTGTTTCCCCCTGGGAACGAAGATAAAGCGTTTAAACATTTAACAAATATGGGGGGGGTACGCAAGTGTCTACTTATATAAAAGGAGGGACTTGGTTAACAGTTACAGAGATGATGGAGTTATTTAGACTTAGATTCTGGAGTGCTCTCCAGATTACCCACTTTCTCGGCTCCCTCTCAGACCCAAGGAAGTTTGAAAGGCCTCTTGGTAGTTTTGAGAAGATGTGTTCAGATAGGGGAGCAAAATCGCATATTCTATCAGCGAATTATGAGATATTAAATGTATCGAGAGAAATCGACTCCTTGAAATGTATCCGGGATTGGGAACGAGAGTTGGGAAGGAACTTTAGTACAAAGGAGTTGCGACAAATTATTAGGTTTACACACGAATCTTCTATTTGTGTGAAAACCCAGGAGACTAATTTTAAAATCTTGACTCGATGGTACAGGACACCAGAGAGATTGAAGTTTTTTCCCGACTCTTCAGACCTTTGCTGGAGATGTCACGTGGATAGAGGTACGTTGTTGCATATTTTTTGGGATTGTCCTAAGTTGAAGAATTTTTGGGCAGAGATCAGACATATCCTCCAGACTGTCACTAACTACAGGATACCGGAAGACCCAGTCTTTTTCCTCCTTCATGGGTCTCAGATATCAGAAAGGGTATATAAGAAATCCATGATACGACATCTATTAGATGCCGCTAAGGCTTGTGTTCCCTTGGCGTGGAGATCGACGTCACCACCGACGATAGAGATGTGGCTGCGTAAAGTGAGAGAGATTAATAAATTAGAAGAGCTGGTTCTTTCTGCGCGAAATCAACAGGAAAGATATTCCGAGACCTGGTCTCCTTGGAACTCTTTCCTGGCCTCGGAAGAGGGAAGGACCCTTCAAGGGTAACCAAAATGGTTAAAGTAGCTATATATCTAAGGAAGATACCCGGATTTACCGGGATTCTTTTTTGCAGGACGCAAAGGCCCTTGAGAGATATTTCCATGGATTGGCTCTCCCTTTTTTTTTTTTTTTTTTTTTTTTTTGGGTCTGTTTTTGTTTTATATAGGGGTAAAAAAATTACTGGGACCGGCTCGAGACTATAAAGGAGGCAGGGTAATGGTTGAGTAGGAGCTATTATTGACATAGACTCAACTTACTGTTAGATGATATGAAATTGTGTTCTAAGTATGCCTAAAAATGTTAATGTTTGAGTCTCTCTTATTGTTTTTTGTGTTCTCGAGCTTGTCCTATGTTTAAAAATAAAGTGAAAAAAAAAAATACCTATGTCACATGTGCGTGCTGCTCACAGGTTGTATAAATCGCCCCCCTTTTGCATATACTGTATGTATGTTACAATGTATCCGTATCAACCAATAATTAGTTATAGAAAGAAATCACCTCTCTTTTTACATACAAAGTGCTGCAGTGCATATACATAAGTCCCCTATTAAAGGAAAAGTATGGGTTTGGGTTTCTTAACCTAATCATACTTACCTAGGTGGATGCAGCATTGGCCCGATGCTGCATCTGTCCCCTGGCATCTCTGCACTGAGAACTGAGCCATTGAACACCGCCAATGGCTCAGTTCTCACTGCTCCCTGAGCAGAGAGCTGCTGACTGTCAATCAGCAGCTCTCCTGCTCTGCTCCTCCACGCTCACTGGAGCGCTGAGCTGTGGAGGGACGGGGAGCGACTGTCTCAGCGGCTCACTGAGAGGTTGAGATCCAGGCTGAGAGGTTGGTGGATCCAGGCTTCTGAAGTCGGGATGGCGCGCTGCCTGGATTGATCTTGGCGACGTCAGCAGAGAGCGTATTTCAGACCGCTCTGTGCTGAAAACGGTTAACAGGAGTGCAAAATGCATTGCACTCCTGTGACCCATAGGAGAAGCCCAGCCAAACGAGCCCAGGCTGGACTTTTCCATTAATCAAGTGCATCCATAAATGATCAAATTAAAATGTCCAAATAAATGTGTCCATATAATTATTATTGAAAGTGTCCATTTCCAAAATTCCACTGTATAAAGTACTCAGTGTGCATAAAAATCCTTCCAGTGCTTCGAATTCACCACCGGGAAACACCACCACTCTGGAGAACTCACCAGATAGCCATGACCTCTCATTTAAGAACAAGGTCTCGATGCGCTTTTCTCCCAAGGGGTAAATATCCAGGACTCCTGCTTTACTCTCTCATTCCATGTTCATTATTGCCATAGAATTAGAGGTTATTAGGTGCGTTTGTCACCTGAAACATTTTTCTACTTTCTGGGGTAAGTTCTCTAGCCAGGGATGACTGATTAGATATTAAGAGAAGTATAGGTTTTTTGGGGGGTTTTTTTTGTTTTTTTTGCAAAATCGTACTTACCGAGGCTCTAACACTGTGAACTGAGCGATCAAACACACTTGATCGCAACGTTCTCAGGGCTCCCTGAGCAGAGAGCTGGTGGCTGTCAGACACTGGAGCGCTGAGCTGTGGATTGGGGTGGGAGCGGCCGGTTCAGGCCTTCAGCAGCCCGCTGAATCGAGTGTCGGTCCAGGCATGTGGGCGGATCCTGACTTCATTGTCGTGATCTTGTCCAAGCCTGGACCGGCTCTGTGATGTCAGCCAACAGCAGGCTTCCTGTCTGCTGAAAACAGGTCACAGGAATGCAGAACAAACTGCATTCCTGTGATTAAACCTGAGAAGTACAGTCAAACGGGCTTTGGCTGTACTACTTTTAATACTTTTTTCAGCCTCTAATTCTATGGCAATGGTGAACATGGAGTAAGAGAGCTCAGTCTGGATGCTTAACCCCTTGGGGGGGGAAAGCGCATTGACCATGACCTCTCATATAAGAGCAATGTCTCATCTGGTGAGTTCTCCAGAGTGATGGTGTTTCACGGTGGTGGATTCAAAGCACTGAAGGAATTTTATACACATAGAGCACTTTATACAGTGGAATTTTGGAAATGGACACTTTCAATAATTCTTATATGGACGCATTTATTTGGACATTTTTGATTTTATCATTTATGGATGCACTTGATTAATAGGGGACTGATATACACTGCATATGCACTGCAGCACTTTGTAAAAAGAGTCATTTGTTTATATAACCAATTATTGGTTGATACAAATACATTGTAACATACAGCACATATATGCAAAAGAATAGTGATCTATACAACCTGTGAGCAACACACACATGTGACATAAGTATTTGTAGCTGAACACAGCAACACTATATCACTAATTAAAAGGGGAATTAGATATTTAGCGCTGTATACTAAGGTTTACTAGTACAATAAAGTAAACAGCACAGGACATCACATAATGTAGTAGATCTAATAACTTAAATTACATTAAGGAGATGAAATGCATTAGTAAATGACACTAGCTTGTAAAGATATCTGGGGAACACTTCTACAATCATTCCATCCTCGACACCATGGCCGGCAGCTGGGGTAACCCAACAACAAATGGGATCCTTCCAGCTCGGGTTACACTGGTGCGATACATGTGCAAGTTGCCTCATCACACCTGAATCTCAGTTGGTTCACACTGACATCTGCGAACCGCTGTGGGTGTCAATTAAAGTTAATGACACCCCCAAATCGGTTCGCAGTGCAAACTGTGAAATCGTACAGGAATCAGATTTCATGGGTGTGAACACCCATGCGATCCGATTCCAGTGTGGTCCAAAAAAAAGGGTCCCGCACCATTTTGGTGCGAATGCGATGCAATTTCAGCCATACAATTTGCATGGTTGAATTTGCATCGCACAGACATCGCATGTGATGTGCCCAGCAATGCGAATCACACGCAATGTCTGGCATCACACTAGTGTGAACCCAGCCTCCAGGATGCATAGAAGTGAGTGGCATGTCAGCAAAAATCTAAGCTTCTCCTGGTTCTAAATGTATCAAAATGATGCAGATATGTTTCGGGGCAAGCTATCACCTTTTTAAGCCTAACCTCATACGACTACTGACTGCTCTACAAGACCCCTTTCACACTGAAGCCGGTTTTCAGGCGTTTTAGCGCTAAAAATAGGGGTCTAAAGCCTCAACAGCAGCAAGATCCTCAAGGAAAACTAGATTGGTAGCATGGGATAACATATAATTTAAATTGATAGAGCTCCAGGGATGCCAGTATCCTAGTACAAGGAAAATATATTCTAGAGATAAAAAAAGACCGCATCAATAATCAGTATAAACTGTAAATCAACAAATAAAAATGATATATAATTAAGATTTAGTCAGGAGTTACTAGTTATCTACTTAATCGTTCTGTATGAACATAAAAGAATTCAAATTGGATGAAAATTAAATACTAAAACACATGAATAAAGTGATAAAAATGATGAATAATAAAAATAAAAAAAATGCTGAAATTGTACATAAGCAGATATGCAAACAAAACATAGAAGATAATGAAAATGATGAGATCAATGTGACCAGAACTTCTTTCACATAAGTTAACCACTTGAAGACCAGGCCTTTTCTGGCATTTTTTTGTTTACATATAACAATCAGGTTTTGTTTTTCTAGAAAATTACTTTGATCCCCAAACATTATATTTATATTTTTTAAAGCTGAGGCCCAAGAATAGATTGGGTTTTTATGTCACACGGTATTTGCGCAGTGGTTTTTCAAATGCAATTTTTGGGACACGTTTTAAAAAAATTTACAGGTTACCACTTTAGATTTACAGATGAGGTTTAGTGCTAGAATTACTGTTCATGATCTGCCGTTCGCAGCGATACCTCACATGTGTGGGACGATGGCTGTTTGCATGTTTCCCTGTTTGGGAGCGATGCACGTGTTTGCCTTTGCGCTCTAGCACGGGGGAGCAGGGGAACAGGGGCACTTTAAAGTTTTTGTTATTTTTTTATTAAATTTATTACATTTTTGTTTTTTACACTGTTTTTTTTTAAAGTGCTCTGTGCAATGTTTTTGCTCAGGGCAGCTCCTATCCTCCTCTTCTAGTGTCCCCCGCCGGCGCTCTGGGCCCACCCCCCTTGGCAAGTGCCCCCATCGCTAACCGCTTGCTATGGGGGCATTTGTGCGTGCTTGCTCCCGAGCCGGCCCTCTGTCCATAAGACACAGCAAGTGCGGGTAAGCCCTGGCCCCCGCTTCTGCCTCACTGGCTGTGATAGCGGAGAGAGCCAATGGCTCCTGCTGCTGCATCTGAGCCAATCAGGAGGTAGAGACCCGTGCACCGAGAGCCGTTTAGTATTGGGGGAGCTGCACACTGAGGGCCAGTTCACACCATTGAAATGCAGTCCAGATGCGTTCCAGGTGCTTTTCTGCATGCGTGTTTTTGATGCAGTCCGGTGCATTTTTTTTCCCCCTCATTTTTCTTAACTTTAAATAAGGATGTGTTTTCCAGAGTGTTTTTGGTGCGTTCCAGTGCATTTTTGATGCTCTTTACAGTGTTCCAGTCCAGTGCAGGAAAAATGTTGCATTTTCTACTTTTTTTTTTTCTGGAACTGCAAGCACTGGTGTGAACTATGCCATTAAAAACTATATAGGCTACTTTTCATGCGTTTTTGATGCAGAAAAAAAACACACTGAACTGCATGTGTTGTGAACAACCACTTTAAATACGATCACCTGTTGTAATTCCAACTTAAGTATTAATGTTACTTCTGTCAGTGATCCACACGTGTGTGTGTGTGTGTGTGTGTGTGTGTGGTGGGCAGGGGTTATTTCATTTTCCTTTGCTATTGGGTCCTGATCTGCTGTTTTCCTGGCCACAGCTGGCCAGGATCTGGCTGCTTACAGTTGAGCACATCAGGATAACCCTCTGCATAGAAGATTAGAAAATGGATGTTTACTAGTTTCCTTCTGCTTGCCATCTATCATGTTGCATTGTCTGTGTGTTTAAAAAAAGAAAAGTGTGTGAGTGTGGCGCTGTCCCAAAGTTGCAAAAGAAATGTCTGCATATATACAATTTTATCCAAAGTGTCACGTGTGTATTCCCTTAAGTGAAATATGTATGGCAGTTATTACCACTCCTGTGGGTTAAAGTGACTGGTGATTTAAACATGAGAAGCATAATGAGTGCAATAAATCGCATCCAAGGTGTCTAGTGCTATATTCCCTCAAAAGGAAAAAACAGTATTAACCACTGCTAAGAGCATGAAGTGGTCTATGTCTAAACACTAGAAAACACAAAGTTGCGATAAATACATCACACGTGACATGCAAAAATTCTAAAGTGTCTAGTGCTAAATAAATAAATATTAAAATGTTGTTCTACGAACGTTGCAAATAACAAAGTGACAAGTGCCCTATGAAGAGGTCACTCTGAAAAGTGCTAAACACACGTGCCATGCAAATGGTTCTATGATAGTAAACAGTTCATATGGGTATGTGCCCGGTGCACTATAAGTGAAAAAAGGCGTCCTTTGTGGGATTCCTCAAAGCATACAACAGGTGTTAATCCAGTGCTGGTGTCTCGCGTTGTGATTGTGCAGAGACTCACCAGCTGTATATCCCCTGCAGGGGTAACGAGTAGTCACAGTATGTGCCACTGTGCAGCAGTACTTGGCAAGACCAGGACCAGGATGATATCATAAGGACATAAGAAGAAAGGATTCCATAGTGTGAAACCGTTTAAAACCACTATTTATTAGGTCAGATAAAAAGGGTACTCACATTGTAATGGAAAAAATGAGCGGTGTACAATGCTTACAAAGATGTTCCTAAGCGTCAGCTTTGCAGGGAGATGTCAGCAAGGCGTTCAGTCAAAGGCCACGCCCTACGTGCGTTTCGTCACACGGACTTCTACAGGAGCGTCACTTTGTTATTTGCAACGTTCGTAGAACAACATTTTAATATTTATTTATTTAGCACTAGACACTTTAGAACAGGGGTCTCAAACTGGCGGCCCTCCAGCTGTTGTGAAACTACAAGTCCCATGAGGCATTGCAAGGCTGACAGTTACAAGCATGACTCCCACAGGCAGAGGCATGATGGGACTTGTAGTTCCGCAACAGCTGGAGGGCCACCAGTTTGAGACCCCTGCTTTAGAATTTTTGCATGTCACGTGTGATGTATTTATCGCAACTTTGTGTTTTCTAGTGTTTAGACATAGACCACTTCATGCTCTTAGCAGTGGTTAATACTGTTTTTTCCTTTTGAGGGAATATAGCACTAGACACCTTGGATGCGATTTATTGCACTCATTATGCTTCTCATGTTTAAATCACCAGTCACTTTAACCCACAGGAGTGGTAATAACTGCCATACATATTTCACTTAAGGGAATACACACGTGACACTTTGGATAAAATTGTATATATGCAGACATTTCTTTTGCAACTTTGGGACAGCGCCACACTCACACACTTTTCTTTTTTTACTTTTTCCGCTCATTCCACCCCCTGTGGAGTCAGCGTATGTGAGGGCAGCAGTCTATCAATTTAGGAATATACTTCCCACCTAGGCTTCTAATTACACCCATTAGCGCGGACTCCCTATTTCTTCTGTTACACATTGTCTGTGTGTTTGCCTATGCAAAATATTTTTTTCCTTACCTCACTCTGTAGCTAGGGCATGCTCAATGTAGTTAGTTCCTCTCCATTTTATTCTTCATGTGTAATATCCTGCTGGAGTTACACACAATGATTTTTTGACGTGTCTGATGTTCATCTGAATGATCTTCACAAGTTTTGAAGTAAAAACTTTCTACAATCTTCATTTGAATCGAGTCACTGTCTGCTAATCCTACTGAGGCTGTGTGAGCAAGACATCTCATTCACTGGACTAGTAAGGCTCCGTTCACACAATGGCGTTTGGGATCGCGGGCGGAATCTTTACTATTCTGCATTGCCGCAAAACCTTGGATGCGCTTGCAACCCCTGTTCCTGAAGTTCTTTTGGTCGACCGGCGTCCTGCGATTCTGTATGCGTGATTTTACATTGATTCATTGGGCGACAATCGGGGAAAAATTGTGCCGCGATTGGGGTGCCATTAAAAGTAACGGGGATCGCAAGTGCATCCTGCGCTTTGCAGCAATTTGGAGTCCTTTGGATTGGAGAGGCAGTACAGTCAAAAAATTGTTTAGCTCCACGCAAAGAACTTTCAAAGCTTCACTCAAAAAATAAGTTTAGCTTCAGCAAGAAATCATTTAGCTTCAGTCGAAAATCCAGCAACACCTCTGGAATATGCTATAAAATGTGATATCACCCTGAATATACAACTCTTTAGGACAGTGCTGCTATTTTCATACAAGCCTGTAAATGCCTACAAGCTAATCACAGCCGTTTACAGAAAAGAAATAAATCAGAATTTTTTCTAATGGACTGTTGTACAAGTCAATTGTGCATTATACATCTGATCAGTGGAAGTTGCCTGCATTACTACATGCTATTCTGATTCCTGGTTATAATACCTTCTCAAACAAGAAACCAAAAGCTGCATGTACTTCACAAACCTCTAAGCCGGGGATAGGCAACCCCCGACGCGGGTGCCATAAGCAGCACGCAACTCCCTCCCCATCAGAATAGCAGCGTAGGGACATGTCAGTGAGACGCAGCTTCTGCTGAACTAATGCATTCCAATCTCGGAATACCTGCACTGAGGGGGAGGTACTGTGCCCCCACACATAGTAAAAGACGGGAAGCATTGTTTGGTTCTCTAACTTTGCTGTAGCTGCAAACATCAGCTCTTGTGATGGGAAAGAGATTGGGTGCAGTTCTGCTAGGGCGGCAGTCTGTTTCCAGGAGGACTGTGATTGGCCACTTCTAAAGCCAATCAAAGTCCTGCTAGCCCCGCTTGGTTGCCACTACCAATCTTAGAAAGAAGGGATTTCACTGTAATTAACCACTTCCCGTCTGGCCGTCATTCTGCAATAGTGGTTTTGTTATCCTGACTAAAAGTCATATTTCAGGATAACAAGCCAATGTGCAGCGCGGCGATCGGTGGTGCGGTGTGTCAGTCTGACGCACCTCCACTCCGATCTAGGTAAAGAGCCTCTGATGGAGGTGCCATCTCATTGGTGCCACCTCATCTGTGCCCATCAGTGCAGCCTCATCAGTGAAGGAGAAAACGTACTTTTATAACAGAAAGAGAAAAACTTTTCTCGTTTTTCAATTTGTTTTTATTTATTTAGAATTTGTTTAGCAAAAAATAAAAACCCCAGTGGTGGTCAAATGCCACCAAAAGAAAGCTCTATTTGTGGGAACAAAATTATAAAAATTTTGTTTGGGTACAGTGTTGCATGACCACGCAATTGTCATTTAAAAAGCAACAGTGCTGAAATTGGCTTGGGCAGGAAGGGGGGAAGTGCTCTGTATTGAAGTGGTTAAGAAAACCACAATCAGGTGACAGTTTGTAGAATTACTGTTGAACTTCTGGGAACTTTGTTGAAAATAAATGAAAATTAAATAAATATATATATAATTTTTTATATTTCATCTTTCCCCTTCATCTTCCAGGACAGCTACTTAAGAGATGATTGGCTCCGCCTTCTACAGGAAACAAAAATCAGATACAATTTAAAAGGCCCCTCCCTTTCCTCTGACCCTCAGTTTTTTTGTGTTTTCAGACCTTCAGGAGTATGCACTGAAAAGGTTTGCTATTTTCTTCAGGTCTGGTAACTGTGGTTAGCGGACCCCCTTATTTAGTAATACCCAGACTGGTTGTGGCTGTGTCTGCGGTGTTCTCTGCATTGTTAAGCTAAAAAGGGCCCTCCTGTTTCCTTGTAGGTTACTTGCCTTTTGTTCTCTTTGCATTGGCAACTTCCGCTCAGATCCGGCGTCTTACCAGGGTGTGAGGAGGTTACCGAGGCAGCGCATTCCTCATGGTCTTCTACGCAATGGGTATAGCAAAATGGCGCCGGATGATGCACTTCCGGTGACCTGGAGAGATGGCGCCGGAAGTGACGTGATGCACTTCCAGACACCGATCCTTTGAGGATCAGCTCAGCATGAACATAATGTCTGACGATTTGCGGCTTATAGGAGCAGCTCTGCCAAATGCAGGGCTGACTGGCTTAGCAGCGGGACGACGGTCAGCAAGTTATTTCACCAGCTGTCACAAGTCCTCTCTAATGGATACTGAGGACATCCACTCAAACTGAGCCAGCAGCTGCATCTGGGTCCAATACTGCCCCCAAGGTAAGTGCCTCTCGAAAGATGTTGTTGAGAGCCACTAGGGCTGGGGGTCTGTATATTTTGCGCATTCAAAAAAGTTTTGCTTTATCTACTGCTTTGCTCTCTGCTTTCTCCTAGGTTGAAAAACCTGTTAAGAAAAAGTGTGGGAACTTTAGATCTAGGCTTCCTGATAGCTGTAAAAAGCTATTATGTGAAAGTTGTATTTCTTCATTGGCAGGTTCTGATTCTATTGCCTCTTTAAAGGAATTGATGGCTTCTATGAAAGAGGCGGTTTCCTCTTTTCAGTCCTTTAACAATAGGTTAGCAGGGCTAGGTCCTTCCACTTTAAAGTCTGTTACTGTGATTCAGGAGCCTTCAGTCTCAGCTAGATCTCTACCTCCCTTAGTATCAGAGACCGTTAGTTCACGGGCTGTTTCTGACCTGGAAGAGGGAGAGAACTCAGTATCTACATCTGACGAGGAGTCTGTGTCAGTGGTAGAAGAGACTGTTAGCTCAGCTAGATATCTTTTTCCTATTGAAGATATTGATGAACTGTTAATAGCAGTTTATACTTCTAAACAGATTGAGATGCCGCAACAGACTCCGTCTGTTCAGGATAAGATGTACAGGGGCCTGCACATCTACGAAAACCTAGATCTTTTTAAGTGCATCATTCTCTCAAAGACATGATCTTTTCTGAGTGGAAAGAATCTGAAAGAAGGTTGTTCCAGTTTAGAGCACATAAGAGAAGGTTTCCCTTTCAGTCTGACTTTAAAGAGGTGTTTTTCAAATGTCCTAGATTAGATGCTCCTATGTGACAGATGTCTAAAAAGTCAGATATCTCATTTGAGGATTCTGGAGTGCTTAAGGATCAGATGCCTCGGCTTTTTCCATTGGTGTAGCTCTAGCATCCACTTGTGTCGCTAGGAATCTAGAAGTGTGGGTTCAAAGGCTGGATGTCCTTCTTTTCTCTGACATTCCTGTTGAGGTCAGGGAGTCTCTTCCCCCCCCTATTGTCAAGTTGGTCGCATTCCTGGCTGACGCGGCAGCAGATAGATCAGTGGGAGGATGTCAGCACTCGTTAATTGCACAAGACGAGCCATCTGGTTGAAATCCTGGGAGGGGGATCTAACCTCCGAGAATAAACTTTTGTGGGATGCCCTTTGGAGGGCAAGCTTTTATTTGGTTCCACCTTAGAAGAAGTCTTGGCTCGTTCCTCAGAGAAGAGTAAACGTTTCCTGTCTTCTCTGAGGAATAGGCCTCAGAGTAAGAGGCCTTTTCGGAGCTTCCAGAACAAAGCTAATTTTAAGACCGGTAGTCAACAGACCAAAAAGAAATGGTCATTTAACAAGACAAGGGGGAGGGCACTCTTTGTTCCTTCAGGCCCTACTAAGAATTCCCAGTGATGCCAGGTCGGGGGTAGGAGGAAGTTTAATCCTTTTCGCCAAAGAATGGGCAGAGTTCACCAAAAATCCTCCAGATCATAGAACAAGGGTTACAGGTTGGAGTTCAGACTTCCTCCACCCCAGAGATTTTTTTTCTCACACATCTGCCCAGGGACCAAAAGACGGCAGGCCATGTTAGATCTGATTTCTCTTTGGGAATTAGGGTAATTTCTCCGGTTGCGGAGGATCAGAAATTTCAAAGATTCTATTCTCACGTTTTTTCTTGTGAAAAAGGCTTCCCGTGAGTTTCGGATGGTCATCAATCTAAGTGTACTGAACAGATTCATTTTTTTTTTATTATTATTCTTTGTCATTTTTCTCCAATACAAATATTCATATTAAAAATAAGCGTTACAGTCTTTTTCCAACATTGTAATACTTAGCACCAGACTTTATCCCCATCCCCCTCTCCCCTCCCCTCCCGTCTCCTCCCCTCTCCCTTCTAGTAGATACTCTCTATATGGATATACCTCTATTTGATAACTATTTTCTTCTATATTTCACTTCCGTTGTTGCAGCATATCTTATCCTAATTATGGAGTTGTTATAAAGTTGTGTTCAGGCGCGCCTTTACCAGCTTATCCAGAGTGCGAATTCCATACATATCCCATTTATTTAAGTGGTTCTCTCCTTCCCTCTAAGGGGGGAATCCCATTTTAAGCAACCACAGTCTCCACATCCCTTCAAATTCCCTGAGATTTCCTATTTTTGTATAAACTACTTTTTCTTTCCATATTGTCTCATTTATAGTATTGATTCACTCACTGCTGGGGGCCTCCTCGACTGCCATAAGCTTGAAATAAGCATCTTGGCATCGCTGCTGTGGCACTCAACCCCTCCCCAGATTTCTCCTTGTATCCCAACACACAGAGCCTAGCTTCCATCCCCAGAGTTGTCCCATACATCCTATTTATGGTGTCAAGAACCTCTGCCCAGTATCGAAATAATTTTGGACACCTCCACATCATATGTATAAGATCTCCGGTCTCCTGACATCTAGGACAATTAGCATCAGGTCCCCTGCCGTACAAGAACAACCTCTTAGGGGTATAGTAAGCTCTGTGTATCAGCATCAAGTGTGATACTTTCTGTGAGGGGGAGACCGATGTCATCGGCTCCAGCTCCTCCTCCACTGTTCCTGCGTTATTTCCCCTATATCCACATCCCATCTCTTCCTATCATTAAGAGGCTCCAGACCAGCAGTGGCTCCATTACGTAACTGTACATATAGCTCGGAAATAAGCCCCTTGGTTATATATGACTTAAATATCCTTTGAAAAGGGGGGGTTTTATTCCATTCTAGCGCTTGCATCCTAAATTGGGCTTCTAAGGCATTTCTAATCTGTAAATATACAATGAGTGATATGGTATGTTATATTCTCTTCTCAATTCCAGGAATGTTTTTAAAGTACTCCTTTTGTATAGATGTATCAGCCTATTTATGCCCTCTATTTCCCAATCTTTAACCTTTCCTATTGGCAGCAACTCCTGCAAGCTCTTATTATTCCAGAGGGGAGTATGTTCGAGTACCCCGGTGTTTTTTATTAACTGTTTTCCATACTTTTATAACCATTTTTATTATGGGATTCCTAAGGGAGAAAGTCTGCCTCCAATGCATCCAATATTGTATTATGCAAAGCTCCTGAGAGCATTATTCTCCCACTTGCACTACCTCTTCCTGAGATATCACATCCCATTAAATGCTGCAGCTGTGCTGCCAGATAGTAACTCTTGGGGTGAAGTACCGCTAGTCCACACTCTCCTGTCAGCAGCTGCAACGTTCGCAGCCGGAAGCTAGCCTGTCCCCCTTTCCAGATAAATGGGAGACATTCATAACCATTAATCGCAAATTTAACTATACAAAACAGTTAAAAAGCGTAAAAAATAATAAGATCTAGTAGCAATTCAAATAACAAGTAGTAATGGGACTGTAAGATTCTTAGTAGTCATTAAATCTAATAAGTCATGCCTCCAGACCACACATCCACCCCAAATGGGCACAAACTGTGGATGAGTGGGGGCACATTATAAACTGATAAGAGTGTATTAATTAAAGTATCTAGGTAAATTGAAAGAGATGTGAAAGGGTGAAGATTCTCATTTTGTAGATCTTAGATGCTCATACGTTTTTGAATAAAGATATGAAAGGTAAAGATCAGAATAACAGAAAATATACAATATGGAACTTTCTCTGATCTTATAACTATGAATATGAAAGAAGAAGAAGTATCCTATAAATATAGGTTATTTGAAAGGAAGTAAGGGAAGTAGTTGGAGAGGAAAGGGCTGGATACGTAGGAGATGCGGGACAATATAATTCAATGATGACTGAAATAGTGATGCCAATCTAAAATACCCACCACTAATAGAACAGTATGAAATAGGAAAGTAGGGGTAAAATCATAGAGAGAAAGAGGGAGAAGGGAGTTGGGAAAATCTCCCCTAATGGTAGCGCGGCCCACGTCCAGGAAATGATATGATCAGTAATTAAATATATAGAAGAGTTATTGAGGCAACAACAAAGAACAATCGAAATCTGAAGGCAGGAAGTGTTTTACCCAGGGTTTACAGATCTTGTGGAATGTCCCTATGTTTTCATCTTCAATGTTTAGCTTCAGCCACGATCAAAGTTGGCGATTTCCAAGCCTTGGCTATGGTTTGTTTGGCTGCAGTTGTAAGATTAATGAGGAGTTGAAATTGATGTCGGGTAAGCGTAATAGGCTTAAGATTCAGAAGGGCCACTGCTGGATCTGGAAAGATGGATATTTCCAAGGCTTTAGAGGCCATATCAAAGATTTTTTTCCAAAATTCTTGGGCCAATGGACATTGCCACCAAATATGAAAATGGGTACCTGGTGTGGTACAACCTCAAACAATTTTCTGGGTATGATGGGCTAAATTTTGCTATTCTGGCTGGCACTAATTACCATCGTGCCAGAACTTTAAAATTAGTTTCCAATGCAAAACAATTAGGAGAAGAGGTTTTGGTGGCTAACCAAATATTGGACCAGTCGTCTTTATCGATTATACGGTTTATATCTAGCGACTATTTAATAGGATAGGAGGGTAATGTTTCATTGGGATTAAAAGTGAGATGTTGGTATAGGGATGAAATCAGTCCTCTGATGTGTGGGTCACTCTTGCATATACTTTCAAATTGTGACATTTGGTGAAGTAATGAACCCATGCTAATAAAGGGTGTATAAAAATTCTTAATTTGTAATTATCAGAAAAGTTCAGTTTTAGGAATTCCAAAGGTTTCACAAAGTGATGGGAATTTATGGATAGAATTAGAGGAGACTAGTTTATGTAGTTGGGTTAAACCATTAGAAGACCAATTTGAAAAAGTTGATGGAAATTTCCAGGCAGGATAAAAAGCAGGGTTTCTAAGGAATGAAAGAATGGGATTATGTGGGGATTGGAGGCTATGGGAAGTCCTATATTTGTCCCAAATAGGGAGTGTTTAATGGATTAGAGAGGTGGGATCTATCTTTGGGTTGGAGCCATAACAAGTTGGCCACTGACATGGGGTCAATGTCAACAGATTCGACAACAACCCATAGAGGGATTGCCACAGTGGTGTGATACTTGAGCTGCGTAGTAGTAGAAAGAAAAGTTCGGCAAGCCCAATCCCCCTTTAAGTTTAGGTAGACAGTGTTTTTACAGGTATGCGAGGTTTGATATTTCCCCATATAAACGACAGAACCCTACATTGTAAAAGCTGTAAGAAATAAGACGGTAATGAAATAGGAAGCACTCTAAATAGGTACAAAAATGTTGGTAATATCCTCATCTTTATGGCATTAATCCGGCCTAGCCAGGACAAGGGAAGGGAAGACCACTGCTTCATTAAGTTAGTGACTTGTTTTGATAATGGAAGATAATTGGCTGCGAAGATGTCAGATAGAGAGGTTGTGATTTGTACTCCTAAATATGAAATTTGGTGAGAAACCCAATGAAATGGTAGGGAGGATTGGGCTTCTATAAGTAGGACAAAAATTAATGGGGAGAGAGGGGGCAGCCTTGTCTCATTCCCCTCTTGATTTGTAGCCAGCATACTTAACATATGCCCGTGGGTTATCATATAGAGAAGAGACCCATGTCATTAAATGTTTCCCAAAGCCCCATTTTTGGAGTATGTACCGTATGAAAGGCCAAGTGACCGAGTCAAATGCCTTTCTAATATCCAAAGATAAGAGACAGATCGGAATGTGTCGAACTTTAGCTGCATGTGTGAGTAAGAGGGCACGTCTGATATTGTCACCTGCTTGGCGTGTGGGCATGAATCCCGTTTGGTCACGATGGGTTAGTCGGCCTATAATAGTATTAAGTCGGTTCACTATAATGTTGGCTAATAATTTAAAGCGGGATTCCGTCCCTGAAAAAAAAAAAAAATTTAAAAGTCAGCAGCTACAAACACTGTAGCTGCTGACTTTAAATAAGTACTTGCCTGTCCTGGGTGCCCGCGATGTCGGCCGCCCGAGGCCGACCCGTCCCTCGGCTCTCGGGTCCCGGCACCGCCATCCTAAGTAAGGGAAACAGGCAGTGGAGCCTTGCGGCTTCACTGCCAGTTTTCTACTGCGCACTCGCGAGCGGCGCTCTGTGAATGGCCCCGGGTTGTTCTGGGAACACACACAGTTCCCAGAAGGCAACGGGGCCGCTCACCGAGGAGCAGAACACACCGCGGAATAAGAGGCAGAATAGGAAGACTGCCTAGCAACAATGGTTTAGGTAAGTTTTTTTTTTAAATTTTTTTTTTTTTTTTTTTAGGATTTTTCATGCAATTTTTTTTTTTTTAGGGTGGCCCTCCACTTTAATGTTCAGATTCAGTAAGGATATGGGGCGGTAATTTGTCCAGGAAGTAGAATCTGATTTAGATTTAGGAAGCATGGTTATGATGGAGGTTAGTGTTTCAGTTCTGAACAAATGTCCAGTAAGTATAGAATTGAAAGCTCTAGTAAATACGGGTGTCAAAATTGGCGCAAAGTGTTTATAATAAGAAGCTGAAAACCCATCTGGGCCTGGTCTTTTACAAGGTTTTGGCTTTGATGGCATTCTGGACTTCAATTGCTGTTATGGGGCTCTCAAGGTCAGTATACTGTTCACTCTCTAGGGTAGGAAAAGTGATATTAGCAAGCAATGCATCTGCTTTGGTCTTATTGAAATCTTGAGTAGGTGAGTATAGTTTAGCTAGATTAGAACGGAATACTGCTAATATTTTAATGGGATTACTAGTATATGCGTAACGGGATGTTTTCAATCTTATAGTTGTCTGTGATTAATTGCCTTTGAAACTATGTGCCTTAGAGGTATCGGGTTTATTAGCTTTGAGATATTAGATATGCTGGCGCTTATGTATGAGTTTATCCGCGGAGTCTGTTAAGAATAAATCTAGATCTAGATGGGCTTTATCTAGTTTTGCATTAGTGATGGCATTTGGGGAGGATTAAAAGGCTATGTGACATGTGTTGAAGTCAGCCTCCAACTTAGTGAAAAGGGCTTTGCGTGTTCTTTTAAGGGTTACAGCTTGTTGTATACGTTTACAGTGGAGAACAGTTTTATGAGCTTCCCATAGTGTAAGGACAGAGATATCTTCTGTGTTGTTGGTTGAAAAGTATTCTGTGAGTGCTATTTCAGCCTCAAGACAAAATTGAAAAGTGTAGAGTCGTTTATATACCAAGTCCTATCTTGTGACCTGGGTAAAGGGGAGGCTAATGTGGTGTATATACTGCGCAATGGTCTGTCCACAGGGAAAGAATGATTTTAGAGGAAAGAATCTCCGGGATCATGCCAGAAGAGAGAAATATGTGATCAATGCGTGAGGAGGAGTTATGTGGGTATGAGTAGTGTGTGAAGCGTCTACTAGTGGGATTAAGTTCACGCCATGTGTCTACTAGTTTATATGTGGTAAGTAGTGGTTGGATCGTTGTCTGGTTAGGACTGGTAATTGGGACTGATGGGGATTTGTCTAGAAAAGGAAAAATAGTAGTGTTGGAATCTCCGCACAAGATAACTGTTCCAATTTTGTGTGTTTCTACCACCTAGAGTAGATGTGATAGAAAAGCCACCGGGCGTTTATTAGGGGCATAATAAGATACAATAGTGATTGCAATGTCTGAGATATGACCCATGAGCAAGAGATATCTACCTTCGGGATCACTCAGTTGTGAGGTGAGGGTAAATGGCACGGATCGATGAAAGCCTATTAGAGTGCCTCGTTTGACAGTGGCTGAAGTTGTGTAAAATTGAGGGTAGGAGGGAGAAAGGAACTCGCTTCCGGTTGCCTCCCTCCGTTTGTAAGTAGGAGTTGTTTGTAAGTCGAATGTTTGTAACTAGGGGACCCCCTGTATCCTAAACATTCAGGAGTAATATATAAATAAAGCTATCGAGGTTAGATGTATAACAAGTAAGTATCAAAACAGTCATATGTTCAGTGGTGAAATTGTACACCTGTATGTGACCTGAAAATGATTATGCAAAGACTCTGTTTATAGTGGTCACGCATGAAATCGTAGTGAGTCACTGCGATTTGTAAAAAATAAGTTTTAGATTTACAGGTGAATTTAAAGAATACTAGGATCTTTAAAAAAAAAAAAAAAGAGTTCCTGAGAAAGGACAAAAATATTAGGTCATGTCCAAATACAGATGTCGAAGTAACAATTCCGATTTCTCTCAATTTATCGCTAATCTTCCAGATTCCTCTACTGTATTCATTGCCTTTCTCAGAGATTGCCCAGTGTCCCCCAGGACAGTGCAATTCTTTCCTCCCCTATTCTCCTCTGGAATGCTTTCATCTCAGGGCTTGATCTTATTGCAATTGCCAATGGTTCCATCGCAAGGGCAAAGAGCAGGGTCAACAACGGGCACCCCTGTCTTTTCCCCCTTATCAGTTGAATCTTTCCTGAATATTCATTGTTGATTCTGACTTCAGTGCTTGGGTCATTATACAACATTTTTATCCATCCAATAAAAGAAGATCCAAACCCAAATTCCTCCAGACTATCAAAAGCTTTAGTCACGTCTAAAGACAACACAGCTCTTGATCCCATATTCTCTGACGGTGTCTGCAGGTTCAGGAATGCCCTTGATATTCATAGTGGATCTATTAGCAATAAATCCGATTTGGTCTGGATGGATACGTTTTGGAGCACTTTTATTCAACCTAGCTGCCAGCACCCTAGCTAATATTTTAGCATCAAAGCATGACAAAAAAAAATAGTCTATATGATGCTGCATCTAATGGGTCTTTCCCCTCTTTATGTATCACTATAATAGTTGCTTCTAGAATCGAGGCAGGCAATTTCCCCTCCATCGCCGCTCCCCTCAATGCCCTAAGCAACTCCGGGAGTAGTATTTCTCCATAATATTTATACGTCTCCGTCGGGAGCCCATCTGGTCCAGGGGATTTTTGATTAGCCATCCCGGCTGCTGCCTGTTGAAGTTCCCCAAGAGTTATTGGGGCTTCCAAGTTCTCTCTATCTCCTTGTGTAATGGTCGGTATCTCCAGGTTCCCCAGGAATTTATCCATTTCTCCCTCCTCATCTATCCTCTGCGATGTATACAATTTTCTGTAATGGTGACTAAATGTATCTTTAATCTCTGACGTAAGAGAAGAAATCCCTCCTCCTATTGTCCTGATTGTGGGTATAGCGGAGGGGGGAGAATTGGTTTTCACCAAATGAGCCAGCATTTGTCCCACGCTTTCCCCTTCTCCAAAAGAGCATTGCTTATGAAAGTCGCCTATTCTCCACCTTCCTTATGACCGCTATTTTATAGTCTTGTTGTTTATTTAACCATATTTTTTTCTTCTCCGGGGATAGATCGCTTACATAGTTGTTTTCTGCCTCTATCACCTCCTTTCTGATACTTTCCTCCCATTCCCATTCCCTAGATTCCTTCTTAATTTTAACCACCTACTGAATCAATATGCCTCTGAGGAATACCTTCAAGGTGTCCCAGAGCATCCCAGACGACGCTGTACCTTCATTAAACTACACAAACTCTTAATTTGGCAGGACCTCATCTGATTTCTTCATTAATTCAGTGCTAGCACTAGTGGCGAGTGAGATCCCTCTTGGTAAGTATACTATGTTTTTTATCCTTTGTAATGCTCCCTCATTCACCGACTGCGTCCCTGGGGGAAATCTGTCAACTTTTTTTTTTTTATCTAGGACCTCATTGAAATCCCCTATTATTATAACCGGCACATCTTCCTTATCCAAGATAAATACCATTAGTCTATACATAACATCCATTTTAAAAGGCGGGGATATATATATATATATATATATATATATATATATATATATATATATATATATATATATATATATATATATATATATATATATATATATGCCACAACATACAACTTATTCTCCATTGAGCAATGAAGGAAGATATAACAACCTATTTCATCTATGTTGATCTGTCTGCAGGAAAAATCCCCCCCTGTTCTCACCATTATACTCACCCCTCTAGAATAGGAGAAGTATACTGAATGATATTGAAATTGATATTTACTATTCTTTAATTGTGACATTGTATGTTTTGTTAAAGTGTGTTTCCTGCAGACAGACCAACCCTATTCCGTACCTTTCCAACATGAAAAGAACTGCTGCTTTCTTAACTGGGTTAGCCGGCCCCCTGATATTCCAGGAGCCTATATTAAGTATTTTAGCCTGCATATAAGAACGGGAAGAATATAAAAGGCAAATGGAAATGGACATACAAAAATAAATTCATGTGTAATTCAAACACTCTGTTACTATCCTTTAATTCCTTGTGTTACTGTGTTGTAACCACTGTGTGAACTTCTCTATTGTAATATCTTCTAGTAATTGTTTTGTTATCAAACTTACAACTGATCTACATTACTCCTCCAATGAAGTGAACTATTCCCCTCTCCCCCCCCCCTTCCACTTCTCCTGTCCCCTCTCACCTCCCCCCCCTGGCGGAGGCGATCGGATCCTTTCACATGCTGGGTATGGAGACGAGTGAGAGGAAGACGGCCCCCACCTGTCTTCATACCATTGCAGGGCAGAAGCACCGTCAAAACGTCACTTCTGCCCATAGCTCTTAAAGGGCCTTTTTTTTTTTTGTTTTAAATGACATTTTTTTTTTTTTTTATTGCATTTTAGAGTAAATATGAGATCTGAGGTCTTTTTGACATATTTAAGAGGACCTGTCATGCTTTTTTTCTATTACAAGGAATGTTTACATTAGGAATAATAGGAATAAAAGTGACACAATTTATTTATTTTTTTAAAGAACAGTGTAGAAATGAAAGGTAAAATCAATAAGAAAAAAAAAATGTAAACGTGCCCCGTCCCGCCGAGCTTGCGTGCAGAAACGAACGCATACGTGAGTAGCGCCCGCAAATGAAAACGGTGTTCAAGCCACACATGAAGTATCTCCGCGATCGGTAGAGCAAGAGCAATAATTCTAGCCCTAGACCGCCTCTGTAACTCAAAACATGCAACCTGTAGAATTTTTTAAACGTCGCCTATGGAGATTTTTAAGGGTAAAAGTTTGTCACCATTCCACGAGCGGGCGCAATTTTGAAGTGTGACATGTTGGGTATCAATTTATGTGCGTAATGGCGTAACATTATCTTTCACAATATAAAAAAGAAATTGGGCTAACTTTACTGTTGTCTTATTTTTTTAATTCAAAAAAGTGTATTTTTCAAAAAAAGTGCGCTTGTAAGACCGCTACGCAAATATGGTGTGACAAAGTATTGAAATGACCGCCATTTTATTCTCTAGGGTATTAGAAAAAAAATGTATAATATTTGGGGGTTCTAAGTAATTTTCTAGCAAAAAAATAGTTTTTAACTTGTAAACAACAAATCTCAAAAAAGAGGCTCGGTCCTTAAGTGGTTAATGACCAGGCACTGCGTCGATTTAACTGACAATTGTGTGGTCGTGCAATGCTGTACCCACACAAATTTGACTTCCTTTTTTCCCCACAAATGGAGCTTTCTTTTGGTGGTATTTGATCACCTCTGTGGTTTTTATTTTTTGCACTATAAACAAAGAGCGACAATTTAGAAAGTTTTTTTTTTACTTTTTTGCTATAATACATATCTATATCTATATCTCTCTCTCTACCTATCTATCTATCTATCTATATATATATATATATATATATATATATATATATATATATATATATATATATATATATATATATATATATATATATATATACATACACACACACACAGTGGGGACAGGAAGATTTCAGACCCCCTTACATTTTTCACTCTTTGTTATATTGCAGCCATTTGCTAAAATCATTTAAGTTCATTTTTTTCCTCATTAATGTACACACAGCACCCCATAGTGACAGAAAAACACAAAATTGTTGACATTTTTGCAGATTTATTAAAAAAGAAAAACTGGAATATCACATGGTCCTAAGTATTCAGACCCTTTGCTGTGATACTCATATATTTAACTCAGGTGCTGTCCATTTCTTCTGATCATCCTTGAGATGGTTCTACACCTTCATTTGAGTCTAGCTGTGTTTGATTATACTGATTGGACTTGATTAGGAAAGCCACACACCTGTATATATAAGACCTTACAGCTCACAGTGCATGTCAGAGCAAATGAGAATCATGAGGTCAAAGGAACTGCCTAAAGAGCTCACAGACAGAATTGTGGCAAGGCACAGATCTGGCCAAGGTCACATTCATCAGTTTAGGTCGATATATATTCTTCTACATATTTTTGGTAAAAAAAAATCCCATATTCATTGGTTTGCACAAAAATTATCACGTCTACAAACTATGAGATAGATTTAGGGACTTTTATTTTCTTTTATTGTTTTTACTAGTAATTGCGGCGATCTGCAATTTTTAACGGGACTGCAACATTGCAGCGGACAATTCTGACCCAAATGACACTTTTTGGGGACCAATGACATTATTACATTGATCAGTGCTATAAAAATGAACTGATCAATGTAAAAATTACACTGCAGGGAAGGGGTTAACACTAGGGTTGCTCAAGGGGTTGAATGTGTTCCCTAGGTGTGTTCTAACTCTAGGGCGGGGGGGGGGGGGGGCTCACTGGGACATGAGAGACCACTGTTCCCGATCACTGGGAACAGCAGATCTCTGACATGTCCCCTGTCAGAACAGGGATCTGCTTGTTTACACTGGCCGATCTTTGTTCTGCCTCTGTACTAGGCGATCGTGAGTTGCCGGCGGACATCGAGTCTGCCCGACCTGTGGACATGCTTCCGCAGTGTGCGCCCACCCGAGCTGCCGTACAGGTGGCAGTATATCTGCGTGAGCTGGTCGGCAGGTGGTTAAAAATTACCTTTCTTTTGGCCATAACTTTAGGGAGAAGGATTTATGATTTGGAGTCCCTCTCTTGTAAGGACCTTTTCTTGAGAATTTTAGATAATGATTAGTAATGATTAGGGTAATGATTAGTCCTGATCCTTTGTACTTACCCAAAGTCTCTTCCAATTTTCACAGATCCCAGGAGGTAGTTCTTCCCAGTTTTTGTTCCTCCCCCAGGAATTTGAAGGAGGAAAGATTTAGTTTTTTGGATGAGAAAAGATGTCTTCTACATTATTTAGAAGTGTCTAGTGAGTTTACGAAATCCTCCCAACTCCTAATTTCATTTAGTGTCCTCAAAAAGGGGACCAAAGCATCCAGAGGTTACATTTTCAGATGGATAAGGGAAACTATTTGTGAAGCTTACAGGTCATCAGTTCAGACACCTCTTACCAGAGTTAGAGCTCATTCTACTAGATCTCTGGCCGCATCATGGGCAGAAAGAGCAGGAGCATCATGGGAAGAAATATCCAAAGCTGCTTTCTGATCCTCCTCTCGCTCATGCATTCATCAAGCATTATAGAGTCCAGATGCTCTCCAGCCAGGACATCTCCTTTGGAAGGAAAGTGCTTCAAGCTGTCATCCCTCCCTAGCGTATAGAATCTTGTTTATCCCCTCAATTAGCTGTCCTGGAAGATGAAGGGGAAAATACCCCTTTAGACTTACCGGTATAAATCTTCCAGGACAGCATCTATATTCCCACCCTATTCTTTATTCACTGGTCTCCTTATTTAACCTGGTGGTGTATTAGTGAGATTCTGTTACTCCTCTGCTTGGTACACTTTTGGTGGAGGTTTACTTGATCAGAGGAAAGGGAGTGGCCTTTTAAATCGTGCATAAATTGTGTTTCCTGTAGAAGGTGGAGCCAATCATCTCTCAAGTAGCTGTCCTGGAAGAATCACAGACTTACCAGTATTGGTATTTCCAACGGGGGTTTGTGTGTGTGTGTGTGTGTATGTGTATGTGTGTATATACATATATATGTGTGTGTGTGTGTGTGTGTATGTGTGTGTATATATATATATATATATATTATACACGCACTCAGTGTATCTCACAAAAGTGAGTACACCCCTCACATTTTTGTAAATATTTTATTATATCTTTTCATGTGATAACACTGAAGAAATTACACTTTGCTACAATGTAAAGTAGTGAATGTACAGCTTGTATAACAGTGTACATTTGCTGTCCCCTCAAAATAACTCAACACACAGCCATTAATGTCTAAACTGCTAGTAACAAAATTGAATACACCCCTAAGTGATAATGTCCAAATTGGGCCCGAAGTGTCAATATTTTGTGTGGCCACGATTATTTTCCAGCACTGCCTTAACCCTTTTGGGCATGGAGTTCACCAGAGCTTCACAGGTTTCCACTGGAGTCCTCTTCCACTTCTACATGACAACATCACAGAGCTGCTGGTGGATGTTAGAGACCTTGCGCTTTTCCACCTTCTGTTTGAGGATGCCCCACAGATGCTCAATAGGGTTTACGTCTGGAGACATGCTTGGCCAGTCCATCACCTTTACCCTCAGCTTCTTTAGCAAGGCAGTGGTCGTCTTGGAGGTGTGTTTAGGGTCGTTATGTTGGAATACTGCCCAGCGGCCCAGTCTCCGAAGCTAGGGGATCATGCTCTGCTTCAGTATTTCACTGTACATTTTGGCATTCATGGTTCCCTCAATTAACTGTAGCTCCCCAGTGCCGGCAGCCCCAGACCATGACACTCCCACCACCATGCTTGACTGTAGGCAAGACACACTTGTCTTTGTATTCCTCACCTGGTTGCTGCCACACACATCTGAACCAAATAAGTTAAGTTTATCTTGGTCTCATCAGACCACAGGACATGGTTCCAGTAAGTTGTGTTTTTAGTCTGCATGTCTTCAGAAAACTTTTTGCGGGCTTTCTTGTGCATCATCTTTAGAAAAGGCTTCCTTCTGGGATGACAGCTATGCAGACCAATTTGATGCAGTGTGCAGCGTATGGTCTGAGCACTGACAGACTGACCCCCACACCCTTCAACCTCTGCAGCAATGCTGACAGCACTCATGCGTCTATTTCCCAAAGAAAACCTCTGCATATGACGCTGAGCATGTAAACTTCAAAGTGACTTCTTTGGTCGACCATGGCGAAGCCTGTTCTGAGTGGAACCTGTCCTGTTAAACCACTGTATGGTCTTGGCCACCATGCTGCAGCTCAGTTTCAGGCTCTTGGCAATCTGCTTATTGCCTAGGCCATCTTATGTAGAGCAACAAGTCTTCTTTTTTTTTTTTTTTTTTTTTTTTTTTTTTTTTAGATTCTTAGAGAGTTCTTTGCCATGAGGTGCCATGTTGAACTTCCACTGACCAGTATGAGAGAGTGAGAGTGATAAAACACAATTTAACACACCTGCTCCCCATTTACACCTGAGACCTTGTAACACAAACGAGTCACATGACATCGAGGAGGGAAAATGGCTAATTGGGCCGAATGTGGACCTTTTCACTTAGGGGTGTATTCCCTTTTGTTGCCAGCAGTTTAGACATTAATGGCTACACACACTGGATATAAAAAGTCTACACACCCCTGTTAAAATGTCAGGTTTCTGTGATGTAAAAAAATGACAAAGATAAATAATTTCAGAACTTTTTCTACCTTTTAGTGTGACCTATGAACTGTACAACTCAATTGAAAAACAAACTGAAATAGGAGTCGGTACGCACTTGCCATCATTTAAAGTGCCTCTGATTAATCCCAAATAAAATTCAGCTGTTCTAGTAGGTCTTTCCTGACATTTTCTTAGTCGCATCCTACAGCAAAAGCCATGGTCCGCAGAGAGCTTCCAAAAGATATGTTTAGTGCAAAAACAAAAACAACACTGCACATCACCAAAAGAACACCATACCCACCATGAATTATGGTGGTGGCAGCATCATGCTTTTGGGGCTGTAAGAAAAACATTCAAGTACCTTTTTCCTAATTGATATACAATTTTCCTTGCCTGTCTGCAGTGAAGCATAAGCAGGAGGAGCTTCCAGTTCTCTGCTGCTGGTCACATTTTCAAAATAAAATAAAAAACAGCCTTTGAGTACAGAGTAAAAGTAAATAATTTTATATCTAACTATTCAAAATGTCATACAAATTTATATTCAAAATCAAATCTTTATTATTATTTGCTAGTAACATGGTGTGGGTGGATTTCTGACAATCACAGGCTTAGACACCTGTGTCCTAGAATAAGAGGGAGGCGAAGCCTCCAGCAATCTACATATGTTCCACCCCCATTGTGTTTAGCTGGCTGGTGGTCATGGAGGAGGAAGGGAGTGGGCTGTCATTTACCACTGTGTATACGCCCACATGTGTGACTGTATAGTCACATGGGCTGTTCAGATGTGATAGGAAGTACTCAGCATAGAAACTCACCTAAAACTGAGCACGTGCAGAGCTGCCAACACTGCTCTGCAAAATCCCTAGCTGAATTGGGGACTTGGACAGAAGGGGGAGATGGAGAACAGCAGGATCTGTTATAACCCTGCCTGTCAGTGGATTTTAGCATTGTGATTTCACTTCCACTTTAATGAGCTTAATCTAGAGAGAGATAGATTTGTGCTACAAACAGACAGTTGTGGGAAGCACACAACTTCATGAATCTTTGTCATCGCTCTTTATCTACGAGACACTCCTCCAGATCTGCCAGGTCTCTACAATCCAGATCTTTCATTCTGACAACAACGTATTATAGCTCACGCCAATGCTGAAGCTTCTAAAATTCAGGCAGCCCTTGCCCAAAAGAAAGCGATTCCAGAGATGGAAGCAGAAGCTTCAGAAACTGCATGCAAAAAAAGCACTGATGGAAGTAGAGGCGGAAGCAGAAGCCACATGCAAGAGAGCATAGATTGAAACCTTGAAGAAGCAATATGAGCTTGCCAGAGCAAGCTGCTAGTGAAAGAAAAGGCAATAACAGCAGCAGACACTCATTTTGCGTTGTACACGTATTTCTCACACTCTCCCAAAACTTCAGCTCCAAGCCACAGCAGCTGTAGCCCTCAACCAAGGCCAGTACACCATGCCTACCACTTCTCAAGCCAATCTAACTATGCTTCCCTCAGTATACCAGGCCTTTGCACCACAGAAAACTGTAGACACTGGTATGCAGATAGAAAAAAGACTGCGTAGTCCACGAAGTCTGCCCATTTTTTTTCGTTCACTTTTTATGTACGTATAGATCTATGCTTGTCCCAAGCATGTTTGAAGCCATTTACTGTTGACTGTCTCAATACCTCTGCTGAAAGTTTATGGCAAGCATCAACTACCCTTTCAGTAAAGTAATATTTTCTAAAATTTAGTTTTGAACTTTCCTCCAGTTAGTTTGAGGTCATGTCCCCGTGTTCTTGATCTTGGTTTCATATTGGAAAATAACTGCCCTCCTGAATCTTATTCACCCCCTTATTTATGTAAAGATTTCAATCATGTCTCCCCTTTCCTTTCTGTCCTCCAGATTGTACAAATCGAGAGCGACTTCAGGAACCTCAAATGTTTTATCCCCCAGACCTTTTACCATTTTTGTTACCCATTTCGGAACTTGTTCTATCTTATCAATATCTTTTTGTAAGTGAGGTCTCCAGAACTGGACACTGTATTCTAAATAAGGTCTCACTAAAGATCTATATAAGGGAATTAGAACCTCCTTCCCCCTGGTGATCTCTCTAGTGATGCATCCTAGAATTCTATTCACTTTTCCCACTGTCTGGTCACACTCTTTGCTTATTTTGCATTTATCTGAAATAAGTACCCCTAAATATTTTTCTTCTGTAGTGCTGGCTAACACTGTACCCTTTTCCCCTAGGTGCATTATTTTACATTTAGAAACCTTGAACTGCAGTTTCCACTGCTTTGACCAATCTTCCAGCAATGCAAAATCATATTCCATGTTGCAGACAGCTCTAGGGATAGGATACAGACACCTCCATGGCTATCAGATCACAGACAATACATCTTGCCAGTATACTGCTCCACAGCTGCAACCCAACACAGCAATCAACTCTAAGCCAGTGTCAGGTATGAATGCGTTTGCACCACCATACCTACCATAGTGGCTCAATCTTGGCACACTAGCTAATGAAATTAATCCTGTTCCGAAGGAAGCTGTACATCCTGTTTAGGGTCAGGTATGCTGGCTGTGTGGGATTTTGACTTGCACAAGTCTTTTGGAGGACAGTGTGCACTTGCTGTGTCCAGATGCTTTCAGAGCAGCCATTTTCATGTGGCCTGGTGTCTCAGGGCAGGAAGTGAGGTCAGGAGTGAAGAAAGTTTCTCGGCGGCCATGTTTTTAGTATGAAACACTGGCCTGGTAGTTTGTGTTGACAAGCTCCATGCACTGTTCCAGTGCAGGCGTCCTGTCCACAGCGCCAGCCCAGGATCCTCACTGCTCGACTTTTCAGGGCTACAGAGCAGATAGTGGAAGCCATTGTCCAAACCATGTACTGGTGCGTCATGGAGGAGACTAAGAGCGGAAGCAGGTCTTGGGCACCTGCAGACTCTGGCCCTAAGGTAAGAAAGGCAAATGGGAGTTCCTCTTTTCTTACTCCCTGGTGGAGAGGGCAACACAGGTTTTGATTTAACTTTCTGTACTATCCAGACCAGCATGGCTGGTCTGGGTAGTCTGGCTGTGTGTGTGCATATCCCTTTTTCCCTAGTGGGGGTGGGGCTTCACTTGGGCCTTCCTAAGTTGCTGGGGTGCTGGTCACTGGGTGGTTGTCTGCACCCTGTTTCTCCTTGCAAAAGGCTGTTACCACCCCTTTTGTCCTCTTTCTGAGGACAAAAGATGGGAACAAAAAGAGCGCAAAAGGGGAACCACCTAAGGAAGCATGCGCAGCTTGCAAGTACA
Organism: Aquarana catesbeiana; assembly: GCF_042186555.1. Taxonomy (NCBI): domain Eukaryota; kingdom Metazoa; phylum Chordata; class Amphibia; order Anura; family Ranidae; genus Aquarana; species Aquarana catesbeiana. The sequence goes on from NC_133336.1 coordinate 154,316,596, forward strand.
GGTTATCTAGTTCCTAATCGACAGCTCCAGTGCTGCAACGCTCTTTTAAGGGATTCCTAGAGAGCATGAAAAAATAAATGACAAACTCTTCAGTCATTTTATATCGCTCATGCATGATTCTTCAGGTCAGGGTTTCCCAGCACCTCCAGCTCCAGTGCTGCAGCGGTATCTCCAGCACCTACTCAGGTGGGTTAAGAGCAGGGCACTCTGGATGAAATGAAGGAAAGTGTCTGAATCTGAGGAAGACCCACTTAAGGCAGTATACGCTATGGAATTGGAAGAAATAAGGAGCAGTCAGTATACGGTCAGTTGTATGCCAGACTCCATCCTAACCAGGCTGGAACCTTCCCCATACACATGGCATTGAAGCAGGCTATTCTCCAAAAGTGGAAGGATCTGAGAAGTAAAGTTTTTTTCCCCCCCAATAATCTAAAAGCAGAGGTTTCCTTTTAAGGATAATGATACCTGCCTGTGGGATGAGTGCACCATATTGAATGCCTCCTTACCAAAGATTTCAAAATAGTCAGAACTATCTTTCAAAGACTTGGGTTTGCTTAAAAATCTCATGGATAGGAAAGCCAAGGTTTTTTTTAGACATACCTGGGAGGCGTGCTCGATATGTTTCAGGCTGGCTTTGGCCTCCACGTGCGTAGCTTGTGCCTTAGACATTTGGTTAAGGCAGCTACGCTCGCACCTGGAGGGTGATACGCCAGAGGAGGATATCTTGGACGCCCCTCCAATGGTGAGCAAAGCAGTGGCATACATTAGAGATTCAGTGAAACCATCAGCAAAGTTCACTGCCAGATCTACGGCTTTAACAAACAGGAGATCAGTTTGGCTGAAATCTTGGAATTGAATCACTGCTTCAAAGTCAAAATTATGTGCTCTTTCGAGTTCAGTAGAACCGTTCAGGAAGAAGTTGGAGTCTGTACTGGAAAGATCTGCAGACAAAAAGCTCTTCTTCAAGACATGCAGAATCAGAGAGTAATATGCCTCTTTTCCTCAGATCAAACAAATGATGGTTTCTGTTCTCACATCTTCATAAGTAGAAAACCATAGGGGGAATACCGCCTGAAGAATTTAGGCAGAATCTAAGTCTAACCATCAAAACATCTTTAGGTTTTGGGGTGACTGATAAACCGGGGGGGAAATCCCAACTCCAACCCCCCAACCCTCCAGGTTATGTCATGGATTCTTCAGAAACCAATATTTTTTTGAGACTTGGGAAATAATTTAGTTGACTAGAGCAAAGGTGGACCTATGCCTAAGTTCTCAGTCCTCTATAAAAAAAGAAAATCTTATGAGGATTCTCGAATGACTGCAGCCATTTCTGGTTTCATATATGGCCTCTTAAAAATGTTATACTGACAGCATGGGACAGTGAGAGAGTTGTTGCCTTTCTAGTGGACATTCCACTGTCCGTAAAACATTTGTTCAAGTAGTGGTTGAAGATTGAGACCAAAGACGACCTCAAAAAAGTTTCTCTAACACCACCATGTAATCATTACCACGTTTGCTATTGGGGATGTGGAGACCATATGTAAGATTGGATGCACAAGGGGCTGGACCAAGGGGTGGCACAGCAGTTCATCCATCTCAAGAGAGCTAAGGGCTATCCTAGAAGCCCTGGTCGCTTTCAGACCAGTTTTAAAAGGAAAAACATGTACAAGTGTTCTCAGACTACATGACAGCCGTAAGCTATATCAACAAGCAGGAGATACAAGAGCAGCAAACCTCATGGGTAGAGATGGGTTCGGGCATGTTCCAAACCCCACATTCCCGATCCCGGTAGGAAGTGCAACTCAGTGAATCACCACACCAAATATAGACTATAATATTGTTAAATAGTGCAGCGCTATGAAATAAACTCTAAAATATACATACAAATATAAAGTGTACAATGCTTATTAATAGTGATTGTCTCACACTCTAGTCAGTCCTTGTGTGATTGTTCAAAAAAAAATGAAAAAAGAAAAAAGAATACAAATATTGAAAAAAACAACTGTATTTTCTGAAAAAATGGTCTCATAAAATGTGTTGTAAACAGAAACACTTCTGTGCAGATCCTCTCTCTTGAGTATAATGTGCACACCATCACCAGCCAAAATGCTCGCTTACCTCAAGGATAAGTTAAAAACTCATAGGAAAGATCTTGCATTCAAATCCTCCTCATTCCTTTCTACTTCTCGGCTTATTGGTGGCAATAATCTTAGCTCCTTAGACTGCCCGTTCATGCTGGTGGCTTCACTACAGCTGATTCTAGGGAACACCCTCCTTCACTCTCTCATACAGGTTCAACTCCGCTTACTCAGTGTGGTTTTGTAACATGGAACAACAAACACAACTACCATAGTGTTTCTCTGTTGCTACATTTATTAAACCACCCCCAAAGAGTTAAAGTAAAGTAAAAACGTCAGATAAGCATATAAAACATTGATATGTTCAGCGCAGGTCTCACCCAGGGTGACTAATGTGTTCTCACAGACTTGGCTCCTCCCCTCTATTCACGATTCGCCCTCTCATTGGGCTTCCTCAGTAGATGGGTGAGGCCGATTAGTATGAGTCTTAATATACCCCTGAGTTGCCTAGGCAACCATCCAGGCATTGCCACGGCTATCTAGGGGCTCAAGGGACACTCCCACTTCCCGAGTCCCCAGGAACTCAAATAAGCTGAGTAGGAGAGTGTCACCAAGGCAGACAAAATTATTCTGTATAAATAGACAACCTTTTCATACCTTTCCACCGCTCATTTCCGTGGCCATGTCCTGTTACATACTACACCCGAAATATTGACATATAAAACCTCAATAGATAACATAATCATATATAATAACCCCTTATTACAAACAATTAATATTCCTATAAGTGTAACGACCCACAACAAGTTATTTATTATTAAAAAATATCTAATTACAATACTCCAGCTAATAGATATTATAATTAAATTTTTCTAAAATATTATTCTTAAATTTTCAAAAAAAATATTCAAAAAACTTCTTTAAAACTTTACAAAAAAAAAAGAATATTAAAATCAATTGATGCTCAAATACTGTCGAGACCACATCAAATTTCATATATACTGTACACCTATTTAACCATTATAAATAAAACAATTAAAGTCAAACTCCTATATTGAGCCCCCCTGGGTGCTAAAACTTGTGTCTCGTATATCCAGGCTGACTCACGTTGGCTTGTCTGATAAAATTGCTCCCCCCCCCAACGATGTTTAATCTTTTCAATCGCCCAAAATTTATGTTTAAATTTATTTGGGTTCCTATCATGTACCTCTCTAAAATGTTTAGAGACACAATGTTCTCTCTTCCCTTTTCTAATACTGTTGATGTGCTTGTGCACCCTTACCAATAGGGGTCTAGATGTACGACCCACATATTGGAGTTTGCATGAGCACTCCAACATATATACCACCCCCTCAGAGGACCATCTTTAATTTTTATATATTTTGCCTGTAGCCATAGCAATAAATTCATGTTTCTTTTTTACATTACTTCCCTTGGTAGTCCTACACGCCAGGCACCTCCCACATGTATAAAAACCTCTTAAATGAGGTGCTTTTCTATAAACAAATGAGGGAAAGGGGAGGTGGGGGGAACATCCTCTAGCATCTTCTTCCTTAACAATACACTCCAATGCTTTCTAATTATATTTTATATCTTATTTTTCTGGATATTGTAACCAAAAAAAATAAAAAAAATTATAATCAAAAATACATTTTATATAAGACATCAAGTCTACCACTTGTCTTCTATTTGAGGAGTGTTTTTTTTTTTTTTTTTGCTGCTAGCATTAGTAAATAGTAAAGTATATAATATTTACTTGTTTTTTGTCAACATCACAGAGACTTTCTCCTGCGTTCCTCTTGAAGACTTGCTCGGCTGATGTTCCTTCTGGCTCCTGATCCTGCTTGCTGTACTACTACGTTTATCTCTGGCTCTCTGACATTTGCTTGGCTGATTACCCGATCCGGTTACTGAAATCTGGCTTGTTTTGACGCTTACTCTGTTTACCTTATTATTTTTATTATTAAACAAGTGTGATTTAACTATACTTCAGTCTTGGTCTGATTCATGGTTCCTGATAGTAGGCGAAGGCCATGAATTCAGAACACATAGTCAATCCACTTGTTGGTAATATTTTTTCCAGATTGGATTAGCAAGATCACCGCATGGATCAGTTTGCCATAGCGTTAAACGCTCCTGAGTCGCATGGCTCACCTGGAGTCTCCCACTGTGGCTCCTCCGGTACAACCTGAGTTACAGGCCGTCCCTGCTGCTGCGCCAGTCTCTGTGCAGGCACCCGCCTCTTGAGTATTACGTCTATAAGAGGTATGTCTGGTTCCGCTCTGCTTCCCCAGCGATTTGGGGGCGATCCAGTTCAATGTAGAAGGTTTCTCAGCCAGGTTGAGATTTACTTTGAGATGCTGCCCCAGGCGTTTCTCATGGACAGAAGCAAAGTAGGTTTCATGATATCTTTGCTTTCTGAGAGAGCCTTGGCCTGAGCAAACCCTTTATGGGAGACACAAAAACCTGTTGTCTTGAGTTACCCAGAGTTTGTGGCCTCCTTTAAAAAGGGTGTTTGATGTTCCCGCACGTTCCGCTTCTGCTGCCAAGTGCCTCATGTCCATCAAACAGAGTACGAGAACTGTTGCCGACTACGCCATTGAATTCTGTACTCTGGTAGCAGAGGTTGCTTGGAACAATGAGGCCCTCATGGCTGCTTTTTCTCATGGTCTCTCAGATTCCATCAAGGATGAGATAGCAGCCCGAGATATACCCACTGAGCTGGAGAGGTTGATGATCTTTGCCATCCTCATTGACTCCAGACTCAGAGAAAGACTTTGTTTTAAGGAGCGCTTGTGGAAGCCTCCTGTACGTTTGCCTTCAAGCTTTGCAGTCCCACCCGTGCCTCCCTCACCTCCCATGCCTCCTGGTACCGAGTCGGTCAGTGAAGATGAACCCATGCACTTGGCCTTCACGTGTCTCTGCGGATGAGAGAGCCTTTAGGAGGAGGGAGAGATTGTGCCTTTATTGTAGCCAGGCAGGTCACTTTTTGAAGTCTTGTCCTACCCGTCTAGGAAACGCCCGAACCTTAAGGTCCTGTCATGGACAGACCTTAGGTGGCATTGTTTCGTCCCCAGTTATCCAGAAGGATAAGACCCTGGTTTCGCTCACCCTTTCTTGGGCTGAGTCGTCCATCGAGATACAGGGTCTAATCGACTCTGGGGCTGCAGGCCTGTTCATTGATGCTGCCTTTGTATTCGATTCCGCTGCAGCTGCGTGACACTCCACTTGCCATTGAGGCTCTTGACGGGAGACTTCTACAGCCTGCCCTGGCCGTAGGGGCTCTTCACCATGAGATAATCCAATTCCAAGTTATTTCCTCACAAAGGTTTCCGCTGGTTATTGGTTATCCTTGGTTACAGAGGCACAACCCCTCTTTTGATTGGCTCCGTTCTGAGGTTCTCTCCTGGTCACCACAATGCAGTGAGACATACTTCCAGAAGATAGCCAAGGTCCTGTGCACCTCTTCACTCTCCTCCCTGCCGGAGGAGTACCGCAATTTAAGCGATGTCTTTGACAAAATCAAGCCGGTAGTTTGCCTCCACACCAGCCTTATGATTGCGCCATACTGGTGCCATACCCCCTTGTGGCCGGGTTTACCCTTTGTCGGTCTTGGAGGATAAGGCCATGGAGGAGCATGTTGCAGACGCACTTTCTCGAGGTTTCATCTGCAAATCCTCGTCTCCTGCTGGTGCTGGTTTCTTCTTTGTGAAGAAGAGTGGTGAACTGAGACCTTGTATTGATTATAGGCATCTCAATTGTTTCACAATTAAGAATGCCTACCAGATTCCGTTGATTAGAGTTATTTGACCACCTCAAGGGAGCTACGGTATTCACAAAGCTTGATTTGAGAGGGGCATACAATCTTGTGTGGATTAAGGAGGGCGACGAGTGGAAAACTGCGCTTAATACCAGAACAGACCATTATGAGTACCTCGTAATGCCTTTTGGCCTTTGTAACGCCCCGGCAGTTTTCCAGGAATTTATTAACGGTGTCCTCCGATTTGTTGCAGTTATGTGTGATTGGTTTATCTCGATGATATCTTTATAATTTTCCAAGCCCCTAGAGAGCCACCACACAGATGTCTGTCGTGTGCTTCAGAGACTGAGAGAACAATCTCTATTGTAAACTGGAGAAGTGCGAGTTCCATCGTGAACAGGTTAAATTCCTGTCATTTCCACTGCTGGTTTTTCGATGGACCCAGAGAAACTTTCGACAGTCCTACAGTGGCCCCGACCCTTGGGGTTACGTCCTCTGCAGCGTTTCCTGGGCTTTGCCAACTATTATCAGAAGTTTATTTGTAACTTCTCGTCTCTGGTAAAGCCCCTGACTGATACGACCAGAAAGGACGGTAACCCACAGAGTTGGTCTCCGGAGTCCATTAAGGCCTTTGAAAGTCTCAAGGCTGCCTTTGTTTCACATCCTGATCCTACGTTGCCTTTTATCCTAGAAGTTAATGCTTCTGAGACTGGAGTTGGCGCCCTTCTGTCTCAACGTCCTAACTCTGAGAGCGCTATGCATCCGTGTGGCTACTTTTCCAAGAATTTGTCACCTGCAGAGTGCAATTACGAGATTGGTGACAGAGAGCTGTTTGTGATCATTTTAGCCCTGAAAGAATGGAGACATCTCCTTGAATGTACCATTGTGCCGGTTCTCATTCTTACTGACCATAAGAATCTCACATTCTTGTCTGAGGCTAAGCGCCTCTCTCCCAGAAGGGCGCGATGGGCTCTCTTCTTGTCGAGTTTTAATTGCATTGTCTCATTCTTACCCGGTACTAAGAATGTAAGGGCTGGCGCCTTATGACCATTTTCCTCCACTTTCAAGTTGGAGTTGGTTCCGGTTCCTGTGATTCCTCCTGATTGTATTCTGGCTTCGTAGCTGCCTGCTCTGTGTGTGCTCAGAGCAAGACTCCACGACACCTTCCAGTGGGCCTCTTACAACCCATACCCAATGGAGAGAGGCCCTGGACCCACCTATCTATAGATTTCATTGTGGAGTTACCCAACACCCAAGGCAACACTGTTATCCTTATGATGGTTGACCGGTTCTCAAAGATGTGTCATTGTATTCCACTTAAGAAGTTGCCTACTTCTAAGGAACTGGCTTCCATTTTTGCTCGGGAGATCTTTCGCTTACATGGGCTACTCAAGGTGATTGTCTCGGACAGGGGTAGTCAATTTGTCTCCCGGTTCTGGTGAGCCTTTTGTGCACAGTTGGGAATTCAGCTTGCTTTCTCCTCTGTGTATCACCTGCAGTCTAATGGGGCCGCAGAATGAGCCAATCAGTCCTTGGAGCAATTCTTGCTATATTTCTGACCATAACAACTGGTCAGACCTATTACCGTGGGCAGAGTTTGCTCACAACAGTGCCTTGAATTCTGCTTCTCGATTGTCCCCGTTTATGGCGAATTATGGTTTCCAACCTTCCATGTTGCCTGACTCGTTTGTTCCACAGAGTATTCCTGCGTTAAAGCAGCATCTCTGTGGTCTTCGTTCCACTTGGGCACAAGTTCAGGAGGCTTTGCAACATGCTAACTATAGGTACAGACTCCATGCTGACCGCAGACACCTGCCTGCACCTGCCTACCAGTTTGGGGACAGAGTCTGGCAGTCGTCTCGCAACCTCCGACTTAGTGTTCCTTCTTTGAAGTTTGCACCTTGGTTTATTGGGCCTTTCCGTATCCTTCGCAAGATTAACCCAGTGGCTTACGCCTTGGACCTTCCTCCTAGTATGCGCATCTCAAATGTGTTTCTTGTCTCCTAATTGAAACCTTTGGTCTGCAATTGCTTTACCACCTCATTGCCACGTCCTTACCCTATACAGGTTGAGAACCATGAGGAGTATGAAGTACAATCCATTGTTGACTCCCGTAAGTTCCGTGAGCGCATACAGTACCTGGTGCATTGGAAGGGGTACGGTCCGGAGGAACCCTCCTGGGTCTCATCCTCGGACGTACATGGCCCTGTCCTCCTATGTGATTTCCATAGACTTTTTCCCCTCAGACCCGGTGGTCCTCCGAGGGGGAGGGGTCGTTGAGGAGGGGGTACTGTCAGGGCTGGGCTCAGTCCTTCCTTCTCTGAGCTGGCCGCTCAGCTGTTGGCTATTGCCAGCTCCCATCTCTCTCCACAGTTACCCAGCTGTTGATTCTGCTAGTCAGTCCTGCCTACTTAGTCGTCCAGCTCACTTGATCTCTGCCTTCGCCTTTGTCAACATCAGAGACTTTCTCCTGCTTTCCTGTTGAAGACTTGCTCAGCTGACGTTCCCTCTGGCTCCTGATCGCTGTACTACTACGTTTATCTCTGGCTCTCTGACATTTGCTTGGCTGATTACCCGATCCGGTTACTGAACTCTGGCTTGTTTTGACTACGCTTACTCTGTTTACCTTGTTATTTTTATTATTAAACAAGTGTGATTTAACTATACTTTTGTCTCAGTCTGATTCATGGTTCCTGATATTGGCCTAGTCTAGAGGTCAAAGAGTCTACCCCATTGACAATAGGCCTCCCTGGAGGTTTCTGGTTATCCTTATGTATTTTGGGGAGGAAATATATTATTGGCGTGCGGCAAGAGGAAGAAATTAGATATTCAGCCTCTCTTTTTAACATAGGATGTTTTTATTTATTCCCTTTGTTACTAATATTGAAAGTTCATCTCTAAACTGCTTAACTGGGTTAGAGAGCAATGGTGTATAAGTATCAACATCACCCAATAATCTTTCCATCTCCTCTTTATAATCGGTGTGAGACAAAAGGACTATTCCCCCCCCCCCCCCCCTTATCGGCCAGTCTTATTACCACCTCATTATTCTTCTCTAAGGACCGAATGCCTTTCCTGATGTATTCAATCAGATCTTTTTCTGATTTTAAGTTGTTCCAAATCATGTACAACCAAATTTTTTAAAACTTCTGTAAATTTATTATCTGGGACAGGTGGATTAAATTTAGATCTATTGCGTAAGTCTGCCTTAGTGACACACTCTCCTACTCAGCTTATTTGACTTCCTGAGTACTTGGGAAGTGGGAGTGTCCCTTGAGCCTGTAGATAGCCGTGGCAACGCCTGGATAGTTGCCTAGGCAACGGAGGGGTATATTAAGACTCGTACTAATCGGCCTCGCCCATCTACTGAGTAAGCCCAATTAGAGGGCGAATAGAGGGGAGGAGCCGAGTTTGTGAGAACACATTAATCACCGTGCGTGAGACTGAGACTGGGTGAGCTGAACATATCAATGTTTTATATGCTTATCTGACGTTTTTACTTTTTAAGTGTAACTCTTTGGGGGTGGTTTAATAAATGTAGCAACAGAGAAACACTATGGTAGTTGTGTTTGTTGTTCCATGTTACAAAACCACACTGATTAAACGTAGTTGAACCTGAAGGAGGGTGTTCCCTGGAATAGTAGTGAAGTCACCAACGTGAATGGGCAGTCTAAGGCGCATAAGATTCTTACCACCAATAAGCCGAGAAGTAGAAAGGAATGAGGAGGATTTGAATGCAAGATCTTTCCTATGAGTTTTTAACTCATCCTTGAGTTGAGCGAGCATTTTGGCTGGTGATGGTGTGCACATAGCATTATACTCGAGAGAGGATCTGCACAGCGTTTTCTGTTTACAACACATTTTATGAGAACATCTTTTCAGAAAATACAGGAGTTGTTTTTTTCAATATTTTTATTATTTTTTCTTTTTTCATTTTTTTGAACGGTCACACAGGGACTGACTAGAGTGTGAGACAGTCACTATTAATAAGCATTGTACACTTTATATTTGTATGTATATTTTAGAGTTTATTTCATAGCGCTGCACTATTTAACAATATTATAATATTGACCAGGCCAGAATTCAGTTGATGATGGTTGAGTTGTCCAAGCCAACTCAATTTTAACATATCGAAAGGGACAGCTGATGACCCTTTGATGTGTTGATCTTATACAACTCTACCTAGGTATGTGAGGAATGACCTGTTAATCAAAGGGTACATTGTTTACATACTTAAGGATGATAAAGGACCATAGCAGAAGTATTTGTTAATGGTAATTACACTTGAGGGGGTATCCATGGGAAATGGTCAACCTAGGTGGTAGTTTTTTTACTGCAGCTGTTTACGGCTGGGGATCATTATCTGTCACTCTGAAAGACAGAAGCAGTTCAAAGGCCTAATCGAAATGGCCAATCGAATTGCTCAGCTCTTGTCACCCATGGGGGGGAGGAAAGGCGTATAAGAAGGAAGCCCGTTTTGGCTAAAAGGGTGACAGAAGGAACTGGGTTCTCTGAAGGTGTCCGAATGGTGCACAAATAGCCTGTCACCTATTTTATATTTACTCTGTTGAATTCTGTTGCAAGTATCTTTATGGACTTTTTTCTGTCTGAAGTTTCAATAAATGCATCTCTCTGGAAGAACCGATTGCTGCGGGAAATTACTCACATTATAACTAAATAATTATCATCTACCCACCACTACTACATCACTACACCCATCTCTACTCATGGGAATTGCGGACAACCTTTTGAGTTGGGCAGAAGAAAACCTGGTATCCCTAATGGTAGTACACCTCAAAGGGGAATTGAACACCCTAGCGGATTCTTTGAGCAGGAGGTGGATCCAACAGAATGGATTCTGCAGTCTGTTTTTAATCTATTTTAGATAAAATCACAGGCAAAAAAAAAAAAATCAGGGAAGTAGGACACTACTTCTCCCTGCAAAAGGACCCTATCAGCGCGGGCCTGGACACTCTATCACAATCTTGGATGAAAGGACTTTGTATATGCATCCCCCCCCCCCCCCCCCCATTTTCTCTAATCCCGTAGATCATCTGGGAAGTCAAGTATTTGTAAGCAACAGTCATTCTGATCGCTCCTTACTGGAGTCATATCTAGGGTTGTCTCTCAACACAGTATAAGTTCTCATGACGGTACTAGAACACTTCCTAGTACTACTTTTGTTGGACGTATCTTTGATCAAGAGATTCCTGATGGCAGTAAGGCGTAGAAGGAAACCTAAATTCAATAGATTCCCATCCTGGGACTTTTCCACTGTATCGCAAAGCTTTTGCAAGGACCCCTTCGAACCACTAGACATTTGCTCAATTAAAATGCTAACCTTGAAGGCCAGCTAGTGCAGCATGCAAAAAATCAGATAACATAAAATTGAAATAGCATAAAAGTGCTCAGTGCTTCCTAAACGCAGTCAATATAATCTGCGCTCAGTGATCTCCATATTTTAGTGTCCATAAAATGTCCAAATCAGAAGTGCATCTGTGTCCAGCGAAATCCAAAACATCCAGTGCAATAAATTCGAGTGCTGCAAACAATCGTGATGAATTCTGGTAACCCCCCAAAGTGATTGCGCTCACCTCAGAGCGTGTGACACAGTGGCTAGCTATGTCAAATCACACTTGGTAGCCACTCATTGGGCTCTGCATGGTATAATAGATGCGATCTCCCCTCACTCTGGGTTGAAAGGCTCCATAGACATCCAATCATAAAATGAAGAGAGACTACATAGTGTAATACTATCAAACACTATTTTATTAAATATAAAATCACTTCCCACAGAGGGGTACTCACATTCTCCTGGTGCTGCTGTGCACCAGACAAAAAAACGCTGTGTAAAACCGCTAGTTAGTATGCCGCAGGGTATGTGTTTTCTCCCAGCTCAGCTGTGTGCTTTTTCGTCCGTCCTGGCCCCTCCCCTACGCGTGTTCGACACAGGGGGTCACGTGTCTTCATCAGGGGGGTATAATTGGACGGGTGTTCTGTCACTTAAATACTCTCCCGGCGGCCATTTTTCCTGAGATCGCGGACTAGATCCTAATGGGCTACATTGCTCTATCTCATAAATTGCAGATCAGTGAAAAGACGTTGTGTAGTCAAATGTTATCGCTTCGTAACCCATTCTATGCCTATACTAATCCAGGACGGAGCCTTAGGAGAAAAAACAGGATACCCCGCTGCACCTACCTAGCCATACATAATACAATACATATTTAATAGCATAAAACCAATTTTTAAATATATTGACATATGGTAAAAGTGAGCCATATAAAAAAAAAGAAGAATAAAATAGAATAAAACAATAATGAACAATAATATGTGTTTTAAATTTTCTTCCTTAAACATAATTGCAATAAAAAAACTGAATCTCTCTTATTATAATACGGACGCTATCCCATACACATTATGCTAGGGATTACCAAGTGCCATAACTGTTATAAAGCCTGTATATCTGAGTAAGGACACACAAGTTTTGAATACTAAAGATAGCAATCTCCATATAAGATTAATCCTTACATCCTTAAATCTCTCTATTGGTATTAAATTCTGCAATATCCCAATATCAGAAGGGGGTGGGGGGTGCTTCTCCACTCGAACAACAGTAAGAAGGGGGGGTAAATATCTTAATTGTATGAAAAGTTTTATGAAAATAAGTAAACTGGATCTAAAACTTGGAGTGACAAACATATAAACTATTCAAATTCCAACAAACATATATCCTTAGAATAGATAAAATCTATAAGCTCAATTAAAAATTACTCAAAAAGCATGTAAGATCAAACTCTTTGTTCAACCCACCAGGCGACAAAGAGCCAAGCTGGTAGATCCACCAGGATTCACGTTTACTGATGTCCCTGACGTAGTTGGAGCCTCTCCAATTACGTTTGAGTGCTTCAATTCCCCAAAATTTCATACCTTGCGTACTCTGATTATGAACCCTTTTCAAATGTATGGAGAGGTGATGTTTATCGTGTCCCTTTCTAATATTCCTTACATGCTCCTCCATACGGTCTTTCAAAGCTCTAGTAGTGCGGCCCACATAAATAAGATTACAGGGACATTTGATCGCATACACCACCCCTATCGTATCGCAAGATATGAAATCCTCTATAGTATGCGACTTACCCCTACAGGGAGTAGAGAACTCCTTCACTCTCATTATTATAAGGAACCCTGACACAGCTGTAACATCTTCCACAGCTGAAAAAACCTTTTAGGTTCCAAAACATTTTAGGCTTTGGTGGGGGTGGTTCCACTATATTGTGTACTAGCCTATCACGTAACGAGGGCGCCTTTTTGTAAACAATCTTGGGTTTATCAGACAAGAGATCTTTTAGGTGAGTATCTTGTTTAAGTACACTCCAATATTTCTTTAAAATCCTCTCTACATCCCTACTTTGTAAACTGTAATCCAAAACAATACAAGTTCCATCAAATTCTTTACTTCCCACAGCTGCGTTTTTTATCTTTCAATAAATCATCCCTGTTCAGATTCCTGACGACATTTCTTTCTTTCTTCAGAAATTCTTTTCGGTATCCTTTATCTAAAAACATTCCTTCTAACCTATCTGATTGGGTTTCAAAATCGTCTTCAAGCGTGCAGTTTCTCCTCATCCTCATAAACTGGCCCCTGGGAATGTTATCAAGCCATGGTTTGTGGTGACAGCTCGCAGTGGAAATGTAGGAGTTCCCGCAAAGAAGAAATATCTAAGAGATTTGGAAGATTACCAAAATAAGCGTGTATACCACTGGCAATCCACGTTGGAAAACAACAATGCGGGGAATCCACAAGGTGGAACCACTAGTGATCGGAATGAAGAGGTGAGAGGGGTGTACCCTCAGGAGAGGCAAAACCCCCAACAACAGGACAGAGGACCACCTAACAGTAAACACCCTTCGTATCGATACGAGGACAAACAACCATATACACCTTACCAATATCCTCCGAGAAGATCGCAGAATGACCATTATGAAAACCAAGGACCAAGTGAATACAGGCACAGCAACCATTATCAGGGCCCTCCCTTTAATCAAGGGAATTGGGGCTATGGAGTACCGTACAATAGAGGCAATGGATATAGAAACCAGCAAGGTGGGCACCAATATGGAAGAGGACATGCACCCAACTATACACCCCACAGGAGGGGTGGACAACAGAGGGAACAACCCTTCTATGGACCACAACAATACAGGAACCAGGGATACCAACAAGGGACACCGTATAGGGGTGGCCGACGTCAACCATATGGGGATCCCCCGCCACCCCCACTTGGGGGCTAAGAATATGCATGCATCATACATGCTAGGGGGAGTACAACTGGGGGAATCTGTAGTGGAGAAGGATCTGGGGGTTTTGGTAGATCATAAGCTCAATAATAGCATGCAATGCCAAGCTGCGGTTTCCAAAGCGAGCAAAGTTCTTTCTTGTATTAAGAGAGGTATGGACTCCAGAGAGAGAGATATCATTTTGCCCCTGTTCAAATCATTAGTAAGACCTCATCTGGAATATGCAGTTCAGTTTCGGACACCAGTTCTCAAAAAGGATATCGGGGAACTGGAGAAAGTGCAGAGAAGGGCAACCAAACTGATAAGAGGCATGGGGGAGCTCAGCTATGAGGAAAGATTAGAGGAACTGAATTTGTTCACTCTTGAGAAGAGGAGAATAAGGGGGGATATGATCAACATGTTTAAATATATAAGGGGTCCATATAGTGAACTTGGTGTTGAGTTATTCACTTTACGGTCAACACAGAGGACAAGGGGGCACTCTTTACGACTGGAGGAAAAGAGATTTCATCTCCAAATACGGAAAGGTTTCTTCACAGTAAGAGCTGTGAAAATGTGGAATAGACTCCCTCCAGAGGTGGTTCTGGCCAGCTCAGTAGATTGCTTTAAGAAAGGCCTGGATACTTTCCTAAATGTACATAATATAACTGGGTACTGACATTTATAGGTAAAGTTGATCCAGGGAAAATCCGATTGCCTCTCTGGGATCAGGAAGGAATTTTTTCCCTTGCTGTAGCAAATTGGAGCATGCTCTGCTGGGGTTTTTTGCCTTCCTCTGGATCAACTGTGGGTATAGTATTGGGTATATTGGATTGTACGTTTTTTTTTTTTTTTTTTTTTATGGTTGGACTGGATGGACTTGTGTCTTTTTTCAACCTGACTAACTATGTAACTATGTAACCCCAACCCAGGAACCAAGGATATCCTCCTCAACAGAGAGGTGATGCTCAAAGAGGGGAAGTATACTATTCACCCAAACCACAGAGAGTGAGGTATGACAGATCCACACAAGACCAATATGGGGTACCTGTATACAACAGCTATCAACCACTGATGGATAATGGTTATCAGTACCCCAACGAGTCTTTTTTAGGGAGGGAGAGGGATGGGTACACCCGAGAAACAAGAAACCCAGAAAGAGAGGAGGAAGAGCTGGACGAAGGTTACAGCAAAAAAAGAAGGCGGGAAGACTAGGTGAGGGAATTTACAACTTGAGTGGCAGGGACCTATCAAGAGAAGAAATCCTGACCCTTGATAAGGGTATAAAATTTGCACCTAAGAAGGGGTTAAACAAATTTGAGACCTACATAGGGGTGCAAAAACTCATCAGAAAGCTTAACATCAAAAAATATTACGCCCTAAATCCAGTAGAAAAAACAGCTATAAGTAACAAATTTACTAATCTACGTAATAACTCCGTTTTCAACCCACACGTAGCCAACAATAGATATGTGGATCTTTTTAAAAAATTGGTCACTACTGAGCTGGAACAACTACCCATCAAGAAGACATACGAGCACAAAGATTTCAAAAAAGGATTAGATTCATTAGAAAAGAGAACCGATATAGTAGTACGACCAGCGGACAAAGGGGGGGGCATTGTAGTACTTTCACTACAGCAATATAAAGATGAAATGAATAGAATACTGAGTGATAACAGCACATATCAGACGCTGAGTGCTGATCCTTCGAAGGTTTTTAAGAAAGAATTGGATCTCATTATCAAACACGGTGTGGACAACAAGTTTTTAAATAAACAAGAAGCCAAGTATTTAATTCCCACGGTTAGCAGGATCCCTGTAATATATTACTTACCGAAGATTCATAAGGATAGCTCCAATCCCCCGGGAAGACCCATTGTGAGTGGGATCGAGTCCTTAACGTCAAGGCTCGGGGAGTATATAGACCTACATTTACAACCACTGGTGAAAAAGACATGAGCTTATCTTAAAGACACTAAGCACACCCTTCAATTGATAAATTAACTTGACACGGAAAATGATATAATTATGGCTACGGGAGACGTGTCATCGTTATATACCAGCATTGACCATGAGGGCGCCCTAGATAAGGAGGAAGGGATTGACAAAGGCCTTTGTGAATTTATTTTGAAGTGTTTGGATTTTTGTTTACACCATAACTTTTTTTGGTACAATAATAAATTCTTTCTGCAAATCAAGGGTGTTGCTATGGGCGCTAAATTCGCCCCGAGCGTAGCAAACCTATATATGGCTAAATGGGAGGAGGAGTCAGTAATGGTTGAACAGTATACGGATATAGCGTTATATAAAAGGTATATCGACGATCTTATAATCATGTGGAAGGGAAGTAGAGAATCATTAATGACGCTATTGGAAACCATGAACGATAACGATCGTAATATCTCTTTGACTTGGGATATAAGTAAGGACCGTATACACTTCTTGGATTTGGAGATACTCAACACAACAGAAGGTATGATCACGAGGTCCTTTTTTAAGGCTACAGATCGTAACTCCTACATTTCCACTGCGAGCTGTCACCACAAACCATGGCTTGATAACATTCCCAGGGGCCAGTTTATGAGGATGAGGAGAAACTGCACGCTTGAAGACGATTTTGAAACCCAATCAGATAGGTTAGAAGGAATGTTTTTAGATAAAGGATACCGAAAAGAATTTCTGAAGAAAGAAAGAAATGTCGTCAGGAATCTGAACAGGGATGATTTATTGAAAGATAAAAACGCAGCTGTGGGAAGTAAAGAATTTGATGGAACTTGTATTGTTTTGGATTACAGTTTACAAAGTAGGGATGTAGAGAGGATTTTAAAGAAATATTGGAGTGTACTTAAACAAGATACTCACCTAAAAGATCTCTTGTCTGTTAAACCCAAGATTGTTTACAAAAAGGCGCCCTCGTTACGTGATAGGCTAGTACACAATATAGTGGAACCACCCCCACCAAAGCCTAAAATGTTTTGGAACCTAAAAGGTTTTTTCAGCTGTGGAAGATGTTACAGCTGTGTCAGGGTTCCTTATAATAATAAGAGAGTGAAGGAGTTCTCTAATCCCTGTAGGGGTAAGTCGCATACTATAGAGGATTTCATATCTTGCGATACGATAGGGGTGGTGTATGCGATCAAATGTCCCTGTAATCTTATTTATGTGGGCCGCACTACTAGAGCTTTGAAAGACCGTATGGAGGAGCATGTAAGGAATATTAGAAAGGGACACGATAAACATCACCTCTCCATACATTTGAAAAGGGTTCATAATCAGAGTACGCAAGGTATGAAATTTTGGGGAATTGAAGCACTCAAACGTAATTGGAGAGGCTCCAACTACGTCAGGGACATCAGTAAACGTGAATCCTGGTGGATCTACCAGCTTGGCTCTTTGTCGCCTGGTGGGTTGAACAAAGAGTTTGATCTTACATGCTTTTTGAGTAATTTTTAATTGAGCTTATAGCTTTTATCTATGCTAAGGATATATGTTTGTTGGAATTTGAATAGTTTATATGTTTGTCACTCCAAGTTTTAGATCCAGTTTACTTATTTTCATAAAACTTTTCATACAATTAAGATATTTACCCCCCCTTCTTACTGTTGTTCGAGTGGAGAAGCAACCCCCACCCCCTTCTGATATTGGGATATTGCAGAATTTAATACCAATAGAGAGATTTAAGGATGTAAGGATTAATTTTATATGGAGATTGCTATCTTTAGTATTCAAAACTTGTGTGTCCTTACTCAGATATACAGGCTTTATAACAGTTATGGCACTTGGTAATCCCTAGCATAATGTGTATGGGATAGCGTCCGTATTATAATAAGAGAGATTCAGTTTTTTTTATTGCAATTATGTTTAAGGAAGAAAATTTAAAACACATATTATTGTTCATTATTGTTTTATTCTATTTTATTCTTTTTTTTATATGGCTCACTTTTACCATATGTCAATATATTTAAAAATTGGTTTTATGCTATTAAATATGTATTGCATTATGTATGGCTAGGTAGGTGCAGCGGGGTATCCTGTTTTTTCTCCTAAGGCTCCGTCCTGGATTAGTATAGGCATAGAATGGGTTACGAAGCGATAACATTTGACTACACAACGTCTTTTCACTGATCTGCAATTTATGAGATAGAGCAATGTAGCCCATTAGGATCTAGTCCGCGATCTCAGGAAAAATGGCCGCCAGGAGAGTATTTAAGTGACAGAACACCCGTCCAATTATATCCCCCTGATGAAGACACGTGACCCCCTGTGTCGAACACGCGTAGGGGAGGGGCCAGGACGGACAAAAAAGCACACAGCTGAGCTGGGAGAAAACACATACCCTGCGACATACTAACTAGCGGTTTTACACAGCGTTTTTTTGTCTGGTGCACAGCAGCACCAGGAGAATGTGAGTACCCCTCTGTGGGAAGTGATTTTATATTTAATAAAATAGTGTTTGATAGTATTACACTATGTAGTCTCTCTTCATTTTATGATTGGATGTCTATGGAGCCTTTCAACCCAGAGTGAGGGGAGATCGCATCTATTATACCATGCAGAGCCCAATGAGTGGCTACCAAGCGTGATTTGACATAGCTAGCCACTGTGTCACACGCTCTGAGGTGAGCGCAATCACTTTGGGGGGTTACCAGAATTCATCACGATTGTTTGCAGCACTCGAATTTATTACACTGGATGTTTTGGATTTCGCTGGACACAGATGCACTTCTGATTTGGACATTTTATGGACACTAAAATATGGAGATCACTGAGCGCAGATTATATTGACTGCGTTTAGGAAGCACTGAGCACTTTTATGCTATTTCAATTTTATGTTATCTGATTTTTTGCATGCTGCACTAGATGCGAGAAATTGCATGTTGCCTGATACACCATTTGATTAAGTTTGCTTTGGCGTTATTGTATATGCACATTGCACTTTAATTGTTTGATACGTAAGCACAATGTAGATGTTAATGTGCACACTATATACAGGAAGTTCATTTGTTTATTCAATATCTATATATTAGTGATCGTTGACACCATTTTTTAGATTATCAAGCGCAGCGCAAACATTTCTTATCTAAACTTTTGCACGATTATGAATGCGTGAACTGCGTTTGCGGCTAGATAATTACATATATTTATATGCATTTTTTTATGTTTCACTTTTTAAGTTTCGCGCTTCACATCTATGCACATTGAGCATTGGATTATTGTGGCTCGCAAGATTTTCCTCATTTTGTTTTTAACCTTGAAGGCCATTATCTTAGTGGCTCTTGTGCCCGCAAGAAGAGTTAGTGAGATTCAAACGCTCTCAATAGCTGAACCTTTTGTGTTATTCTTCAAGATTGGATAATTCTTTCTCTGGACCTAGCATTCTTTCCCATAGTGGCTTCAGAGTTTTCATCGGACTAAGTAAATCACGATTCCGTCTTTTTCCGGGGATATTAAAGAAGCAGAATTCAATAAATTAGATGGAAGGAGTTGTCCGATGCCTGCATTGAGAGATCTAAAGATTGGAGATCCACCTCTAGTTTTTGTTTTGTTCTGGGGACCAAACAAAGGCAAGGGCACGTCAAAAGATTACTATCACAAGGTGGTTGAAATCTGCATTGGTGGAAACTTACTAGGCATCATGGCTGGTTCCTCCAGAAAAAAATCAAAGCTCATTCAGCAAGAGCAGTGGCCACTTCTTTGGCTGAAGGGGTAAGAGCTTCTCCTCCCCAGGTCTGCAAAGCAGCAACCTGGTCCAGCTTCTAAACCTCTGCTCCTGCAGGGGCAGCAAAGAGGGACCCGAGAAGAGGAGGATCCAGGCTGCTCTGTGCAAAATCAACTGCACAGAAGAGTGGGCTTTAGTGAGTGATCCCCTGCCATCCGAACACTGATCATCAGCAAGCTTAGAGGCCTTGGCTGGGCTATAGCCATCTGCCTTTTTAAGCTTGCCGTCTGGTAAGCTCAATCAACAACTACGGTGGTTGGGCACACTGCTTGTATATGCACACTGTGGCGTTATTATTATTTTCATGTTCCCAATGGACATTTTGTTTTCCTTGATGATCACCGTTATGGGCTTCATTTCTAGCGCAGCTTCCTCTCAATCTTTTGCTGGCTGGAATTCGGCCACCAAAAGTCCAATGGAGCATACAGACAGCCACATTTTCCGACCAAAAGCTCTCATCGGTCTTTTGCTGGCCGAATTTCCGATCGTGTGTACGCTGCATAAGCCGCCAAACAGAGTTATTAGCTGTTAACTCACTTTCTAGGTATCTTCCAGGATGGCGCCAGTTCCCACCCTATTGTGGTAATGTTTTAAAAGATACGTTGGAAGATTCTTGGAAAATTAGTTAACAGGTAATATTTTCTCCATATGTATGAATGTCTGTGGCGACGGACTGTGGGAAAAAAAATTCCTGTGCCAAAATAGGCTTTAGTTTGTGTATACCCCAATGGTCAGCCAGAAAAAGCTCTATAAGACTATACTATTCTTGATGATCAGAGTAACAGGTCTCTTGCAGGATCAAAGCTTTTTGACCTGTTAAGCATAATAGGAGATGCCTTAGCATACATGCTGGGTACCTGTGCTAGCATCACAGACGTTTTAGGCAGGAGAGCCACTGGTCTTTTAGCAGCACCCCTAAATGACAGCGTAGAAATACTATTGCATACTCATCGAGTACAACCAGATTCCAACCAACAGAGGAGATCCTACTCCCGCAGCTGCCTCTCACCATTCTTGCTTGAGGGGCATAACTGACCACATGCCAGCTCTTGACAAATATGCTGATATTCTCCTGCTTCCTGGCAGAGACATCCCAAGGGTACACAAGGGTCACCAACACATAAACGGCCATATGATGATCTGCCCAACGCCGTGACCTAGGTTGGGCCATCCTAGGCATTGTCTGCTTGGGTAATATCAGGGGGTCCTCCACAGTTTCTTCTTTCAAGACATATGTCCTGCCAAATGGTTGCATTACTTGTTTCAAACTGTACCCACATCACTACCATGTCAGAGAAAGACTTTTGCAGTAAAGGAAGGCAACAATTATTCACACAAGGTGATAATAAGGCCCTTTGTTTCTGGGATAATACCCACACCAGTGATGTAACAAATAAAGATAATGAACTGGCAGCTACCATGGAAGACGAGGAGTTCCTAAAAACTATGAGCAAGGAATTATTAGGGCAATTACAACAGCTGGGTGGCACCACTATCATTTTGTGCCACCGCTAGCATCTTGTTTCTCAAGAAATAAACTACCAAATAACATTGCCATGCAGAATCACGATTTACTTCATTACAAATAGTCCAATAAAATAGTGCAGTGCAATAAAATTTGGTGCCAGAATCCTCAACAAGAAATCCTCAGTAACAAAAGGGATCAAAGTTCATAAAATAAAAGTATGGATAAGAAACCCAAATGGTGTAGTTGTGTGCAACAGATAACATCCAGGTGTCAGATTCCGTGTATTACCTCCACACTTAAAGCCGCTCACCATATGTATATGACCCCTGAATGAACAAGATGGCCAGATCACACATTCCCCTGTAGGGGTTTATAAAATCATCATGCAGCCGATACAGCCAATATAGGTCTAGAGCGACGTTTTCTCCATGGAAATATACAAAGCAAAGGGAGATATACACCGATCAGCCATAACATTATGACCACTGACAGGTAAAGGGAATATCTCGTTACAATGGCATGCGAAAATTGGTGGGGTATATTGGGCAGCAAGTAAACATGTTGTCCATGAAGTTGAGGGGATCAAAGCAGAAAATAATGGGCATCGCAGTTTGTTGTATATGGGGCTGCGAAGCCCATGGTGACCCATGTCCACAGCCCAAATCTTTTACAATGGTCACATGAACATCAGAACTAGATTATGGAGCAAAGGAAGAAGGTGGCCTGGTCTGATGAATCACGATTTCTTCTACATCATGTGGATGGCCAGTTGCATGTGTGTCACTTACCTAGGGAAGAGATGGCACCAGGATGCGGTATAAGAAGGCATGTTGGCAGAGGCAGTGTGATGCTTTGGTTAATGTTCTGCTGGGAAACCTTGGGTCCTGCCATTAATGTGGATGTTACTTTGGTGTCAATGCTTCAATGGGTCAGGGCTGTTTTTAGCAAAAGGGGCCATACTCCATATTAGGTGGGTGGTCATAATATTATGGCTGATCGGTGTATATATAGTGCTCTCTGGCAATAACTTCTTTATTAAAAAATAGGTAAAAACACAAGTCTGGCACTTCACATAAGTGCTAATGCAGAGCGCACAATCAATACAGATAAATGTGGAAGATACCTGCAGTTGAAGTCATACATAGCTCCTCCCCCACACGCGTTACTCTCGGGTTCTATGGCAATGGAAACGCCGCCCTCAATAGCCGAGCTTGCCACAGCTTATGAATACAACATATTAAAATGGTACTCTAACCTGGGGGAAAAAGAAAAAAAGTATTTAAAATATTGCTCATAAAAATCGATCCAAATTCAGCAATATACTATTGCAAAGAATAAAATATATAACAATTCATCTATCTTAAATAAAACTGTTCAAATCAAATTCGACATTTAAAGTGATTGTAAAGTCTCGTTTTTTTTTCCCCATAAAAATAACAAACATGTTATACTTACCTGCTCTGTTACAGTGGATTTGCACAGAACAGCCCAGATCCTCCTCTTCTCGGGTCCCTCTTCTGTGCTCCTGGTCCCTCCCTCCTGTTCAGTACCCCCACAGCAAGCGGCTTGCTATAGGGGCACCCGAGCCGAATCACGGCTTTGTGCGTCCATTCAGATACGGAGACCCGGCCCCGCTTCCTCTCTCCCCTGATTGGATAGCTGACTTTGACAGCAGCTAAAGCTAATGGCGCTGCTGCTGTGTCTCAGCTTTAGGAGGGAGACTCTTGGACGGCTGAGACATTTGTGGACCATCGCTGGAGAGAGAGAGGGACCTCAGGTAAGTGTTAGAGGGGCTAAGGAGGGCCGCTGCACAAAGAAGGTGTCAAGTATCAAGTGTGACCAGAGCTGTGTGGACAGCAACAGGGGAACAAACACAGGTAAGGTGAAGATATATAATTTAGTAAGATAAGTGAATAAATACAACCACCTAATAAATACAACCACCTCCAATATACTACAATGTGCAACCAACAATGGAAACCCACAAATAGTAACAGACAAATATGTACAAGGGGAATACCAGAATTGTAAACAGGGCCAGGCCAGGGTCGTTAATGGGAGGTCAGCAGCTGGGGAAAAGGAAGACAAACAGCACTGGGAGAGGATGGATGGAGCTGCTTTTGTCCTATATGTCCACCTTGATTTGACCTGCAACGTTTTAATGAAATAAATGTGCTTTTTTTCACGGAAGTGCGGCCATCCAGAGCTCTTCGATTCATTATCTACTTATCGTGCAGAGCCGGCGCCTGTGTGGCTGTGGGAGTATCATCTTATACTGGCTTAGTGTTTGGTATCCTGTGAGCGGTTTTTGCTGCCTTCTGTGTTCATAGACCTGGATTTTGCCTCTGTTACCTGCTCGGATATACACACCCAGCTCTTTATCCTATATCTATTGGCTTTCATGGAAGTTTATCACTGCTGAAATCTCTCAATGGATCTCCCTACCAGCCAAGCACTGTCTTCAACACCAGTTACAGTCACTCTTGATGTGGACTCAGGATTTAGTCGAACATTGACTGCCCCATCTGATAATCCGCTCAGGAACACATCCAACAACTCTACCCAGAACCCTAATGCAGCAGATTTAGCCCTTATACGTATGTTTCGCAAACTAGAGAGTTTCATGGCTAAAGAGATTAAAGCTTACTGGAATGTCAACACGTTATCAGAATACATTCAATTGGAACAGATACCTCGTGGTTTACGCATTAAGAAATTTCCCACGTTTGATTTTCCTGACGATGATACAAAACTGGAGTGGACTAATACAAAGCTGCTTTTTGTCCTATATGTCCACCTTGATGTGACCTGCAACGTTTTAATGAAATAAAGGTGCTTTTTTTCACGGCAGTGCGGCCATCCAGAGCTCTTCGATTCATTATCTACAAGTAAAGGGGAATACCAGAATCGTAAACAGGGCCAGGCCAGGGTCGTCAATGGGAGGTCGGCAGCTGGGGAAAAGGAAGACAAACCGCACAGGGAGAGGATGGATGGATAACAGGTAACAGACAGGAACAGGATCAGGTACAGGTACAGATACAGAGCTTCACAGGTTCAGGATCAGGGTGCAAGGAAAGATACCAAGGCAAGGCATCAGTGTGTCTGCCGGGTACTTATACACACCTTCTGCAATTACTCAGGTGACGCCTAATTGCAGGAGATTATGTCAACCCCACACTGCCAGGAACCACCCACTGGTGGACGCCAGTACTGCGGCCCAAGGATCACATAATACCACCAACAGGGGAAGGCTCCCCGGGCAGTTCCAGACTGCCAGGGGACACCTGCTGGTGGACCACAGTACTGCACGCCAAATGTCAGACAGTATCATCAGCAGGTGGAACCTTTCCTGACAGAAGGCTTTTTATCTTAATGCATATATTTTAAGCCTGCAGGTGTCAAAACTTTTGTCTCATATATCCAGAAAGACTCCCTGCGACTTAACTGTCTAATGTAATTACAAATGAAAACTAAGACAGACAGATCAGAAAAGGACACCACATCCCAATATATATTATAATGAAAAGAAGGGGGGGGTAAAAAAAAACCCAGGACTTTAACGGTGTTCAGTACAGAAACAGGATAAAGACACAATTAGTAGCATCAATACAATTTTTAAATATTTTATTTATAAAGATAAAAAACATGAGGAAATTAGACCATCCATATCCATATTGGCAGGACATCCACATCTCTCCACGTTGGGCTGGGCAAACATGTGAATAATATCAAAAGAGGGGTAAGGACCCATAGTATGTCCAAACTTTTTAGGATGTTTCACAACAGGGACCCCAGAGGCCTGAAATTTTGGGCATAGAGAAGGTTAAAAGACATTAGAGAGGACGGAATTACATTGGACATAAGAAGAAGGGGAAGGGGTATGACAAACCCCGGGACTTTAATGGTGTTCAGTACAGAAACCGGATAAAGACACAATTAGTAGCATCAATAAAATTTAAATATTTATTTATAAAGTTAAAAAACATGAGGAAATTAGACCATCCATATCAAGGTTATGAGTTCCACTAAAAGGCAAAAATGCAACCAATACCACTCAACATGTTTCGCTTTTAGAGCTTCTTCTTGTCCGCCGCAAGAAGACAGAACGCGGCCCGGACCGCGGACAGCATGGCCCAAAATGGCGCTCAAGCACAGCGCTCTGCTAAAGAACTCCACAGGGAAGCAGCAGAAAAGCTGTTTTCCAGGCCCCTTTCCACTGATCCCACTACTGCATCAGGCACACCGGAGGACTCGTCCGGAGGAATTTCTGAGGCCGATGACACAGTGCCCCTGGAAGATGCCGGTGGATCGGGGTTCGCCTGGGACGCAGTAAGTACTCCAGAGGGAGGCTCCACTAGGCCTCATGTCCCCACCAGCCCTACCGATGACAATGAACCCTCACTCAGAGACATTTTTGCGGCAGTAAACACATGTAATGCCTCTCTGACAACCCTTACAACTGAGATAAAAGGGGTAAAAGCTGAAATTTCTTTCTTGCGACAAGATACCCAAAAACTTAGGGAAAGAATCTCCGCATTAGAGGGAAGAATCAGCTCCATAGAGGATGATATGGCGCCCATGCAAAGGGATCTTAATTACAACAATCATCTCCTCACACAGCATTCCTCTTGTTTAGAGGAATTAGAGAATAGAATGAGAAGAAATAATATCAGAGTGATCGGGCTGCCAGAAAGAATTGAAGGAAAGAACCCAGTGGAGTTTATTGAAAATTGGTTGGTGGCTGCTTTTGGCAAAGATGTGTTTACCCCCATGTTTTCTGTAGAACATGCCCATAGAGTTCCAGCAAGGCCTCTGCAACCAGGAGCCCCTCCAAGACCTTTCCTATTCAAACTTCTTCATTATAAAGACAGAGACGCAATACTGCACAATGCCAGGATAAAACCGGAGGCTTAAAAAATAGATAACGCCAAAATATCCTTTTTTCCAGACTTCTCTGCTGAATTGCAGAGGCAGTGCACTAAGTTTCTAGATGTTAAACAACGCCTCAGGTCCCTCCATCTGAAATATGCTATGCTGTACCTTGTCCACCTTAGGGTAGAAGCACTGGGCTCAGTGCATTTCTTTGATTTACCATCTGTGACTGCACAATCGTTGGATAGAGAAGAACAGTCGATTCGGGAAGCTCGCAACCGGCGCCCTAACCCTCATGACGGGTAAAGTACCACTTCAAGAGGTATCCTATTCTTCCATTTCCAAATGCCCAGGCAGAGACAGCTGCTGATATATGGACTTCTAATTCCTACCAGACTACCTGTTCTAGCTGTTGAGAAGTTGTTAAGACACTAAAGTGCACTTCCACTGTTGTCCCCAAGATGGTCTGGTTCAGACCTCCCATTGCTTTTTGGTGACAGTTTGGCCAAGTTGGCCAGTTTATTTTTGTTGTTTTACCTCATTGACTATTCCACCGCGGGATCTACACCATTATCTCTTCGGTTATGTGTTGCTTCCAATCCATGCAAGCCTAACTCGCTCCCCCTTTCATTGTTTTGTCGCTCTCTGGAACTGCTGACATCTAACTACCATTTCTACACAGGTCACTTGGGAAAATTTTTTCTTTTATTTTGTTCATACCTTTTTAATCTAGTCACACTGTATTATTATCTAAAATTATCTTTGATATCACTGCTATACTGATACAATGTCCAAGTTAACCAGAATTTTGTCCTGGAATGTCTGGGGTTTGAATAATCCTGTTAAATGCTTGGCTGGGCTTCGCACAGTTAAGCGTATTAATGCGGATGTGATTTGTTTGCAGGAGACTCACTTTCCCCTGACTTCCACTCCTCAATTTGCTGTACGACAGTTTGGTCATCAATATCATTCTACTTATTCGGTGTACTCGAGGGGAGTGAGCCTCCTGGTGAGACGTGGTACGCAGTTTTCTGCTGTGGAAGTTAAAATTGATCCAGATGGTTGTTACATTTTTCTTTCTTGCTCCCTATATGGGACTAAATGCATATTGGCAGGGTTGTACATTCCACCTCCATTTTCAACCAGTGTCCTCAAAAATTTAGCAGACTTTATGTCCTGCTTTCCGGGCATGCCGGTCTTGGTCATAGGAGACTTTAACAATTACATTGATCACGATAAGGACAAGTTGCATGCCTGAAGGGGGGACAGGCCACAGAGACAACACGGTCTTACCCCCTTTGCTCGCCTCCTGTCAGAGATGGGTCTTACTGATCTCTGGAGAATGCGTAATCAAGAAGCCAGGGTATATTCCTGTCAGTCCGCCTCAGTAGGGTGTTTATCCAGATTTGATATAGGGCTAGGGAATGACATCTTGTTGCCATTGGTTGAATCCTCACAATACCATACCAGACAGGTGTCAGATCACTCCCCGTTTTCAATAGATTTAATGTTGGGGGCGGTCAAAAGTAATTCTCTATGAAAACTCAACCCCTTCTGGCTAGCGCTTATCCCGGACACTGACCTGATACCAGAACTACTCATGAATTTTTTCAGACCTAATATAGACTCAACAACTATAGACACAGTGTGGGAAATGGCAAAGGCATATCTGCGTGGGCAGTTTATCAAAGTGATATCCAGGATCAAAACTTCTACTAAAAAATGGGAGAAGTCCTTATTAGAAGAAGCACAACGCTCAGAGGTAGTACTGTTAAAACCTGGCAAAGATGCTTTATCGCCAGATTCATATAGGCCTATCTCGTTACTTACATTTGATGTCAAACTATTGGCCAGGGTTCTGGCCAATAGTCTAGGCAAATGTATCCAACAGGTAATCCACAGGGATCAATCCGGCTTTATACCAACAAGATCTACATCTCAAAACTTACGTAGATTATTCCTTAATCTACAAGTTCCCATTGACAATCCAGGTAATAGGACCATCTTCTCTTTGGATGCCGCTAAGGCGTTCAATAGCGTCGAATGGCCATATCTATGGGAAGTGTTAGTCAGATTTGGAGTAGGTACATCATTTTTAAAATGGGTTCAATTATTATATAGCTCCCCATCAGCGAGAATGCGTGTTAACGGAGACGTGTCCAACTCCTTCAGGCTCCACAGAGGCACGCGACAGGGGTGCCCGTTGTCACCCCTGTTGTTTGCCCTTGCCTTGGAACCCTTAGCCATACATATTAGAGCTGCACAGAATATCACAGGATTCCGACGTGGACCTAGACAAGATGTGATATCTTTATACGCGGACAATACATTGATTTACTTAAGAGACACTAACAGTTCATTGGAAAATGTGATGAGCCTGATAGCTGACTTCGGAAAGCTGTCAGGTTTTAGCATTAATTGGAATAAATCAGTACTCATGCCCTTGGACCCCTTATCAAGACCCTTTCCTGACTGTGCTAAGGATATAGTCTTAGTTGAGGAATTTCGATACTTAGGTATACAGGTGACTCTGGACCCTACTCAATACCTTGAGCTCAATATGGTTCCTTTGCTTAAAAGACTTATGCCCCGTACACGGTCGGATTTTCTGACATGTGTGATAGGACCTTGTTGTCGGAAATTCCGACCGTGTGTAGGCTCCATCACACATTTTCCATCGGATTTTCCGACACACACAAAGTTTGAGAGCAGGATATAAAATTTTCCGACAACAAAATCCGTTGTCGGAAATTCCGATCGTGTGTACACAAATCCGACGGACAAAGTGCCACGCATGCTCAGAATAAATAAAGAGATGAAAGCTATTGGCCACTGCCCCGTTTATAGTCCCGACGTACGTGTTTTACGTCACCGTGTTTAGAACGATCGGATTTTCCGACAACTTTGTGTGACCGTGTGTATGCAAGACAAGTTTGAGCCAACATCCGTCGGAAAAAATCCTAGGATTTTGTTGTCGGAATGTCCGAACAAAGTCCGACCGTGTGTACAGGGCATAAGACTGAAATGCTCAGCATGGAAAAAGTTACCCCTTACAGTTACTAGGAGAGTTAACTTAATTAAAATGGTATGGGCCCCTCAACTTCTTTATATATTTCACAACTCCCCGATCTGGATAAAGCACAAATGGTTCACTCAAATAGACGCTCAGTTCAGAGACTTAATATGGGGCAATAAACCTGCAGGTATCAGTTTGAGCTCCTTACAATTACCTAAAGACCAGGGTGGCATGGCGGTGCCGCACGCCAGATACTATTTTATAGCCTCCCAGCTACAACATCTAGGTAATTGGGGAGGAGCAGGTACTTCAGACCCCATTAGATCTCTGCTCGTTCCCAACGAATCCAATCTTTCAGTTCTGACCCATTTAGAAGCAGGACTCACACACTTGCCACACACCCTCCTCTCAATTATATTACTGAACACTTTATGGAAATATATCAGGACCCATTTTGAAATAAGGGGGGTGTGCTCTTTCACTCCCATATGGAGAAATAAACATTTCAAGGAACTCTTCAAGCTTGAGGATTTTCATCCTTGGGAGGAGGCAGGCATTCACTACATTACACAATTGTATACCGGAATCATACTGAAATCCTTCTCAGATATCAGAGACGTATTCTCCCTTCACAGGAGTCAATTTTATAAATACCTCCAATTGAGGCATGCAATTCAGTGTGAAGGTAGAATATCTCCACTTGCACCGATGGTGCATCCTTTGATGAATGATGTCCTACTGACAGATGAGAGGAAGGGTATATACTAGATTGCTTAACTTCACCCATGAAGCTAGTGCACTCCCCTGCAGAAAGGGGTGGGAACGAGACTTGACGATGGAGACGCATGGGAATTGTGTCTGACATCTGCACCTTTGGTATCGGTATCTGCATCACAAAGATTATCCCACCTTTATCTACTACATAGGATATACAGAACTCCAACTAAACTACATAAATGGGGATTTAGAGAAACCCTGTTATGTCCGCAGTGCTGTGGCCATAATGGTGATCTATTACATATGATGTGGAAGTGCCCAAAGCTCTTCAGGTATTGGCAATTCGTTCTTAATACTATTACACAAGCGTACCAGTTTCCAATCCCACAGGATCCGGTGGTGTGACTACTTGGTACCTTGGAGATTCCCTCTCTCCCGCCAAACGGTCATATCCCTGTATTACGCCTATTATATATAGCCCTCAAAGCTATTGCGAGGCTATGGATAACTCCGAGGGTACCAACGGGTAGACAATGGGTGGAACAGGTGAATAGATTGCTGATACGTGAGAAGCTTACTTATCAACACTGCAATGTCCTGAAGAAATTCTATTCAATGTGGCAACCATGGTTAGATACCCCAGGTTTGGGCCCAAATCAATTGGTGATGGACAGACTTTTACAACTAATTGTAAGGATGGAGGAGCTTGGGTGTATTATATCTCAGGATAGGGCATATGCATGAGGTGGATTGTGAGAGGTGCCGCGGTGGATGTACCATATTCTTTGACAAATTAGATTGTTTAGGTAATCTTATACCATATAGGGGTACAGTTGCTTTCTCTCTTTTCTTTCTTTTTTGATATGTTAAACTCCACATGTGTCGGTTGGTCATATTCACACTTAGGATGCACAATCCAGTTAGAGCCTTTTTTTTTAATTTAACTGTGGTCAAGCCGCACAGCACAATTCACTGCTTATATATTCATAGAAGTCTATGCTATCATACATTTGTAAATGTATAATCTGACTGAATGTAAATGCTGTGTCTGCACTTATTACTGCACGTTTTCTGACTGTATGTACATATACTGGTTTTTGTGCAATAAACTCGTTTTTGATTTAAAAAAAAAAACATCCAAAAAAGTTTGGACGTACTATGGGTCCTTACCCCTCTTTTGATATTATTCACACGTTCGCCCAGCCGAACGTGGAGAAATGTGGATGTCCTGCCAATATATTGAAAACTGCAATCACACTCTAACATGTATACCATGCCTTGTGTGGTACATGTGATGAGATCTCTAAATTTATATATTTGGTTACTGTGGAGATAAATTCTTTACTTTTTTTCTTTTTCATACATCATGGGACACACAAGTAGGCTAATATCCATTACCTGCTGGGTTATGCTTCATCTCCAGGTGAATAGACACTGGTAGACCAAAGGTCTTTAGACAGGAAGTGATCCCCTATATAACCCTTCCCATACAGGAAGTACTTCAGTTTTTTTTTTTTAGCAGTGTCTGCAAGGTGGATGGCACAGTTGTTTGAGCTCTCTGAGCTCCAGGTCTCTAGTCCCACAAACTTTTCTTAACCACTTGACGACCGCCTCACGCCGATGTACGTCGGCAAGGTAGCACGGACAGGCAAAATCACGTACATATACGTGATTTGCCTTCTGCGGGTGGGGGGTCCGATCGGACCCCCCCCCGGTGCCCGAGGCGGTCGTCTTTTGTCCCACGGCGATCGGAGGTGAGGGGGAGGCCATCCGTTCATGGCCCCCCCTTCGCGATCGCCGCCGGCCAATCGAATCATTCCTTTGCTGCTGTATGCTCAACAGCAGCAAAGGAAATGATGTCATCTCTCCTCGGCTCGGTAATTTCCGTTCCGGCCCGAGGAGAGAAGACAGGTATGTGAGTGCACAACACTACACACACACAGTAGAACATGCCAGGCACACAAAACACACCGATCCCCCCCCCCGATCGCCCCCCGATCCCCCCCCCCGTCACAAACTGACACCAGCAGTTTTTTGTTTTTTTTTCTGATTACTGCATTGGTGTCAGTTTGTGACAGTTAGTGTTGGGACAGTTAGTATTAGCCCCCTGTAGGTCTAGGATACCCCCCTAATAAAGTTTTAACCCCTTGATCACCCCCTGTCACCAGTGTCGCTAAGCGATTATTTTTCTGATCGCTGTATTAGTGTCGCTGGTGACGCTAGTTAGGGACCTAAATATTTAGGTTCGCCGTCAGCGTTTTATAGCGACAGGGACCCCCATATACTACCGAATAAATGTTTTAACCCCTTGATGGCCCCCTAGTTAACCCTTTCACCACTGATTACCGTATAACTGTTACGGGTGACGCTGGTTAGTTCGTTTATTTTTTATAGTGTCAGGGCACCCGCCGTTTATTACCGAATAAAGGTTTAGCCCCCTGATCGCCCGGCGGTGATATGCGTCGCCTCAGGCAGCGTCAGATTAGCGCCAGTACCGCTAACACCCACGCACGCAGCATACGCCTCCCTTAGTGGTATAGTATCTGATCGGATCAATATCTGATCCGATCAGATCTATACTAGCGTCCCCAGCAGTTTAGGGTTCCCAAAAACGCAGTGTTAGCGGGATCAGCCCAGATACCTGCTAGCACCTGCGTTTTGCCCCTCCGCCCAGCCCAGCCCACCCAAGTGCAGTATCGATCGATCACTGACACTTACAAAACACTAAATGCATAACTGCAGCGTTCGCAGAGTCAGGCCTGATCCCTGCGATCGCTAACAGTTTTTTTGGTAGCATTTTGGTGAACTGGCAAGCACCAGCCCCAAGCAGCGTCAGGTTAGCGCCAGTAGCGCTAACACCCACGCACGCACCGTACACCTATCTTAGTGGTATAGTATCTGAACGGATCAATATCTGGTCCGATCAGATCTATGCTAGTGTCCCCAGCAGTTTAAGGTTCCCAAAAACGCAGTGTTAGCGGGATCAGCCCAGATACCTGCTAGCACCTGCGTTTTGCCCCTCCGCCCGGCCCAGCCCAGCCCACCCAAGTGCAGTATCGATCGATCACTGACACTTACAAAACACTAAATGCATAACTGCAGCGTTCGCAGAGTCAGGCCTGATCCCTGCGATCGCTAACAGTTTTTTTGGTAGTATTTTGGTGAACTGGCAAGCACCAGCCCCAAGCAGCGTCAGATTAGCGCCAGTACCGCTAACACCCACGCACGCAGCATACGCCTCCCTTAGTGGTATAGTATCTGAACGGATCAATATCTGATCCGATCAGATCTATACTGGCGTCCCCAGCAGTTTAGGGTTCCCAAAAACGCAGTGTTAGCGGGATCAGCCCAGATACCTGCTAGCACCTGCATTTTGCCCCTCCGCCCGGCCCAGCCCACCCAAGTGCAGTATCGATCGATCACTGTCACTTACAAAACACTTAACGCATAACTGCAGCGTTCGCAGAGTCAGGCCTGATCCCTGCGATCGCTAACAGTTTTTTTGGTAGCTTTTTATTGAACTGGCAAGCACCAGCGGCCTAGTACACCCCGGTCGTAGTCAAACCAGCACTGCAGTAACACTTGGTGACGTGGCTAGTCCCATAAGTGCAGTTCAAGCTGGTGAGGTGGCAAGCACAAGTAGTGTCCCGCTGCCACCAAGAAGACAAACACAGGCCCGTCGTGCCCATAATGCCCTTCCTGCTGCATTCGCCAATCCTAATTGGGAACCCACCGCTTCTGCAGCGCCCGTACTTCCCCCATTCACATCCCCAACCAAATGCAGTCGGCTGCATGAGAGGCATTTTCTTTATGTCCTCCCGAGTACCCCTACCCAACGAACCCCCCCAAAAAAGATGTTGTGTCTGCAGCAAGCGCGGATATAGGCGTGACACCCGCTATTATTGTCCCTTCTGTCCTGACAATCTTGGTCTTTGCATTGGTGAATGTTTTGAACGCTACCATTCACTAGTTGAGTATTAGCGTAGGGTACAGCATTGCACAGACTAGGCACACTTTCACAGGGTCTCCCAAGATGCCATCGCATTTTGAGAGACCCGAACCTGGAACCGGTTACCGTTATAAAAGTTAGTTACAAAAAAAGTGTAAAAAAAAAAAATATATATAAAATAAAAAAAAATAGTTGTCGTTTCATTGTTCTCTCTCTCTCTATTCTCTCTCTATTGTTCTGCTCTTTTTTACTGTATTCTATTCTGCAATGTTTTATTGTTATTATGTTTTATCATGTTTGCTTTTCAGGTATGCAATTTTTTATACTTTACCGTTTACTGTGCTTTATTGTTAACCATTTTTTTGTCTTCAGGTACGCCATTCACGACTTTGAGTGGTTATACCAGAATGATGCCTGCAGGTTTAGGTATCATCTTGGTATCATTCTTTTCAGCCAGTGGTCGGCTTTCATGTAAAAGCAATCCTAGCGGCTAATTAGCCTCTAGACTGCTTTTACAAGCCGTGGGAGGGAATGCCCCCCCCCCACCGTCTTCCGTGTTTTTCTCTGGCTCTCCTGTCTCAACAGGGAACCTGAGAATGCAGCCGGTGATTCAGCCAGCTGACCATAGAGCTGATCAGAGACCAGAGTGGCTCCAAACATCTCTATGGCCTAAGAAACCGGAAGCTACGAGCATTT
Organism: Aquarana catesbeiana; assembly: GCF_042186555.1. Lineage (NCBI taxonomy): Eukaryota > Metazoa > Chordata > Amphibia > Anura > Ranidae > Aquarana > Aquarana catesbeiana. The sequence goes on from NC_133336.1 coordinate 154,351,153, forward strand.
TATGACTTAGATTTTGCCGGATGTAAATAGCGCCATTGGGAAATTGGGGAAGCATTTTATCACACCGATCTTGGTGTCGTCAGATGCTTTGAGGGCAGAGGAGAGATCTAGGGTCTAATAGACCCCAATTTTTTCAAAAAAGAGTACCTGTCACTACCTATTGCTATCATAGGGGATATTTACATTCCCCGAGATAACAATAAAAATGATTAAAAAAAAAAAAAATGAAAGGAACAGTTTAAAAATAAGATAAAAAAGCAAAAAAATAATAAAGAAAAAAAAAAAAAGCACCCCTGTCGCCCCCTGCTCTCGCGCTAAGGCGAACGCAAGCGGCGGTCTGTCGTCAAACGTAAACAGCAATTGCACCATGCATGTGAGGTATCGCCGCGAAGGTCAGATCGAGGGCAGTAATTTTTGCAGTAGACCTCCTCTGTAAATCTAAAGTGGTAACCTGTAAAGGCTTTTAAAGGCTTTTAAAAATGTATTTATTTTGTTGCCACTGCACGTTTGTGCGCAATTTTAAAGCATGTCATGTTTGGTATCCATGTACTCGGCCTAAGATCATCTTTTTTATTTCATCAAACATTTGGGCAATATAGTGTGTTTTAGTGCATTAAAATTTAAAAAAGTGTGTTTTTTCCCCCAAAAATGCGTTTGAAAAATCGCTGCGCAAATACTGTGTGAAAAAAAAAAATGAAACACCCACCATTTTAATCTGTAGGGCATTTGCTTTAAAAAAATATATAATGTTTGGGGGTTCAAAGTAATTTTTTTGCAAAAAAAAATAACTTTTTCATGTAAACAATGAGTGTCAGAAAGGGCTTTGTCTTCAAGTGGTTAGAAGAGTGAGTGATGTGTGACATAAGCTTCTAAATGTTGTGCATAAAATGCCAGGACAGTTCAAACCCCCCCCAAATGACCCCATTTTGGAAAGTAGACACCCCAAGCTATTTGCTGAGAGGCATGTCGAGTCCATGGAATATTTTATATTGCGACACAAGTTGCGGGAAAGAGACAATTTTTTTTTTTTTGCACAAAGTTGTCACTAAATGATATATTGCTCAAACATGCCATGGGAATATGTGAAATTACACCCCAAAATACATTCTGCTGCTTCTCCTGAGTACGGGGATACCACATGTGTGAGACTTTTTGGGAGCCTAGCCGCGTACGGGACCCCAAAAACCAAGCACCACCTTCAGGCTTTCTAAGGGCGTGAATTTTTGATTTCACTCTTCACTGCCTATCACAGTTTCGGAGGCCATGGAAAGCCCAGGTGGCACAAAACCCCCCCAAATGACCCCATTTTGGAAAGTAGACACCCAAAGCTATGAATCAGGCATTTCTCCTTACACAGTTTACGCGAGTCACCAGGTGTTGCTTGGCAGACTAAAGGTGCTTAGCAAAATTGTTGCATAGGGGCTTGGTGAGCCCTATTAAAGGGTCTCCCTTCTGAGGTGTTTTAAAACTACACCCAGGTACTCTTTTTGTGGCTAGTAAATGTCTTAAAAAAAGAAGGAGCGGGAATAACACTACAGGCAAGGGCACACCTATGTTGTCAGTAGTTCCTGATGAACCTAGTCATATCCCTAGTGTTTTATCCCCTGTAGGACCAGAGTCTTCCAGGCAATCTGAGCCTCTGTGCCTACAGTCAATGCTGCTGCTTCACCCTTTATCACCAAGGATGAACTGTCCTCGGCCCTACCTGGGTTAGAGCACAAGATTGCTGGCATGATTGCCTCCATCCCGCAGGGTGGCGAGAAGAGCGACAGATTCCCCCTCCCCGGAGCCTCCTAGTCTGGAGCAGGAATGGGTTGAGGATGGATAAGAGCTAAAAGCTCAGGATTCTGTGGAGGGCCTGGTGGATGAGTCTGCTTCAGAGCAATCTGGACAAGAAGATATCCAGTTGATGTCTGCTTCTGTCACACAGGCTTTTGATCCGGACTCTTACTGAAATGGTTCGTTCTGCCTTTAAGTTGCCTCTTCAGGCCGCACAGGCTTTCCCCTTTACACCCCCTGTTGGAACAGGCGGTGTATGCTGATTAGCGCATAATGTATGTGTAAGTGATTGAAAAAAATTAATTATTTAAAATTTGTGCTTCAAAGAAAAAATAATTAAAAGAACATCAGCCTGATGGCCTGTGCTGAACATAAAGTCAATAATAAATAAACAATAATGTCCCGCAACCCAGGTAGGTGAGTAGACTCCGAAGTCTGGTGGTGTTCAGATGATTGTCCCAAATTGAACTTCATAACAACCGGACCATAACAAAAGAGATTAGTCAATGGTAGAAAGGATGGTATGTAGAAAAACTCTTAGCAGATCCTGTGGATTCCCATGTCAGCGACAGGGAATCGCATGAGCAGTGTGCCACTCAGGGCGTGGAAAGCGACATCCCCTCACTGGAATCCTCTAGACTGGAATCTGCTTGGATCTCCGGGGGCCACCAGGCAGGTCCTCACAGCAAACAACCAGGGTACCATTCAGGTGGACAGAGACGTCACTTATAAAGCTGAAGTAGGCACTTGACCTCATTGGGAGGATATGTGGAAAGAAATAATATGCCTCCTCTGCCACCAAATCCTGCAACGTCTCCTCTCTACGTCCTTCCATTTGGAAGATAATGCACAGGGCTTCAAAGACCCCGTTGACAAGAAATTGGAGTCATTATTAAAAGCTTCCTTTTCTACGGCTAGTTCAGCTATTCAGCCAGCTGTTGCAGCAATTGTTCACAAAATGTTATCAAGTGGATGTTCGAGCAGCCGAGGATTCAGCTTTTTGGCCACAGTGTACTGGGGGCTGCCGTATAATGCTGTCTGATGGCTATTGTTTGGCAGGGTTTCCCCTCAAGGCTATTGCTCTGGGACGTCCCAGCAGGTAATGAATATTAGCCTAACTCTGTGTCCCATGATGTATGAAAAAGAAAATAGGATTTTTTCATCATCTTACCTGTAAAATACCTTTCTTTGAGTAAATCATGGGACACAGAGGTCCCTCCCTTCTCTTTGAGGATTCAGTGCTTGCTACAAAACTGAAGTACTTCCTGTATGAGAGGGGTTATATAGGGGATCACTTCCTGTCTAAAGACCTTTGGTCTACCAGTGTCCATACACCTGGAGATAAAGTATAGCCTAGCAGGTAATTAATATTAGCCTAATGCTGGCCATACACTATACGAAAAATCGGCCGAAAAATCGTTCGTATGGACACTTCGTTCGTTTTTCGGCAAGTTAGTGGGTACAAATCGATAATCGTTTGTGACGTTTTTGTGGAAAAAAAACGAACGGCATGTTTGGAAAATTTCTGCCGAACGTACGATAAATTGCAAGGTTAATGTGTTTCCCGTCCGAACTGCCTGCACTAGGTATATGTAAAAAAACGAACACAAAATTATTTATTCATGTCCACTGAACAGATTATCGGACATTATATGATGGCACGATCGTTTGCGGTCACGGTCGAACGTTCGTTTTTCGAAAATGGGTTCGGCCGATTTTCTGTATAGTGTATGGCCAGCATTACTCTGTGTCTCATGATGTACTCGAAGAAAAGGATTTTACAGGTGCGTATGATGAAAAAATCCTATTATTACTGTTAACCTTAGAGTGTTTACAGGCAGTATAGCGTCCAAATGCATAAAACCTTGACAAAAAAGAAAACCGTCTACTCTCTGAATTCAGTGAAGGGTCAACTACCCCTGATGCTATGAAGTCACGAAGTAAGGGTGCCTTCCTATAAATACATTTGCAGACAGGACGGCCAGTCCAGTTCCTCCACTCCACTGGTGTGCAGTCATGTTGGAACAGGAGGGGGCCATCCCCAAACTGTTCCCACAAAGTTGTGTCCATGGAATTTTTCAAAATGTCTTTGGTATGCTGACGCCTTAAGAGTTCCCTTCACTGGAACTAAGGGGCCAAGCCCAACCCCTGAGGAACAACCCGACACCATAATACCCCCTCCACCAAAAGATTTGGACCATTGTACAACGCAAGGTCTATATAGACACAGGTGAGCAAGTTTGGGGTGGAGGAACTTGACCGACCTGCACCTCAACCTGATAGAAGACCTTTGGGATAAATTAGAGCAGAGACTGCGAGTCATCAGTGCCTGACTTCACAAATGTGCTTCTGGAAGAATGGTCAAACATTCCCATAGAAAAACACTCCTAAACCTTGTGGACAGCCTTTCCAGAAGAGTTGAAGCTGTTATAGCTGCAAAGGGTGGGAGCAACACATTATTGAACCTTAAGGACTAAGACTGGTATGCCATTAAAGTTCGTGTGTGTAAAGGCAGGCATCCCAATACTTTTGGTAATAAATTGTAGTATATCCTCATGAAAAATATCACACAAAAACAAGCATCGTTGTCAACATCAGCAGACTCAACCTGGATTGCATACCACAGTAACAACTTAATCCTCTCTAACAATTGTGCCTCAATGTCCTCTGCTGTTTCATCAATTCATCTAGTTACAGTGCTAGCCGAAAATGGAATATGGACACTTTTTGTTAACTGCAGCCTCTCAAATATTAAAGGGCTTCTTAGCGTAACAATGCGTTTAACCACTAATAATGATGCTCTCAGTGCAGACACTTAATGAAGTGATGGCCTTTAATAATGGCTTCTGTTCTTCCTTTAACATTTTTTTTCCCTTTTTAAAGACTCCAAAGGCTTGTCTTTTAATGAAGGGTGCTTGGCCTCCATGTGGCGAAGCAGTTTTGAAGGTTTCATAGCTTTGTTGAATAGCCACTTGCCACACATTATACAAAGCAGGCTTAGAGAATATGAATCACCTGTTGCAAGAAACTCATCATTTAAGTGGGACTCTTGATATTTTTCTTTTGAATTCAGCTTTTTTTTTTGACAGGCTTAAAATAGTCTTCTGCTGTCTCATCATTTTGGGTCTTTCCCTCTTTTAAAAGAAGCTCTCCAGCAACATTTGTTTTTTACTCATGTTGGCTACGTTTAGCGAAGTGTGCCACCAGATGCAGTTTTTCACAGTTGCAGCCTTCCACCAGATTCAGTTTGTCACTATCCCGCCACCACATGTAGCTTGTCACTATCCTGCCACCTTATGCAGCTTGTCACTATCCTGCCACCTTATGCAGCTTGTCACTATCCTGCCACCACATGCAGCTTGTCACTATCCTGCCACCACATGCAGCTTGTCACTATCCTGCCACCACATGCAGCTTGTCACTATCCTGCCACCACATGCAGCTTGTCAGTGTTGAAGCCTGCTACCACATGCAGCTTGTCAGTGTTGAAGCCTGCTACCACATGCAGCTTGTCACTATTGTCACAATTTTGGTGGGAGCTTTTTTGTTGGCAGTCTTAGAGTGTCCATTTTGGCTACGCTTAGTGAAGCGTGCCACCAGTTGCAGCTTGTCACTCTCTTGCCACCAGATGCAGCTTGTCAGTGTTGAAGCCTTCCACCAGATGTAGCTTGTCACTATCCTGTCACCAGATGCAGCTTGTCACTATCCTGTCACCAGATGCAGCTTGTCACTATCCTGTCACCAGATGCAGCTTGTCACTATCCTGTCACCAGATGCAGCTTGTCACTATCCTGCCACCAGATGCAGCTTGTCACTATCCTGCCACCAGATGCAGCTTGTTGCTATCCTGCCACCAGATGCAGCTTGTCGCTATCCTGCCACCAGATGCAGCTTGTCACTATCCTGCCACCAGATGCAGCTTGTCACTATCCTGCCACCAGATGCAGCTTGTCACTATCCTGTCACTATCCTGCCACCAGATGCAGCTTGTCACTATCCTGCCACCAGATGCAGCTTGTCACTATCCTGCCACCAGATGCAGCTTCCCAGTGTTGCAGCCTGCCACCAGATGCAGCTTTCCACTCTCTTGCCACCAGATGATCTTCCCACTGTAGCCTGCCAACAAAAATACCAGAAGCAGCTTGTCACTTTAAGAATTTAAGGGTAATTTCTAAAGGGGTTTTTTTCTGTAGCGAAAGAACTTGCTCACAACGTCTTCTCGCAGCCTCTCCCCAGCACTATGGCGTCCAACAGAGTGGGGAAATTGCTGTAGGTTATGGCTACTGTGTTCTGTCCTAACCTAGAGTGAGAGGGCGGAACAGCATTAATGCGGGGTGGGTGGTGAGAGATGTCATCTCTCTGCTCACCCGCCGCACCTTTCTGTGCAGCCTTCACAGACCGGCTGCAAACAGAGCATGGACCGGCACCGCTCGAGGGGTTGGGGACCCCCGATTTGGATCAGGTCACTGCTAATCCTAATGATGCTGTGTGAGTAAGACATCTCATTCACTGGACTAGTTAGAGATCACATTTGCAGTGCTTTGATTGGAAATGCGGAGAACCATCCTTGATCTGCTTTCCTAGGGCCTGGGCTCCCATAAGAAAGATGTGAATTTTACGGCCACCTGAATCATTTGCACATTACATGGCAGAGCCAGTACATTTATTTTAAAACAAAAAGGTGGCTGCTCGTTTTAAAGCTTTGACTGAAATAATATGTTGGACAAGGGTTAAAAAAAAACATTTATTTCTTTTGCAAGTAACATTCCATGACCTGTACCAAAAAAAAAACTGTAGTGTCATAAGTGGAACAGTGTCACAAGTGTCACGTCTACCCCTAACACAGGTGGTCAGACACTATAGCTGACTACTGTGTGCTTCACCGATAGCAGCCCCCTTTCCCTTAAGACAAGCAGGCCTACTGGTACTTGGTTGCCCCCAGGACTTTTGTTGTGCCCTTTGTACTTTTTTGGATTGAAAAATAAAATGTTTTTTCAAACAATATTGAAAACAAAAATTTTACATGCCCCAGACAAAATAATATACTGTATTTATCGGCGTATAACATGCACCCCAAAATAACATGCACATTTAAATGCCCATCAATGCAGCCTTGTCAGTGTCATCTGCAGCCTTGCACAGCGTCCATCTGCATGCTTGTCCAGTGTCATTTGCAGCCCTGCAGTCATTTGCAGCCTTGTCATTGCCCATCTCTTGTTTTGTTATTGTCCATTTGCAGCTTTGTAAGTGTTCATTTGCAGCCTTGCCCAGGCTGCAGTTAAACTGCAGTGACTTGCCAGTGTCACTGCAGTTTGAAAATGGCGCCACCGAGACACACAGAGTCCTCGGCTCTTCATGGGCGGCTCTCGGCCACTTTCAGCTCCTCTCGTAGTCCTGCCCGGGATGGGCGTGACTAAGCGGAGCCAATCGCCACCCATATACAGATAGCCGAGTGTTCTTGGCTAGATTCGGCTAGCTCCACTCAGTCACGCCCAGTCCATCATAGGGCGGGACTGGGCATGACTGTGAGTGGAGCTAGCCGAGTACACTTGGCTATCTATGTATATCAGCGGGCGGCGATCGCTCCGCTCACAGTCAGCGGGGGATCGCAGGGGATTGGCGTATAACACGCACCCGCGATTTTCCCCTGATTTTAAAGGGAAAAAAATGCGTGTTATACGCCGATAAATACGGCAGTTGCTGCTTTAGTTTGAGAAGTTTAAATTCACAAACCCATAGCTAAAATGTAACACCCATGTCCATAAAGGTTAGATTCTGAATAGGGATGGTCCCGATGTTTGAATCAAACGTAAGTTCGACTTGAACATCGGGTTTTCGTTTGCAAACAAACCAAACATATGGGGCCCCACACTATATAAGGCTTCTTACACGGCGGACCGTAGGTAGTGTGATACGTGGAGGAGATTGAGAGAACTTGAGCTAGATTAGGCAGGTTAGTCAGTGGCGTGCAGGCAGTTTAGTATGTGTGTGTGTATGTGTGTGTGTATATATATATATATATATATATATATATGTGTGTGTGTGTGTGTGTGTGTGTGTGTGTGTGTGTGTATGTGTATGTATATATATATATATATATATATATATATATATATATATATATATATATATATATATATATATATATATATATATATATATAATTATAGATTCCGATAAGCTCCTCACCCACAGACCCCAACAACCAATGGCAGGGTTGTCGGGAAGAGGCTCTCTTGTCCCCATCAACATGAGGACAAGGTGCTTTGGGAGGGACCCCAAAGCACCTTCCCCATGTTGAGGGCATGTGGCTTGGTATGGTTCAGGAGGGGGGGATCGCTCGCACCCCCCATCCTGTCCTTCAAGCTGCATGCTCGGATAAGGGTCTGGTATGGATTTTGGGGATGACCCCATGCTTTTTTTTTTAATTTTGGGGTGGAGTTCCCCTTAAAATCCATACCAGACCCGAAGTGCCTGGTATGGACTGGGGATTGGGGGTGAACCCATGCAGATTTTTTCCCTTGATTTCTCATCTATATTGCTGGGAGCCGGCAATACATTACAGCCGCAAGCAAGTTTAACTACTTGCCGACCGGGCCATAGTCGAAAGACGGCGATCAGCTTATTCTGGGAGGGCATCCATGGACGTCGTTCTAGAATTGGGCGCGCACCCGAAAATGTCCGTGACCCTCCCGGAATGGCGCATCACGGAACGAAGTAAAGGGGCATTGACAGCGGCCCTTTACCATGTGATCGCTCTGTCCAATGATAGTGCAATCAGTTGTGAACAAACCAGAGCATGTCCGGTGCAGCTCCTCCCCTCTCCTCGCACCGATTGGTACAGTGTGCGAGGAGGGGTGGAGCCGAGTGCAGCAGCTCTGTGGGCTGTCTGTCTGTGTGGGAGTGCCCACAGTGCTGATCTGTGCCCATCCATCCCTGGCTCATCCATTCTCCATCTGCGCCCATCCATCCCTGGCTCATCCATGCTCTGTCCATCCCTGGTGGCTCATCTATGGTCCATCCATCCCTGGCTGATCCATGCTCTATCCATCCCTGGCTGATCCATGCTCCATCCATCCCTGGCTGATCCATGCTCCATCCATCCCTGGCTGGTCCATGCTCCATCCATCCCTGGCTGATCCATGCTCCATCCATCCCTGGCTGATCCATGCTCCATCCATCCCTGGCTGATCCATGCTCCATCCATCCCTGCTGATCCATGCTCCATCCATCCCTGGCTCATCCATGCCCATTCCATCCCTGGCTTATTCCTTCTCTATCGGTGCTTATCCCTGCTCCATCGGTGCTTATCCCTGCTCCATGCGGGCTCATCCATGCTCCATATGTGCTCATCCATGGTCATTCCTCCTCAATCCATGCTCAGATTACTCATTCATGCCTCATCTGTGCTCATCCATTCCTCATCCTTGCCACAGCAGTGCTCATCAGTGCTGATCTGTGCTACATCAGTGCTCAACCGGGTCACATCCATGCCACATCAGTGCTCATTCATGCCACATCAGTGCTCCTCTGTGCCACATCCATGCCACATGAGTTCTCATCCATTCCGCATCCTTGCCACTACAGTGCCCATCAGTGTCTCACAAAAGTTTATTAGGTAGTCAAATTAGAGTTGAAATGTATGTCCCTGATGGTGCTCCCTGTATGTTGGGTCTCTGTATGTGGCCAGGCTGTGGAAAAGTCTCACACGTGGTATCACCATACTCAGGAGTAGCAGAATATATTTTGGGGTGTAATTTTTGCTATGTACATGCTATGTGTTTGAGATATCTTGTAAATGAACAACTTTGTGTAAAAAAAAAAAAAAAAATTTAAAAAAAAAAAAAAAAAAAAAGGGGGTTTTCATTTTCTTTCCACGTTTTTCAAAAACTTGTTGAAAAAAATGACATGTTCAAAAGACTCATTATGCCTCATAGATTATACGTGTTTACTTTCCAAAATGGGGTCATTTTGTGGATGTTTCCATTGTGCTGGTGCTCCAGGTCCTTCAAAAGTGTAATGTCATGTACACATGATTGGACATTCCGATAACGAAATCATGGGATTTATTTCCGACGGATGTTGGCTCAAACTTGTCTTAAATACACACGCTCGCACAAATGTTGTCGGAAATTCCGATCGTCAAGAACGCGCTGACGTAAAACACGTATGACGGCACTATAAAGAGGAAGTTCAATAGCCAGTGCGCCACCCTTTGGGCTCCTTCTGCTGATCTCATGTTAGTAGAAGTTTGGTGAGAGACGATTCGCGCTTTTCAGCCTCGTGCTTTTCAGATCGTTACTGCTTTTCAGTTTGTGCTTGTGGGTTCGTATCTGGTTTTCAGTGCGTGTTTTTACATTACGTATTTGATTAGCAGTGCGTTCTTGTCTGCTCGTTTCTCCCTCTCCCTCTTCTCGGGCCTTTCTGATTTTCAGTACGTTCTGTTAGTTCATTCTGACCAGCCGACCGTTTTGAAGCCATGTTGCGGGTACATACTCATCGTAGAGTCCGTGCTGTGCAAGGGCTTGGTTTTGGGGGTTCTTACTTTGACCCAAGCCCAGTCCATGAACAGGGTGGGGAGGAGTTCATGGACCAAGAATTGGTTGCTCCAGCGTGACCAATTCTCTCATATGCCTTTGTTACGGGAGATCCGTGAGAATAATCCTGATGATTTCAGGACTTTTTTACGGAAGACGGACCCGGTTTTTCACCGTCTGTTGGCTTTGCTGTCCCCTTATATTACGAAGCAGGACACCTGCATGCAGCAAGCCATCACTCCTGAACAGAGGCTAGACGCCACCTTGCGGTACTTGGCGACGGTGAGAAGTCTGCAGGACCTCAAGTTCTCAACTGGCATCTCCCCCCAGGCTCTGGGGATCGTTATTCCTGCAGAAGGACTATATTAAGGTAAGTTTTCTCCTTTAACATCACATTCTATGTATTTAATGTTTGCTAATGTATTGTATTTCTTTCATCATTCCCTAATTGCCATAGTTGTAATATTCTGTGAATGTCCTCTTTATCCTCATGCATGCTGGAAGTTTTGAAAGTTACTTTTTTGTCCTTCATGCATATTTGCCTTCACTAACCTCCCCAGCATGCTATCCTGGGCCCATACACACCTAGCCTAGTCACTTAACAATGTATTTTGTCAGCACCATAGTAGTGCTTTATCCTAAACACCCCCTAAAATGTGTACAAATGTTATTTGTGTCCTTAACTGGTTCCCGACCGGCGCACACAGATGTACGTAGGCAGAATGGCACGGCTGGGCAAATGGCCGTACCTGAACGTCTCTTTAAATTTGCCGCCGTGCCATCGCATGCGCGCCGGCTGAGAGCTCCGTGAGTCGGGTCGCGGGTCCCGCGGACTCGAAGTCCGCGGGGATACCCACAATCATCTCATGGAGAGGAAGAACGGGGAGAATGTAAACAAGCATCTCCCCGTTCTGCCTAGTAACAGTGTCACTGATCATAGCTCCCTGTGATCGGGAGCTATGATCAGTGATGTGTCACAGCTAGCCCATCCCCCCAACAGTTAGAACACATCCCTAGGACACACTTAACCCCTACAGCACCACCTAGTGTTAACCCCTTCACTGCCAGTCACATTTACACAGTATGATAAACAAAAAAGTGCAGCGCTATATATGTAACATAGGAAAACATATAATTGAGAACCCACCAAGTGACATCATATCAATCAATCAATGCATAAGTAAAATCAATCAAGCAAAAAAAACAAAAACTTTTGTTCACAAATGCATGTGAAAAAAATATTATAATATAAAACAATATATGTGATAGTCCAAGAGCATATTATAGTCCATAAACGGAGACGGAAAAAACCCTCATCCAGGAGAGGTGTGATAAGAAGTAGATGATCCACCAAGGAATGTGTGAATAAGATCTGCTTACCAAACAGCGATGACCGCTATTACAGCAGTCTCGCCCAGCATAGGGATTATGGTCTCCCAAAACCACAGGTGCAGAGCGGGACCAGTAACTTTAACACTCGACCATGACCGGAAATAGAAAGCAGAACACATCCATAGCGCAATAACGTATGATAAAAGATTTTTAATAGGATAAAATAGTTGCACTTACAATTTAGCAGAAACAATATGGCATAAGAGGTATCAAACACAGCAGCGGTGTCTCTGTGTGCCGCGGTTCACTTCCTGTGCTGCAAAGCCCGTCTAAGAACGTGATGACGTCACCGTCGTAGGCTCCTCCCTACGCGTTTCGTCACGAATGGACGTCGTCTGGGGATTGGCCGGGTGACAAGTCATCACGCTTGGGCTTATAAATACATGGGAGACGCCATTTTAACTATTGGCAAATGCAATATATATAATGGAGATGAATCCAAAGGGGCCATATTGACTTCTGGCCATTAATAGTAAACCATATATAGACAGGAAGTGGCAGAAGGCAGCATCGCCATCTTGTGGAAATAAAGGAGATTTATGGATAAGGCTTTGCACAGGAAGAAAAACGAGGCACCAAAAAAAAGAAAAAAAATAAACAAGTTCATATTTAATCTACATAAAAAAATGAGAGAAGTATGTATTAATACTGAATAAAAACTTAAAAAACCCAGAACTTGACAGAATAAAATAATATGCAAAAAATATAGAAAAATATATATATATAAAAAATATATATATAAAAAATGGGATAAATGTGGAAGGTAACAAAACCGCCCATCATGCATTGTTGATGAAGCAGTTTATATCCCACTCCACATTTAACCCTTGTGGTCTAGAAGATAACATGTTGAAGATCCATCTGGTTTCAAGTCTGGAGATGGATCTAACCATGTTAGTTCCTCTCCAGTGGGGACGTATTCTGTCAATGGCCAGAAACAGGGTACCCTGTAGTTTTTTATTGTGATATTTAGTATAGTGCCTAGAGAGATTGTGTTTCGTAAATCCTCGCTTGATGTTAGCAACATGTTCTGAAAGACGCACGTGTAGCTCGCGTTTGGTGCGTCCAATATACTGCTTTGAGCAAGGACATTGGATTAAATAGACAACGTACTGAGTAGAGCATGTTATAAAAGACTCTATGTTATATACCCTATTTGTGACTGTTGAACTGAAGGTTTCACATTTTCTACCCCTGAAGGAATTAATCTGGCAGATTTTACATCTGCGACAGGGAAAAAAACCTTTCATGTTTTGAAAAAAAGAGATCGTTCGCGGAGGATCTACAACATTTGAAGCCACACTATGTCTCAGGGAGGGAGCCCCTCTATAAATCAAAACAGGTTTATCTGGAATAACTGTACGGAGTATTGGGTCATTCTGAAGAATGCTCCAATGCTTCCGAAAATTTTTTTTAATAGAATAATGCTGGTTGGAATAACCCGTAATCATGGACCATTCAAATTTGTTAGTAGGCCCCGGATTACGCTCTCTATCTTGATTCAGCATCAGAGACCGATCCATGGTGGCAACTTTATTAATAGTGATGTCAATATCATTCTCCAGATACCCTTTGTCCAAAAACCGTTGTTTTAGTACCAAAGCTTGTGAGTGGTAGTCTGAAACATTAGTACAATTACGTCTTATACGTTGAAATTGACTTAGAGGGACAGAGTTCAGCCATGATGGATGATGGCAGCTGGAGAGTGGTATGTAAGCATTTCTGTCCGTCTCTTTGAAATGTGTACTGGTGAAAAGGCAACCATTAGCAACCATGATGTTTAGATCGAGAAAATGTATTCTCGATTGACTGGCCTCGAATTGTAGAGAGATGCCCCTGTTGTTAGAATTGAGTTGGGAGAAGAAATTCTCTAGAGATGGCATGTCTCCGTCCCATACAAGGAGAACGTCATCGATATATCTTCTCCATAGGCGTAGTTCCTTAGGGGGATTGGTGTCAATAACTTCTTTTTCCCACCTGGCCATAAATAAATTGGCCAGGCTGGGCGCAAATTTAGCACCCATAGCCACTCCACATATTTGCAAGAAGAAATCGCCCCCAAACCAGAAATAGTTATGGCTTGTGGCGAAATTGAGAAGCGCCATAATAAATTGTTTCTGTATTTCCGGTAAAGTAGGGTCCAAATCAAGATAGTGGTTGACAGCCTCAAACCCTTGTTGGTGGGAAATAATAGTATAGAGAGAGGCTACATCCGCCGTAGCTAAGATGTAGCCATCTCTCCATTCCAACCCCTCCAGTAAATTGATAACTTGGGTAGTGTCTTTTAGATATGAGGGAGTCAAAACTACTAGGGGTTGAAGAAAGTTATCTACATACTTTCCGATTCTCGCTGTGACAGACTCTATGCCACTAATGATCGGGCGGCCTGGTGGATGGGTCAGATTTTTGTGTATTTTTGGTAATTAGTGGCATAGAGTCTGTCACAGCGAGAATCGGAAAGTATGTAGATAACTTTCTTCAACCCCTAGTAGTTTTGACTCCCTCATATCTAAAAGACACTACCCAAGTTATCAATTTACTGGAGGGGTTGGAATGGAGAGATGGCTACATCTTAGCTACGGCGGATGTAGCCTCTCTCTATACTATTATTTCCCACCAACAAGGGTTTGAGGCTGTCAACCACTATCTTGATTTGGACCCTACTTTACCGGAAATACAGAAACAATTTATTATGGCGCTTCTCAATTTCGCCACAAGCCATAACTATTTCTGGTTTGGGGGCGATTTCTTCTTGCAAATATGTGGAGTGGCTATGGGTGCTAAATTTGCGCCCAGCCTGGCCAATTTATTTATGGCCAGGTGGGAAAAAGAAGTTATTGACACCAATCCCCCTAAGGAACTACGCCTATGGAGAAGATATATCGATGACGTTCTCCTTGTATGGGACGGAGACATGCCATCTCTAGAGAATTTCTTCTCCCAACTCAATTCTAACAACAGGGGCATCTCTCTACAATTCGAGGCCAGTCAATCGAGAATACATTTTCTCGATCTAAACATCATGGTTGCTAATGGTTGCCTTTTCACCAGTACACATTTCAAAGAGACGGACAGAAATGCTTACATACCACTCTCCAGCTGCCATCATCCATCATGGCTGAACTCTGTCCCTCTAAGTCAATTTCAACGTATAAGACGTAATTGTACTAATGTTTCAGACTACCACTCACAAGCTTTGGTACTAAAACAACGGTTTTTGGACAAAGGGTATCTGGAGAATGATATTGACATCACTATTAATAAAGTTGCCACCATGGATCGGTCTCTGATGCTGAATCAAGATAGAGAGCGTAATCCGGGGCCTACTAACAAATTTGAATGGTCCATGATTACGGGTTATTCCAACCAGCATTATTCTATTAAAAAAAATTTTCGGAAGCATTGGAGCATTCTTCAGAATGACCCAATACTCCGTACAGTTATTCCAGATAAACCTGTTTTGATTTATAGAGGGGCTCCCTCCCTGAGACATAGTGTGGCTTCAAATGTTGTAGATCCTCCGCGAACGATCTCTTTTTTTCAAAACATGAAAGGTTTTTTTCCCTGTCGCAGATGTAAAATCTGCCAGATTAATTCCTTCAGGGGTAGAAAATGTGAAACCTTCAGTTCAACAGTCACAAATAGGGTATATAACATAGAGTCTTTTATAACATGCTCTACTCAGTACGTTGTCTATTTAATCCAATGTCCTTGCTCAAAGCAGTATATTGGACGCACCAAACGCGAGCTACACGTGCGTCTTTCAGAACATGTTGCTAACATCAAGCGAGGATTTACGAAACACAATCTCTCTAGGCACTATACTAAATATCACAATAAAAAACTACAGGGTACCCTGTTTCTGGCCATTGACAGAATACGTCCCCACTGGAGAGGAACTAACATGGTTAGATCCATCTCCAGACTTGAAACCAGATGGATCTTCAACATGTTATCTTCTAGACCACAAGGGTTAAATGTGGAGTGGGATATAAACTGCTTCATCAACAATGCATGATGGGCGGTTTTGTTACCTTCCACATTTATCCCATTTTTTATATATATATTTTTTATATATATATATTTTTCTATATTTTTTGCATATTATTTTATTCTGTCAAGTTCTGGGTTTTTTAAGTTTTTATTCAGTATTAATACATACTTCTCTCATTTTTTTATGTAGATTAAATATGAACTTGTTTATTTTTTTTCTTTTTTTTGGTGCCTCGTTTTTCTTCCTGTGCAAAGCCTTATCCATAAATCTCCTTTATTTCCACAAGATGGCGATGCTGCCTTCTGCCACTTCCTGTCTATATATGGTTTACTATTAATGGCCAGAAGTCAATATGGCCCCTTTGGATTCATCTCCATTATATATATTGCATTTGCCAATAGTTAAAATGGCGTCTCCCATGTATTTATAAGCCCAAGCGTGATGACTTGTCACCCGGCCAATCCCCAGACGACGTCCATTCGTGACGAAACGCGTAGGGAGGAGCCTACGACGGTGACGTCATCACGTTCTTAGACGGGCTTTGCAGCACAGGAAGTGAACCGCGGCACACAGAGACACCGCTGCTGTGTTTGATACCTCTTATGCCATATTGTTTCTGCTAAATTGTAAGTGCAACTATTTTATCCTATTAAAAATCTTTTATCATACGTTATTGCGCTATGGATGTGTTCTGCTTTCTATTTCCGGTCATGGTCGAGTGTTAAAGTTACTGGTCCCGCTCTGCACCTGTGGTTTTGGGAGACCATAATCCCTATGCTGGGCGAGACTGCTGTAATAGCGGTCATCGCTGTTTGGTAAGCAGATCTTATTCACACATTCCTTGGTGGATCATCTACTTCTTATCACACCTCTCCTGGATGAGGGTTTTTTCCGTCTCTGTTTATGGACTATAATATGCTCTTGGACTATCACATATATTGTTTTATATTATAATATTTTTTTCACATGCATTTGTGAACAAAAGTTTTTGTTTTTTTGCTTGATTGATTTTACTTATGCATTGATTGATTGATATGATGTCACTTGGTGGGTTCTCAATTATATGTTTTCCTATGTTACATATATAGCGCTGCACTTTTTTGTTTATCATATTTTAGGAGTCAGATACGGGACTTTTGTAGGTGCTGGCAGCTTTTTTCTTTTTCACAACTGCCTGTTTATAATTTTAGATCTGAGCGCAGCTTTGACTCTATCTTGGGTTTTTATTATATTTTACACATTTACACAGTAATCAATGCAATTTTAATCGCACTGATCGCTGTATAAATGTGGTCCTAAAATTGTCTGACGTGTCCGCCATAATGTCGCAGTCGCGATAAAAATCACCTATCGCTGCCATTACTAGTAAAAAAAAAAAAAAAATTAATAAAAACGCCATAAAACTATCCCCTATTTTGTATACGCTATAACTTTTGCACAAACCAATCAGTAAGCGCTTTTTGCAATTTTTTTTTTTTTTTACCAAAAATATGTAGAAGAATATGTATCGGCCTAAACTGAGGGAAAAAAAATACCACCAAAAGAAAGCTCTATTTGTGGGAAAAAAAACGTCAATTTTGTTTGGGAGCCACGTCGCACGACCGCGCAATTGTCAGTTAAAGTGACGCAGTGCCGAATCGCAAAAAGTGCTCTGGTCTTTGGGCAGCAAAATGGTCGGGGGCTTTAGTGGTTAAATTCAGGCAGAGTGCCAGAGGCTTTTTTTGGGGGTCCCAAAATCATTTGGAATCCTCCCTCCCCCCAACTGCTAAGTCAACCGATACCAATCTATCTGCTGACTTTGCCAAACCCATACACACTATACCCACCTCTTTTGTGTTCATATTTATGGATGAATTCACCAAAGTATGTAGTGAAAGGGCCTGCCTGAATACTTTCAAATGGTACTGTTTAAAGTTTTGTTCTCCTATTATCTTGATAGGTAATTGCAGAATGTAGAAATGTGCTTCAATTTTACAGTGTGTATTTATATTTTTGTATTATGACACTTCTTACCTGTCCAGTGGGCTGCCAATAGTGTAAGTAAGGAGGGGCTGGCCAAAGTATCACACATTATTTATGCATTCAGCTCTCTATGAAGTGGAGAGGGTTACCTGTCCAAAACATCCCCCCCCCTAAAATTTGTACAATGGGCCATCAGAGGGGGGGAGGAATCTGATAAGTGGACCTTAGTTTTCTGTCTTTAAATACTCCTAAAAATAAATGTTATACTGATGTTGGCCAAGAATGTTTGTGTCTAATCTGCTTGCAATGTTATGTGCAAAAGTACTTATTTTTATTTTTCTTGTTTCACTCCACAGTTTCCTTCAACGCCACAGCAGACTGTGGCTTCCCTATTTGCCCAGCGGTGGAATTTTCCCAACTGCAGAGGGGCAATAGATGGGAAACACGTCCACATAGTCCCACCACCCAACTTGGGGTCATACTATTACAACTATAAGGGGTTTAATAGTATAATGATGTTGGCGGTGGTGTCGGCGACATATGAGTTTCTCTATGTGGACATGGGGAAGAATGGCTGGATGTTGGATGCTGGAGTCATCGCCCAGACCGAGTTCTATGGACGGCTCCAGAGTGGTGGCTTGGGATTGCTACCTCCGCAAGACAACTTGGCTGGTCTGCCGTTCGTCTTTGTCGCTGATGAAGTGTTTGGGCTGGGTGATCACCTGATGCAGCCATTCCCCATTAGGACCCTTACCCCGGACTAGAGGGTTTTTAACTACCTGGTGGAGAATGCTTTCGGGATAATGGCCAGCCGGTTCCACCTATTCCTTACGCCAATCAACATGGCAGAATATAAACGTAACCATATAATCCTTGCATCCTGCATTCTCCACAACTTTTTAAGGAGAAATTTTATGAACTGTGTGGCCTCAGTTGGGCCTGAGGCCGGATTTCAAGACCAAACCCTGACGGCGCTTGAAGCTGTCCGTCCTGGCTTGCCCCCCCAAAGCACCCACGAGGTCCGTCTAAAATATATGTGGAGTACTTTGCGGGTAGGGGGGCCATTGATATGCCAGAAAATGTATAAGAAACATTTTTTAAATAAATGTGTATTTTAAACAGTAAAATGTTTCCTTTTGATTTACTGCTTGTGTTTCTTTTAGCTATCTCCTAGGTTATCCAATGGGCTGTTTATTTTTGGCCATTTTCATCAATAGTGCAAACTTAATTTATTTGATACATGAGATGACAATCTCTTCTTCAGATAACTATTATGTTGTGGGTCTGCTACACACACTCCTTGTTTTTGTTGTTAATGTTTGTAATGCATTAAGGATAAAGGATCATCATTTTCAGCACCATGAATTAATTTTTTGGAGTGACGAAAATAGCTTGATTGTTGCAAATTATAAAGCACCGTGGGTGTTATTTACTAAAGGAAAATCCACTTTGCACTACAAGTGCACTGCAAAAGTGCACTTGAAACTGCACTAAAAGGGCACTTGTAGTGCAAAGTGGATTTTCCGTTAGTAAATAACCCCCATTGTCACTGTAAACACCAACTTACTCCAAAAACTGCTATTGAGCATTGAAAGAAGAAGCCACACATTGTTGAGTAGAACATTTTTTACACTGTGCACATTCACATGTGCGTCTAGAAAAGGATTTTTGAACAAACCAACATATTTTTAAAAGAATTTTTTTTTTGACATTCGAAATATCCTTTTTTGTGGTAAACAGGCATGTTTTTAAAACCATAAAACAATACACAACTCAGGAACTTACAAAGTTCAACTTTGATAAATTGAAGACAATATCAGACATTAGTATGTCGAAACTGTGTTGATATTGCCTTCATCAGATGGGGTGATGTCACCCCTGTGAAAGCAAAATTTTGAAGATGCACACAAATTGAGAGTCAAAATGGGGATTTCCCTCCTGATCCCTTGGCTAAGGTCAACATGTGCTAGCTCCCATCACGGAGGATCAATGGACATGTTTTTGGGGTACAACCCCTTCCTCTCAGCTACTTAAATTGCGAGGAAGGGGTTGCACCCACAAAACACGTACATTGATATCCCGTGATGGCAGATAGCACATGTTGACACACTGTGTGCATCTTCAAAATTTGGCTTTCAAAATTTTTTTAAAAAACTAAGAAAAATAAAAACAATTTGTAAAATTTTGGTGTGTTTTATATTCTGCCTAAAACATCAATGTTTTTTAATCTTTTTTCCGCATCATTGATGTCTTCTTTGTTCTTCTGTAAATGCCTATTGCACACCATGATCTCCCCGATGAGTATGTGTGCACTTGCGAAATATGTTTCTTCTTCCACAACATCCACATCACCTAAAAAACACACCATGTAATATAAATATGCAGGCATCCAACTATTACCTGAAGCTGAGGTCTCAGACACTCACCTGTTGTGGTCACTATTTCGCCCACTTCATAAACCTCTCCTTCCTCCACATCCTCTGGTTGTGGTGTGGGGATTTCCCCTTCTTTAGAAGGTAGGGGGTCCCTGGTGTCCTCTGATGACCCGAGTCTTTCTCCCCTATGTGAAGAAAAAAAAGGTATACTTAGCACACAGATATTTGAGGGCAGAAATAGGAATATGAAACATTGCTTGGAACTGTTGTACAATTGTCTGTTGTGGCAGAGTTCAAGCTGAAGACATGATTTTCTCCCTTTCTTTAAGCTGGAATACTTAACTTTTTTGGTAAAGTATCACACATGTAGAGACCCCTAGTATCCACTGGAGCACCTGTGTGGGACACTCTCTAAAAAGTTTGTTCTGGTGTCCCACACTAGTGCTCCTGTGTCCAGATGTGTAAACAGCTGCTGAGTGTCCTCTCATTACACTGAATCAAGTTTGCATTTCATTCTAGTCACACACCCATCTAGACAACAATGTCATAAACTTCTTTGAATACAAATAGGCCTGAACAAATGTAGTTAACCTGTATCTGCCAAAAACATCGTATTAGTGGGCGAACGAACGATGTTTACTACGAACGATTACTGTGCCCACGAACCTGAAAGTTGCCATTTTAAACTGTACAACAGTAAAGAAAAGCACACGGAGCAGCATATGCAAGTAATAATAATAATAGAAACACACGACAACTACTTACTTTTTTGCAGAACTCTCTTAATCCTTCTATACTGATCTTGCTCCCTCAATTTCAGGTCTGACCAGCGTTTCCTCAATTGATCCTTGGAAGAAAGCAAGGAGAAGGGGCGCCTCTGAATATATATCAAAAATACTTTAATAGTAAAAACAGTATCCACACACATGTAAAACTGAGATGTAGAGTGCTGGCACATCTCCAGGCAGAGGAGAGAGAGGGGAAGACTACAGGTAACAGAAAGTCTTAGCCCTGGCATCACATCATGTCCATCAGGGATAAGTGGTAGCGAGATCTGTATGTAGTCTGATGTATGGCACACCAACCAGGATGGAATCGCATGTGGTGCTGTCAGAGGATGGTGTGGGTTCCAAGAGGAGGGTGTGGAAGGGACGCCAGGGTCGAGTCAAACACTTCAGCTGTGCAGCAGATCGGCAACTCCTCGTATGGCTTCCGTGATGGGAAGAGGTCATTGTTATATGGATTTCTCATGCTACCAATTTTGGCTGTAAAATAGTTGGTGTGTGCCCTGGGGTACAAAGGCTTTGGCAATTCCACTAGTTTAGCCAGCGTTGCCTTTCTCTTTATTTGGTTATGACCCATAATAAATGGCAATTTTTTTCACAAATACTTGCCTATGTGTTTTACTTCAAAAAAGGTTTTGTTTGTGAGTAGGCAGGTACATTTCAAAAATACAATGTCAAATTAAAAGGGACACCAACACCAAACAACCTCCTTGAGGTTAAAAAATACAAGTTAATAATGGTGTTTTGGTAACTTGACACACAAAACGACAAAAAATATAGAGATCAGGAGAAAAAAATTAAAATAAAAAAACGGAGATCTTGATAAAAAAAAAAAAATAAAGTACATCACTATAACAAAAAAAAAAAAGGAAGATCTTCATAAAAAGCAAACCAAAAAAATGGATATCTTCATAAAGAAAAAAAGATCACTATAAAAATAAATTCTAAACATTAGTATGGAGATCTGACGAAAAAAATAACAAATATTATTCAGGAGATCACGAGAAATAATAAAGAAATCAGTTTGTGAGAACTCTGTGAATATCAGCAGCAAAACAACTTCATTATTCTAGCATTACAAAGAAGAAGAGAATGCGCTGCATTGAAAGATTTAAAAATTTGCAGCGTGATGAATGTGCTATCTCCATTACGAATGTTGGTTTTACCAGACCGAGCGCTTCCGTTTCGTACTTGATTCAGAGCATGTGTGGAATTTGGTGCGTCGGCATTGTGTACACACGCTCAGAAAATTTGAGAACCAGCTCTCAAATTTTTGTTGGAAATTCTGACAAAAAATGGCCGATGGACCCTACACGCGGTCGGAATTTCGGACAACAAGCTCCCATCAAACATTTGTTGTCGGAAATCCCGATCGTGTGTACGCGGCATCAGAGGTAGTCAAAAAATTGAATGTGTAATTTATGTCCCTAGAACGCCTAATGGTGCTCCCTGCATGTTGGGCCTTTCTATGTGGCCAAGCTGTGTAAAAGTCTCACACATGTGGTATTGCCATTCTCAGGAGGAGTAGCAGAATGTATTTTGGGTTGTAATTTTTGGTTTGCATATGCTGTGTGAGAGAAATATCCTGTTAATATAACAATTCTGTGAAAAAAAAAAAACAATCTTCATTTTGCAAAGAATTGTGGGAAAAAAATACAACTCTAAAAAACTCACCAGCCCTCTTACTAAATACCTTGGATTGTCTACTTTCCAAAAAGCGGTCATTTGGGGGGTGGGGGAGATTTGTACTGTCCTGGCTTGTTAGGGTATCAAGAAATTAGATGGGCCATTAGTGAATCAGGTGTAATCAATTTTCAGTGATTGGCACTATAGCTTGTAGACTCTATAACTTTCACAAAGACCAAATAATATACACCAGGGATATGCAATTAGCGGACCTCCAGCTGTTGCAAAACTACAAGTCCCATCATGCCTCTGCCTCTGAGTGTCATGCTTGTGGCTGTCAGAGTCTTGCTATGCCTCATGGGACTTGTAGTTCTGCAACAGCTGGAGGTCCACTAATTGCATATCCCTGATATACACTGATTTGGGTTATTTTTACCAAAGAAATATAGAAGTATAAATTTTGGCCAAAATTTATGAAGAAAAATTACTTATATAATTACTCATATAATTGCTAAATTTTATAACAAACGAAGAAAAAATCATTTTTTTTACAGAATTTGCAGTCTTTTTTCATTTATAGTGCAAGAAATAAAAAACCCAGTGGTGATCAAATACCACCAAAAGAAAGCTCTATTTGTGTGAAAAAAAGGACAAAAATTTCATATGGGTACAATGTTATCTGACTGAGTAATTGTCATTCAAAATGTGAGAGCACCGAACGTTGAAAATTGGTCTGGTTGGGAAGGGGGTTTAAGTGCCTAGTGGGCAAGTGGTTAAGTTAAATTTTTTCCTTTTAGAAATTTAATTTTGCTGCAGCACTGTTCTACACATCACACAGATGTGCCACTTTACAGGCAGACTAAGGGGACCCCACTGGCACGATATTTAAAGGAATATTTCATTTTTATTGTTTCACTTTAGGCATTATTAAAATCACTGCTCCAGAAAAAACTGTAGTTTTTTTTGCATCAATATATGTCCCCTAGGGCAGTACCCGGGTCCCCATACACTTTTTATGTCAACAACTTGCATATAAGCCTTTAAAATTAGCACTTTTGATTTTTCATGTTCGTGTCCCATAGACTTTAATTTTTGCCTGTTCGCATATTCTGGTGTGAACCAAACCGGGGGGGGTGTTCGGCCCATCCCTAATGCTGAAGTGATTAACCACTTGCTGACCAGCCACCACAGTCTTACTGCGGCAGAATGGCACAGCTGGGTGAAACAACGTTATGTAACGTTGCTTCTTCCTGTGGCCACTAGGGGCGTGAGCCCACTGCTCGCCCCCACAGCCGATGTGAGCGCCCGGCGGTCACGATGACGCCAGTCTCCCGTGATCGTTTGTGACACACCGAGAACCGGGATCTGTGTGTGTAAACACACAGATCCCGGTTCTCTGTAGAGAGAAGAGACTGATCATCTGTTCATACAAAGTATGAACAGCGATCTGTCCTCGCCCCTAGACAGTCCCATCCCCCCTTCAGTTAGAACACTGAGAGGCAACACAGTTAACCCCTTGATCACCTCCTAGTGTTAACCCCTTCCCTGTCAGTGACATTTTTACAGTAATCAGTGCATTTTTATAGCACTGATCGTTGTATAAATGCCAATGGTCTCAAAAATGTATCAAAAGTGTCCGCCATAATGTCGCAGTCCCAATAAAAATCGCAGATCGCTGCCATTACTAGTAAAAAAAAAAAAAAAATGCTATAAATCTATCCCCTATTTTGTAGACGCTATAACTTTTGCGCAAACCAATCAATATATGCTTATTGTGATTTTTATTACCAAAAATATGTAGAAGAATACATATCGGCCTAAGCTGAGAAAAAAATTAGCTTTTTTTTTTAAATAAAAATGGGGATATTTATTATAGCAAAAAGTACAAAATATTGTGTTTTGTTTTTTTTTCAAAATTGTCGCTCTTTTTTTGTTCATAGAGCAAAAAATAAAAACCGCAGAGATGATCAAATACCATCAAAAGAAACCTCTATTTGTGAGGAAAAAAGACATCAATTTTGTTTGGGTGCAGAGCCGAGCGACTGCGCACTTGTCAGTTAAAGCGACGCAGTGCCGAATCTCAAAAAATAGCCTGGTCATTCAGCAGCCAAATCTTCCGGGGCTGAAGCCGTTAAATAGATTTCTGCATGAATGGCTCCTAAGGCTTAATATACAGTACACGGGATGTTTTAAAACCTCTCCTTAATGAGTTAACTTGACAGATAGTAATCGACGTTCAAAAACTTCTGTTAGCCACGTTTACATGCCGCGTTTGCGTTTTTTTGTGTTTTTTTTTTTTTACTTTTTACTTTGACTATTTGCAAAAAAAAAAAACGCCTGTAAACGAAACTCTGCCAAAAGTGATTTACCACGTTTAGAAGCTGTTACAGGCATTTGGCATTTCAAATGCCTCTGAACATCCGTTCTGAACACATTTTTTTTGCTTTCCAAAAAATGCTTCCAAACTCAACTGCCTAGAAACGACTATAAACAACCCTGTGTACATGTACTGATAAGATAACATAGAGGAAAGTTCAGGGGCAGCTGAAAAAAATGCCCAACTGCTCCTAAATGACCGTTTACCAGCAGCAGTGTGCATGAAGCCTTAAACATGATCCACCTTTTTACCTAAATCATAATATTAATAAAGACTTTCACAATTTTTTTTTTCTCATTCAAAAAGTTTTATTGAGAGAAAATGAAAGTTACAAAATGCACATTTCGTGGATCGCAGATGCAACTGCGCATGTTTTTCAATACAGCTTACGTAAGCATAAGGTAGCCTAAGAGTCTATTCTAAACAAATGCAACTGAGTAGTGTACATTGTTACATTGAGTGTAAATGGTCTATAAAACTCAAGTTTAAACATATTAAAGATCTGTTAGACCTCTTTGTAGTGAATTGACATTGTCCATCATCATAAACAACAGAGCATTTGTAGTAACATCTTATATTATGCATTCTTATCATCTGTTGAAGTATCTATATTAGTTGTATGGGTAAAGAAAAAAGGAAAGGGAGGAAAAAGAAATGTAGAGAGAGAGCAGAGGGGTGGTGTGTGAATCTTAGATAAGTTTCCAATTGTCTGTATTAAGGTCGGAGCATTCCTGCATCAAATATCACAGTAGCGTAGTGTGACGGTTCATTATTTCTTCATAAGTTTTAGAGTATTTGAAGCTAAACCATGGCTGCCACTTTACCCCTGTCCTGGGCCAAGGTGTCAGCCATCTCACATACGTCTTGTATTCTGTGCAGCCATTCCAGGATGGAGGGCACCCTGGAAGAGTTCCAGTGCAGAGGGATCAGTGACTTGGCTGCATTAAGCAGGTGTTTGGTCAGAGAATGCTTATACCTTTTAAGTGAAAATTTAGATATATGTAATAAGCAGCATGCTGCATTCAAATTTAGTGTAGTTTCTGTGATTAATTAAATGAAGTTCTGGACCTCAGTCCAGTAGCCTGTAATCAGTTTGCAGTTCCACCACACATGTATCAGAGTTCCTATTTCCTGTTGACACCTAAAGCATTTCTCAGATTTTTTGTTATCCCAGTTATGAAGCCTGTCAGGCGTATTTTACCAGTCCATCAACAATTTGTAACTCGTTTCTTGTTGTCTTGTGTTCATAGAGCATTTATGTGCTAATATGCATGCATACCTCCATTGTTTCTCTGATATCTCCTCTTCCAGGTCCTCCGACCACCTCCTCCTGTGTGTATCCACCTCCAGACTCTTCGGGTACTGTAGCCAAGTTTAGGCAACTGAGGTGGCACTATCAAGTGGGGATTTGCTATGGCAGATCGACTCGAGTCCAGTTAGGGGTCTGTTCATGTCTCGTGAGCTCCTAAATTTGCCTAAGTAGCTTTGAATTTGGAAATACGTCCATTGGCGTAAGATAGGTAATTTCCTTTCTGATTTGATAGATAGCCAGTCTTTGAATTTGTCTCCTTGAAAGCAGTCTCCTGCAAGCAGGGGATTCTCGTCCATTGAGGATTGTAGAGTTGTGTTTTGTACACCTGGTGTAAAGTCGGGGTTGTCCTTCAGTGGTGTTAATGAACTGGGAAGTTTGGTAACATCTTTTTGCTTGGCTAGGTTATGGAGTATCTCTAGAGTGGTTCCTGTGAGGGGATGTCTCTTTAAAACGTTTGGGTATTTATTCCATGGGTTCCAAGGCGAGAATGGGAGTGAAATTGGGCTTAGGTCTGCTTCCAACGAAACCCAGTCTTTCGCATGTGCGTGGCAGTGCCAATCAATCACCCTAGCTATATGTGATGCGTAGTAGTAGTGTTTGAAGTTTGGAAGTCCAATCCCGCCTAGTTCCTTGGGTTGCGTCAGTTTGGCCAATTTTATCCTAGGTTTCCTGTGCTGCCAGAGGAACCCCAGCATGATGGAACTCAGTGCTTTAAAAAATTTCTGTGGTATTTTTACTGGTAAAGTACGCATAAGGTATAGGAATCTAGGCAATACACCATCTTGATGATCACTGCCCTGCCAAACCACGAAAAGTAGCCTAAATTCCAGTCACTAAGGTTCCTTTCGCAGCTCCTGAGGAGCGGAGTATAATTTTTCTTGAAAACGGATTGTAATTAGGGCGTTAGCCAAGTCCCCAAATACTTTTTTTTTTTTTTGTTTTGTTTAAATCTTTTTATTTGAAAAATTTTCATTACAAAAGAGAGAAAACACCATGAAAAAAGAGGATGTCATCATCTATCCAAACATTATAATACTTCCTTTACACACCAGATCAAGACATCTGTAAACAATAATCTTAAGAAAATTTCTTCTTTCTTCCCATTTACCCCCATTCCCCAACCACTCTGAGCACTGACCATTGACTTTAACCTTGGCCCTCGGGCTGTCATATAATAGGCTCAGCCAGTGGACAAATCCAGGGCCGAACTGGAATTCAGCCAGCACCTTCCACATATAGTGCCATTCCAAACAATTGAATGCTTTGGCTGCATCTAATGAGAGGACAGCTCTCTTACCACTATTTTCTATGGGTAGTTGCATGTTTAAATACACTTGTCCTATGTTGGTGCTTGTAGATCTATCCAGGATAAACCCGGTTTGGTCTGTATGTATTATTTTAGAGATTATTTTATTCAGCCTTGTAGACAACGCTTTCGCCAAAATCTTCACGTCTGAACATAATAACGAGATAGGCCTATATGAGGTCACATCTAACAGGTTTTTCCCCTCTTTCAGCAAAATTATTATAATGGCTTCTGTCATAGAGACGGGTAATTTCCTGTCCTCCCTAGCTCAGTTAAACACCTCCAAAAGTAGGGGAAGTAAAACCTCCCCATATTTTTTAAATATTTCTATGGGTAAGCCATCAGGGCCCGTGCTTTCTGGTTTGCCATATCTCCTACTACACTTTGCAGCTCTTTAAGAGTCAGTGGGGCATCTAGCATTTCCCGATCTTCTTTTGATAATGGAGTTATTTTCAATTTCTCAAAGAAATTCCACATTTCCCCCTCCATATTTGTTCGCGACGAGCTATATAAATTCTTAAAATATTTTCTAAATTCCCCTAGTATTTCAGAAGTGGCTTTTTTAATTGATCTTCCCTTCCCTCAATTGCTGGTACAATATTCGAGGGGCCATTTGCCTTAATAATCAGAGACAGAGCTTTTCCAACTCGCTCTCCTTCTCCAAAAAAACTCTCTCTGTCTCTGAAATAATCTATTCTTTTCCATCTTCTCCAAGAGTACTCTACTATACTCATCTTGCCTCCCCACCCAGGTTTCATAACTGGCTAGGGTTGGTGTCTCCACGTACTGCCCTTCTACCCTTCTTTCTCTTTAGCTTCTAGCTCTTCAGCTTGTGATTGTTTTTTGGCATATGAGATTTTCTGAATTAGGACTCCCCGAAGAAAGGCCTTCAGGGAATCCCATACTACCCCTAGTGGGGCTGATCCTAGATTTAGATGAATAAACTCCGTCAACCCGTCCATCATAGTCTCCGTATCATCAACAAGCTCGAGCCAAAAGGGATTTATTTTCCAGTCACCTCTACTACAATACTTCCCCACCTTTATAGCAGGGACTACTGGCGTGTGGTCTGAAATCCCTCTTGGCTCGTAGACTATCTCTTCCACTACATTCAGCGCCTCCTCATTTCCCAGTACAAGGTCGATTCTAGATAAGGTGGCATGTGTCCTGGAGTGGCATGAGTATTGCCTCTTCTCAGGATGCCTCCTCCTCCAGATATCCACCAACCCAATCGCATCGCAGTATTGTGAGAGAGGACTCTTAGGAGCTAATTTTCGGTGGGAACCTATCTATACCATTGTTCATGATCATATTAAAATCGCCAACCATTATGACCGGAGTCCCCGGGACATCCGTCATAAATCTAGTTAAATCGTCTAGTATTTCCATACTAAACGGGGGAGGGATATAAACATTAGCTAATACATATCTTTTATATTCTATTAAACAAGAGAGAAAAATGTACCGTCGATTTTCATCCACCTTACTCTGGCTGCAGGAGAAGACCAAACCTGAACTTATCAATACACTCACCCCTCTCGAATAAGAAGAGTAGGTGGAATGATACTGCATCCGGTAAAGCTTATGATCTAAAGCCTTCATTGTATCCTTTACCAGGTGCGTCTCCTGCAGAGTATTTTAACGTTCCCCTTGTTAGCTACCGAGAAAATTGCCTGTCTTTTAGAACTATCTTTTATCCCCCTTACATTCCATGAGCATATTTTAACCCGTTTTATTAAGTCTGGGGATTTATTACAGTCACTTTCAGCACCCATCATTTTTCAAACCCAGTACCCTTATACCTCTCTGGACACCTTCTAAACTAAACCACCCACTTTCGTGACCAATATACATTATCCTTCCCCCTTCAAATCTATTTACTATTTCAAACTGAACCAACACAAAGCCTCTCATATCCAAACTTCCCACCACTCTTCCCTCCTTGTGCACCCACATATTCAGGTTTTGATATAATGCAGATATTCATGACATCATAAGTGTGCCCATTCCTATGTGCCTACATACAGCCAGCATATAATCCCATGCTACTCTATCGAAGGCCTTCTCCGCATCCGTGGAAAGGAGAAGACCCTCGATATTTCGCCATTTCGCTGCGTGGATCAGAAGTAAGGCTTTGGTGACATTGTCTTTAGCCTCTCTGCCCGGAACAAAACCGACCTGTTCAGCCCTGGGAGGAGGGAGCCCAATCTCAGAGCTAGAACCTTTGCGAATAGTTTGACATCTACGTTCAGTAAGGAAATGGGTCTGTAACTAGCACAGTCTCCTGGATCCTTGCCCTCCTTTGGTATTATTGCAATGTGTGCCGCGAGGAGGTCGGGAGTCACTTCCCTCTGTGAGGACAGGGAGTTCAAGGCATCTCTGAGAGGATTTGTGATAATGTCAGTAAAGGTTTTGTAGTAAATCGAGGAAAAGCCGTCCAGCCCTGGGCTCTTACCCGTTTTCAGTTTAGCAATAGCTTGTCTTAGTTCTAGGGATGTCAGGGGGTCTTCTAATAAGTTGGCGTCTGATTCATTAAGGGTGGGCATTCTGCTTTGGGTTAGGTAGTCCTGAATAATTTGCATCCTATTCCCTGTCATGTGTGATTGTCGGTGTTGTTGGGGCAAGTTGTATAGGTTTGTGTAAAAGTCATGGAAATGTTCCGCGATCGCCTCTGATGCCACATCAAGTTTTCCGGTCTTGTTTTTGATACCAGCAATGTGGTTGTTAGAGGTATGTGTCCGCAACGCTCTTGCTAGAAGTTTGCCTGCCTTTTCCCTGATTCATAGTATATATATTTTTTTTAAATTAACATACGTTTTGCTCTAGAGTCCAAGATCTGTTGTAATTCTTTTCTAGTTTCTAAATGTTTTGTGGCCGATTCAGTGGAGAGAGATTGCTTGTGTAATCTTTCTAACATGTTAATCTGAGTGATCAGTTGTTTTATGTTAGCGTGTCTCTCCTTTTTATGTCTAGAGCCCATTGCAATCAGTACCCCTCTGATGGTGCACTTGTGGGCTTCCCAAACCATCAGAGGGTCTGCTCCTTGAGTGGCATTATTTTAAAAAAATTCTGTCAGGTTGGTGGTTAACTCTGTAAGAAGTGAGGGGTTGGTTAGCAATGATGCGTTCAGTCTCCAAGTCGGCTGTTGTTGTGTAGGGTTCAGTAAATCTTTAGTAAGGG
The DNA here is from genome assembly GCF_042186555.1 of Aquarana catesbeiana. NCBI lineage: Eukaryota > Metazoa > Chordata > Amphibia > Anura > Ranidae > Aquarana > Aquarana catesbeiana. The sequence goes on from NC_133336.1 coordinate 154,381,778, forward strand.
AGATAGGTGCATGGTCTGAGATTGTCTGAATGCCCACTTGTGATCCTGTCACACGGAAAAGATCTCTTTGCAAGATAAGTAGGTAATCTAGCCGTGCATACCTTGAATGAGTAATGGAAAAGTGTGTGAAGTCCCTCCCGTCTGGGTTCATAAAACGCCATGTGTCTGTCAGCTGCAGGGACTGCAAGAGGGATTTGATCTCTTTAAGGATCTTGTAGGAAATACACGTCTTTCCATTTGAAGTGTCTGAGAGTAGGTTCAACGGAATGTTGAAGTCCCCCCCCCCCAATATTATACATCCTGATGCAAACCCTGCAAGCTTCCCGACAATGCGTTGGCAGAACGGAACGTGTCCTCTATTAGGAAAGTAGACGTTGGCTAAGGTTAATGGGGTACCTCTGTAAGTTCCCTTGATAAAGACAAACTTACCCTCTGGATCACACAGTTCAAAAGGGGCTTCTTTGCTGATCAAAATAGAGACTCCCTTTGACTTAGTCAGGGTTAGTGGCGTGGATTGCCCTTGTAAAATATGAGTTGGTAAGGTTTGGCATATGTTTCGTTTTAAAATGGGTCTCTTGGAGGTAGACAAAATGTGGCTTACCCTTCTTGAGCTCCCTCAAGATGGTAGAGCGACGTTCTGGTATATTAAGGCCTCTGATGTTGTGGGATATCACTGACGGACAGTTTCCTAGAGAAGAGTATGCCATGGCTGGAGGTTAGGAGGAGGTGCTCGGATTACCCGACTGCAGAGGAAACACAACTTTGATATATAGATTAGTGTTTGATTCAGACACTTGAAGCAATAATCTTACAATACTGCTATTATGCACCAAGTAGGGGATTGTATAGGAAGAGAGAGAGAGATGTAGAAGTAAGAAGGAAAGATGAAGGAAGATATGGATAGTGCAGAGATAAAGTGTTGGAAGTTCGTCTCCTGGCAGAGCAAAATGCTCTGTCCGCGAGCGGAGCCAACCAACTTTGTGTAATGTATTCCGCAACCTGATCAAGAGTCGCGAGACACTCTGTGGGGTTAGAGGGAGGAGCTAACAACCAGGTGTCGGCACACTTATTAAATCACAAAAACTTGTAAACGGAGATATGGACTGAAAAGATAGTCCTAATAATTGCACACGCAGCCGAAACTGATAAAATTAAACTAAAACTCAAATTCAGAAGCACAGGCGACCAAGGTGTGTGTGTTAAACTAGCATAGTCTAGGGGATAGTTTAACTTAACATTAGTCTGTGACCACTGTAGGTGATTCATCAGTACCTTGTTACGCATCAACATTTTAACTGAATAATAAGAATAGTGTGTAGGTCGTCCTCAATTGCTTATACAGTGTATGAAACAAAACCAGCTCTAATTTTGCATTACAAGTTCCCAGTGGCCTTGAGTGGATTTTTTACCCTCCCAGTCAATGCTGAGTATGTTCAGCCAGTCACCCTGGGTGATCACAAAGGAGGTCATATAATTGTCCATTCAGCCATCAAGTAACTGGACTGGAGATAACTGCTGTTTCAGGGTTTAGTCGGGTCTGGTGATTAGGTAGGAATCTGGAACATCCGACCTGTGTGGACTTATAGGTATCTAGGATTTTACTGTTCTCATGAAAAAGACGTGTCCATGTTATAATGTCAGGGATTTATAAGAAATAGGGTAAGGTGGTCCCTATTCAATAGGGACACTTCATACGGAAGTCAGTTTTGTTGTAAAGTTTGAGGAGACAAATATATGGTATTCAGGTGAAGAGGTATCCCCCCATTTAGCTGTAACATTTAACGTTGTGAAATGATGCCATAAGTAGATTAATGAAGTAGAGATAAGCAAGGCAAAGGAAGTTCAGTAGTGTAATATCATTCATCGTCGGGCTCCCTGGAAGCGTCATTTAACCTCTTAGGGGTTCCAGCTTTGAAAATGCTTCCACGATTGTGTTTGGGTTTTTTAGACTGTCTCTTGTCTGGTGAAGCAAAGGGTGAGGTCGGCTGGGTCCTTTCCAGTGGAGGCTGTAGGAAGTCTGCATACCACTCTGGCAAATTGATCTGGTCCAGGTCCAATGCTTCACAAAAGTCTGGAAAATCTGCTGGCATGCGCAGTATGTACTGGTGGCCATTGTGGGTGACCGTAAGGGAATCGCCATGTATATCTCAAGTCCTTTTCCTGCAGTTTTTCCAGTAGTGGGCGTAAAGCGCATCTGTTTCTCAGCGTGATCTGAGATAAGTCCTGGAAGAGCATCAACGTCACTCCATTAAAAATGATGCGATCATTTCTCCTGGCTTTGTGCATTATTTCTTCTTTCAGCACAAAGCTTTGTAAGCAACAACTTACATCTCTCGGGGGCGCTATGTCAGGCCCTTTAGGTCTGAGCGCTCTGTGTGCCCTTACAAAGTCAATATCTGTCTTCCTGCCTTTCAAGGAGGCTGTTAAATACCCTCCTTAGTGCGGGAACAATTTGATCAGCTTCCACTGAATCAGGGATCCCCCTTACTCTTATTACACCTCCTTCCTCTATTGTCGAGGTCCTCAATGTGTCTATTCATTTCAGTGAAGTGCTGTGATTGTGTAACTGTGGTCCTCTCCAGTTTATGAATAGCCCTGTCTCTGCGATTTCCCTCAGCCTCTGTCACCGCCATTTTCTCATTAAGGACAAGCATGCTTGTTTTAAGGTCAGCGACCGCAGCTGAGAAAGTAGCTTTGATGTCAGCAGCGAACATTGACATATCAGAAAATGTTAGGGGATGATCCGGTCTGGACTTACCCCTGCCTGTGCTTTCTGGGGCTGACAGAGTCTTCACTGCCTTCATCTTCATGATAAGTCAGCGCCATCTTGGGCCTTGTTACACTGCGTCGGGCTGCCGCCTTAGATATAAAGATATCCGCGATGTTTTGATTCGCCAGAGACACCGAATTGCGGCGTGGATGGGATTGTGGTGTCGGGTGAAGATTTTTACCCGGCATCTGAGCGCTGTGGGTCGGGTGTTTGTTCCTTAACGGCCGCGTGTGCTGCAGAGCTCCTTCACTGTGCTGCCATCTCCGTTGCACGCCAAGCCACGCCCCCCCCCCCCCCCCCCCCGACTTTCACAATTTTATGTTCGTGTTCCCTTTATCAGAATTTTTGCCTGTAAGGCAAGATATGTTCCAGATTTCTTTCCCTTCAAAATGTACTTGCCTTTCTGGCAAAAAATGACTATGTATTAAAAAAAAAAAAAAAAAAAAAAGCAGAGAAGTATAGTTATTCCCCAAAGCAACCTGCTATGATTTTGCTGTTGTGTTTGATAAAGTACAATAAGTCTCTAATAGATTGAGCAGTCCTTCTATAATTCTTTCCCCCCAGCTTTTAAACAAGTGTATGTTATTGAAGGTAAGAAAATGATTTGTAGCAGCAGGAAAAGAATCTGGTTCCTAGTCGAAACTTCCAATCAACTAACTTTGTCTTCTCTGTACAAAATTAAAAGGGTGTCACCTGATTGATTTAGGCAAATCCCAAATTGTTTTATTTTTGGTGTGAGAATTCGGTGGACAATGAAGGTGGCCACAATTTGCGTCCAATAGAAAGATACAAGAAAAACAGTGTTCTTTTTGATAGTATAATTTTATTGATTGAACTGTAAGATTGAATTGGTGGTACTGGGTCTAGTGTTAAATGGCAAATAGTGCGTGTTGGATGGAAAGTGGTCAGTCTGTTATCTAGCAACCTGAGGAAAGGGGGAAGGCCTCGGATAAGACTATAAGAATCTAGTGAAGGTGGAAGAGATCCATTGAAGAGTCAGTTGATAGTATGGTTTGACTTTGAGTGTATTGGAAACCTTGTACTATGAATTCTTGGGTATCAGTAATCAAGGTTTGAATGAAAGATACCATACATTAAAAGAGAAGTATGGGTTTGGGTTTTTTCCCCAATCATGCTTACCTAGGTGGATGCAGCATCGGTCCGACGCTGCTTCTTTCCCCCAGTGTCTCTACACTGAGAACCGAATGATCGAACCTCGCCGATGGCTTGGTTCTCTCAGCTCCCCGAGCAGAGAGCTGCTGACTGTCAATCAGCATCTCTCCACTCTGCTCCTCCACGCTCACTGGAGCGCTGAGCTGTGGAGGGCAGGGAGTGGGCCGTCTCAGGCTCTCAGCAGGGAGCTGAGAGGCTGAGACGGGCATCAGTCCAGGCACCTGGCAGATCCAGACTTCCATTGTCGAGATGACAAGGTGCCTGGACTGATTTCTGTGACATCGGCCTAGAGCAGACTTCAGTCAGCTCTCTGCTGAAAACGGTCACAGAAGTGCAAAACTAGTTGCACTCCTGTGACCCATAGGAGAAGCCCAGCCAAACAAGCTTAGACTGGACTTCTCCTTTTAACTACTTAAGGACCGGGCCTATTTTTCAGACTTGGTGTTTACAAGCTAAAATCTTTTTTTTTTTTTTTTGCTAGAAAATTACTTAGAACCCCCAAACATTTTATATATTTTCTTTCAGACACCCTAGAGAATAAAATGGCACTCGTTGCAATACTTCATGTCAATTAAATATACCAAACAGTGGTGCGCTATAATTAACTTCCTATTCTGTGCACAATCTTCAAAATAAACCAATCAAAACAATTAGTGATAAATTAATTCAAATAACTGGGACAAATATCCCACGTGCTTCCGTGAGAAAATAAGTAAATATTCCGTGCTGTAGACGTGTAAAATGTCTTCAAATCACTAATAGTGGGATCAACTTGCTAAAAATTCACAAGATCAGCCTAAAATATAACATAAGCCACGGATCCTAGATCATGCTCTATTTCAGATATATATAAAAATGAATGTAATAACGCCCATGGAGATAAGCAAAAAAAGTTCCCTGATGTGTTCAGCATGAAGCCACTCCTTCCAGGCTTACAGATCACCGTTGGTGTTTAGCTGATTAATCATGCTGCGCCTCTTAATTTCACCATTTGCATGGGTATAAACATGAGACAAAAGAGAGATAAATCATTGCGCAATGATTTAACCTTTGGAAATACACTCCAAAATGCTGACAAATCCACTCACATTTGATGTGAAAAACCAGCGCTTATAGCAGAAACAGTCAGACGATTGTAGCGAGTGTCTCCTCACACACCGCATCTCTGTTTCATTTTATATTTCAAATATTTATATTTCATTTTATATATTTAAATATTCATTTCAGCGCTTTAGTATATTTTACACTGTTAATACTTTGTCACACTGTATTTGCGCAGTGGTCTCACAAGCGCAATTTTTTTTTAACAAAATACACCTTTTTGAATTAAAAAATAAGACAACAGTAAAGTTAGCCCAATTTTTTTTATATTGTGAAAGATAATGTTACGCCAAGTAAATTTATACCCAACATGTCATGCTTTAAAATTGCACCCGCTCTTGGAATGGCGACAAACTTTTACCCTTAAAAATCTCCATAGGCGGTGTTTAAAGATTTCTACAGGTTACCAGTTTTGAGTTACAGAGGAGATCTAATGCTAGAATTATTGCTCTAGCTCTAATGTCCGTGGGGATACCTCACATGTGTGGTTTAAACACCGTTGTCATATGCGGGTGCTTCTGCGCGCAAGCTCGGTGGGACGGGGCACTTTAAATTTTTTTTTCTTATTTGCTTTACTTTATTTTTTATTTTTACACTGTTTTTTTTTAAAAAACAGTTTTGGGTCACTTTTATTCCTATTACAAGGAATGTAAACATCCTGTCAGGTCACCTTGAGGCTAGGTGACAGACGCACACCATTGGGATCAGGAGTGCAACGCAAGGTAGTGGACCCTACGGCTGACTGCTGCGGATGGGAGTCAGGGTGGTAAGGAAGGCAGGGCCACTAGAACACCAACACTGATCCCATCGGGGTTAGAGCGTAAGTTTCCCTAGGGCGCAGAGTCTAAGAGCCAGCAGGTGTTCACCAGAGCCTCTAGTGGTGAGGATGGACTGGGCTGCAACTGGCTCCAGTTCGCGACCCCCAGGGTCCCCCAGCTCACACCCACAGTATGCAACAGGAGGATAGGGATAGTAAGGGAATAAGCCAAGGTCGGGGTCACAAGCAGACAAGGACAACAGAGTTCACGCAAAAGGTTCATGGTCACAGGCAAACGGGGATAGTCGGGGACACGCCAAAGGTCAGGGTCACGAGCAGACAGGAATAGTTGAGAACATGCCAAGGTCGGTAACAGAAGCAAACATAGAGCAAACGGCAGGCAGGAAACAGGAAGCCAAACAAACAAAAGTTGATCAGCAGGGCTGGCCTGCAGTGCAGAGGTTAATATAGAGTTCTCTGATAGGAGCTGGGGTGGAGCCATGCTAGAGGAGAGATTATAAAAGCAGTCAGGTGAGAGTCAGCTGGTCTCTAGAGATGAACACATGGAGACAGGTAAGCTGACAGCAAAACTCTATTGCATAACCATGACACATCCCTTGTAATAGAAAAAAAGCATGACAGAACCTCTTAAATGTGAAATCTGGGTTCAAAAAGACCTCAGATCTCATATTTACACTAAAATAAAATAATTTAAAAAAAAATTTCCCTTTTAAGACCATTGGGCAGAAGTGACATTTGATGTCGCTTCCGCCATCCAATGGTGTGGAGCCAAGCGGGGGTTATCTTTCCCTCACTCGGTATCCAGCCTATGAGGGAAGAGGACCAAATTCTCTCCGCCGCTACCGACGGCTCCGGTAAGCAGGGGGGCCCTCTCCCGCCACCGATAAAAACGATCTTGCGATGAATCCGCCGCTGATGAGACCACTTGAAAGCAGACCTCCCGCTCTTTAGGAGGATACCGAGGTTATGGCAGCTATCTACTGCCATAGCAACGGTATTCCTCTTCAAACAGCTGACGTACAACTGTGGCGGGCAATCCGTAAGTAGTTAAAGAACTCGAGGAATAGGCAAAAAAATCACCCATTAGTACACCCCTTACACAAAATACTAAACTGTTAATACAGTTGTGAAATTCCTTACCATTGAAGAGAGAAGATTAAATGAATTTTCAGGAAGTCGTCTCTGTAATTCAAAGGATAACTGCATTTTCGCTTCCAAGGAGGAGGTGTTACAGCAATGATTAAATCATACAGTGGGGCAAAAAAGTATTTAGTCAGCCACCAATTGTACAAGTTCTCCCACTTAAAAAGATGAGAGAGGCCTGTAATTGTCATCATAGGTATACCTCAACTATGAGAGACAAAATGTGGAAACAAATCCAGACAATCACATTGTCTTATTTTATGAAATAATTTATTTTCAAATTATGGTGGAAAATAAGTATTTGGTCAATATCAAAAGTTCATCTCAATACTTTGTTATATATCCTTTGTTGGCAATGACAGAAGTCAAACGTTTTCTGTAAGTCTTCACAAGGTTGTCACACACTGTTGCTGGTATGTTGTCCCTTTCCTCCATGCAGATCTCCTCTAGAGCAGTGATGTTTTGGGGCTGTCGCTGGGCAACACGGACTTTCAACTCCCTCCAAAGGTTTTCTATGGGGTTGAGATCTGGAGACTGGCTAGGCAACTCCTTCGGCGGTGTGTTTGGGATCATTGTCATGCTGAAAGACCCAGCCACGTTTCATCTTCAATGCCCTTGCTGATGGGAGGAGGTTTGCACTCAAAATCTCACGATACATGGCCCCATTCATTCTTTCATGTACACGGATCAGTCGTCCTGTTCCCTTTGCAGAGAAAGAGCCCCAAAGCATGATGATGTTGCCACCCCCATGCTTCACAGTAGGTATGGTGTTCTTTGGTTGCAACTCGGCATTCTCTCTCCTCCAAACACGACGAGTTGTGTTTCTACCAAACAGTCCTAATTTGGTTTCCTCTGATGATATGACATTCTCCCAGTCCTCTTCTGGATCATCCAAATGCTCTCTATGAAACCTCAGACGGCCCCGGACATGTACTGGCTTAAGCAGGGGGACACGTCTGGCACTGCAGGATCTGAGTCCCAGGCGGCGTAGTGTGTTACTGATGGTAGCCTTTGTTACGTTGGTCCCAGCTCTCTGCAGGTCATTCACTAGGTCCCCCTGTGTGGTTCTGGGATTTTTGCTCACCATTCTTGTGATCATTTTGACCCCACGGGGTGAGATCTTGCACGGAGCCCCAGATCAAGGGAGATTATCAGTGGTCTTGTATGTCTTCCATTTTCTAATTTATTGCTCCCCCAGTTGATTTCTTCACACCAAGCTGCTTGCCTATTGCAGATTTAGTCTTTCCAGCCTGGTGCAGGTCTACAATTTTGTTTCTGGTGTCCTTCGAGAGCTCTTTGGTCTTTACCATAGTGGAGTTTGGAGTGTGACTTTTTGAGGTTGTGGACAGGTGTCTTTTATACTGATAACAAGTTCAAACAGGTGCAAATTAACTTCAAGTGCAACGGCATTTTAACCACTTCAGCCCTGGAAGATTTTACCCCCTTCCTGACCTTCCTGACCACTTTTTGCGATTCGGCACTGCGTCGCTTTAACTGACAATAGTGCAATGCTGTACCCAAACAAAATTGACGTCCTTCTTTTTTTCCCCACAAATAGAGCTTTCTTTGGGGGTATTTGATCGCCTCTGCGGTTTTTATTTTTTGCACTATAAACAAAAAAAGAGCGACAATTTTGAAAAAAAAAACGCAGTATTTTTTACTTTTTGCTATAATAAATATACCCAAAAATATATTACATTTTTTTTTTTCCTAAGTTTAGGCCGATATGTATTCTTCTACATATTTTTGGTAAAAAAAAACCCGCAATAAGCGTATATTGATAGGTTTGCGCTAAAGTTATAGCGTCTACAAAATAGGGGATAGTTTTATGGCATTTTAAATTTTTTTTTATTAGTAATGGCGGCGATCTGTGATTTTTATCGGCACTGCAACATTATGGCGGACACATCGGACATTTTTGGACCATTGTCATTTATACAGCGATCAGTGCCTTTAAAATGCATTGAATACTGTGTAAATGACACTGGCAGTGAAGGGGTTAACCACTAGGGGGCAGTGAAGGGGTTAAGTGTGTCCTAGAGAGTGATTCTATCTGTGAGGGAGCTGGGCTTGAACACACAGGACAGTGATCACTGCTCTCGAGCACAGAGAGCAGTAAATCACCGTCCTGTCACGAGGCAGAATGGGGAATGCTTTGTTTACATAAGCATCTCCCAGTTATTCTCCGTGACACGATCGCGGGCACCTGGCGGACATCGAGCGGCGGACCTCCGGCGGCGCACACACGCTTGCGACACCGCTTCTTAAAGGGGACGTACCTGTACACCCTTTTGCTTGCCAGTGCCATTCTGCCGACGTACATCGGCATGCGCTGATCGGCAAGCAGTTAACCACTTCCGGACCGGCTCACAATTATATACGTTGGTACTTTGAAGAGGAATATCGTTGTTATGGCAGCAGCTAGCTGACATAACCCCGTTATCCTCTTCTTCAGCCAGCAGTCCTCTTTCAGATAAAAGTGGTCTCTGTGGCAGATTCATCGTACAATCACTTTAATCGGGGGCGGGAGAGGGCCCCACCTCCTGCCGTGCTTCGGTCGTCTCCGCCGCTTACCGGAGCCGCCGGTAGTGGCAGAGAGGATCGGGTCCTCTCTCCTGCTTGGCTAGCTGCTGAGTGAGGGGGAGATGGCCCCCACTCGGCTCCATAGCATTGACTGGTGGAAGCGATGTCAAACGTCACTTCTTTAAGTGCTCTTAAAGGAGAACTTTTTAATTTTTTTTATTTTTTTTTATTGCATTTCAGTGTAAATATCAGATCTGAGGTCTTTTTGACCCCAGATCTCATATTTAAGAAGTCCTGTCATGCTTTTTTTTCTATTACAAGGGATGTTTACATTCCTTGTAATAGGAATAAAAGTGAGACAAAAATTTTTTGGGGGGTCAGAAAAAAACCCAAAAATGTCTTGTTCCCATTTTGATGTGAAATCACACATCACACATCACTAGAATTATTGCACTAGAAGTTAATCTGTATTGCAAATCTCTATAGCAGCGGTTTCCACTAGGGATGCACCGAAATTTCGGCCACCGAAACATATCGGCCGAAAATGGCCTTTTTCGGCAATTTTCCAAAAGAGAAAAATGGCCGATTAATGGTTATGAAAATGGGACGGGGCCTGGATGGGGGCGGGGCTCTGCCCATCACGGGGGTGTACTATAGCGTAGAAGAGAGAGAGGAGAGCCGCCGCCTGGTTGATTACAGCGCCGGGAACATAACCACTTTAATTTCAATAGCTGTGTGTTCCCTGTCGCGCGCCGTCACATACAGCCCCTTCCCCTTGTCCAGGGAACTTTGATAGACAGATCACCTGTCCCAGGATTGGACCGGTAATCTGTTTATCAAAGCTCTCCGGAAAAAGGGGGAGGGGCTGTATGTGACGGCGCACGGTGGGGAACACACAGCTATTGAAATCAAAGCTGTTATGTTCCCGGTGCTGTAATCAACCAGGCGGCGGTGGCTCTCCTCTCTCTTCCCCTGCACAGGCTGGCTGCACTGGGGACACAAGCTGGCTGCACTGGGGACGCACTGGGGACACAAGCTGGCTGCACTGGGGACGTAGTGGGGACACAGGCTGGATGCACTGGGGACACAGGCTGGCTGCAGTGGGGGACACAGGCAGGCTGCATCTGACGGGCACTGGTGAGGCTGCATTGATCTCTTGCATCATGTCCCCAGTCTCTGACCATCACCTCTACCATGTCCCCAGTCTCTGACCATCTCCTGTACCATGTCCCCAGTCTCTGACCATCTCCTGTACCATGTCCCCAGTCTCTGACCATCTCCTGTACCATGTCCCCAGTCTCTGACCATCTCCTGTATAAAAATATTTTTTTAAAAATATGTTTCGGTATCGGTAATTTTCGGTTTCAGTTTTCGGCCTAGTGTATTTTTCATTTTCGTTATCCGTTTTGGCACCAAAAAAAAACATTCGGTGCACCCTTAGTTTCCACCATCACTGTTTAGTTTCATTTTTAGATCTTATTTTAGGTTTTATGTGAATTATGTGAAGTTACATATCACAGAGACTAGTATTGTGGTCATACTGAAGTTTTTTGAGATTACCATGAATTAGAGGGTTCCACCATTATTGACTGGCATGTAAAAAAAAAAAAAGTGATACCTTGCTAATGTTTGCTTGCACCGCATGCCTATGTAAAGCAGCATGTCCTGGCTATTTCTTCCTGTGTTGCTAGGCATGTGATCATATACACCATACTGTACAAGCACTGAATGCTGTTAAAGAAAGATCTCAAAGCTGCAGGAGGAGGCATATTTATAATACTGAATTACAGCAGAATATAGTGGGTAAAATATATAATTATGGGCATGTGTCTTCAGTTCGGTAATAAATAAAGCATGTACAGACAATTTGTGTATCTCCTGTTGTGGCTGCAGGGGGTCATCCACAGTCCTATAAACCACTGCAGCTGTGAATGATAGCAATGCAGCCTTGCTGTCATTCACAGTTAAAGGGGGACAATACAGTGAAGTAGCGTGGGACATTATGTTGTGACATCCTTTGACAATTGATTATAAAATTGTGGAACGTTTTCTTGTCATACTGTGGGACATGCCTGGATCTAGGGGGGTGCTGGGGGAGGAGGAGGCTTGAGGGGGGGTGGGGATAGGGCTGTGTGTGAGGGAGCAGGGGCTGGTAATGTAGTAGGATGGGTTGTTGAGGGGATTGGGTGTGTGGATATGGCTGAAAGATAACATTTGCACTGAGTGGGGGGGGTACGAGAGGGTTGGAAAAATGCTAGGTGGCAAGAGTGAACGTAAAACTGCTCAATAGGTTGGCAGAAAAAAGGCTGGAAGTAAGCTGGATGGTAATGGTAGCTGATGAGATGATGATAGACCGGTGGAGGTGAATGACATTTGTGAATTCGGGGTCTGATGCAAAAGGTTACTGGGGGGGGGGGGGCACTACCACCTGACCCTTCCACTGTGCTCTTGCCCTGGGCCCTCAGAGTTTACTGTATTACCTACAGAGTGACACCACAATCACTTTTCCCCAGTGACAGTGTAAAACAGGGCTAGACAACCTAGTGGAGATCTACCTGAACAACATGAAAGAGATCAAAGATCACCGGTGTTCAATGCCCCCCCCCTTTTTTTTTTTTTACAAAATTGACTAGCAGGGTCTAACCAAATAGTAAGGAAAACCTAGAAAAAATATAATAAAACAAAGGTCACTGTAAAAATATAAGCTTGGCTTTCCTTATAAGTGGACAATGTCGGTCAGTAGGGCAGTGGACAATGTCGGTCAGTAGGGCAGTGGACAATGTCGGTCAGTAGGGCAGTGGACAATGTCGGTCAGTAGGGCAGTGGACAATGTCGGTCAGTAGGGCAGTGGACAATGTCGGTCAGTTGGGCAGTGGACAATGTCGGTCAGTTGGGCAGTGGACAATGTCGGTCAGTTGGGCAGTGGACAATGTCGGTCAGTTGGGCAGTGGACATAGCCGCACCTATTCTGAAAGAATGGCCGGAATAAGCTTTGGAGTCCAAACCTAGGTTTGACAGCAGGATGCGGCAATGTTTTATGAACTGTGCTGTGGAGAGGGGAGCACTTGGGAAAGGCAAAAGTGGACTACCCCTGGGTTTATCCGCAGTTACCACCATGAGTTGGTCTAAGACTGTGACAGGGCACCAGGCATTGCTGGTCTCAAAAAATCTAATGTACCGGCTCCTGTCTGCTGCGTCTTGCAAGTGTCCAGATGCAACCGGAAATTATCGGGGTACCTAACTAACTGGTTGATCAAGAGTATACGGGATCTCATCCCAGTACGAGTGAACTCACCTGGCCTGAGGGAACGATAGAAAGCTAGATACGTGGCTGCCTTGAGAACCAAACTGGGTAGCAGCCCAAAAGGAGACCTGGAAAGTATATCTGACATGCTCCGGAATAAATGCCCGGTAATGGGGAGTCTGCTAACCGTGGTAGGAGGGCTACTCTTCTGAATCCCCTTAGGAATGGCCTTGATGGGATGTGCTGCAAAAAACGGACGGCCTACTGGGGTCCCGCAAGGACAAAAGTGTTAAATTCCTACCAGATAAGTCTTGATAGTGCTGTAGTATAGCTTGAGCTGTGAGTGGCAGAAGCAACGAAAGCAAGTAGACAGTGGCTGTGGGCGCACGGGTACCGCCCCCCCATCCATGTGCCTGACCCCTTTCAGGACGCCAGGCGCATGGATTCCTATGGCGGGGGTGGTACTTTTTGAAGCACCTGATTAGAGCCAGAGGCTCTAATAGGCTTCAAAATAAGATGGGCTTAGAGCGCAGAGAGTGCGCCCTGATCCCACCTAATTGTGTGACGATAGCAAATTAATTTTTGCTATTTTCACACTAACCTTCCTCCCCGGCAGGGCGTCAGACCTGTTTCCTGATTGGCCAAAGCGCCAGGCCACCCTATTGGATGCCTGGCGCTTAGGAAGAGGAGCGGAAGAGACACACGCGGCTGGAGAGGAGTTCTATCAGAACTGCGCGGGGGGTTGGTGCTGCCAGAGCCGCGAGTGGGGGGTCGGTGGGCTGCATATGATGGGCACAAGTGGCTGCGTTTGACGGGCATAAGTGACTGCGTATGATGGGCACACTTGGCTGCATATTCGTTACATAGTAAGGTTGAATAAAGACACCAGTCCATCCAGTTAAACCTGAGTGAGTGTGGATGCGTGTCTACAATCATCCCTATTTTTTTTTAATTTAAGTTACCTATATGGTGCCACCAATTCACGCAGCACTCCGCATATACATCGTACACCCACATCGGTCTCTACCCTCAAGGAGCCCACAATCTAAGGTCCCCAACTCACATTCATATACCAGGGCCAATTTTGAACAGAAGCCAATTAACCTACCAGCATGTCTTTGGAGTGTGGGAGGAAACCGGAGTACCCGGAGGAAACCCACGCAGGCACAGGGAGAACATGCAAACTCCAGGCAGGTAGTGTCATGGTTGGGATTCGAACCAGCGACCCGTTTTACTGCTAGAGAGTGCTAACCACTACACCACTGTGCTGCCCACTAATGATGGGCACAGTGGCTGCATTTGATGGGCACAGTGAGGCTGCAATTGATGGAGGTTGTGGGGTTTCAGTATTTTTCAGTTTGTTTGCGCCCCCCAAAAATTTTGAGCACCAGCCGCCACTGCAAGTAGATATTGGGCTAAGGGTAACAAGGCCCACAACCGAGAAATGAACGACCTACCCTGGGGAATGATCCTCACGGCAAAATTTAGCATCCCCAACAATGACTGCAATTCTACTGTGGAACAGGCCTGGGAGATCGTAAACACATGTATACGGTCTCTGATCCTCTCTAGCGTATCTGTAGGCAGACTGGCCTGCATGGCCTGAGTATCCAGCGTGATCCCCAGGAACGTAAGTGCAGTCACTGGGCCTTCCATTTTCCTTGCCGCCAGAGGGACTTTTAAAGCAGAGAAGAGTCATGTCAGTTTCCATAGATCGGCGGGGGCCTGTTTGGAACTTTCGATGAGGAAATCGTCCAGATAGTGGATGACTTAATGACAGCGTACTATATGGGTGAGTATCCAGCTGAGTGCCTGTGCGACAGTATCAAACAGCCAAAGGTTAGTGTAGTAGCAAATAATACAGACCCCTCCACTTATACTTATACTATACATGCCACTGCCAGAGTGACTGCAGAATCGGGAGGAGTTTGAAAGCATCCGCTATGTCAGCCAAGCGCCCTCACCCACCCCGATGATACATTGTATAGCCTGATCCACTAATGCGTACTTGCCATGGTTGAAGTTGTAAGACTTCCCTAAAAAATTAATCGGCCAACCTAACTTGTCAAAGGAAGCAAAATGAGCTGAATTTGGAAGTAAACTAGGGAAAGCCCTGGAAGAACCCGGTAGAACGGGAAGTTCGGTAATGGGACACCAATAAGTGGTATGAGAGGATGACTGGCATGTCGCCTAAACTGGCGACCGCAGCCCAGCAAAATGTCAGCAAAACAGCTCTGTGTCTATATTGCACCAGACTGTTACCACCTGATGTTGCGCAAAAAATAGCAGTGGCATTGGCGGAATAAGATTGATAATTGTAAAAAGCTGACCCCCCCGTACTTCTGACCCAATTCCACCACCACTTAGGTAAAGATCCAGCTCCTCCCTCCTCTGGGGGCTCACAGAGCAAATAATATCCCTAAATAAACTAAAGGCCAGCACAAACTGTGGGAAAGAGAGCTTATGGTTGAGTCTGTGGTCCCTGGTGTTAACAACCCCAGAAACGTCACCGCAAGCCTATGACTTGTTGGCAAGATCGTAGGTGTCAATTAACAGGGATGCCAAATTAACATCTTTGTCGTCTAAAATATATCTTTTAACATGCCCAGGGATGAAAAGTGCCGGGGTAAAGTATCGCACTCCAAAGCCATGCCGGCAGGACAGCTGGCCTCCGTCCAAACCGGCCCCAGTATACGAATGCGAGCCAAGGACCCCAGACCGCAAGCTCCCTGAGGGCAGGGACCGATGTGAACGCACAATGCACATGCAAAGCGCAGCGCAAACAACAGCGCCACATGAGTACCCCAAACAATAAGTATATAAAATATTGGTGTGAATGAGTATAAAGATAAAAACTATAGAGGATAGTAATAATAATGTTAGAATGAAAGGCCAAACAATGTCAAATAGAATATCTTATACATTGGATAATTTCATATGAGAGTACCTATTTCAAGTTCTTCGTTTAACCCTTCTGGTGCCATGCTGTTTAGAGTGAAAATCCAATAGGATTCACGTTTGCATAAATGTGCAAAACGTTCACCTTCCGAGATAGACATAGGTATGGATTCTATACCAAAAGTTCCAACCCTGTAGTGCTGCCATCATGTTTATGCTTGAAGTGATGTGGCACACTATGCTTCTCAACCTTTTTTCTATGAACCTACGGTGTTCACCAAAGCGGGTCCTCATCGCACGCACCGTTCTACCTACATAGAGGTACCCGCATGGGCACCTCAACCCATAGATAACAAACTGGGTATTGCAACATATAAATTGTTTAATGTTAAAGGTACGGCCATCTTTACAACTAAATGACTTCTGGCCATGAGAGATAAATTTACACGCTTTGCATTTAGTGCTTTTACATCTATAACATACAATAATGTTAAAGAATTGAGGGATGTTTCGCATTTTCAAGCTTTGTTTGTCTTTAAGGCGACTAGGGGCAATTAAACTTTTCACATTTTTCGTACATCGGAATACTACCCGAGGTTTATTGGGGAGGAGTTTTCCAAGTGTATGTCCTGCCCCAAAATTGGCCAGTGATTTTTGGACAGCTCTTTTTATAGCCCAGTGCTGATCGTTGAATGTTGTAATAAAAACAATGTCATGTTATTCTTTTGCAGATGTAGTCATAATCTTGTTCTGGATGTCTTCCCAATATTGGACTCTCGCCTTTTGAATGTGATGATCTGCATATCCTTTTTCCAAAAACTTTTTTAACAATATGGTTGCCTGATCATCATAATCTTTGGTGCTACTACAATTTCTGCGTAGCCTACAGAACTGATTGTAAGGTATGTTATCTTTCCATTTAGGGTGGTGGCAACTCCTCTGATGCAAATAGAAGTTGCCAGCAGTTTCTTTGAAGTGGGTTTTGGATGTGATGTTGCCATCTCCATCACTACCCAGTCAAAGGTCCAAGAATTCCAGGGAATGAGCGTCTACTACATGGGTAAATTGGATACCAAACATATTACAATATGAGACAAATTTGTCAATAATATCAGGTGGTCCATCCCAAATCAGTATATCATTGATATACCTCCCATAGTATACCAGATGTTTGGCAAATGGATTGTGCTGCCAAATACAGGATTTTTCCCAATACCCCATGAACAGATTTGCATAACATGGTGCAAAATGTGCACCCATAGCCGTGCCAGCTATCTGTGTAAAATTTGCCCTGAAAGAGAAATAATTCATCTCCAAGGCAAACTTAGTGCAATGGCAGATGAATTTGGATTGATTGGGGTTCATGTAATCTGCTTCAGATAGGAAGTATTTGACTGCCTTAGACCACCCTCATGGGGGATTGACGTGTAGAGTGAACTCACGTCCAAGGATAACCATAGGTACCCTGGCTCCCATTTGTATTGCTGTAAGGTGTCCAAGACATGTGCAGAATCCTTTATGTATGCAGGAAGGGAGGTAATAGGTTGGAGAAAAGCATCCACATATTGAGAAACTTGGCTAGTAATGCCATCCATACTGGCCACTATCGGTCTACCAGGTGGGCATACCGGGTCCTTATGGACCTTTGGAGTGTGGTAGAAATACAGAGTCTTAAAATATTTTGTTAGGAAGAATTGTTTCTCTGACTTTTGAATTAGATCCTGGGCAAAGGCTTGATTCATCAATTCCGTTAGTTCCACTTTGTATTCTGGTAGGGGATCATTTTGCAGTATTTCATATGTAGCATTATCAGATAGGAGCCTATATGCTTCCTTGAGATATTCCACCCTATCCTGAATAACAATGCCTTCTCCTTTGTCCGCTGTGCAAATTACTAGATCATGGTTCTCTTTAAATGCAAGTAGAGTGTCTTTTTCTTGCTTGGAGAGATTATGCATATTTACTTTTCCATGTGTTGACTCAGAGTTTTCTAAAGTCTGCATACACCATGGCGTAGAAAGTTTTGATGTATTCATTTTTAACATGGTGCGGGTAAAATGTGGACTTCGGACGAAATGTGGACTGTATAATCCCATTGGAAAAAGGTGTCGATATAGGGATCTCCGTCTCTGATCCTGCCTCTAGAAGTAGTTCTTCAAGAGTATTAATTGCCTTCTCATCAATGTTATTGCTCATACTCTGGTCACAGCTTTCTTCTAACTGAGGTGTCTATTCTTTCTGGGTGCTGTTTGGTGATATATTGGCTATATTCTCACTAATCTTCATATTCTTGGCGACTTTTAGACCGTAGAATCGCTTCACTGTAATATCATGGATGTACTTGTGCAGATCTTTAAACAGTTCAAATAAGTTAGCATTACTGCTTGGGGCAATTCAGACCTTTCTGCAAAAGACTAATCTCACACTCTACCAGATGATAGATTGAAGAATTTCACCGTGGATTTTAGTTCTCTATCTTTCCCCTCTTTGATAGTCTTGCTTTTTCTCCCTCCTGCCCCTTCTCTGTTTCCTCTTCTTCTTCTATTTTTCCTTTTTCGAGGAGAGGAGGGGGAAGCACTAAAAAATTAATAGCCATATCACTAATCAGTTCTATCGTACCATCTGTGCCTCTTGGTGGTACTTAAGTAAGATGACTATTACTGGCAGTACCCGCTAATGGTGTACTCTTGTCCACAGTGGTGTCCAACTGATTGGATGACCTCAGGACATCGAATGGATTAGAGGTGGGAATGTTCATACTGTAACTGTCCTCCTTTGTCCCTTGATGTAATGGGACCGGGAGGGCATTTTGTACAGATGAAGGCAACTGGGGATTGTTTTCGCCCTGTACAGGTCTTATATTTTTCTCCTGGTTGTCCCGGGTACCAACAGAGTTAATTGCTTTTTTTATTGTGATTCTCCCCATTTTTATTTTTATTTGCATACTCATATTTGCCTTTCAGTGTATGTCTACCTCTTTTGTCATTGTGTTGAACCAAATTACCACTATTTTATGCCCATTCAATGGTGCCTTTGATGTGGAACTTGAAAAGTTATTATTATTTTGCGGTATGGATTGCTGTGGCCCAGAGGAACTGGGTCTATTTGGATAGCCTGTGTCATAGGAGTTATGGCTATTTTGATTAGACTTCCTGGAGTCCTTTCCCTGAGAACTGTTACTATATTTTCCTTGCCTCTGTGAAGAATGGGCCAGGGTTTTGTGTTTGGAATGAATTTTCTTAGTTTCTTTCTGGGGACCCCCCCTATGGTGGGATTGCTGACGAGGTCGGTTTAGTTTTTTTGTTGTTGTTTTTGTGGATGATGGATCCTGCATATCGTCCATGTGTACCTGTGAGTCTCCATCCATGTGTGTTTTGAACCAACCTTTACCCCACTGAAAAATTGTTCCTTTTTCATAATCTGCTATATCCCAACAAACTTGTTTCTTTTGTTTGCAATAAGATTATCCTCAAAGGTGGCCCTCTTGGCATTAAGGAGGTCCCTGCATCTTTGATAACTGGGGACTTTTTTGAGATATTTCTCAAGAGATGTTAGTATTTCACTTAATTTATTTTGACTGGTGATTAACATTCTATCTCCCTGCATGCATATGATTTCCATCCACTGTGCAGTGCACAATGTGTAAACTTTTTTTGGGGGCGTGGCACTGTGAGCGGTCCCCTGCTTTCTTTCTTGCTGCTAGGCCGAAGCCACTGCCTTTCCTGACGGGCTTCGGAGTGGAGCAAAGACCCCCTGCACTTCCTCCCAGTGCTGCGGGAGCACCGAGGCGCACGGAGGACACAGACGCCGGGTCAAAAAGCTGCAGTCCCGGTGGCCCCGGCTCATCCTGAGGCGCATCCCGGCCCCCTCGTGCAGCTAGGCTGCGGCCTTTCCTGACGAACCCCTAGGTTCCAGAGCGGAGTAAGGCCCCTGCACTTCCTCCCAGCGCTGCGGAGGCCCCAAGGCAGACGGAGAACACAGACGCCGGCCCGGAGGGCTGTAGTTCTGGCGGTGGGGGCTCTTTCTAGGGCGCATCCCGGCCCCCTCGTGTGCCTAAGCTGCAGGAGTCTTTCCTCACCGGCCCTGTGTTGTGTGTGTGTTTTTTCTTTTTCGGAATCGGAAAGGGCCACACCGATCGAGCTGCAGGCTTGTGGTAAGGGGGGATAACTGTCTGGGGCCCCATCCACCTGAAAGACTCCCCCGGGTACCCGCTGACCCCACCACCAGTCCCCTCCACGCTGTCCACTGCATATACATCTGAATGAGGCGCCAGAGTTTGGGCGCAAAGTTCAGCAAAGGGGGCAAAAGACTAACTTTCCCATCACAGCCAGACTCCCCCCAGACACTCACTGAACCCAGAGTTGAGGTCCGTACCACCCGGAGGACCTGCAGGGCCTCAGACGAGTCCCATGGAGTCGGCTGAATCCCGTCCCCCCTGGCTAGCGGACGTCATGGCGGCCATTGCCACCTGCCAATCAACGCTGACAGCAAAAATAGAGGCAGTGCAGATGGACATGGGCCTCATTCGCCAAGATATGGACAAGCTCAGGATCAGAGTCACAGAGACGGAACGAAGAGTGAGCAGTACTGAAGACACAGTCGCAGAACATAGCGTGGCGCTTCGCACCCTCCACACCAAAGTGAAGGCCCTGGAGTATAGAACTGAAGATGCCAAAAATAGAAACTGCCGCAACAACCTCTGCATAGTTGGTCTTCCCGAAGGAGCGGAAGGGAACAATCCCACATGCTTCGCAGAGGGTGTGCTGCATGACCTCCTCCCAGACGCTCACCTGTCACCCCACTACACAGTGAAGAGGGCGCACCGCATACCACCTAAACCGTGACCTCCTGGAGCCGCCCCGCGAACCTTCATTCTCCACCTGCTCAACTTCAGAGACAGGGACGAAATTCTTCACACATCCAGGAATGTGGGGGACCTACGCTACCAAAATGCCAAGTTGATGATTTTCCCTGACTACTCGGTAGAGACCCAGAAACTCAGAAAATCTTTCGACCACGTCAAAGCGGCAATAAGGGAGCGAAACATCCCCTATGGTGTCCTCTTCCCAGACCGTCTAAGTGTCCAAGACGGAGAGACAACCCGCTTCAACACCCCCAGAGATGCATTCATCTGGCTGGAATCGTTGCCGCAGGTCCGCTGATGGAGCGCATGGTATGTACTAGAGCTGGGGAAAAAATCGATTTAAATCTTGAATCGAGTTGAGAGGTCAAATCAATTCAAAATTTAAGCAAATCGATTTTTTTTAGATTTTTTTTTTTTTTTTTTTTTTTTTTTTCACTGCGCCGGTCCTGAGGCGCTTCGGGCATGAGTTTTTAGGCGAGGCCGCGGCTTCGGCCTAGTCCGCGGCTTCGGCCGGACGCTGCAGACTAGGCCGAAGCCGCGGCCTCGCCTAAAAACTGCATGCCCGCAGCGCCTCAGGACCGGCGCGGTTTCCAAAGAAAAATAAACTCGATTCGAATCGTGAATCGAGTTTTTTTTAAGAGAATCTCCCAGCCCTAGTATGTACCACATGACAAACTAACCTGCACTGAACCTTGCTCAGGCCTGGGCTTGTGTAGATCATAGACTAACCCACAGGAGGGGCGCTCACACCTTTGTTGCACCTGTTGTGCCCAGTTTGTACCCATGGAGTGCACTGCTCCAATAGTGGAGATTAGCCCCCTCAGAATTCAAGTTAGCACCCCTGACAGACAGTCAGGAGAACATTGTGGCCTCCCGCTTTTTTATGTCTGTTTTATCCCCTCTTGTGGCATTAGGGGCCATACTATGTATGCCCACCCTTTAATTAATGGATCGATTTTACTGAAGGGACGCATTCCGGTTTTCTTTTTCTCCTCTCTGAACCATGTCCTTTACAGCTTGTTGCATAGAGCCAGCGGATGTCTACCACTTAGAGAGCTGCTCAGACTTTTGCTTGGCCCCCCGGAAGGTGACGGGGGGGTTGAGTTTGCCTCTTGCACGGACCCCATTTGCAGCCGGCGAGCTGGAATTGTTTGGGATGAATACCCTCCTCAGTTCTAAGGGGTTGGGTGGGGTGGGAGGTGGGGATTGTTGCCCCAACGGGGCCAGTTTGTTCCCTTTTGGGGTTATGTTTACTTTTTGTTTTTTTTACCAAAATGTCTATTTAATTCTCATGGCTATTAAGTTTCATGTGTCACTACTGTTAGTCACCTTGCTAATTCCTGCTACTGTATTACAATTGCCAGCTTTGAATTTCTGCTTACTCAGCTCCCTCAGAGTTCTGCTAGGGACCCATAGATGGGCGCACACGATTACTCCATATAGCCACATTCAGCTTGAAGATGACGTCCCTTAATGTTATGTCCTGGAACACCAGGGGGTTAAACTCACCAGTTAAGAGATCCCTGGTGTTCCAGTTTATCAAGGCCCACAACCCACACATATGCATTCGACAAGAGACTCACCTAGTGGGCGGTAGAACCATGTCCCTAAAAAAGCCCTGGATTGGCTATCATTACCACTATACGTACTCCACCTTTGTAAGGGGTGTTAGTATACTAATACAAAAGTCTATCCCATTTCGGCTTCTGGACCTAGTGCTGGACTCGGACGGCAGATACATATTAATTCACACTCAGGTGGGGTCAATGAGGTGGGTTATAGCAGGCCTCTACTTGCCTCCTCCCGCATCATTGACTCTTCTAACAATGTGTAAACTTTATCCCAGGTACTCTGTAAATCTGGTTCAAGAAAGCCACTTTTTTTCTTGTTACGTAGTCCCCTTGGAGCAAGACCTTCACTCAGGTAGTGTTTTAAAAATGTTATATCCCACCACTGTGTAATGTGGTAATTATACATGTCCTCTGCTTTTTTTACACAGGCCCCAAAATTCTTTTTGCAAGACATCCGGGGGGTTAATGTGACCACTATTAGCACCTGTGGTAGCAAGATGAGTGTTCTCGCCATCATTGGCTACAGCCTTTAAGTTGGTATTGGAGAATAATTGTTTAAAAATCTCAGCTGATTTAGTATCCCTACTAGCAACTTCCTCTTGAAGGAAGATAGAGGGTTCCACCATGATAGCTTAAACTATGTGGTATGAATTGTGTGGTATATGTATGTGTGTAAATTTAATAGTATACACCACCAAAGTTACAAAGGCAGAACCAATAAATAGGATGTACAAATTGGGTTTCAAGGATCAAAAAGAAAACTATAAAAAAAAAATTTTAAAAAATTGAATTGATATTAATAAATGTGTGTATAAGAAAAATGAAGAAAATGAAGGAATAAATAATGATTAAAATTAATAAATATATGAATCAGACTTGGATAATAAATGAACTATCACACAAAAATATAAATATAGAAATTAAAATATAAAAAAAATATATAAATTACAATGAAAGTTCCAAAAAAAACAGTAAGCAAACCGTATATTAATAGGGTCATAGGTCGCTGCTGCTTGGTGCCCAAAAAAATAGTCCAAACACACACAACAAACCAAGTTTAGCGCTGTCCCCACTATACCTATTCCAACAGTGAACAGTCTGTATGTATATTCCTCGCTTAAGGTGTTGCAGCTCTCCCAAAAGTCCACTGGGTGGTAGACATGATTCTGAAAATATATAAAAACAAGAGAGAACGCACGCCAGCCCTAGTGTGTTATCGTTTAATAGATGAAGATAACTGTATAAAAACGAGGTTTGCACTCACAAACATCCAGCGTTAAATGGCATAAACAGCTCCGTAATAGCCTCCTCTCCTGGTCTGTAGACATCAGTTAGCTCACAGCAACTAGCAGCGTGGTAAAGTATTCCAGTAAGCACAGACCGCCTGCTTCCTTGTAACACACAACGCCCAAAGCACTTGCACGGACCAATGGGATTATACCAATGTGATTATACAGTCCACATTTTGTCCGAAGTCCACGTTTTACCCGCACCATGTTAAAAATGAATACATCAAAACTTTCTACGCCATGGTGTATGCAGACTTTAGAAAACTCTGTGAGTCACCACATGGAAAAGTAAATATGCATAATCTCTCCAAGCAAGAAAAAGACACTCTGCTTGCATTTAAAGAGAACCATGATCTAGTAATTCGCACAGCGGACACAGGAGGAGGTATTGTTATTCAGGATAGGGTGGAATATCTCAAGGAAGCATATAGGCTCCTATCTGATAATGCTACATATGAAATACTGCAAAATGATCCCCTACCAGAATACAAAGTGGAACTAACGGAATTTATGAATCAAGCCTTTGCCCAGGGTCTAATACAAAAATCAGAGAAACAATTCTTCCTAACGAATTATATTAAGACGCCGTATTTCTACCACACTCCGAAGGTCCATAAGGACCCGGTATGCCCACCTGGTAGACCGATAGTGGCCAGTATGGGTGGCATTACTAGCCGAGTTTCTCAATATGTGGATGCTTTCCTCCAACCTCTTGTTACCTCCCTTCCTGCATACATAAAAGATTCTGCACATGTCTTGGACACCTTACAGCAATACAAATGGGAGCCAGGGTACCTATAGTTATCCTTGAACGTGAGTTCTCTCTACACGTCAATCCCCCATGAGGGTGGTCTAAGGCAGTCGAATACTTACTATCTGACAGATTACATGAACCCCAATCAATCCAAATTCATCTGCCATTGCACTAAGTTTGCCTTGGAGATGAATTATTTCTCTTTCCAGGGCAAATTTTATAGACCGATAGCTGGCACGGCTATAGGTGCACATTTTGCACCATGTTATGCAAATCTGTTCATGGGGTATTGGGAAAAATCCTGTATTTGGCAGCACAATCCATTTGCCAAACATCTGGTATACTATGGGAGGTATTTCGATAATATACTGATTATTTGGGATGGACCACCTAATATTATTGACAAATTTGTCTCATATTGTAATAATAATATGTTTGGTATCCAATTTACCCATGTAGTAGACGCTCATTCTCTGGTATTCTTGGACCTTGAATAAATAAATAAATATGATGCGCTAGAGTGTGCTAACCGTGCCCTAATCCTGGCACACAGAGATACAGTGCATATACAACAGAGGATAAAATAGTTTAACCCCAATATGTGCTATATCCCCCAAGGTAACCAAACTTAATGTGCACAAATAAACCGTGCAGTGAGCATGTGAAATGGTAATATCAACAAATAAATGCTTCAAAATGAATAAGTGCAAACCAGGTGCTAAAGGTGCAATAAACATATAAAGAAATAAGATAAATAGCGTTCATTCATAAATTATTCATATATGCAAACAAATGCTGAAAAATGACATATGCCAGCCAAAAAGTGCAGAGTGTCACACAATACATATATTTAAACGTCCATCATAAACTAGACATATAATGAACACAAAAGTCCTTAATGAAAGTGATGACAACTGTGCTTCAGTGATGATGTATTCAAACGTGCTGCAATTCCATGTACCACACATCATGCGATGGTGAAACAAAAGGTGACCCCTCCCAAGGTAAAGCGCTCACCTTAGGGAATGTGACTAAGTCGCTAGACAGTCAGGAAAAGCTTTTGAGCCACCCAGGGCTCAGTATGGATCACAGGAAAAAAGGCTCCAGCATAGGCTCAAATCATAGGCAAAAAGAGATTTGAGCCTATGCTGGAGCCTGTTTTCCTGTAATCCATACTGAGCCCTGGGTGGCTCAAAAGCGTTTCCTGACTGTCTAGCAACTTAGTCACATTCCTTAAGGTGAGTGCTTTACCTTGGAGGGGTCACCTTTTGTTTCACCATCGCTTGATATGTGGCACATGGAATCGCAGCACGTTTGAATACATCATCACTGAAGCACAGTTGTCATCACGTTCATTAAGGACTTTTGTGTTCATTATATGTCTATGATGGACGATTAAATAGATTTATTGTGTGACACTCTGCACTTTTTGGCTGGCACATGTCATTTTTCAGCATTTGAATCATTTATGAATGAACGCTATTTATCTTATTTCTTTATATGTTTATTGCACCTTTAGCACCTGGTTTGCACTTATTCATTTTGGAGCATTTATTTGCTGATATTACCATTTCACATGCTCACTGCACGGTTTATTTGTGCACATTAAGTTTGTTTACTTTGGGGGATATAGCACATATTGGGGTTAAACTATTTTATACTCTGTTGTATATGCACTGTATCTCTGTGTGCCAGGATTAGGGCACGGTTAGCATACTCTAGCGCATCATATTTATTTATTTATTTATTTAATATTTCACACGCATCACAAGGCTTGATTCATGTATGAGGCTGTGTAGTGCTTACTTTTAGCACTAGGTTCATTTTGGCTCGTAGGAATTTTTCTTTTTTCATTCTTGGACCTTGAACTGGGTAGTGATGGAGATGGCAACATCACATCCAAAATCCACTTCAAAGAAACTGCTGGCAACTCCTATTTGCATCAGAGGAGTTGCCACCACCCTAAATGGAAAGACAACATACCCTACAGTCAGTTCTGTAATCTACGCAGGAATTGTAGTAGCACCAAAGATTATGATGATCAGGCAACCATATTGTTGAAAAAGTTTTTGGAAAAAGGATATGCAGATCATCACATTCAAAAGGCGAGAGACCAATATAGGGAAGGCATCCAGAACAAGATTATGACTACATCTGCAAAAGAACAACATGACATTCTTTTTATTACAACATTCAACCATCAGCACTGGGCTATAAAAAGAGCTGTCCAAAAGCACTGGCCAATTTTGGGGCAGGACAATACACTTGGACAAATCCTCCCCAATAAACCTCGGGTAGTATTCCGACGTGCGAAAAATGTGAAAAGTTTAATTGCCCCCAGTCGCCTTAAAGACAAACAAAGCTTGAAAATGCAAAACATCCCTCAATTCTTTAACATTATTGGATGTTATAGATGTAAAGGCACTAAATGCAAAGCGTGTAAACTTATCTCTCATGGCCAGAAGTCATTTAGTTGTAAAGATGGCCGTACCTTCAACATTAAACAATTTATATGTTGCAATACCTAGTTTGTTATCTATGGGTTGAGGTGCCCATGCGGGTACCTCTATGTAGGTAGAACGGTGCGTGCGATGAGGACCCGCTTTGGTGAACACCGTAGGTTCATAGAAAAAAAGGTTGAGAAGCATAGTGTGCCACGTCACTTCAAGCATAAACATGATGGCAGCACTACAGGGTTGGAACTTTTTGGTATAGAATCCATACCCATGTCTATCCCAGAAGGTGAACGTTTTGCTCGTTTATGCAAACGTGAATCCTATTGGATTTTCACTCTAAACAGCATGGCACCAGAAGGGTTAAACGAAGAACTTGAAATAGGTACTCTCATATGAAATTATCCAATGTATAAGATATTCTATTTGACATTGTTTGGCCTTTCATTCTAACATTATTATTATTAATTTCCTTAATAGTTTTTATCTTTATACTCATTCACACCAATATTTTATATACTTGTTGTTTGGGGTACTCATGTGGCGCTGTTGGTTTGCGCAGCGCTTTGCATGTGCATTGTGCGTTCACATCGGTCCCTGCCCTTGGGGAGCTTGCAGTCTGGATTCCTTGGCTCGCATTCGTATACTGGGGCCGGTTTGGACGGAGGCCAGTTGGCCTGCCGGCATGTCTTTGGAGTGTGGGAGGAGATCGAAGTGCCTGGGGGGGCCAACGCGGGCACAGGGAGAGCATGCAGGCTTAGGGCGGGTGGTGTTGTGGTTGGTATTTGAACCGACGACCCTTTTTGCTGCCGGGTGAGAGTGCTACCCACTGCACCACTGTGCCGCCCTGAATACTTATTCAGTTCATAAATCCTTCATATTCATTATTTAGTTTTAGACTTTTGTCTTGTATGAATCAAATTTTAATGTTATCAGATAGGGGTCCATTTTAGTATGGGACCCCACCATATACTTTATAGCTTAATATAACTTAATTTTTTCACCACCTAAAAACCACATAATATAATACAATTTATTTCCACATTGGATATGCCGTGACGTCTTGCATCTTTATCGATATGATGTTGTATTATATATCATTTATTTATGTATTTTGATATTTATGATTATGCCCTCGCAGCGTGATTTTCTGTTGATATCATCAACTAATATATAGTGTATATTTTATAGTACTGTTCACATAATTACTTTTTAAATAAGCTTTAATTACATATGACAAGAATTCTTCTTGTTAAATATATTTATTGAGTTTTCAGAAAGAAAAAAAAAAGAATAAAAGAATATAATACATGGATACATATCACATATTTCCAGAAGCTTTACAGTATAATATTATACATAGAACCGTCTTACAACTGTTATTATGTTATACACATTTTAAGTATGGCATAGAAATAAATTAAAACATAAAATGATTTGGCTAGATATAGTTGTCTAGTTGTAAGATGAGCAATAGAAAAAGTATGAAAAGAATATGTATCTCATATATTCAAACAGTATATACCCTAGAAAATATTACACAACAAAAAAAAGAAAAGGGGGGGGGAGAGAAGAAAGAGAGAAGGAAAGGGAAACCTGGGGTGGCGTCCTGGCTCATGGCATATATACAATTAAATTTAGTGAATATATTATATAACCTAGTGTGGTAATAACAAAGATTGGTCAAAGTCAGCAGGAAAGTAGTGTTTGACCCATGGTTGCCATATCTTATTAAATAGATCAATTTTATTATCTTCAATAGCTGTCATCTTTGCTTGTATGAGTGCTTTATTCATTCTGTGTTTAGCTTCGTTCATGATTAGAGTTTGAGACTTCCATGCCTTGGCAATGGTTTGTTTGGCTGCAGTACTTAGTTGGATAAATAAAAGAAATTGAGTGTGAGTGAGCATGGTAGGTTTTAGGTTTAGAATAGCCATGGTGGGATCTGGAGAAATTGTGATTTCCAAGGCTTTAGAGGCCATAAGAAATATGTTATTCCAGAATATTTTAACAGGACATTGCCACCATATGTGATAATGTGTACCGGGCATGTCGCAACCTCTAAAACAATTAGGAGAATATGAGGGAGCGAATTTAGCTATTCTAGCTGGTACCATGTACCATCGCATTAAAACTTTATAATTCATTTCTACAGCAAAACAGTTAGGAAAGGAAATTTTGGTGGCTAACCATATATTAGACCAATCTTTATCATCCAGTTTTTGATTAATATCCTGTGCCCATTTAATAGCATATGAGGGTAGAGTTTCTCCTGAAGTCACATTACATTGGTGATATAATAGTGAGATAAGACCTCTGATGTGCGGGTCGCTCATACAGATACGTTCAAATTGAGTCATTTGATTGAGAGTAGAACCTGTATTAAGTAGTGGTTCATAAAAATTTTTAATCTGTAGATAGCGAAATATTTCTTTTTTAGGTAAACCGTAAGTTTCACATAATACAGGAAAGGCATGAATATTAGATGCGGATGATAGATTACATAAACGGGTAAGATTTACCATGGACCATGCAGAGAATGATCTTGGAAATTTCCAAGCAGGATAAAAGGCTGGATTATGGAGAAATGAAAGCAGAGGATTATGTGGAGATTTAAGATTATGTTTGAATTTATCCCAAATAGTCAATGTATGTTTTGTTATTGGATTAGTAAGGTGGATCCTATCAGCAGGGTTTAGCCATAACATATTTGCCACTGAGATAGGATCACTGTCTACCGATTCAACAGCAACCCAAAGGGGTGTTTCAACCATAGCGTGATATTTGGGTAGAAGTGCAATTTGCGCAGCATTATAATAAGAAGAAAAATTGGGTATCTCCAAACCCCCATTCAGTTTATTCAAATACAATGTAGATTTAGATATGCGAGGTTTGGTGTTACCCCAAATAAATGATATAACTCTACGTTGAGTAAGTCTTAGAAAATAGGATGGTATTGGTATTGGAAGTACCCTAATTAAATATAGAAATTTTGGTAGTATTGACATCTTAATAGCGTTAATCCTTCCCAACCAGGATAACGGAAGAGAAGCCCATTGTTTCATGAGAGCAGTAATTTGTTTTAGAAGAGGCAAGTAGTTAACTGCAAAAAGATCTTTAAGGGAAGTTGTGATTTGTATTCCCAAATATGGGAGTTGTTTCGGAACCCAGTTGAAAGGTAAGGAAGTTTGGACTTGTTGAAGTTCAGTTTGTGATAAAGAGATATTTAACGCATTTGATTTTGTAGGGTTGATGTATAGACCTGAGATTTGGGCGAAGTTTTCAAGTGTGAGTAATAAATTAGGGGTAGATATATGTTGACGTGACAAAAATACGAGAATATCGTCTGCGAAGAGACATAATTTATGATGGTGACCACCTAATTCAATACCTTTTTATATCGGGGGTATTTCTAATTAATTGCGCTAAAGGTTCAATTAATAAGGCAAAATGTAATGGGGAAAGGGGGCAACCTTGTCTGGTACCTCTTTTGATGTCAAACATTGTTGACTTATAACCGGAATATTTAATATATGCTCTGGGATTATTGTATAAAGAGGAAATCCAGGATAGAAAGTGATCACCAAAACCCCATTTTTGGAGAGTATATTCCATGTGTGGCCATGTGACAGAGTCATATGCTTTCCTTATATCTGGAGACACCAGGCAAGCTGGGATCTGTCTAGATTTAGCTGCATGGATAAGTAAAAGTGTACGTCTGATATTATCACCTGCCTGGCGTTTTGGCATGAAGCCTGTCTGATCTTTATGAATTAGATGTCCTATAATAGAATTTAGTCTGGTGGCCATGATTTTAGCCAATAGTTTTATATCTAGATTAAGAAGAGATATAGGACGGTAATTAGTCCAAGAGGTAGAATCAGAGTGTGGTTTGGGAATCATTGCTATAATAGAAGTAAGCGTTTCTGTTCTAAAGGAATGCCCTTCAAGAATCGAATTAAAGGCTTTGGTTAAGACTGGTGTTAAGATGTGTGCATACTGTCTATAATAAGCTGCTGAAAAGCCATCTGGGCCTGGTCTCTTACGTAATTTTAAGGATTTTATAGCTTTCAACACTTCATTGTCAGTAATCGTGTTTTCTAGCTGATCTCTCTGCAGCTGGTCGAGCCCCCATATGTAGACCAAGTATCATTAGACTAAAGTTAGAGTATAGGATATGGGAGCATCTCAGGAGAGTATATAATACTCCCTGAGAGGATCCTGGACCACCCGCAGAGTCCCCCATAGAAAAAATAGAGGGTCTCTGTAGGTGGTAAAAAAGGGCAGCAAAAAATTCCTATGGGATTAACAACACCGGAGGACCACAGGAATTATTAGAATATTAATATATTATTAAATAACTAATAGTTTTATTACCATTTTTTACCTTTTTATTTATTTATTTATTTTTTAACAAAAAAAAAAAAGGTAGAGTAAAGAGGAAAAAGAGAAATGGGAAAAAAAAAATCAACAAAAAAAAATAAAAAATCATTTTACTCAATTTTTCCCCTTTCCCTTCCCCCTCCCCTCACACACTAATATCATAACTAAACCATATAGTCAGAGCTCATTTTATTCATGAGCTTAACACTTAAAGGAAATTAACCAGCATAAGAAGCTGGGAATCTGAAGAAAGTATGAGGAATTTGTGTGAACTGGAAAGTCAGTCCATTGAGTCCACAATGGTGGGAGGTGAATGTTCATAACGACCACGCTTGCTGAGATTTTGATATGACGAGGATGCAGAACTGGATCCTGTGGCTTTATTTTGCTGTGATGATCGAGAGATGAAACTTCTGCTGGGCTGGTTCTTTGTCAGGGTTTCTTCAGCTAACCCTATGTCGATTAGGATCGATTGTAAATCTTCTGAGGAGCGACAAACGTATTTGGTTTCCAGATGTGTGAAACGAAGAGAGAAAGGAAATCCCCATTGGTAAGCAATTTGATTGTGCTGAAGTATCTGTAATTGAGGTTTGAGTGCACGTCTCTTAGCCACTGTAAGTGGGGAAAGGTCAGTGAAAAGCTGGTAACTGTGGCCCTGAAAGCTGAGGAGATCTTTACCTCTGGCTGCTGTTAAAAGCTGTTCTTTGGTTCTGTAGTAGTGTAATTTGGTAATGATATCTCTAGGAGGGCCATTGGATTTGCGTGGAGCTAAGGCTCTATGTACTCTGTCAAATTCAAGCCTGTCAATGGGAATTTCAGGTATTAATTCCTGAAACAGCGCTGTGACTGTTGTCTGCAAGTCTAAATAAGATTCAGGGATCCCCCTGATGCGCAAATTCGATCGACGATTTCTATTTTCCTGATCTTCCAAACGTGACTGAAGTGTGAGGTTTTCTTCCTTCAGTGACATAATTTCAGTCATAGAATTGTGAGTGCGTGTATCAATTTCATCCATTCTCAATTCTAGGTCTGCAGTCCTTTGACCCAGCTCTCTAATTTCTCTAGTTAACATATCTGTAATGTGGTCAGAAGTCTGTTTAAGAGCTTTCTGGAGCATATATTCAAACTGTTTGAACATATCAGGCTGTGTTGTAATTTGTGAAACATTTTGGTCACACACTGACTCACCCTTAGAAGCCTGTGTTATTTTGCTGTGAGGCAGAGGCTGTGTCCTGTGTGAGCTGCTGCGCTGTGAGGGAGAGGAAGATGCTGCCATCTCAGACATCAGTCTGTGTATCTTTTCTTTAGAAATACCTTTTTTAAAAGTAGATTTCTGACCTCTTAGGACCATTATTTAGGTTGCTGGCTGAGTTGGGGTGAGCAGTGACCCGTTTTTTGTAAATATTAGTGGCACTGGGACCTGTAGTCCTCCGGTTAACAATCCCATGGAGCGGAGCTCTAAGGAGACATTACCGCCGTCTCAGGCTGCCGCCTCACTGCCCCATGACAAGAATTCTTTGTATTTAGTTTTACAATAAAGATGGTGCTAATTCTCTATGTTTATTGTACTAAACACCATTTTAGGATGCTGTTGCTATATAACCCCCTCCGTCTTGTAGATACCTCTTGCTGTGTACTCCGTGCTCCTGGTCTGTTATGATGCCATTGGTTCATAGATAGGAGGGGCGGGGGGTTTGAGCATATATTATCACTAGAGGAGATGAGGGCGTTACCTGAAGAAGGGGGCCAAGCCTCTGAAACATGTTGTCCTAGCAATTGCATGAAGCTTACAAGAGGAGTCAGCTGCATCATTGTGCATCCCCTCCCCGGCCACGAGTGACGTCAGGCAGCGCCTGCTGGTCCGTGCGAGTGCTTTGCGCGGTGTGTGTTACAAGGAAGCAGGCGGTCTGTGCTTACTAGAATACTTTACCACGCTGCAAGTTGCTGTGAGCTAACTGATCTCTACAGACCAGGAGAGGAGGCTATTATGGAGCTGATTATGCCATTTAACGCTGGATGTTTGTGAGTGCAACCCTCGTTTCTATACACTTATCTTCATCTATTAAACGATAACACACTAGGGCTGGCGTGCGCTCTCTCTTGTTTTTATATATTTTCAACTCCTCCTACAAATACAGGCCGACCTGCGGACATCCTTCCCGTTTATGAAATGTCAGTGTGGCATTACAATAAAGTTTATTTTAAAAAAGAAAGTGCAGCATGTTGTAACGCAGCAGCTGGGGTGAATTGCTGACAAGGCAGCAGCTGGGGGTATACACATGCTGGAGCTATGATGCTTTTGACGGGCACTACTGCTCACCAAACGCAATCAAATAAGAGTCTCTGCTGCAACTTTCCCACAACCATGTGCAATGCACATAGTTGTGATGGGGGTACTAGGGGGTATTTAGGGGGTTAAAACAGGTGGTGAGGAGGTGACATATCACCTTCTGTCTAATACCTTTGAAAAGCAATTCATGTGCGGATTTCTTTTCAGGGGAGTGGCAGGCTTTTACAGTAAGAGACTTCGCAAAAAATTTTGTGTGGATTCCGCACCACATGCAAAGCAAATCACATCCTGTTCATGTGAACCGCTGCGGGTGTGTATATTAAGTTAGCGACACCCCAAAATTGGTTCCCAAAATGCAGTGCAATTTGCAGAATTGGATTGCATGGGTGTGAACACCAATACGGTCTGATTCTGTGGCGGCTAAAAAAAGGGTCCAAAAAAAAAGGGTCCTGCACCATTTTTGTGTGGATTCGGTGCAATTTGAGCCATACAGAATAATGGCTCAACTTGCACTGCTGAAGAATCACATGTGATTTGAACAGGAATGCACTGCAACTCCTGTTCAAACTCGGTTCCCGCACTGCATAGTATGAACCAGAACTCAGAGCAGCAGAAGAGAAGGACATAGGCAAGCATTTGTCAAGTTGAGGGGGGGAGGGGGGGGGGGGGGGGTTGGTCAGTGGACTCACCAGTTTTACAGCCCTTTGTCTCCTCCTATTAAAGTTTTCACCTGCTGCAGCTGCACACACACCTATCTTGCGCCATGCTCTGTGTGTGTGCACAGCAGGGAATCAGGGATTGGTCACTTTACAATGGGGTCTTCAACACCCTGGGATCCTGTGCTGTTCACTCTGAATCCTCCTGTGAGATATTGAATGACACTACAGGATCGGCACAGGCAGCTACAAAGGTGGCACAGTTAACTGTTCACCCAACCCTTAGCCGTGGAGACTGTAAAGGCGGAGCAGCCAACATTCAGCCTTCACTCAGGGAAGCAGCTCAGGAGAGTCAGGATAAGTGACAGCCAGCCCGGGCAGCTGGCGGGCAGAAGTAGAACAGAAGGTGCCGCTGTGGCCACCTGCAGCCGTCCGACTCCTGAGCCCGGCAGCTCCGACACTGCTAGTTGTCACTTGTCCGTGGCTGTGCAGAGACCACACTGCAGTCCTTCCAGCTGACCTCACCTCAGCCCTGCTGCATCCTGCAAGGTCATTTATTTTGGCAGAACCAGCCCTGATGAGGCCCCATGTGCACCTGGGGCCCCGGGCAGTGCCTAGGGGTGCCCACTCAATAAGACTGCCCTGCATACAATGACCTAGTGGGAGGATTGAGGTAAATCCATTTATGCAGGATGGCTTTCCCTATCACGAAAGCAAAAAACCATGAGCAGTTAATTGCAACCTCTGGAAATTTTAGCTCCTGGAACATCTGTCAGGTCAAAAAGTGTCTATTCTGGATTTAGGGACAAATGGTTTACTAGGTGTATGGTAGCAAAACATACCACTGTGATCCAGAATTGTTTGATTTTCCAGAATGCATGGAACAGATCTGTGTCTGTGTCCATATTTCAGATAACTAGAGGAAAAGCTTTAGCCCATGAGGTAAGATCAATGTGGGGATATGTCACCCTCAGCCCTGGTTCACACTGATGCTATGTGGCAAACACACAAGATTCGCTGCTTTTCCCCGCTTCGCACTGCTTAGCAATTGCACGACATCCAAGCGATCTGCTGCGGGTGTCAAGGTTAGAATAACAACACCCTAAAACAGATTGCAAAACGCAGTGCGATTACCAGAATTGTAACCCATGCAATGCGATTCAGGGCGGGAGAAAAAGGGTCCTGCACCCATAATGTATGGCTCAAATTGCACCACACAAACATCGAATGTGATGTGCACAGGAATGCGGTGCAATTTCTATGCATATCACATGCGGTGTTTTGCACACCCCAGTGTGAACCTATTGATCTAAACCATCCTTTGAGTAACTACCTAATATATTTTCCCTTTTCAATGTAGGAACCCTTTATGTTTTTATTGAACTACACAAGTGACTAAAGTGTGCTTGTTTGTTTTGTTTTTTTTTGTTTGTTTTTTAACGTGTGATAATTCGTTTTCAGATTCATTTATATACTCAAGGGTGCCAGATTGACCGGAGAGCTCACCATTTGTCTGCCTTGGAAACTGAGCTTGTCAATCATCCTGAAATCTGCAATAAGGTAAGTAAAAAAAAAAAAAAGCAAGTAAAACACAAAACATGAAAATGTAGTTATAAATTAGTACTATGAAAACATTATAAAGCTGTTTTTATATATAAAGAGCCGGAGAAATAAATATACACTCAGTAACTCTATTTCTGTTAGGCCATGTTCACATGGGCTTTAGCTTGTGTAAGAGCAGTGTATACCACAAGCTTTTGCAAAGCATTTTCAAGTTTTTTTTCAAGCTTCTAGCAGCTTTGTTGAGCATCATTCAGTTTGTTTGAAAGGGTAAACACAGATCTTAATCGGATTGGTGACTGTCACTTTAAACAAGCAGTTGCAGGGTTCACTAATCTTCAGCACTACTGTAGATGAAGCTTGTTGAAAGCCGCCTGAAGCTTGCTAACAACTTCAGACATACCAAGTCTCCCGCATCTCTGCGGCGGCTCCCGCACACCCGCAAGCGCCTCGCGATCTCCCAGGAATGATCGGTGCGGCAGGAGGGACAGTGAACACCAATCTCCCTGTATAGATTTTTAGCTGACAGCCATTTCTCCTTCTCTCCCTCCCATGTCTGTTGGCTAAAAAATCTATACAAGCAGATCGGTGTTTACAGCTGTTCCCCGGAGCACCGATCATTCCCAGCTGTTCTTTGTGCTCCTCCCTCCGCCCCTCCTGTCCTCCTCCGCCCTCCCCGTCCTCCTCCCCCACCCCCCTCGTCCCCCTCCTCCGCCCCCCTTGTCCCCAGCAGCCGGCTCCCCTCCTCTCTCGCCGGCTGCAGGGGGAATCTGTCAGGAATTGAACACAGTGAGCGAGATCCTGTGATAACTGAGCAGAGTAAACTGTTTACTCTGCTCAGTTTATGAATGAACAGGAGCCTCTGTCTCTTGTTCATTCATCTTCAGTGCTGAGAAAGGGACTGGGGAATCTGTATTATTAGTACTTTCTCTGTCTCAAAGGGGAGATGTCAGGGGTCTGTTTAGATCCCGGATATCTCACCAAAGCCCCCAAAAAATGTTTAAAAAATTCTAAAAACGTAAAGTGTA
Source organism: Aquarana catesbeiana (assembly GCF_042186555.1). Taxonomy (NCBI): domain Eukaryota; kingdom Metazoa; phylum Chordata; class Amphibia; order Anura; family Ranidae; genus Aquarana; species Aquarana catesbeiana. Next base: position 154,418,256 of record NC_133336.1, read on the forward strand.
AAGAAATTTAAAAAATTAATTAAAAACTACTGACACCACTCTCCCCTGCCCTATCAACACTGTCTACTGCCCCAACCCCCTCCCCAAAGAGCATTGTGAAAAAAATTTAAAACAAAGTAAATTGTAAAAAAATCAATACGTAAAAGTACCTCCCTGAAATGAGTTTGCCACCTCTCTGAAATGAGTTTTTGCAGGTTAGGATGTCTGCAACTTGTTTAAAGCTGAACTCCAGCTTTTGATCTACTTTACACAGTTGGTTTGGGCCAGCTTGGCCCAAACTCTGTCCCTCACTAACATGTGAGGCCGCTGGATGTGCAGTAAAAACTGTATGTAGCTGAGGCTACATACAGCATACCGCACTGTGTTCCAGGTTGGAGCCGAGACTTTGTCTCATACAGAGAACACAGTAGAGTCTATATGATCGGTGCTCAGCTCAGCTATTCAGAGAAAGCCATGTATACTGGCAATGAATACACAGCTTCCTCTGATTGGCTGAGTCAGAGAGGCGGGCTGATGTCAAAACCTCTGACTCAAAGGAAGCTGTGTATTCATTGCTAGAATACATCACTTTCTCTGAACGACTGAGCACTCTGAGGCTCTACTGTGTTCTGGGTATGAGACAGGAAGTCTTGGCTAGATTTCAGCTTTAAAGTAACATTACAACATTAAGATTTTTGCATAACCCAAGCTAGTAATGTTTTCTTTAAAGCTGAACTCCAGGCTGAAGCTACTAATTTTACCGAGTTCTCCTCCTACCATAGCTCAGTCCGTAACACTTTTCTTTAAATTGCCACTCTTCAAATTTACTTTTTACTACCGCTGCACCCCAAATCTTTTATTTCATTCTTAATTCTGTATGAGAAAAGACAATGAGAATATGGTCACTGTGGATGGTGCCCCCATTCATATAATTGCTAGAGTAATGTGTTAAGCAATTTGATTTCAAATTATAACCTTAAAAAAAATTTTTGTATCTGTAGTTATTGCAGTGTTTGGAATCCGAGGACTCTTATCTAGAAGCTTACATGGAATGGAGACATCTAGAAACAGTGTACTGGCAATGGATGGTAATGATTTTGCTAATTATTTGTGCTACTTTAAAATGTGCTTTATCAATGTGAAAATAGAATTGGAAAAATCGGAATCGCGCTAAAAAGGACTCGTGGTCATGCATATGATCACCAATCCACAATATTCCTAAATTATGTGAATTAAACAAAATAAGCAAAATTATAAAAATAATGACTAAGTGACAGTCCATCAAATATACATTGCTTATGTGAAATAATAATAATGAACAAAAGTCCTTGTGCATGAAGTAAATATAAATCACCCATGTGATAAATAAAAGTCCATGTGAACTATAATTCCTGCTGTATATAGACAAGAGTGCTTGATCCACCACCGTAGGTAAAAAGTGGCCGCTTACCAGAATCTCATGATCCCCCACTACAGAGGATCAGAGAAAGCTGTTTAAAGGGATGATAATCCGGATCACAACCATTGAACCAGGAGCCTTGGAATATGATAGCACATCAAAGACCTTAATGCCGTAGTGTAGCTATTCAAACTGACAGGTAATGGGACACCAACCCGCAGCAGAGTGGATGTAATCATGAAAAATAGAAAGGCTCCAATAGTGTAAAACCTTTAACTTTTATTAAAATATGTAAACAAAACAGAATGCACTCACATGCTGATGGTATAAAGTAAGCGCCTAAAAAAATCTGGAGCACCGGCCGGAAGCTCACAGACAACCCATCCTACTGGCAACCGCAGCAGGGATGAGAGGTGACGCGAACACATCGCTCTGCCCTACGTGGCATTTCGTAATAGTTACATTGTCCAGGGGCTTTATCAATGTGCTTAGTGCTGTCTTTAATAACACAGAAGCCAACATATTGCTAAAAATACGAATGGAGGGTGTGTATATAAAATGAATAAAAATAAAGCTGAGGGGACAGCCCAGGCACATGACTTGCCCTTACTTCAATCATACAGTTTTCCGTGTTGTGTTAAACAGGGAGAACTCAGTTACAACCTGCAGGCTCCACACTGCAGGATGTGTTCCATGAATTGACTGCAAAATGCAGACCATGATGGGGATTAACATATCAGTTTATGCCTGAGATCGGGCAGTGATATTTGCTCCTTGTTATAAGTGAACTTAGCCATTCTCTAGGATAGTTCACTTGAGAGATTGCCCTTTCAACCTGCAGGAAACACAAGACCTAAAGAGTTCACAAGCCACCTACTTGCTCCCCTTTGTTCAGTTCTGTTTGTTTCCCCATGTAGATTTCTGCATTTGGCAGAGACTCCCCTCCTATAACCATGTAAGTGGGACTTGTGGTTTAAAAGTTGTTGCTTTCAGTGTGACTGCAGCTCTTCTAAGGTTATGGCTGAAGTATTTTCACATTACATTATCACCCTGTGCTAACTTGACATAGAGAGTGTGACATAATTTGAGGTGTGAAGGAGTGTTTTTTGAATCCACACTGATCTTTCTGGTAGTCAACCAATTGTTCTATATCAAAGTTTTATTAGATAGTGGGTTTTCACTATATTTTCTGCTGCTTACCTTTTTCTCATGGGAGTTTCCTTATTGAATTCTGGTTAACTCCCACCTAGGTGTGCCTGGCCTACAGGTGCATAGCCTAGTTCAGATCTCCAGCTAGTCTTCTGTGTCTCTACCATATGGGCTATTGTTAGCATTTTAAGAAAGGAAGAAGGAAAAATATAACTTTCTCTTTGATGCTTTGACTTTATCCCACCTGGTGGCATCATACAGCTATTCATATACAGATTACATTTCAGCTGATTCCTGTTAAATCGGCTGAAATTCATGGCACAGGTGGCCCCGTCAGTACCACCTGGCTCAACAAAAGTCATTATAAAAATTGACTGAGCTAGGTGGAAAAATCTTGGCTGAATAGTGACTGCATCTTATCAGATACAGCCTCTGTTCTGGGTATTCAGGCAGCTGCTACATAGTTAAATAGTTATATAATTGGTAAGGTTGAATATAGACACAATACAGATCAGGGCAATGGGATAGTTGAGTTTTTCCTTGTCAAAAGAAGTTTATTGAGTATACAATGTTATAAAGATACATAAAGTAAGTTTACAAGGATCTATAAAGTAAGCTCATTGTTTTACAGTAGGGTTTATATAGGTAAATATCATGAAATTTCCTTGTCAAAAGAAGTTTATTGAGTATACAATGTTATAAAGATACATAAAGATACATAAAGTAAGTTTACAAGGATCTATAAAGTAAGCTCATTGTTTTACAGTAGGGTTTATATAGGTAAATATCATGAAATTTCAAATATTAAACATTGGGTTCACGTAAACCTAAATTAAAGATATATATCATTTCCTTAGTTACTTTTGTAGGTATTTAAAAGATTTATACCTACTATACATATTGTTAACAAGTAGAGTGTATATAGGTCAAATAAATTCTGATAATGAGCTTTAATCGTAAGGTGGAGAAAAGGAAAGCGAAAGAAGAAAAAGGGTTGAAAGGTAGAGGTATGGTCCACAAGGTTGTCCCGCTCGTCAGTTTATTATTCTTTTTAGTTCTCTTTGAAGCCTTAGAATGGGTGTCTCTGTAAGTCATTTAATCTGTTACCATGGCAACAGGACAGAGTCATTGAAATTTGACAGGAACTGTTGTTTTATCCAAGGATGCCAAAGTTTTTCAAATTTTGGAATTTGATTTTGATCGATGGCTACCATCTTAGCATGGGACATTGTATTATTCATTCTGTGAATTGTTTCTGCTAGTACCAATGTAGGAGATTTCCATGCCTTGGCCACTGTTTGTTTTGCAGCCGTTATTAGTTGGATCATAAGTTTGAATTGAGAGAGTGTTAACCATTCCGGTTTTAGATTAAGTAAAGTTAAATATGGATCTGGTTGTATTATTTTTTTAAATATTTTAGATGCAATCACGAAGACTTCCTTCCAGAAGGTTTGGATTACTGGGCACGTCCACCATATGTGTAAATATGTGCCTATTTCTGGGCATCCTCGAAAACAAAGAGTTGAGGTATTAGGTGAATATTTTGCCACTCTAGCGGGTACAAGGTACCAGCGAGTTAGGACTTTATAATTTGTCTCCAGTGCTAAGATGTTGGGTGAAGATGACTTAGATGTGAGCCATATATTAGACCAGTCCGTGTCTTCTAAAGTTCGTCCCAGGTCCTCCTCCCACCTCTGAACGTAAGAGGGTCTATTAAGATTTGCTACTTCATATAATTGATTATAAAGTGATGAAATTGTACCTTTAGCAAATGGATCTTTTGTACAGATTGATTCAAAAATGGATAATTGGGATAATGGTGTATCCCCCTTTAGGAATGGTGTATAGAAATTTTTGATTTGGAGATATCTAAATATCTCAGAGTTTGGTAGATCATATTTTTCTCTAAGCGATGGGAATGAAAGGAATGATTTAGATGCTATGAAGTCATTTAGTGTCTGAATGCCTGATGTTGTCCAAGCTTTAAAAGAATTTGGGTAGATCCATGCCGGATAAAAGGCCGGATTTCTGATAAAAGAAAGGAGAGGATTGTGTGGAGATTGTAACTGATATTTGGTTTTTAGTTTATCCCAGAGAGATAAGAAGTGTTTAGTTATGGGATTATGAATTTTAAAGCGGTCTTTAGGATCAAGCCATAATAAATTTGATATTAATAGAGGGTCATTTTCTGAAGCCTCTATAAATACCCATAATGGGATTTCCTGTTTTGCATGGTATTTGGACAGACTGGCCAAATGTGCTGCTCTGTAGTAGTTAGTAAAATTAGGATATCCCAGGCCTCCTTTATTTTTGGGAAGATGTAGTGTGTGTATAGGTATACGTGGTTTAGAAGAGCCCCATATAAACAAAGTTGCTCTTTTTTGTACTATTCTCAAAAAATAGGAAGGAATTGGAATAGGGAGGACTCTGAATAGATAAAGCAATTTGGGTAGAATAGTCATTTTGATTGCATTAATCTTCCCTATCCAGGATAAAGGAAGTTGCGACCATTGTTTTATTAGATTTGTGATCTGTCTTAATACAGGAGGATAATTGGTTGAGAATAAGTCAGAATGAGATGCTGTTAAATGAATTCCAAGATATGGGATTGATTTTTCTGCCCATGTGAATGGGAGTGCAGCCCTAGCCGGGATCAATTCCATGTTTGTGAGTGAAATATTAAGCACTAGGCATTTCTTAGGATTAATCATAAGGCCGGATAGGGCTGCAAATCCATCAACAGCTGGTATTAAGTTAGGACCAGAGACCTGAGGTGATGATAGAAAAAGTAATATATCGTCTGCAAATATACATAATTTGTGTGTAATACCTCCTACTTCAATACCAGTTATAGTTTGGTTTGTTCTGATGTATTGGGCCATGGGTTCGAGTATAAGGGCAAATAATAAGGGAGATAATGGGCAACCCTGTCGGGTACCTCTTTCGATATTAAAGGCTTCAGATTTGTATCCAGCATATTTTATATAGGCTTTGGGTTTATTATATAATGCTTTGATCCATGTTAAAAAGTGGGGTCCAAAACCCCATTTTTGTAATGAATATTGCATATATTGCCAGGATACTGTGTCAAATGCCCTCTTAATATCGAGAGATAGAAAACATAAAGGGATTTTCCGTTTTTTAGCAATATGTGCCAATAACACTGCCCTGCGTATATTATCGCCTGCCTGTCTATTTGGCATGAAGCCTACTTGATCTCTATGTATTAATTTTCCTATAATGCTATTGAGGCGTTTTGCTATTATTTTTGCTAATAATTTAATATCGAGGTTTAACAGAGAGATAGGCCGATAATTCACACAGGAAGTATCATCAGAAAGGGGTTTTGGGATCATACAAACAATTGTCATTAGTGTTTCTTGCCGAAAAGAATGTCCATCTAGAAGTTTGTTAAAAGTTTCAGTGAGAATGGGAGAGAGTATTTCTGAGAATGTTTTATAGTATAAAGCCGAGTAGCCGTCTGGGCCTGGTCTTTTGTTAAGTTTTAGGTCTTTTATGGCGTTAGCAACTTCATCTATAGTTATAGGCTCATCCAAACTGCTTTTTTGATTCTGAGATAACTCAGGTAAGGTTATTTTTGAGAAGAAGGATTCAGCTTCTGTAGGATTAAATTCATTGTTTGTCTTGTATAAAGTTGCGAGATGTGAGTGAAATTTATGGACTATTTTAACTGGATTACAAGTGTAAACATTTTTTGATAATTTCAAACGTATTGGTTTGAAAGATTTGTTAGTTGAATTTAATGCCCGAGCCAAATATGTACCTGGTTTGTTTGTATTCATGTAGAAATTGTGTTTTTGGAGCGTTTGAGGGATTTATCAACTGACTCAGTGAGAAATAGATCGTATTCCAATCTAGATTTTTCCAGATGAGATTTTGTACTCTGAGATGGATTATCTTGAAATGATATGTAGGCTGCATTAAAATTGAGTTCTAGTTTTTTTGCTAGATTTTTGCGTTCCCGTTTAAATAGTGCCATTTGTCGTTGTATTGTACCACGCAAGACAGGCTTATGAGCTTCCCACAGTGTTATTGGGGAGATGTCTGTTGTGTTATTAATTGATATGTATTCCTTTAAAGCTTGTTCAATGGCCATCTGATGTAGTGGGTGTTTGAGCATTATGTCCGGTAAGTACCACGTTGGGTCATGCGCTTTTGGTATGGCTGAGGCTATAGTAGTGTATACTGCATTATGGTCAGACCACGGAATCGGAATTATATCTGATGCAATAATTTCTGGTATCATTCCTATTGTTAGAAAAATATGATCTATTCTGGTGAAGGTTTGATGAGGGTGCGAGAAATAAGTGAATTTCTTTTTCATTGGGTTACTTTCTCTCCATGAATCTACCAGATTGTATTTGGAAAGAAGTTGAGAAAAAGGTAATCTAGAGGTTATTTTGGATGGTGTAAAAGGTGATTTATCTAGAAATGGGAGGAGGACCTGGTTCGAATCCCCACACATTATCACTGTTCCTATTTTGTGTGTATTAATCACTTGTAATATATGTGAGAGGAATGGTGTAGGTTGTTTGTTAGGAGCGTAGTAGGAAATCACTGTGATTGCTGTATCCATTATATAACCCATGAGTATCAGGTATCTACCTTCTGGGTCTTTAATTTCTGATGATAAGGTGAATGGTGTGGATCGGGGAAATGCAATTAGAGTTCCCCTTTGCTTGGTACAGGCAGAAGCCGTGTAAATTTGTTGATAAAAAGGAGAAATATATTTTGGAGTAGAATCTTTGGTGAAGTGTGTTTCTTGGAGGCATACTATGTGAGCCTTCTTGTTATGGAAAGTACGGAAAGCTTTGGTCCTTTTTTGAGGGACATTTATTCCCTGAACATTCAGGGAAAGTATATTCAGTGGTGCCATGGCAATAGATCAAATAGTTTTGACTTACTTTTTGTTATGCAGAGCTGACTGCGCAGATCAACCTGTGTGGACTGAAGAGATGAATAGATAGAAAAGAAACCAGTGAATTCTGGAGTAAAGAGTAAACAAAAAACATATGAGATTAGATGATACATTGTATAAATTATTTTTTGCAAGTAATCACAATTTACCTGTGAAAGAGAATAAATATCTCTCTCAGGGGAATAAGTGCCTTCGTCACACTCCCACATAATATGGTTGGGAGAATGAGGAGGGCTAATGGGGGTACACGGATCTTCCGCTTACAGGAGAGAAGTGCTATGTCAAAAGACATCAAAATGATGTTTCATTAATTGGAGTGCAGAATATAGTTTTTGTTGAAATTATTTATTCCAGGGTGGTTGTATATGGTTAGTCTTGCCCTAGGCTAAATAATTCAGTTAGAAAGGTACTGTTAATAACTTTGGTATTGATGAAGATAGTTTGAATTATTTTGGGATTTTAACCCTTTTAGAGTAAACAATTACATATTTTATTCATGTGTAACTGTTTAGATATGTTAACTCATAAAATTGAGGTTGTATTGCTTCAGATTAGAATAAACAAAAACATAATTCTAGGAACTAGTTAGGTAATAATATATTTGTTTTAAGAAAAGAAAGAAAAAGCTTCCATTACTTCTGGATTATTGAACATATTTGTCCTAAAAAGTAATAAATCTATTGTTATTACCTGATAATATATAACTGAACAAGAATTTCCTTATTTCACTTATATATTCTAAGGCTATATGAATCAGAAGTAATAAGAAATATAACTGGAATGTAACATGATCCCACACAGTGTGTGACTATCAGAATGCAGTTACATTCAGTTATAAATACAGGTTTTTTATAGAGAACCATCTCTTCGTATAATAAATGAAGAGATATCAGGAATTAGGATGTCAGTCCATTGAATCTTCTTGGTCCATGGATGATGTGGCATAACGGCCTCTTTTGTGAGAATGATGATTCCCATTTTGTTCTGAAATTTTCTGGGTGCTGCCTGAAGGTGAAGATGACGCCATTCTTCTGCGTGTGGGAGTGTTGCTGCTTGTGGGTTCTGTCAGATTTAATTTTAAAAGGGTTTGTTGTAGTTCATCTGCTGATCTGCTTCTGTAAATTGTACCTTGGTAGTTAAATCTGACTGAAAAGGAGAAGCCCCATTGATACATAATGTTGTGGCGTTGCAGTTCCATTAGTTGGGGTTTCATGGATCGTCTTTTAGTAATAGTAAGTTGGGATAGGTCAGCAAAAATTTGATAATTGTGTCCTTGAAAATTAAGTTCCTTTTTTTCTCTTGCAGCAATTAGTATTTGTTCTTTCGTTCTGTAATAATGAAATTTTGTGATTATATCACGTGGGGGTCCATCTTTCTTTTTGGCTGTGAGGGCTCTGTGTACTCTGTCCAGTTCTAAACGTTCAATAGGGATATCTGGCTTTAGTTCTTGTAATAGAGCAGTAATAGTAGATTGCAGGTCTGTCACAGTTTCAGGTATTCCCCTTATGCGTAAGTTTGAACGTCTGGCTCTATTTTCGTAATCTTCGAGCTTAGTTTGAAGTATTAAATTCTCTTTTTTTAATTGTTCCAATTCTGTTATATTTTCTTGGGTTGTAATTTCAATTTCATCCATTTTTATTTCTAAGGCTGCGGTGCGGTTTCCCAGCTCTCTTATTTTTTTGGTTAGGCTTTTTGTTATTTGGTCTGAGGTTTGTTTTAAAGCCTTATGAAGCATCTTTTCAAATTGTAATAATATTACTGGGGATACTGAGGAGGCTTGTGGAGAAGTTTGTGAGAGGATTTGTTCTGTATCTGACTCAAATGGAGAGTCTTGCTGTGACATTTTCTGTCTGTGAGAGCGCCCTGATGCTGTATCTTGTGAGGTGACTGGAGCTGCTTCAGCTGCAGTGAGTGCCTGTGAGCTCTTTGTGAGGTGATTTTTATTTCTGCCACGGTTTCCTCCCAGTACCATATTTCCTGCCCAAACTTTCACAGTTTGTTCCCTGGGGCAAAAAGGTTCAAATGGATACCTTTTGAGCCTGCAGGCTCCGCTTTGTCCTTCTCTTCTCTCCTCAGCGGTGTGGAGCTCTAACAATGCATGTCTGCTCCGCTAGGCTCCGCCTCCTGCCTCCTCGGGATAGTTGAGTTTTTAACCTACTCCTGTATCTGGGCATGTGTGGCAGACATGGAGGTCTCTGTGTTGAGCCACCTGGGGATGGTACGGGCAGGAGAAATGTCAAGATGTAAGAGACAAAAGTACTAAAAAGGTATAAAAATGTATAAATTATATGTAAGAAGTAAATACAAAGTGATATTAACAATAAACATCTAAAAACATGAATGGGACACATGATTAGAACATAACAGCTGCTAAATGTTGAGACACACAAGATTCTAGACATAAAGTCTAATATGGGTAGTGGTCGCAACAAATCCCAACATGTTTCGGAAACAAAGGCCAAAAAGGCTAGATTGATATGTTCATTTCCTTCCTTAGGGTTTAAATGGACACATGCTGATATAGTTCTACTGGAGATATATATATATATATATATATATATGTGTGTTTGAATAAATAAAAGTTATGTATTAACTAGTAAACAGGTATAACTTGGTGCAATAATTTCAACATGGCAGAAAAAAAAGCAAACATTTGCAATATATGGTACTCACAGGTCATGTGCTCCTTTTAAGAGTGCACAGCCCCGTTGGAATAGATGATACTTCACGCCTCAAAAAATGCTAAGTCGCATAGCAAGATTCAATGGAGAAAATAGGAGGCAGCAGACAAATATTCACCACAGTAGGTCTTTTAAGGGGTTCCCAAACAGCATTTATTATGAGAGTATGTGAGTGGCTGGAACGGGCATCTTCCCCGCAGGGGTGTGGCAGATCAGGGCACACGGGGATAGCCAAAAAGCGGGATGCCTGCCAGAATGAAATTAGATGGAAGAGGGGTGTAAATAAGCCAGAAGAGGAAAAAAGTGTATGTATAAAAAGCAGAAGTCAATCTGCCAGATTAGACTTCAAACAGTAGAAATGTATAAAGAGTAGGCAAAATGGTATGCAAGGAAAACCTGCAGTTGTTCATAGATTCAGTATTAAGCAGAAAGTGCAGGCAAAGGAGAGATAACATTGGTGACCCCTGCAGCGTAGAAATATGCTGCATGCCCCCAATAGTGCACTGATCTAGGATTACATTTATCAAATAGAAAAGGCAATATAGGGGGTAAAGAAGTATAAGCAGATGGATAAAAGGTCGACTCATGAAAATGCATCTCATACCTTAGACCACCAAAACTCTCCAAATGAGAGGGGTAGAACAGATGTCCTGGCTGTGCAGCAAGTGGTTTGTTGCAACATGCCAGGTATATATGGAGGATATAGTGAGGGTGGCTAGACTAATAATCCCACCAATGCTATACACCTGCACTGAGGGCTGACAGGTGAACCGAGCGAGCCCCAAACAGGTGGTGCACCCGGACATCTGCAGCTTAATTGCGGAGCAGTAACGATCCTGGATAGGCGGTCCCTCGGCCGAAGCGGCGCCCGGCGTCACCGCGTGATGTAGGCGGTGACGTCAGGCGTCGACACACAAAGAGGGCCGCAACTACTGGCAAGATGGCCAAAAGCAAGTGTGCATGTACAGGACAACTTAATGCCCTGACAATTGCGCAGAGTGTTGCGGCCCAAGGGGGATGATGCCTCCAGACTCAGAATAAAGGTCTGGAGGCCCCCGTGTGTCGGGGTGCTCCGATGAGCCACAACCCAACGGGGTATGCCCGCTTTGAATATTCCAGCCAAAGATTGTATGCTTGAGACGGCCCGTAGACAGAATTTGAATATCAGCGATGAAGCACGAAAATGAGGCATGAGGTCATCATCTTTACATCATAGTATAAGGGTGCTGAGAAAACAAAAAGAAAAAGAGGAACCCATCTAGTAGGGGTGGTGAGGGTTGTGCAGGTAGGCCTCGACAGTTGGTGGTAATAGGGGATTCTATTAACAGAAAGAATAATTTGTTGCCAGGATCACCTCAACAGAATGGTATGCTGTCTCCCTGGTGCCAGGGTTCGGCATGTGGTGGACCGGGTTGATAAATCACTGGGAGGGGCTGGGCATGACCCAGCTGTCTTGGTCCATGTTGCAACCAATGACAAGATATGGAAGGTGGAGGCTCCTCAAAAACCTATTTAGAGAACTAGGCTGCAAGTTAAAGGGAAGGACCTCCAGGGTGATAGTCTCTGAAATATTGCCTGTGCCATGTACAACACATGAAAGATTAAAGAGCTAAATGCATGGCTAAAGACCTGGTGTAAGAAGGAAAGATTTGGGTTTCTAGAGCACTGGGCTGACGTTTCATTGGGGTACAACCTATATGCTAAAGATGGTTTGCACCTAAATGGAAGGCTGAAGGAGTATTTAAACGAAGATTGAGAAGGGGAGGGTGAATTATGATTTAATTGGTATTGCTGAATCTTGGCTTCATTCTCCATATCACTGGGTTATGCTCTCTTTCAGAAAGACAGGATAAAATGGAGGGATGGTGGTGTCTGTCTCTACAGTGCCTTAAAAAAGTATTCCAACCCCTTGAAATTTTCCACATTTTGTCATGTAACAACCTAAAAAGTAAATGTATATTATTGGGATTTTAAGTGATAGACCAACCAAGTGGCACATAATTGTGAAGTGGAAGGAAAATGATAAATGGTTTTCAAAATCTTTTACAAATAAATATGTGAAAAGTGTGGCGTGCATTTGTATTCAGCCCCCCTAAGTCAATGTTTTGTAGAACCACCTTTAGCTGAAATTACAGCTGCAAGTCTTTTTGGGGCTTTCTCTACCAGCTTTGCACATCTAGAGTGAAATGTTTGCCCATCCTTCTTTTCAAAATAGCTCAAGCCCTGTCAGATTGAATGGAGAGCGTCTGCGAACAGCAATTTTCAAGTCTTGCCATGGATTTTCAATTAGATTTAGATCTGGAATTTGACTAGACCATTCTAACACATGAATATGCTTTGATCTTGTCAGAAACCATGAACCAGACCGACACAGAAGTACAGTAAAATCACACTAGTTTATTAATAAAAATAAAAAGGTAAATAGAGTAACTGCAGTCAAAGCATAGCCAGAGTCCAGTAACTGGATCGGGTAATCAGCCAAGCCAGAGTTCAGTAACCAGATCGGGTAAAAAGCCAAACCAGAAGTCAGGGATCCAAGTCGAGGAACAGCAAGCAGGATAGGGAGCCAGAAGGGATGTCAGCAAAGCCAGTCTTTAAACAGGAACGCAGGAGATGGTTTCTTGTGATGTGACCAAGGCGAAGGCAGGAATGAAGTGAGCTGGAGGTCGTTAAGTAGGTGGGACTGACGAGCAGATCCACAACAGCTGGTTAACTGTGGAGAGAGATGAAAGCTGGCAATTAGCCGACAGCTGAGCGGTCAACTCAGAGAAGGAAGGGCTGAGCCAGCCCTGACTGTACCCCCCTCCTCAACGATCGCTCCCCCTTGGAGGACCACCGGGCTTGAGGGGAAAACGTCTATGGAAATCAGAGGAGGGCAGGAGCATGTACATCCGAGGATGAGACCCAGGAACGTTCCACCGGACCGTACCCCTTCCAGTGCACCAGGTACTGTATGCGCAATGGATTGTACCTCATTCTCCTCATGGTTCTCAACCTATATAGGGTGAGGACGTGGCACCGAGGTGGTAAAGCGGTTGCAGACCAAAGGTTTCAGTAAGGAGACATGAAACACATTTGAGATGCGCATACTAGGTGGAAGGTCCAACGTGTAAGCCACTGGGTTAATCCTGCGAAGGATACGGAAAGGCCCAATAAACCGAGGTGCGAACTTCAGTGAGGGAACACGAAGTTGGAGGTTGCGAGATGACAGCCAGACCCTGTCCCCAACCTGGTAGGAAGGCGCAGGCAGGCGTCTGCGGTCAGCATGGAGTCTGTACCTATCATTTAGCATGACGTAAAGCCTCCTGGACTTGTGCCCAAGTGGAAAGAAGACCACAGGGATGCTCCTCTAGTGCAGGAATACTCTGCGGAACAAATGAGTCAGGCAACATGAAAGGTTGGAAACCATAATAATTTGCCATAAACGGAGACAATCGGGAAGCAGAATTCAAGGCACTGTTGTGAGCAAACTCTGCCCATGGTAATAGGTCTGACCAATTGTTGTTATGGTCAGAAATATAGCAACATAGGAATTGCTCCAAGGACTGATTGGCTCGTTCTGCAGCCCCATTAGACTGCGGGTGATACGCAGAGGAGAAAGCAAGCTGAATTCTCAGCTGTGCACAAAAGGCTCGCCAGAACCGGGACACAAACTGACTACCCCTGTCCGAGACAATCACCTTGGGTAGCCCACGTAAGCATAAGATCTCCCGAGCAAAAATGGAAGCCAGTTCCTTAGAAGTGGGTAACTTCTTAAGTGGAATGCAATGACACATCTTTGAGAACCGGTCAACCACCATAAGCATAACTGTGTTGCCTTGGGAGTTGGGCAACTCCACAATGAAATCCATAGACAGGTGGGTCCAGGGCCTCTCTCTATTGCATATGGGTTGTAGGAGGCCCACTGGAAGGTGTTGTGGAGTCTTACTCTGAGCACACACAGAACAGGCAGCTATGAAGGCAGTTACATCAGCACGTTGACTATGCCACCAGAATTGTTGGGAAATGGCCCAAACGAGTTGATTCTTCCCAGGGTGGCCAGCTGCCTTCGAAGAATGGTAAGTCTGGAGCATGGCAGTACGGAGACACTCTGGGACAGTGCGAACCGTAGCCAGAATACGATCAGGAGAAATCGTAGGAACCGGAACCGACTCCAACTTTGAAGTGGAAGAAAATTGTCGTGACAAGGCGTCAGCCCTTACATTTTTAGTACCGGGTAAGAATGAGACAATGTAATTGAAACTTGACAAGAAAAGAGCCCATCGCGCCCTTCTGGGAGAGAGGCGTTTAGCCTCAGACAAGAATGTGAAATTCTTATGGTCAGTAAGAATGAGAACTGGCACAGTGGTACCTTCGAGGAGATGTCTCCATTCTTTCAGGGCTAAAATGATCGCCAACAGCTCTCTGTCACCAATCTCATAATTGCACTCGGCAGGTGACAATTTCTTGGAAAAGTAGCCACAAGGATGCATAGCACTCTGAGGTAGGACGTTGAGACAGAAGGGCGCCAACACCAGTCTCAGAAGCATCAACCTCAAGGATAAAAGGTAACTTAGGATCAGGATGTGCCAACACAGGAGCAGAAACAAAGGCAGCCTTGAGACTTTCAATGGCCTTAATGGACTCTGGAGACCAACTCTGTGGGTTACCGTTCTTTCTGGTCATATCAGCCAGGGGCTTGACCAGAAATGAGAAGTTACGAATAAACTTCCGATAATAGTTGGCAGAACCCAGGAAACGCTGCAGAGGACATAACCCCATGGGTCGAGGCCACTGTAGGACTGTCGAAAGTTTCTCTGGGTCCATCGAAAAACCAGCAGTGGAAATTAACCTGTTCCCGATGGAATTCACACTTCTCCAGTTTACAATAGAGATTGTTCCCTCTTAATTTCTGAAGCACACGACAGACATCTGTGTGGTGGTTCTCCGGGGACTTGGAAAATATGAGGATATCATTGAGATAAACCACTACACATAACTGTAACAAATCTCGGAGTACATAGTTAATAAATTCCTGGAAAACTGCCGGGGCGTTACAAAGGCCAAAAGGCATTACCAGATACTCACAATGGCCTGTTCTGGTATTAAACGCAGTTTTCCACTCCTCACCCTCCTTAATCCTCACGAGATTGTAAGCCCCTCTCAGATCTAGCTTAGTGAAAACCGTTGCTCCCTTGAGGCGGTCAAATAACTCTGTAATCAATGGGATCGGGTAGGCATTCTTAATCGTGAAACGATTGAGACTCCTATAATCAATACAAGGTCTCAGTTCACCGCTCCTCATCTTCACGAAGAAGAAACCAGCACCATCAGGAGACGAGGATTTGCAGATGAAACCCAGAGAAAGTGCGTCTGCAACATACTCTTCCATGGCTTTATCCTCCAAGACCGACAAAGGGTAAACCCGGCCACGAGGGGGAGTAGCACCAGGTTGAAGGTCAATTGCGCAATCATACAGCCGGTGTGGAGGCAAACTACCGGCTTGACCTTTGTCAAAGACATCGCTAAAATCACAGTATTCCTCTGGCAGGGAGGAGAGTGAAGAGGTGCACAGGACCTTGGCTACCTTCCGGAAGCATGTTTCACTGCATTGTGGTGACCAGGAGAGAACCTCATCATGGAGCCAATCAAAAGAGGGGTTGTGCCTCTGTAACCAAGGATAACCAATAACCAGCAGAAACTTAGGAGAGGAAATCACTTGGAATTGGATTATCTCATGGTGAAGAGCACCTACGGCCATGGACAACGGAACCAGCCCCAGAGTCGATTAGAGCCTGTATCTCAATAGACGACTTAGCCCAAGAAAGGGTGACCGAAACCAGAGGCTTATCCTTCTGGATAACTGGGGACGACACAACACCACCTAAGGGTCTGTCAATGACAGGACCTCAAGGTTCGGGTTTTTCCAGGATGGGTAGGACAATACTTCAAAAAGTGACCTGCCTGGCCACAATAAATGCCCAGTCTCTCCCTCCCCCTAAAGGCTCTCTCATCCGCAGAGAGACGCGTGAAGGCCAAATGCATGGGTTCATCTTCACTGACCGACTCGGTACCAGGAAGCATGGGAGGTGAGGGAGGCACGGGTGGGACTGCAAAGCTCGGAGGCAAACGTACAGGAAGCTTCCGCAAGTGCTCCTTAAAAGAAAGTCTTTCTCTGAGTCTGGAGTCAATGAGGATGGCAAACGAGATCAAGCTCTACAGCTCAGCGGGTATATCTCGGGCTGCTACCTCATCCTTGATGGAATCCGAGAGACCATGAGAAAAAGCAGCTTCGAGGGCCTCATTGTTCCAAGCAACCTCTGCTGCCAGAGTACGGAACTCAATGGCGTAGTCGGCAACAGTTCTCGTACTCTGATTGACATGAGGCACTTTGCAGCAGAAGCGGAGCGTGCGGGAACGTCAAATACCCTTTTAAAGTAGGCCACAAACTCAGGGTAACTCAAGACAACAGGTTTTTGTGTCTCCAATAGAGGGTTAGCCCAGGCCAAGGCTCTCTCAGAAAGCAAAGATATCACAAACCCTACTTTGCTTCTGTCCGTGGGAAACGCCTGGGGGAGCATCTCAAAGTATATATCAACTTGATTGAGAAACCCTCTGCATTGAACTGGATCGCCCCCAAATCGCTGGGGAAGCGGGGCGGAACCAGACATACCTCTCATAGAGGTGATATTCAAGGCGGGTGCCTGCACAGAGACTGGCGCAGCAGCAGGGACAGCCTGCAACTCAGATTGTACTGGAGCAGCCACAGGGGGGGATTCCAGGTGAGCCGTGCAACTCAGGAGCGTTTGCAACGCCATGGCAAACTGATCCATGCGGTGATCTTGCTCATCCAATCTGGAAAAAATATTACCAACAAGTGGATTGACTGTATCTTCTGAATTCATGGCCTTCGCCTACTGTCAGAAATCATGAACCAGACCGAGACAGAAGTACAGTTAAATCACACTAGTTTATTAATAAAAATAAAAAGGTAAATAGAGTAAGCGTAGTCAAAGCATAGCCAGAGTCCAGTAACCAGATCGGGTAATCAGCCAAGCCAGAGTTCAGTAACCAGATCGGGTAATCGGCAAAGCCAGAGTTCAGTAACCAGATCGGGTAATCGGCCAAGCCAGAAGTCAGGGATCCAAGTGGAGGAACAGCAAGCAGGATATGGAGCCAGAAGGGATGTCAGCAAAGCCAGTCTTTAAACAGGAACTCAGGAGATGGTTTCTTGTGCTGTGACCAAGGCGAAGGCAGGAATGAAGTGAGCTGGAGATCTTTAAGTAGGCGGGACTGACGAGCGGATCCACAACAGCTGGTTAACTGTGGAGAGAGATGAGAGCTGGCAATTAGCCGACAGCTGAGCGGCCAGCTCAGAGAAGGAAGGGCTGAGCCAGCCCTGACAGATCTAATCCATTCCATTGAAGCTCTGGCTGTATGTTTAGGTTCGTTGTTCTGCTGGTAGGTGAACCTCCACCCTAATCTCAAGTTTTTTGCAGACTCTAGCAGGTTTTCTTCCAAGATTGCCCTGTATTTGGCTACATCCATCTTCACATTAACTCTGACCAGCTTCTCTGTCCCTGTTGAAGAAAAACATCCCCACAACATGATGCTGCCACCACCATATTTCACGGTAGGGATGGGGTGTTCAGGGTGATGTGCATTGTTTTAAGCCACACATAGCGTTTTTTGTTTTTATGCCAAAAAGTTAAATTTTGGTCTCATCTTACCAGAGCACCTTCTTCCACATGTTTCTTTTGTCCCCCACATGGCTTCTCGCAAACTGCAAACGGGACTTCTTATGGCTTTCTTTCAACAATGGCTTTCTTCTTGCCACTCTTCCATAAAGGCCAGATTTGTGGAGTGCGCGAATAATAGTTGTCATGTGGACAGATTCTTCCTCCTGAGCTGTGGCTCTCTGCAACTCCTCCAGAGTTACCATGGACCTCTTGGCTGCTTCTCTGATTAATGCTCTCCTTGCCCGGCCTGTCAGTTTAGGTGGAGGGCCATATCTTGGTAGCTTTGCAGTTGTGCCATACTCTTTCCATTTTCGGATGATGGATTGAACATTTCTCCACGAGATGTTCAAAGCATGCAATATTTTTTTTATAATTATATCAGAAAAATTACTGTGCTATCCCCCAAAAAAAACCTGTACAAATACTATACAGATTGTATAAAATAACAAACAGCTGCAACTAAAAAAATGTGAGACACCCACACTAAAATACACATAATTCAACAAATAGCTGCGCTAAAATTATATGCTTAATATATAGTTTATATACCTCTCAGTATGGAGGTTAAACATCCGTGAGGTAGGTGACAATAGGTGCTATTAAGAAAAACTAGGTGATACCCTATCCAGCAAAAAACATGGGTACATTTAGTCCATTTCAACAAATGTCTGAGAAGGAAAAAGTTTAAAAGCAGAATGTTTCCTCAAAGGTGGTTTAGGACAAGAATCCATGCGATGTAGATACCACAGTAATATCACCAGGAAGGATGTGATGACAGAAGGGTTCCTCCACCAATGTAAATACTGCCCCTTACCAGCTCCTTTGATCTCCTGTCACAGAGATCAAGTAGGCATGTGGCTGTAAACCCCAGCCGCGGGTCTCGGCAATGAAGGATCCCACTGTATCTCTCACCACAGATCTTCTAGGTGTTAGGTTAAACGCTCATCTCCCATATGGATAAACAGAAAGAGGCTCCCATAGTGTAACAAGTTTGATACAGTTTAATTAAGGATAAAAAATACACTTTCAGTTATGCTGTACAAAAAGCGATTCATAAAATCACAGGCCGGCCGGCTACAATGCGCTGCCCGTCGCTTCCAGGATCAGCGTAGTAATGTGTGGTGACGCCGGCACGCCGCTCCTCCCTACGCCGTTTCGTCACACTGACTCAAAACCTTAAGTACTTTACATATTAGGAGGAACGCCCCACTCTGAGCTCAAGGCGTCCCGCAATCTAGAATCGCCATCTTTAGAAAGGGCAAAAAGCCCTTCCCCAAAGAAAACACATATGCTGCTGTTAATGAGGATTAACCCAATCTCTTTACGCGATAAAGGATATCTTATATATTAAAATAGATATTTAAAAAAGTTACTTCAATTTGATTTATTGGTGGGGATCTGATTAGTTATGGCATTTGTGATCTATGACATCTATGACATGCATGAAACGTACCTATGTTTTTTGCTGGATAGGGTATCCCCTAGTTTTTCTTAATAGCACCTATTGTCACCTATCTCACGGGTGTTTAACCTCCATACTGAGAAGTATATAAACTATATATTAAGCATATCATTTTAGCGCAAATATTTTTTTATAACCTAACCCTGCTTTAAACTTCTCCACAACTTTATCCCTGACCTGTCTGGTGTGTTCCTTGGCCTTCATGATGCTGTTTGTTCACAAAAGTTCTCTAACAAACCTCTGAGGGCTTCACAGTACAGCTGTATTTATACTGAGATTACATAGTTACATAGTTACATAGTAGGTGAGGTTGAAAAAAGACACAAGTCCATCAAGTCCAACCTATGATTGTGATTATGTGTCAGTATTACATTACATATCCCTGTATATTGCGGTCATTCAGGTGATTATCTAATAGTTTCTTGAAGCTATCAATGCTCCCCGCTGAGACCACCGCCTGTGGAAGGGAATTCCACATCCTTGCCGCTCTTAGAGTAAAGAACCCTCTACGTAGTTTAAGGTTAAACCTCTTTTCTTCTAATTGTAATGAGTGGCCACAAGTCTTATTAAACTCTCTTCTGCGAAAAAGTTTTATCCCTATTGTGGGGTCACCAGTACAGTATTTGTAAATTGAAATCATATCCCCTCTCAAGCGTCTCTTCTCCAGAGAGAATAAGTTCAGTGCTCGCAACCTTTCCTCATATCTAAGATCCTCCATACCCTTTATTAGCTTTGTTGCCCTTCTTTGTACTCGCTCCATTTCCAGTACGTCCCTCCTGAGGACTGGTGCCCAGAACTGGACAGCATACTCCAGGTGCGGCCGGACCAGAGTCTTGTAGAGCGGGAGAATTATCGTTTTATCTCTGCAGTTGATCCCCCTTTTAATGCATGCCAATATTCTGTTTGCTTTATTAGCAGCAGCTTGGCATTGCATGCCATTGCTGAGCCTATCATCCTCTAGGACCCCCAGGTCCTTTTCCATCCTAGATTCCCCCAGAGGTTCTCCCCCCAGTGTATAGATTGCATTCATATTTTTGCCACCCAAATGCATTTATTTACATTTTTCTACATTGAACCTCATTTGCCATGTAGTCGCCCACCCCATTAATTTGTTCAGGTCTTTTTGCAAGATTTCCACATCCTGCTGAGAAGTTATTGCCCTGCTTAGCTTAGTATCGTCTGCAAATACAGAGATTGAACTGTTTATCCCATCCTCCAGGTCGTTTATGAACAAATTAAATAGGATTGGTCCCAGCACAGAACCCTGGGGAACCCCACTACCCACCCCTGACCATTCTGAGTACTCCCCATTTATCACCACCCTCTGAACACGTCCTTGTAGCCAGTTTTCAATCCATGTACTCACCCTATGGTCCATGCCAACGCACCTTATTTTGTACAGTAAACGTTTATGGGGAACTGTGTCAAATGCTTTTGCAAAATCCAGATACACCACGTCTACGGGCCTTCCTTTATCTAGATGGCAACTCACCTCCTCATAGAAGGTTAATAGATTGGTTTGGCAAGAACGATTCTTCATGAATCCATGCTGATTACTGCTAATGATATCATTCTTATTACTAAAATCTTGTATATAGTCCCTTATCATCCCCTCCAAGAGTTTACATACTATTGATGTTAGGCTAACTGGTCTGTAATTCCCAGGGATGTTTTTTGGGCCCTTTTTATATATTGGTGCTACATTGGCTTTTCTCCAATCAGCTGGTACCATTCCAGTCAATAGACTGTCTGTAAAAATTAGGAACAACGGTCTGGCAATCACCTGACTGAGTTCCCTAAGTACCCTCGGATGCAAGCCATCCGGTCCCGGTGATTTATTAATGTTAAGTTTCTCAAGTCTAATTTTAATTCCGTCCTCTGTTAACCATGTAGGTGCTTCCTGTGTTGTGTCATGAGGATAAACACTGCAGTTTTGGTTACTGAAGCCCCCCGATTCACTCGTGAAGACTGAGGAGAAGAATAAATTCAATACCT
This sequence comes from Aquarana catesbeiana, assembly GCF_042186555.1. Taxonomy (NCBI): domain Eukaryota; kingdom Metazoa; phylum Chordata; class Amphibia; order Anura; family Ranidae; genus Aquarana; species Aquarana catesbeiana. The sequence goes on from NC_133336.1 coordinate 154,439,578, forward strand.
TTGCCATCTCCCCATCCTTTGTAACCAGATGTCCTTCCTCATTCTTTATGGGGCCAATATGGTCTGTCCCCCCTTTTTTACTGTTTACATACTTAAAGAATTTCTTGGGATTTTTTTTGCTCTCCTCCGCTATGTGTCTTTCATGTTCTATCTTAGCCATCCTAACTGCACCCTTACATTTCTTATTGCATTCTTTATAAATTCTGAATGCTGAGGATGATCCCTCAACCTTGTATTTTTTGAAGGCCTTCTCCTTTGCTTTTATATGCATTTTTACATTGGAGTTAAGCCATCCAGGATGTTTGTTCGCTCTTTTAAATTTATTACTCAATGGGATACATTGGCTAATGCCCTTATTTAATATGCTCTTAAAGCAAACCCATCTCTCCTCCGTATTCTTTGTTCCTAATATTTTATCCCAATTTATGCCTTTTAGCAAGGTTTGTAGTTTAGGGAAGTTGGCTCTTTTGAAATTCAGTGTCTTTGTGTTCCCTTCATGTTGACTATTTGTGTGATTTATACTGAAACTAATTGACCTGTGATCGCTGTTACCTAAATTGCCCCGAATTTCCACATCTGTTATCAGGTCTGTATTGTTGGTAATCAGTAGATCTAGTAATGTTTTATTTCTAGTTGGTGCGTCTACCATCTGACCCATAAAATTGTCCTGCAAGACACTAAGGAACTGGCGAGCCTTAAATGAATGCGCGGTTCCCTCCGCCCAGTCTGTCTGGATAATTAAAATCCCCCATTATGATAACACTTCCCATCCTTGCTGCTAATCCAATTTGTGATAGGAGATCCGTCTCCACTTCCTCCCTCAGGTTAGGGGGCCTATAGCATACTCCCACTATTATTTTCCCCTTAGCTTCATCCCTTTGGAGCTCTACCCATAAAGATTCCACCTCCTCCCTAGCCCCCTCAGTGATGTCATCTCACAGAGGTGGACTCTACTAATTAGGTAACTTCTGAAGGCAGTTGGTTCCACTAGATTTTAGTTAGGGGTATCAGAGTAAAGGGGGTGAATACAAATGCACACCACACTTTTCACATACAGTATCTCACAAAAGTGAGTACACCCCGCACATTTTTGTAAATATTTTATTATATCTTTTCATGTGACAACACTGAAGAAATTACACTTTGCTACAATGAAAAGTAGTGAGTGTACAGCTTGTATAACTGTGTAAATTTGCTGTCCCCTCAAAATAACTCAACACACAGTCTAAACCTCTGGCAACAAAAGTGAGTACACCCCTAAGTGAAAATGTCCAAATTGGGCCCAATTAGCCATTTTCCCTCCCCAGTGTCATATAGCTGGTGTGTTAAATTGTGTTAAATTGGAAGTTCAACATGGCACCTCATGGCAAATAACTCTCTGAGGATCTGAAAAAAAGATTTGTTGCTCTACATAAAGATGGCCTAGGCTATAAGAAGATTGCCAAGACCCTTAAACTGAGCTACAGCACGGTGGCCAAGACCATACAGTGGTTTAACAGGACAGGTTCCACTCAGAACAGGCCTTACCATGGTCGACCAAAGAAGTTGAGTGCACATGCTCAGCGTCATATCCAGAGGTTGTCTTTGGGAAATAGATGTATGAGTGCTGCCAGCATTGCTGCAGAGGTTTACTGTCAGTGCTCAAATCATAAGCCGCACACTGCATCAAATTGGTCTGCATGGCTGTCGTCCCAGAAGGAAGCCTCTTCGAAAGATGATGCACAAGAAAGCCCGCAAACAGTTTGCTGAAGAAAAGCAGACTAACAGTATGGATTACTGTAACCATGTCCTGTGGTCTGATGAGACCAAGATAAACTTATTTGGTTGAGATGGTGTCAAGCGTGTGTGGCAACCAGGTGAGGAGTACAAAGACAAGTGTGTCTTGCCTACAATCAAGCATGGTGGTGGGAGTGTCATGGTCTGGGGCTACATGAATCACTGTCACTGGGGAGCTACAGTTCATTGAGGAAACCATGAATGCCAACATGTACTGACATACTGAAGCAGAACATGATCCCCTTTGAGGACTGGGTCGCAGGTTAGTATTCCAACATAACATGACCCCAAACACACCTCCAAGACGACCACTACCTTACTAAAGAAGCTGAGGGTAAAGGTGATGGACTGGCCAAGCATGTTTCCAGACCTAAACCCTATTGTGCATCTGTGGGGCATCCTCAAACGGAAGGTGGAGGAGTACAAGGTCTCTAACATCCACCAGCTCCGTGATGTCGTCATGAAGGAGTGGAAGAGGACTCCAGTGTGAGGGGGCTATACTCACTTTTGTCAGAGACTGTATTTATTTGTAAAAGATTTTGAAATCCATTTATCATTTTCCTTCCACTTCACAATTATGTGCCACTTTGTGTTGGTCTATCACATAAAATCCCAATAAAATACAAATTTTCAAGGCACTGTATGTGAGAAGTAATCTCAAAGCAAGACTGAAAGATGACCCTGTTGATGGAGAGTGTGATGAGGCTGAAGTATTATGGGTGAGTACTGCACATGGGCGTGCGTGCTACAAAAGTAATCATTTAATCATTGGAGTTTTTTATAGACCTCCACCACAGTTAGAAAGGGCCAGCCAGGGACGGTGATAATGGGGATTTCTTTATCGTACATTATGGGACACAGAGCAGCCCTAATGATTACTATATTGAGTGCACAGAGTTTTTTCTTTTTTGTACCTCAATATTTGCCTAGATCAATGTCTTCCCGAAAGTGTGGGGGGCAATGGTGTATTTAGGTTTTGTGCTGCCCTAGGCCTGACTAAACTTGCGCACCCCCTAATTTAAATATGACCCACCCCTTCCTTTTTAAGATCCACCCTGTAATCTTCATAGGAGGAGGACAGAGGGGACGCCGCAGTAAGAGGAGTAAGGGAATATGTGCTGGGTGCTTTGGGAGGGGAGAGCACTTGTGCTAGTGGTGGGGGGGAGGATCAGACCCCCCACTAGCACATATCCTCTTCCCTCCCAAAGCACCCAGCACATATCCCCTTACCCCCCTCCCATCACTCCATGTGTGCATCTGTTATCTGCCCCCCCCTTCCTGGTTAGTGTGTCCCCCCTCCACTGTAAACTATACACAGACCAGCAATGTGGCTCTTGCACTGAAGTTGTGTCCCTCCTCTGTGGCTCCTCCTCCTAGAACATTGGAGCCGAGGAGGAGGAAGAGCCGAGGAGTGTGTGTGGCTGTCAGTGGGGAGAGAGGTGTCGGCTGCTACAGAAAGCCGATCGCTGCTTGTGGGACCCCCCTGCGGCAGATGTCCTGGGCGCCCACGCTAGCTCACCCCTGTCTGGTCAGTTACCGGAGCTCAGTGCCATAACAGTAATAAATAATGGCCAACAGGCCCTCTTACCAGACCTGGTGAAACCGCAACAGTGATCCCTTCGGCTGGACTTTTGCTCACTCTGGGTTGCCCAGGCCAACTCTAATCAGTAGTGTAGCATGTCTGTACCCTGGCAGTGGCTCCATCTTTCTCCCCCTTTGGTGGTGCAGGTACAGCTTGCCTCCCTCTCTGGTGGTACGGGTACAGTGTGGCTCCCACTCTGGTGGGGCAGGTACAGCGTGGCTCCCACTCTGGTGGGGCGGGTACAGCGTGGCTCCCACTCTGGTGGGGCGGGTACAGCGTGGCTCCCACTCTGGTGGGGCGGGTACAGCGTGGCTCCCACTCTGGTGGGGCGGGTACAGCGTGGCTCCCACTCTGGTGGTGCTGGTACAGCATGGCTACCACTCTGGTGGTGCTGGTACAGCATGGCTACCACTCTGGTGGTGCTGGTACAGCGTGGCTCCCACTCTGGTGGTGCGGGTACAGCTCGGCCCTCTCTGGTGCTGCGGGTACAGCGTGGCTCCCACTCTGGTGGTGCGGGTACAGCGTGGCTCCCAATCTGGTGGTGGGGTACAGCGTGGCTCCCTCTCTGGCTTCCCCCAGCACAGTACTCTTTTTCTCCTCCTGTAACACTCAATTCCTCTGCTTTTTTCCTGGTTCCAGGCTCTCCCCCCCAGCAGAGTGCATGCATGCTGGGGGCTGTAGCACGGTGTCTTTCTTCAGGGACTACATTTCCCATGATGCCCCCCCGTGTCTTCTGATTGGCCCTCTGTTGTGGCCAATCATGGGGAGGGAAACGGCGGGCAGGAAGCTGGGCGGCAGCGCGGCAAACCCAAATAGAGTGACTCTCTCTCCTCTCCCTTCGGCTGACAGGAGGGGGCGAGTGGGGGAGATACACAGACAGCCCGCAGCTCGCCTAATCAAACCACGGTAAAGACCAGAGCTACTCATGCTGTGTCCGCTCTATCTCCGCGAAAGGAACCAATTCCATTTGGCTAGCTGAGACACGGCCCTCCTTGCACTTGGTTGGGTGAGCAGACCTGTCGGTCTTTGGCCTGACAACAGCATTTGTGCACTTTATGTCCAACACAAGCTGTGAATTAATGTTTCCTGTATTCCCTGTCACACTTCAGTACCCTCTGGTTAACTTATGGCGTCATCTTTCATTTATACCCTCAGAGAATTCTGACCACAGAGCTTTAAATTGACATATCACTATCACATTGTGATTATACTGAGGTGCTTTGTGTTATACAAACTATGAAAATTAGTGATTCCACTGCTGTTCGGGATTTGTTCACTGATACGTTCAGGGTTCTTTAACTGGTATTAAGTCACTCAATACATCCTTCACGGGACTCCTCATTATTCAACAAGTGAAGTTTGTCTGAGAATACTCTGATACATGGACATAACTTATACTACAGTTGGAAACCACCCACTACTCTATTGTTCTTCAGCACATCTAATTTGGGGTTAATTAGAAATCCCTGGTTTGGTATATGACTTTTGTATGTATGTGCTGCGTGCTTTGCATTTGCTTTTACTTGGACAACGTTTTCTTTTTTTCATTAAGGTTAGGCGACGGTGGTAAGTAATTTTATCAAGTCTTTGTTTTTCATACATTTGTAATAAAAAACTCACGAACCCATGCTTAAGCTGCATGGTTCTCTTGTGACTTTCTTTTTGGGGGGGCTTTACCCCCACAATTTTTTCTATGTGCTTTGAATGAGACAGTTGTCAGCATCATCTTCTCATTCATAGTATCAGGGGTTCGCAGCTTGGTGAGCCCGGGAAGGACCTCTTCGGAAGCAGTTGTTTTTCCTGTTCCATTGTGGTCTGCTCGGAGGGGTCCTGCGCTGTGATTCCTGAGAAACGGTCACTGTGAGCCAGTTAGGCACCGGTATGGGGTCCATGTCAGCAAAGGCAAATAGGCCCGGTAGCTCAGATGGGTGGTGTAGCCAGAAATTGTCAATTCTCTTACGCGTGATGAGATGGAATGGGTGTCCCCACTTATAGGTAAGGCCATTTTCACTAAAGCCACCAAGAAAATGCTTAAGCGAGCAGCGGTTCTCAACCAGGGGGTCGCAAATGCTGGCCGAGACAGACCCGAAGTTACTGCCGGAGTCTGTCCATCTCGACCAGCGAGATGTCACTTGCTGGAGAGGAGAGACTGCACGGAAGTGACGTTCCGTCGCCGCCATCTTGGTACTCTTGTCCGCAGTAAGGCTACACTTAGAAGTTGGCAAGCGGACATCTTTTTACACCCACCGAAGTCCTCTGACTGCTGCGGACGAGTGTACCAAGAGGGCGGAGACGAAACATCACTTGCTGAATCTGAAAGAACACCTGTGACTTTTGGTAAGTCAGACACAGTTATTATAAAAGCATTTTGCACTGTGTCACCAGGGCGATCAAGACAGATTTTTTAAAAGTAAATGCTGACATGACAACATTTTTTTTTTTTTATTATGGAACAATACATATCATTTATATATAAATGTCCCAGTTGGTTCCTCAAAAGTGTTTTTTCCATGCCAGTGCTAGATACATGTTTGGGTGCTATACACTTTGTATATCTAGCACTGGCATGGAATAACCACTTTTGAGGAACCAACTGGGACGTTTATATCTAAATCAGTGGTGGGGTCGCAAACAAACTAAAAAAATCTGAAAAAACCCCATTAAAACGCTGCCACTGTGCCATCAAACGCAGCCACTGTGCCCATCAGTTGTCGCCACTGTGCCAGCAACGCTGCCACTGTGCCATCCAATGCAGCCATTGTGCCCATCAATTGACACCACTGTGCCAGCAAACGCTGCCACTGTGCCATTAAATGCAGCCACTGTGCCATTAAATGCAGCCACTGTGCCATTAAATGCAGCCACTGTGCCATTAAATGCAGCCACTGTGCCATCAAATGCAGCCACTGTGCCATCAAATGCAGCCACTGTGCCATCAAATGCCGCCACTGTGCCAGCAAACGCCGCCACTGTGCCAGCAAACGCCGCCACTGTGCCAGCAAACGCCGCCACCGTGCCAGCAAACGCCGCCACCGTGCCAGCAAACGCTGCCACCGTGCCAGCAAACGCCGCCACCGTGCCAGCAAACGCCGCCACCGTGCCAGCAAACGCCGCCACTGTGCCAGCAAACTCAGCCACTGTGCCCTTTCATTGTTGCCACTGTGCCAAACGCAGCCACTGTGCCCATCAATTGTCGCCACTGTGCCCATCAAATGCCGCCACTGTGCCCTCCCGCCTGCCGTCTGCCCGGCAGCCCAGTACTACCTCTTCAGGCACTGCCAGCCCTCCTGGCTGCAGCTGCCCCTTTCTCCTGCCCACTCCACAGTCCTCCTGACTGACCTTCCATCCATCCCAGACTGCTCCCAGTCCCATCAGGCATGCTCTTAAGTCCTCTGACTGAACTTCCCAGACCACATGGCTGCTTCCTCCATGGAGACTCCCAGGCAGTGTTCTCCTGCTGTCCTCAAGCTTGCTCCCGATGCCTTCAGGTGGAACTCTAGGGAAGATAACACTGCCAGGTCTTAGGTAAGTAATATTTTATGAATTGCATATAAAGCTTGTTGATCAGACTCACTCTGTGTGAGAACTTGGTGTGGTCCGCTATGATGTAAATGTATTTACCGAGCTATGTGACTGAGCACATGGATTTTTGAGAGGGCATTTAACTTTTGTAATTCTGTCTGTAGATGTGTAAGGCAAGAGACATTGATGAGATCCTGGGATGGGGAAGTCTTAAGTGCTAATAATAGTCTGTGTTATTGAAGCTATTCTTATATTTTTATCAGCGAGCCCATGATAATGGATCATAGAGAGAAGAACCTTAAGAAGAGAAGCTACAGTGATGATTTTTTCAAGTATGGTTTTACTTCAATAATTGCAGCATGAATTGAGAAACCGCAATGCATTATTTATAATAAAGTTCTATCAGCCGAATCTATGAAGCCCAACAAACAAACGTCATTTTGATACCAAGCATCCGAGCTTTGCTGGTAAGGATATCCAGTATTTTAAAAACAAAGCTGACGGTGTTAAGAAAAGCAGACTCGATACTGGCGGCAAGTACCACAAGCAAAACCTAGCAGCCGTTGAAGCTTCATATTTAGTGGCTCTCAGAATCGCCAGAGCCAAGAAACCTCACACCATTGCCGAGGATTTGCTGTTGCCAGCAGTCAAAGACATTGTTCGAGTTATGATTGGAGCCGAATTTGTTACGAAATTGAGTGCAATTTCCTTATCTAACGACACTGTCAGCAGGAGAATAGATAACATGTCTGCTGATATTATTGATCAGGTAATCCAGGAAATGAAATCTGCTCCACTTGGAATATTTAGCATCCAGCTTGATGAATCTACAGATGTTGCAAACTGTTCTCATTTACTGGTTTATGTGAGGTATATTCATGATGGCGACTTTAAAGATGAGTTTCTTTTTTGCAAATCTCTTGAAACAACAACTACTGCACGTGATGTAGTTGACACAATTGGTTCATTTCTGGAAAAACACGAGATCTCTTGGGAAAAGGTTTGTGGTGTTTGCACAGATGGTGCTCCAGCTATGCTAGGATGTCGGTCTGGATTTCAACGTTTGGTATTGAATGAATCGCCAAAAGCCATTGGAACTCACTGTGTGATTCATCGACAAATGTTGGCAATGAAGACATTGCCATAAGAGTTACAAGAAGTAATGAAAAGCTTCATAAGTGCCGTCAATTTTGTAAAAGCGAGTGCTTTAAACAGTCGACTCTTTTCAAAACTTTGTAATGAATTGGAAGCTTCTGCTAATGTTCTGTTATTTCACACTGAAGTGAGATGGTTGTCAAGAGGAAAAGTTTTAAAACGTGTTTTTGATCTTCGTAATGAACTAAAAACATTTTTTAATCAGAAAGCAAAACCGCAGTATGAAGCACTTTTCAGCGATGAAAATGAACTGCAGAAAATAGCTTACTTGGTCGACATCTTTGCAATCTTGAACGAGTTAAATTTATCTCTTCGAGGACCAAATGCAACATGCCTCGATTTGTCTGAAAAGATCCGATCATTCCAAATGAACCTTCATCTTTGGCAACAAAAATTGGATGAAAATAGAATTTACATGTTGCCCAACTTATCTGCTTTCTTTGAGGAAAATGACATTGAACTTGACAAAAGGATTAAAACAATAAGTTCTGTCAAAGAACACTTGCAAATGCTTGCGGACGAAATTTCATTGTACTTTCCAATTTTTTCTGACACCCCGTTAGCACTTGCTAGAAGTCCATTCACAGTCAAAGTTGAAGATGTTCCTGAGAATGCACAAGGGGAGTTCATTGATCTCATTACCAGCGATACAGCAAAAAATGATTTCTCTTCCATGTCCGTTAATAAATTCTGGATCAAGTGTTTGCAGTCATATCCTGTTATGTCTGAGATTGTGTTGCGCCTTCTTCTTCCATTTCCAATAACATATCTTTGTGAAACAGGCTTTTCAAGCTTGTTGGTTATCAAGTCTAAATATAGAAGTAGACTTGTTGCAGAAGATGATCTTCGTTGTACTCTTGCAAAGACTTCCCCGAGAATTTCTGATCTGGTGGAAAGAAGCAACCTCAGCGTTCGCACTGACGCTTTAGTTTTTTTGATGCATGGTTTCGCAACAGTTTTGTAGCAATGCCGTTTACTGTTATTATATTAAGACTGGCCAATTAAGATTGTTACCGTTGTTACGCTTTGTTTTCACATGATTATACATTACAGTTCAATACACAATGAATAAAAAATAAACACAAGTCGTAAACATTTTATTCGTTTGTAACTTTTATGTTAATTATAAAAATTGCACACTATATATTACAGATTGTTTTTGTGGTTAATCACTACGCTTTAAAATGTCGAATTTGTAAGAATGAAAATACATCCTGCATATCAGATATTTATATTTCGATTCATAACAGTCGAAAAATTACAGCAATGAAAGACCAACAAAAATAATTTTACTGTTAGGGGTCCCCACAACTTTGGAAATTTTATCAAGGGGTCATGGCACTAGAAAGGTTGAGAACCACTGTTTTAGAGCTATCAGAAAGAAGGTGAATAGCTGTTCCATCGAATTCTAAAATGCTCACCTGCTAGGTCCGGTGGAGGATCTCTTCCTTGAGGTTAAAGCATAGGCAGCATAGGACATCTCTAGGTTGGTCAGTTGAGGTAGGACGCAGACCCAGGGTTCTATGGACTTTGTCAACTACTATGTTCATGTCAGGGGGTGGTCCAAGTAGCACTTAAAGACATTAATTGCTGTTGAGCAAAGCTCTGACTGCAGGATAGATTCAGGAACCCCTCTCACATGAATATTTTGCCTACGGCTGCGCTTTTTTAAAATCATCCAAGAGTAACTGCAATTGTATAATCTGATCAGCAAGGTCAGCATTGGAGGAATGCAGGGCTTGCACAGACTCACACTGCGCCCTGTTCTTGCTCTATCACAGTGACACGGGAGTCCAAGTTTGACGCCTCCTTGTGTAAGGCTTTGTATTTCACCCCTCATAGCAGACTCCATCCTTTTTGCCAAGTGCTTCAAAGTCGGCCCTTGTGGGAAGTTGTTGTGAGAATGTCTGAAGCTTTTGTTCAGAGGTTGCACTGAGAGGGAGCCCCTGGTGTGATAGGGAAGCTACTCACCGTGCCCTGAGGCGATGTCATCTGTCTCCTCTCATCCATGGCAGGTTCTGGGCTGAGAATCCGAGCGCTGTGAATGGCTAGAGCAGGAGAGGAGGCATGCTGCTCTAAGCTCAGTAACTCCTCTTCAGTATCAGTCAGTAAACTAGAGGCGGGAGAGAGATCACTTAGTGGTGAGAAGGGCGGTAGCGTGTGATCATCGGCCAGTGTGTGAAGGCTGTTGGGCTCCCTGTTATGTTCCTCTGCCTCAGGAGTAGCATGGTGGACCAGTGCCATCTTGAGTTGCCAGCGTGAAGGCCGACAGCGGCTTCAAGACAGATCCATGGTGCGGCTGAAGCAAGTGGGAGGTCGACCAGGCTTGTCGGGTTCCAGAGGGACTGGCGGGTACCAGGATCTGTCAGGTAACTGTAGCGGTACAGCTACAGGAGAGCCATGGGCCGGGAGCTCTGGGAAAAAGCATCCTCACGCCGTTAATCTCAAACGATGCAGAACTTATTACCAATATTCATATAAAAGAACATCTGGGTAGAAGTGATTATAACATAATTTCATTTAATGTTAACTGTAAGCAACAAACACATACGGGAAAGATAAAGACACTTAACTTTAGGAAAACAAATTTTCCAAGGATGTGGGCTGCTCTCCAAGACTTACACTGGTAGGGAATATTGGCATCAATGGACCCAGAACAGAAATTGGAATTTTTCAAAAAGACTGTATGCGAACTCACTGCAAAGTATATTCCCATTGGCAATAAGTTTAAAAGGCTAAAAATAAAACCCATGTGGCTCACGGCCAAAGTTGAAATGGCTATAAATGATAAGAAAAGAACTTTAAGAAAAGAAAAATATAAAAATGATCATCGTTAAAAAGTGCTACAAAGAATATAACAGAATATGTAAAAAGGAAATCAAGGACGCAAAAATTCAAAACAAACGACAGATTGAAAAAGATAGTAAGACAAACCCCAAAAAATTCTTCAAATATATTAATAGTAAAAAAGGTCAGGTCTAAGCATGTAGGCCCTTTACAAAATACCCTAGAGTGGGTGACTGGGGACAAAGAGAAGGCAAATGTATTAAATAATTTCTTCAGCTCTGTGTATACAAAGGAGCATGGGGGAGCTCATGACCATAATGGGGATAGTATTGACACATCCCCAAATGATCCACAATGGTTCAAAAGTGATATGTCCAGAAATATTTAGACAGAATAAAGGTGGATAAAGCACCTGGGCCAGATGGCATTCACCCACGGATCCTAAAATAATTGATCTCTGACATTTCAAAGCCATTGTTTCTAATTTTTAGGGACTCGGTAATGACTGGAATGGTACCGCTGGATTGGCGTAGGGCCAATGTGGTGCCCATATTTAAAAAGGGATCAAACTCTTTACAAAGTAACTATAGACCTGTTTAACTTCTATAATCGGGAAGATACTGGAGAGGTTAATAAAAGACCACATAGATTCTTGCTGAAAAAAAAAAAATTTAAGCAACAGACAGCATGGATTCATGAAACACAGAAGTTGTCGGACAAACCTGATTTCCTTTTATGAGGAGGTAAGTAAAACCTTGGACAGAGGGGTGGCTGTGGACGTGGTATACTTGGATTTTGCAAAAGCGTTTGACACAGTTCCCCACACACGGCTATGTAAGGTAAAGTCTACAGGCTTGGAAAGATCAATTTGTAAATGGATAGAAAACTGGCTAAAAAACGAATTCAGAGTAGTGGTTAAAGCGGAGTTCCACCCATTTAAAAGTCAGCAGCTACAAAAAGTTTAGCTGCTGACATTTAACCACTTGAGCCCCGGACCATTATGCTGCCTAAGGACCAGAGGTCTTTTTCCAATTTGGCACTGCGTCGCTTTAACTGCTAATTGCGCGGTTATGCAATGCTGTACCCAAACGAAATTTGCGTCCTTTTCTTCCCACAAATAGAGCTTTCTTTTGATGGTATTTGATCACTTCTGCAGTTTTTATTTTTTGCGCTATAAACGGAAAAAGACCGAAAATTTTGAAAAAAAATGATATTTTCTACTTTTTGTTATAAAAAAAATCCAATAAACTCAATTTTAGTCATACATTTAGGCCAAAATGTATTCGGCCACATGTCTTTGGTAAAAAAAATGTCAATAAGCGTATATTTATTGGTTTGCGCAAAAGTTATAGCGTCTACAAACTAGGGTACATTTTCTGGAATTTACACAGCTTTTAGTTTATGACTGCCTATGTCATTTCTTGAGGTGCTAAAATGGCAGGGCAGTACAAAACCCCCCCAAATGACCCCATTTTGGAAAGTAGACACCCCAAGGAAATTGCTGATAGGCATGTTGAACCCATTGAATATTTATTTTTTTTGTCCCAAGTGATTGAATAATGACAAAAAAAAAAAAAAAAAAAAATATTTACAAAAAGTTGTCACTAAATGATATATTGCTCACACAGGCCATGGGCCTATGTGGAATTGCACCCCAAAATATATTCAGCTACTTCTCCTGAGTACGGGGATACCACATGTGTGGGACTTTTTGGGAGCCTAGCCGCGTATGGGACCCCGAAAACCAATCACCGCCTTCAGGATTTCTAAGGGTGTAACTTTTTGATTTCACTCTTCACTGCCTATCACAGTTTCGGAGGCCATGGAATGCCCAGGTGGCACAACCCCCCCCCAAATGACCCCATTTTGGAAAGTAGACACCCCAAGCTATTTGCTGAGAGGCATATTGAGTCCATGGAATATTTTATATTTTGACACAAGTTGCGGGAAAGTGACACTTTTTTTTTTTTTTTTTTTTTTTTTGCACAAAGTTGTCACTAAATGATATATTGCTCACACAGGCCATGGGCCTATGTGGAATTGCACCCCAAAATACATTTAGCTGCTTCTCCTGAGTATGGGGATACCACATGTGTGGGACTTTTTGGGAGCCTAGCCGCGTACGGGGCCCCGAAAACCAATCACCGCCTTCAGCGTTTTTAAGGGCGTGAATTTTTGATTTTACTCTTCACTGCCTAACACCGTTTCGGAGGCCATGGAATGCCCAGGTGGCACAAACCCCCCCCAAATGACCCCATTTTGGAAAGTAGACACCCCAAGCTATTTGCTGAGAGGCATGGTGAGTATTTTGCAGCTCTCATTTGTTTTTGAAAATGAAGAAAGACAAGAAAAAACTTTTTTTTTTTTTCTTTTTTCAAATTTCAAAACTTTGTGACAAAAAGTGAGGTCTGCAAAATACTCACTATACCTCTCAGCAAATAGCTTGGGGTGTCTACTTTCCAAAATGGGGTCATTTGGGGGGGTTTTGTGCCACCTGGGCATTCCATGGCCTCCGAAACTGTGATAGGCAGTGAAGAGTGAAATCAAAAATTCACGCCCCTTAGAAAGCCTGAAGGCGGTGCTTGGTTTTCGGGGTCCCGTACGCGGCTAGGCTCCCAAAAAGTCTCACACATGTGGTATCCCCGTACTCAGGAGAAGCAGCAGAATGTATTTTGGGGTGTAATTTCACATATTCCCATGGCATGTTTGAGCAATATATCATTTAGTGACAACTTTGTGCAAAAAAAAAAAAAAAAAAATTTGTCTCTTTCCCGCAACTTGTGTCGCAATATAAAATATTCCATGGACTCGACATGCCTCTCAGCAAATAGCTTGGGGTGTCTACTTTCCAAAATGGGGTCATTTGGGGGGGTTTTGAACTGTCCTGGCATTTTATGCACAACATTTAGAAGCTTATGTCACACATCACCCACTCTTCTAACCACTTGAAGACAAAGCCCTTTCTGACACTTATTTTTTACATGAAAAAGTTTTTTTTTTTTTGCAAGAAAATTACTTTGAACCCCCAAACATTATATATTTTTTTAAAGCAAATGCCCTACAGATTAAAATGGTGGGTGTTTCATTTTTTTTTTTCACACAGTATTTGCGCAGCGATTTTTCAAACGCATTTTTTGGGGAAAAAACACACTTTTTTAAATTTTAATGCACTAAAACACACTATATTGCCCAAATGTTTGATGAAATAAAAAAGATGATCTTAGACCGAGTACATGGATACCAAACATGACATGCTTTACAATTGCGCACAAACGTGCAGTGGCAACAAAATAAATACATTTTTAAAAGCCTTTAAAAGCCTTTACAGGTTACCACTTTAGATCTACAGAGGAGGTCTACTGCAAAAATTACTGCCCTCGATCTGACCTTCGCGGCGATACCTCACATGCATGGTGCAATTGCTGTTTACGTTTGACGACAGACCGCCGCTTGCGTTCGCCTTAGCGCAAGAGCAGGGGGCGACAGGGGTGCTTTTTTTTTTTTTTTTTTTTCTTTATTATTTTTTTGCTTTTTTATCTTATTTTTAAACTGTTCCTTTCATTTTTTTTTTTTTTAAATCATTTTTATTGTTATCTCGGGGAATGTAAATATCCCCTATGATAGCAATAGGTAGTGACAGGTACTCTTTTTTGAAAAAATTGGGGTCTATTAGACCCTAGATCTCTCCTCTGCCCTCAAAGCATCTGACCACACCAAGATCGGTGTGATAAAATGCTTCCCCAATTTCCCAATGGCGCTATTTACATCCGGCGAAATCTAAGTCATAAAATGCTCGTAGCTTCCGGTTTCTTAGGCCATAGAGATGTTTGGAGCCACTCTTGTCTCTGATCAGCTCTATGGTCAGCTGGCTGAATCACCGGCTGCATTCTCAGGTTCCCTGTTGAGACAGGAGAGCCAGAGAAAAACACGGAAGACGGTGGGGGGGGGGGGGGCATTCCCTCCCACGGCTTGTAAAGGCAGTCTAGAGGCTAATTAGCCGCTAGGATTGCTTTTACATGAAAGCCGACCGCTGGCTGAAAAGAATGATACCAAGATGATACCTAAACCTGCAGGCATCATTCTGGTATAACCACTCAAAGTTGTGAATGGCGTACCTGAAGACAAAAAAATGGTTAACAATAAAGCACAGTAAACAATAAAGTATAAATAATTACATACCTGAAAAACAAACATGATAAAACATAATAACAATAACAATAACAATAACAACACTGCAGAATAGAATACAGTAAAAAAAGAGCAGAACAATAGAGAGAGAGAATAGAGAGAGAGAACAATAAAACGACAACTATTTTTTTTTATTTTATATATATTTTTTTTTTTTTTTACACTTTTTTTGTAACTAACTTTTATAACTGTAACCGGTTCCAGGTTCGGGTCTCTCAAAATGCGATGGCATCTTGGGAGACCCTGTGAAAGTGTGCCTAGTCTGTGCAATGCTGTACCCTACGCAAAGACCAGGATTGTCAGGACAGAAGGGACAATAATAGCGGGTGTCACGCCTATATCCGCGTTTGCTGCAGACACAACATCTTTTTGGGGGGGGTTCGTTGGGTAGGGGTACTCGGGAGCACATAAAAATGCCTCTCATGCAGCCGACTGCATTTCGTTGGGGGATGTGAATGGGGGAAGTACGGGCGCTGCAGAAGTGGTGGGTTCCCAATTAGGATTGGCGAATGCAGCAGGAAGGGCACTATGGGCACTACGGGCCTGTGTTTGTCTTCTTCTTGGTGGCAGCGGGACACTACTTGTGCTTGTCACCTCACCAGCTTGAACTGCACTTATGGGACTCGCCACGTCACCAAGTGTTACTGCAGCGCTGGTTTGACTACGACCGGGGTGTACTAGGCCGCTGGTGCTTGCCAGTTCAATAAAAAGCTTCCAAAAAAACTGTTAGCGATCGCAGGGATCAGGCCTGACTCTGCGAACGCTGCAGTAATGCGTTTAGTGTTTTGTAAGTGACAGTGATCGATCGATACTGCACTTGGGTGGGCTGGACTGGGCCGGGCGGAGGGGCAAAACGCAGGTGCTAGCAGGTATCTGGGTTGATCCCGCTAACACTGCGTTTTTGGGAACCCTAAACTGCTGGGGACGCTAGTATAGATCTGATCTGATCGGATCAGATATTGATCCGTTCAGATACTATACCACTAAAGGAGGCGTATGCTGCGTGCGTGGGTGTTAGCGGTACTGGCGCTAACCTGACGCTGCCTGGGGCCGGTGCTTGCTAGTTCACCAAAATGCTACCAAAAAAACTGTTAGCGATCGCAGGGATCAGGCCTGACTCTGCGAACGCTGCAGTTATGCGTTTAGTGCCTTGTAAGTGTCAGTGATCGATCGATACTGCACTTGGGTGGGCTGGGCTGGGCCGGGCGGAGGGGCACAACGCAGGTGCTAGCAGGTATCTGGGCTGATCCCGCTAACACTGCGTTTTTGGGAACCCTAAACTGCTGGGGACGCTAGTATAGATCTGATCGGATCAGATATTGATCCGATCAGATACTATACCACTAAGGGAGGTGTACGGTGCGTGCGTGGGTGTTAGCGCTACTGGCGCTAACCTGACGCTGCCTGGTGCTTGCTTGCCAGTTCACCAAAATGCTACCAAAAAAACTGTTAGCGATCGCAGGGATCAGGCCTGACTCTGCGAACGCTGCAGTTATGCGTTTAGTGTTTTGTAAGTGACAGTGATCGATCGATACTGCACTTGGGTGGGCTGGGCGGAGGGGCAAAACGCAGGTGCTAGCGGGTATCTGGGCTGATCCCGCTAACACTGTGTTTTTGGGAACCCTAAACTGCTGGGGACGCTAGTATAGATCTGATCAGATCAGATATTGATCCGATCAGATACTATACCACTAAGGGAGGCGCATGCTGCGTGCGTGGGTGTTAGCGGTACTGGCGCTAATCTGACGCTGCCTGGGGCGACGCATATCACCGCCGGGCGATCAGGGGGCTAAACCTTTATTAGGTAATAAACGGCGGGTGCCCTGACACTATAAAAAATAAACGAACTAACCAGCGTCACCCGTAACAGTTATACGGTGATCAGTGGTGAAAGGGTTAACTAGGGGGCAATCAAGGGGTTAAAACATTTATTAGGTAGTATATGGGGGTCCCTGTCACTATAAAACGCTGACGGCGAACCTAAATATTTACCTCACTAACTAGCGTCACCAGCGACACTAATACAGCGATCAGAAAAATGATCGCTTAGCAACACTGGTGACAGGGGGTGATCAAGGGGTTAAAACTTTATTAGGGGGGGTTAGGGGGGTACCCTAGACCTAAAGGGGGGTAATACTAACTGTCCCAACACTGTAACTGTCACAAACTGACACTATGCAGTAATCAGAAAAAAAAAAAAAAAAAAAAACCTGCTGGTGTCAGTTTGTGACAGGGGGGGGGGGTGATTGGGGGGGGATCGGGGGGCGATCGGGGGGGGGATCGGGGTGTTTTGTGTGCCTGGCATGTTCTACTGTGTGTGTAGTGTGTTGTGCACTCACATTGATGTCTTCTCCCCTCGGCGCTGGAACGGAAAATACCGAGCCGAGGGGAGATGACATCATTTCCTTTGCTGCTGTTTAGCATACAGCAGCAAAGGAGTGTTCCCATTGGCCGGCGGCGATCGCGAGGGGGGGGCCACGAACGGATGGCCTCCCCCTCATCTCGGATCGCCGGGGAACAGAACGGGACCGCTTCGGGCACCGGGGGGGGGTCCGATCGGACCCCCCACCCGCGAGAGGCAAATCACGTACATGTACGTGATTTTGCCTGCCCGTGCCGCCTTGCCGACGTAAATCGGCGTTAGGCGGTCCTTAAGTGGTTAATAATTGGACACTCACCTGTCCCACAGTCCAGCAATGTGGGCAAAGGAAGCCCCGCTCCTCTCCCCCTTCTCTCTGCGGTGCCGACATTGTAACTGTGGGTGCCAGGCACTCACTGCGCATGCGCGAGCTGCGCTGTGAATGGCCCAGAAGATTGCAGGGAGAGAGGGGGGAGAGGTGAACTTTCTTCAGGCGCCACGGAGCCCCAGGAGGAAGTGGGAGCTGGATGCCTCTAAAAAGAGGGTATCCCCCCCCCAAAAAAATGGCATGCCAAATGTGGCATGTCAGGGGGTCACCATCACTTAACCACTTCAGCCCCGGACCATTATGCTGCCTAAGGACCAGAGGTCTTTTTTCCAATTTGGCACTGCGTCGCTTTAACTGCTAATTGCGCGGTCATGCAATGCTGTACCCAAACGAAATTTGCTTCCTTTTCTTCCCACAAATAGAGCTTTCTTTTGATGGTATTTGATCACCTCTGCGGTTTTTATTTTTTGCGCTATAAACGGAAAAAGACCGAAAATTTTGAAAAAAAATGATATTTTATACTTTTTGTTATAAAAAAAATACAATAAACTCAATTTTAGTCATACATTTAGGCCAAAATGTATTCGGCCACATGTCTTTGGTAAAAAAAATGTCAATAAGCGTATATTGGTTTGCGCAAAAGTTATAGCGTCTACAAACTAGGGTACATTTTCTGGAATTTACACAGCTTTTAGTTTATGACTGCCTATGTCATTTCTTGAGGTACTAAAATGGCAGGGCAGTACAACCCCCCCCCCCAAATGACCCCATTTTGGAAAGTAGACACCCCAAGGAAATTGCTGAGAGGCATGTTGAACCCATTGAATATTTATTTTTTTGTCCCAAGTGATTGAATAATGACAAAAAAAAAAAAAAAATTTTCCAAAAAGTTGTCACTAAATGATATATTGCTCACACAGGCCATGGGCATATGTGGAATTGCACCCCAAAATACATTCAGCTGCTTCTCCTGAGTACGGGGATACCACATGTGTGGGACTTTTTGGGAGCCTAGCTGCGTACGGGGCCCCGAAAACCAATCACCGCCTTCAGGATTCCTAAGGGCGTACATTTTTTATTTCACTCCTCACTACCTATCACAGTTTTGAAGGCCATAAAATGCCCAGATGGCACAAACCCCCCCCCCCCCCCAAATGACCCCATTTTGGAAAGTAGACACCCCAAGCTATTTGCTGAGAGGCATGTTGAGTCCATGGAATATTTTAAATTTTGACACAAGTTGCGGGAAAGTGACAAATTTTTTTTTTGCACAAAGTTGTCACTAAATGATATATTGCTCACACAGGTCATGGGCATATGTGGAATTGCACCCCAAAATACGTTTAGCTGCTTCTCCTGAGTATGGGGATACCACATGTGTGGGACTTTTTGGGAGCCTAGCCGCGTACGGGGCCCCGAAAACCAATCACCGCCTTCAGGATTTCTAAGGGTGTAAATTTTTTATTTCACTCTTCACTGCCTATCACAGTTTCGGAGGCCATGGAATGCCCAGGTGGCACAAAACTCCCCCAAATGACCCCATCTTGGAAAGTAGACACCCCAAGCTATTTGCTGAGGGGCATGGTGAGTATTTTGCAGCTCTCATTTGTTTTTGAAAATGAAGAAAGACAAGAAAAAACTTTTTTTTTTCTTTTTTCAATTTTCAAAACTTTGTGACAAAAAGTGAGGTCTGCAAAATACTCACTATACCTCTCAGCAAATAGCTTGGGGTGTCTACTTTCCAAAATTGGGTCATTTGGGGGGGGTTTGTGCCACCTGGGCATTCCATGGCCTCCGAAACTGTGATAGGCAATGAAGAGTGAAATCAAAAATTTACGCCCTTAGAAAGCCTGAAGGCGGTGCTTGGTTTTCGGGGTCCCGTACGCGGCTAGGCTCCCAAAAAGTCTCACACGTGGTATCCCCGTACTCAGGAGAAGCAGCAGAATGTATTTTGGGGTGTAATTTCACATATTCCCATGGCATGTTTGAGCAATATATCATTTAGTGACAACTTTGTGCAAAAAAAAAAAAAACAATTTGTCTCTTTCCCGCAACTTGTGTCATAATATAAAATATTCCATGGACTCGACATGACTCTCAGCAAATAGCTTGGGGTGTCTACTTTCCAAAATGGGGTCATTTGGGGGGGTTTTGAACTGTCCTGGCATTTTATGCACAAGCTTATGTCACACATCACCCACTCTTCTAACCACTTGAAGACAAAGCCCTTTCTGACACTTTTTGTTTACATGAAAAAATTTTTTTTTTTTTTGCAAGAAAATTACTTTGAACCCCCAAACATTATATATTTTTTTAAAGCAAATGCCCTACAGATTAAAATGGGTGTTTCATTTTTTTTTTTCACACAGTATTTGCGCAGCGATTTTTCAAATGCATTTTTTGGGGAAAAAACACACTTTTTTAAATTTTAATGCACTAAAACACACTATATTGCCCAAATGTTTGATGAAATAAAAAAGATGATCTTAGGCCGAGTACATGGATACCAAACATGACATGCTTTACAATTGCGCACAAACGTGCAGTGGCAACAAAATAAATACATTTTTAAAAGCCTTTAAAAGCCTTTACAGGTTACCACTTTAGATTTACAGAGGAGGTCTACTGCTAAGATTACTGCCCTCGATCTGACCTTCGCGGTGATACCTCACATGCATGGTGCAATTGCTGTTTACATTTGACGCCAGACCGACGATTGCGTTCGCCTTAGCGCGAGAGCAGGGGGCGACAGGGGTGCTTTTTTTTTCTTTATTATTTTTTTGCTTTTTTATCTTATTTTTAAACTGTTCCTTTCATATTTTTTTTTTTTTTTTTTTTAATCATTTTTATTGTTATCTCAGGGTATGTAAATATCCCCTATGATAGCAATAGGTAATGAAAGGTACTCTTTTTTTGAAAAAATTGGGGTCTATTAGACCCTAGATCTCTCCTCTGCCCTCAAAGCATCTGACCACACCAAGATCGGTGTGATAAAATGCTTTCCCAATTTCCCAATGGCGCTGTTTACATCCGGCGCAATCTAAATCATGAATAGCTCATAGCTTCCGGTTTCTTAGGCCATAGAGATGTTTGGAGCCACTCTGGTCTCTGATCAGCTCTATGGTCAGCTGGCTGAATCACCGGCTGCATTCTCAGGTTCCCTGTTGAGACAGGAGAGCCAGAGAAAAACACGGAAGACGGTGGGGGGCATTCCCTCCCACGGCTTGTAAAAGCAGTCTAGAGGCTAATTGGCCGCTAGGATTGCTTTTACATGAAAGCCGACCGCTGGCTGAAATGAATGATACCAAGATGATACCTAAACCTGCAGGCATCATTCTGGTATAACCACTCAAAGTTGTGAATGGCGTACCTGAAGACAAAAAAATGGTTAACAATAAAACACAGTAAACGGTAAAGTATAAAAAATTGCATACCTGAAAAACAAACATCATAAAACATAACAATAAAACATTGCAGAATAGAATACAGTAAAAAAGAGCAGAACAATAGAGAGAGAGAATAGAGAGAGAGACAACAATAAAACGACAACTATTTTTTTTTATTTTATATATATATATATTTTTTTTTTACACTTTTTTTGTAACTAACTTTTATAACTGTAACCGGTTCCAGGTTCGGGTCTCTCAAAATGCGATGGCATCTTGGGAGACCCTGTGAAAGTGTGCCTAGTCTGTACAATGCTGTACCCTACGCTAATACTCAACTAGTGTATAGTAGCGTTCAAAACATTCACCAATGCAAAGACCAGGATTGTCAGGACAGGAGGGACAATAATAGCGGGTGTCACGCCTATATCCACGCTTGCTGCAGACACGACATCTTTTTTGGGGGGGTTCGTTGGGTAGGGGTACTCGGGAGGACATAAAGAAAATGCCTCTCATGCAGCCGACTGCATTTGGTTGGGGATGTGAATGGGGGAAGTACGGGTGCTGCAGAAGCGGTGGGTTCCCAATTATTAGGATTGGCGAATGCAGCAGGAAGGGCACTGTGGGAACGACGGGCCTGTGTTTGTCTTCTTGGTGGTAGCGGGACACTACTTGTGCTTGCCACCTCACCAGCTTGAACTGCACTTATGGGACTCACCACGTCACCAAGTGTTACTGCAGTGCTGGTTTGACTACAACCGGGGTGTACTAGGCCGCTGGCGCTTGCCAGTTCACCAAAACGCTACCAAAAAACTGTTAGCGATCGCAGGGATCAGGCCTGACTCTGCGAAAGCTGCAGTTATGCGTTTAGTGTTTTGTAAGTGACAGTGATCGATCGATACTGCACTTGGGTGGGCTGGGCTGGGCCGAGCGGAGGGGCAAAACGCAGGTGCTAGCAGGTATCTGGGCTGATCCCGCTAACACTGCGTTTTTGGGAACCCTAAACTGCTGGGGACGCTAGTATAGATCTGATCGGATCAGATATTGATCCGTTCAGATACTATACCACTAAGGGAGGTGTACGGTGCGTGCGTGGGTGTTAGCGCTACTGGCGCTAATCTGACGCTGCCTGGGGAGACGCATATCGCCGCCGGGCGATCAGGGGGCTTAACCTTTATTCGGTAATAAACGGCGGGTGCCCTGACACTTTAATAAATAAACAAACTAACCAGCGTCACCCGTAACGGTTATACGGTGATCAGTGGTGAAAGGGTTAACTAGGGGGCAATCAAGGGGTTAAAACATTTATTAGATAGTATTTGGGGGTCCCTGTCGCTATAAAACGCTGACGGCGAACCTAAATATTTACCTCCCTAACTAGCGTCACCTGTGACACTAATACAGCGATCAGAAAAATGATCACTTAGTGACACTGGTGACGGGGGGTGATCAAGGGGTTAAAACTTTATTAGGGGGGTTAGGTGGGTACCCTAGACCTAAAGGGGGCTAATACTAACTGTCCTAACACAGTAACTGTCACAAACTGACACCATGCAGTAATCAGAAAAAAAAAAAAAAACCTGCTTGGTGTCAGTGTGACAGGGAGGGGGGAGGGGTGATTGGGGGGCGATCGGGGGTGTTTTGTGTGCCTGGCATGTTCTACTGTGTGTGTAGTGTTTGTGCACTCACTCAGATGTCTTCTCTCCTTGGCGCCGGAACGGAAAATACCGAGCCGAGGAGAGATGACATAATTTCCTTTGCTGCTGTTTAGCATACAGCAGCAAAGGAAGATTCTCATTGGCCGGCGGCGATCGCGAGGGGGGGGGCCACGAACGGATGGCCTCCCCCTCACCTCCGATCGCCGGGGGACAAAAGAGGACCGCCTCGGGCACCGGGGGGGTCCGATCGGACCCCCCACCCGCGGGAGGCAGATCACGTACATGTACGTGATTTTGCCTGCCCGTGCCGCCTTGCCGACGTACATCGGCGCGAGGCGGTCCTTAAGTGGTTAAAGCAGTAGTTCCATTTTTGGGTGGAACTCCGCTTTAATGATTCTTACTCTGAATGGTCTAAGGCAGAGGTGTCCAAACTTTTTTCAAAGAGGGCCAGATTTGATGAAGTGAACATGCGTGAGGGCCGACCATTTTGCCTGACATTCTTTGAACCATTAAAATTTGGTCTAAGTGTGTTAGTTCGAGCACGAGCCATGCATGCAATCCCACCATTGCCATGCATGCAGCACCCACCATTGCCATCAGTTCAGCCTGATTGCTGCCCATCCACCTGCAACCTTGGAGGGGACAGGGAGGAGGCGGGACAAGTGCCAAAAGATTACATACAGGAAAACTCCTGTTTCTCTTTCGTTCATCCACTGACACAGCTCCTCCTTAATCTTGACCATTGGGTTATATCACCTCTGCAGGAGTAGGACTAGGTAGAACAAAAAACACCTGGCTACACCCATGGGCTGTCCTCAGTCAGTATATAACCCCCTCCCTGCTATTCAGTTTTTTCTGTCTAGTCAGGAGTAAGGACCTAGCTCCTTGCTGGGATCTTTTGGTCCTAGCAAATTTTACTTTTTGTCTCTTTTTTTTCCATGCAATTTCTCCTGGGAGATCTGCAGTCAACTGCCGGGCTGGGCGACGGGCTAGATAATCTAGATCCAGTGGTCTCCCCAGTCCAGCCAGCGAGCTTGTGCAGACCGCAGCTACGAGCTAGGTATCACAGGTTTGCAAGGCGGCCACTTGGTCTTCAGTGCATACCTTCACTAAATTCTATAAAGTAGATATTTTGGCATCTGCGGATGCTTCTTTTGGCCGCAAGGTTTTGCAGGCTGCTGTTTAAGAGGGGGTTCCCTCCATAAGGGGTGTTTTTTCTTTAAATAATTTTTTATTTCATATGGGGCTCCTGTGTCCTGGTTAGGGCTCTTGTGGTTAGCCTTGGGTTATTTTGCCCACCCCTCATTTTTCACTGGCACTGCTTTGGGGCATCCCAGTGGTCAAGATTAACCGCTTCCCGATCGCCTCACGCATATATACTGCGGCAGAAGGGCACGTACAGGCAGATTAACATACCTGTACGTTGCCCTTTAACCACTTAAGGACCAGCCTCGTTTTGGAATTTAGGTGTTTAAAACAGGTTTTTTTGCTAGAAAATTACTTAGAACCCCCAAACATTATATATTGTTTTTTTTTTCTAACACCCTAGAGAATAAAATGGCAGTCATTGCAATAGTTTTTTTCACACCGTATTTGCGCAGCGGTCTTACAAGCGTGCTTTTTTGGGAAAAAATTCACCTTTTTGAATAAAAAAATAAGACAACAGTAAAGTTAGCCCAATTTTTTTTATATTGCGAAAGATAATGTTCTGGCGAGCAAATTGATACCAAACATGTCACGCTTCAAAATTGCGCCCGCTCGTTGAATGGCGTCAAACTTTTACCCTCAAAAATCTCCATAGAGATTAAAAAATTCTACAGGTTGCATGTTTTGCGTTACAGAGGAGGTCCAGGGCTAGAATTATTGCTCTCGCTCTAACGATTGCGGCGATACCTCACATGTGTGGTTTGACCACCGTTTTCATATGCGGGCACTACTCAATTATGCGTTCGCTTCTGCGCACAAGCTCGTTGGGACGGGGGGTTTGAAAATTATTTATTTATTTATTTATTTATTATTTATTTTACATGATGTTATTTATTTTTACACTGTTTTAAAGATAAAAAAATTGTGTCACTTTTATTCTTATTGCAAGGAATGTAAACATCCCTTGTAATAGAAAAAAGCATGACAGGACCTCTTAAATATGAGATCTGGGGTCAAAAAGACCTCATATCTCATATTTACACTAAAATGCAATTAAAAAAAAGTCATTTAAAAAAATGACATTGAAAAAAATGTGCCTTTTAAGACATATGGGTGGAAGTGACGTTTTGACGTCGCTTCCGCCCTGCAGTGTCATGGAGACGAGTGGGCACCATCTTAGCCTCACTCGTCTCAAGGCACAGCAAGGAGACAGACCCGATCGCCTCCGCCGCTACCAACGGCTCCGGTAAGCGACGAGGGCACCAGACCGCGGCGGGAGGGGGGCCCTCTCCTGCCACCGATAAAAGTGATCTCGCAGCGAATCCGCCACAGAGACCACTTTTATCTGAAAACCGACCGCCCCTCTTTCCTGTCACGGCCCATTCCACCAGGGCAATTGGGACCTCTTGGGCTTTCTGACATCAAGCGTCAGTCTCCCAGGTATGCAAGGCGGCGACTTGGTTGTCCGTTCACACTTTTACAAAGTTCTACAAAGTTGATGTAAACGCATCTTTGAATGCCTGCTTTGGCTGCAAACTTTTGCAGGCGGCCATGTAATCGTTGCAATTTACACCCTTTTCTTTTGTTAGAGAAAGTTACATTTTGAATGTCAATGCATTCTGATGCACATGTTGACTGCAAGTTCTGCTGCGGTTGGTTCAGGTGGTTTTGCCTCCGTTGGGGAGCACCTCTGGTTGTGGGTGTAGTTATGTTTGTTGTTCCCACCCCTCGTTATGACACTGCTTGGAGACGTCCCTACTGTCAAGATTAATGGAGCTGTGTCTGTCAATGAACGAAAGAGAAAATAGGATTTTTGTACTCACCGTAAAATCCTTTTCTCTGAAGTTCATTGACGGACACAGCACCCACCCCTCCTATTAGTTTACGTTATACTGCTTGTTGACGTACTGAGCTGCAGGAAGCAGGCTGAGGGGTTATTGCCAGAGGGACCGCCCCCTGGGCGGAGCTGTACAGTTCTGTTGTTTTTCACATGTAATACATGTTCTGCCTAGTCCTCTGCTGAAGGTGGCGTAATAACCCTACAGTCAAGATTAATGGAGCTGTGTCTGTCAATGAACTTCAGAGAAAAGGATTTTACGGCAAAAAGAAAATCAAGGTTGGAAATTTTCAAAACGAACACGAGATTGCAAATAAGAGTAGGCCAAACCCCCCCCCCCCCAAAGAAAAAAATATTAGGATGTTTTTATAGTAAAAATGTAAGGTCTGTGCATGTACTGCACAAAACAATCTCCTGCTCTCAGAATTCAGAGAGCAGAATTCAGCAGCTGTCTGTCCTATAATATTCCTTTACTTCCCCACAATCCTAAATCACCAAACCTTCCCATAAACCTCTCCCCCAGCACAGCAGACCCCATTCCATTCAGAGGCAAACCATATTTAGCATATAGTCTGTATCCCAATAAAAAGTCAGCCCAGTGTTCTAGGAACCAGATGGCATCGCAAACGTTTGTGAGTATGACTTTTGTTTTTACTATTTAACCACTTGCCGACTGGGCCATTGCCGAAAGATGGCAACAGCGCGGTCGGCTAGTTCTGGGTGGACGTCCATCGATGTCATTCCAGAATGCTGGGCACGCACCTGGGAACATCCGGACCCGGCGCATCGCGGATCGCGTTAAATAGCCGCTGATTGCGGCCGTTTACCACGTGATCGTTCTGTCAAATGACGGAGCGATCACTTGTAAACAAACCGTCGTCACGTCATGACGCCGGTTCCTCCCTCCCCTCTGTGTACCGATCGGTACAGTGCGAGGGGAGAGGGGGAGAGATGGCAGTGCTGTGGGCTCTGGATGTTTAGTGCCCACAGTGCTGCTCAATGTAAATAATGCCACTCTGCAACACTGTGCAATACTGAAATACTCTGCAACACTGTGCAATACTCTGCAACATTGTGCAAAACTCTGCCAATACTCTACTAATACTCTACCAATACTCGCCAATACTCTGCAATAAATTTTAACAGAAACAAAGATTTTTTTTTTTTTTTTTATCGACTTTTCAGTCTTTTTTGATTTGTAGCGCAAAAAATAAAAAACCCAGCAGTGATTAAATACCACCAAAAAAAAAAGGACAACAATTTCATATGGGTACAGTGTTGCATGACTGAGTAATTGTCCTTCAAAGTGTGAAAGCACCGAAATCTGAAAATTGGTCTGGTTAGGAAGGGGGGTTTAAGTGCCCAGTTGTCAAGTGGTTAAATAAATGTTATCTTTGGTAATGCACAAGTTCTGTGCATGTACTGTACATCCTTTACAAGATAACTCCAGAGTTGGTCACTTTGGATAAAGAGAAGTCAATATTACTAAATATCTTACGATCTGTGTATACAAAGGAAAATGGATTAGCTCAAGTCCATTATGGGGATAGTATTGGCATGGCGCCAAAAGAACTCCAATGGTTCAAAACTGATAGGATTCAGAAACAGACAGAATAAATCAGAATAAATTACTTACACCTATGTGTCCTCAAAGAGGTGAGCTCTGTTATTTCAAAACCATTACAATATAAGTATATCTGCACTGCTCAAACCTTCCCACTTAAGCCAACCTATAGAAAAGCTTTTCTCACCCTTCTTTTATCACCAACTCAAAAAAACAAACTGCAATCTAAAAGTGTAGTGCTTTTCTTAAGAGCATGAAACAATATTTATACAGTGTGTATATACTGTATATAACGGTGCTTTAAGTGGTTGTAAAGGCACAAGGTTTTTTTACCTTCATGCATGAAGTTAAAAAACCTTCTGTGTGCAGCAGCCCCCCTAACTCTTACCTGAGCCCCCTCTCGATTCAGAGTGGTCCACAAGAGCCTGTTGCTCTCAATCACAGCCAGTGAGCCAATCGGGGGAGGGGGCCTACCTGCGGCTCCATGTGTGAATGGACACACACAGCCGTGGCTCGGGAGCCTGTTTAAGTGCCCCCAGAGCAAAGTTGCTTGCTGTGGGAGGGGCCAGGAGCGCCATGGGAGGGGGACCCGAGAAGAGGAGAATCGTGGCTGCTCTGTGCAAAACCATGGCACAGAGCAAGTAAGTATAACATGTTTGTAATTTAAAAAAAACAAAAATGCTTTAATATCACTTTAGACCAGATTTGTTCATTCAAAACTTATCCATAAGCATAGTGCCCTTGAAATCACTTATTGATATGTAATATAATCAAAGATATTCAATCAATGAAAAGAAAAAATATATAGAGTGAGAAATTCCTGTGTGCGAACAACATTTCCACAAGTCTAATTAAAATCCACCAACTGAAACAAAATTCTTCCTCCAATGAACCAATTGTTAACGCCTCCCAGTGCCCACTCCACAGTCTTTCACCACGTGCTTAATTAGATGTACCCTCACCTTCTTGGATTGACCTCATGCTTTAAAATAGGTCAAATATAGCTTCAAACCAAGATACTACTTCTCTATCATCCCAGTGTTGTAATACTGCTCCACCAGTAAGGGCTAATGTATCAAAAGAAATAGCTCTTATAATGTAGTGATGTCCACAAAATGTATTGGCAATTAAAATAAAATGCACTCACATTGCAGCACACAGATGTCGGCTTCAAAAAAGCAAAGTCCAGCAAGGAAGCATCTCTTTCCCTCACACTCATGCACTTTTTAATCCTCTCTGAAAGCTCCACTGGGACTTTCTCAACGGTAGGTGGGGTGGAGGAAACACCACGCATATAACCACTCATGCCAAAGTTACCTTGGCAAAATATAAACGACTAAGAAATCTGTTTCGGCCGCTCTCTCCGCATCTAACCGCTCATGTAATGCCCCGTACACACGGTCGGACTTTGTTTGGATGTTCCAACAACAAAATCCATGGATTTTTTCCTACGGATGTTGGCTCAGACTTGTCTTGCATACACACGGTCACACAAAGTTGTCGGAAAATCCGATCGTTCTAAACGCGGTGACGTAAAACACGTACGTCGGGACTATAAACGGGGCAGTGGCCAATAGCTTTCATCTCTTTATTTATTCTGAGCATGCGTGGCACTTTGTGCGTCGGATTTGTGTACACACGATCGGAATTTCCAACAACGGATTTTGTTGTCGGAAAATTTTATATCCTGCTCTCAAACTTTGTGTGTCGGAAATTCCGATGGAAAATGTGTGATGGAGCCCATACATGGTCGGAATTTCCGACAACAAGGTCCTATCACACATTTTCCGTTGGAAAATCCGACCGTGTGTATGGGGCATTAGAGTTGCCTTGGCAACATGTAAACAGACAACGGAGACCATTTTGGCCACTCTCCACATATCAACCATGTACAAGAGCGGCATACATGGAGAAAAATGTAGGGAGTGTGCCCCAGGAGGTGGAGTTGCTGTGATTTCGGATTATAGTGTTCAACATAAAATTGTAAATTTTCAAGAAACATTGGCAGATCTTGAAAAAAAAAGACAAGATGCTAGCTTAAAGGGGTTGTAAACTCTTGTGTTTTTTCACCTTAATGCATCCTGGCAGTGACCGGGCCCCCAGCCCCCCTGTTTTACTTAACTGTGCCCTGGAACTTCATCCGGCGGAGACGTGCTCTTCCTCTTCCCGGGGTTCTCGGCTCTTGATTGGATAGATTGATAACAGCGCAGCCATTGGCTCCCACTGCTGTCAATCAAATCCAATGATACGGGGGGACGGGGCTGAGTCATACATTCAGCGGCTATGAAAACCGAATAATGGACTCGGGAGCGTGCCAGCAAGGTAATCCCCCCCCCGGGAGAGCGCTTCTCCTGGGGGGGTTATCTGAATTGGGGAGGAGCCGCGAGAGCCGCCGAGGGACCCCAGAAGATGGTGTTCGGGGCCACTCTGCAAAACAAGCTGCACAGTGGAGGTAAGTATGACATGTTTGTTATTTTTTTTTATTAAATAAACAAAGCTTTACAATCACTTAACGTTCTGCCAGTATATCCAACGTTCATCTGTAGAAGAGCCCTCTCACTGCTAGATATCTGGTAAAAGGAGCTTTAGACCCCCCTATAAAAGCAACTACCTCCATGTTTAATTTAGGAGGATTTTATGCCTGTGAGAAATGTTACACATATAAAGAAGTGAGACAAAATCACAAAAAATAAAGTTAAAGAATTTCATTAGGCCCAAATGTGCGGCTCCTTTTTAATGTCATTACATGTTCGACTGAAGGAGTTGTTAACATGATCGAATGTTCTTGCAGTCTACAATATGTAGGTCCAACATCCAGAACACTGACAACAAGAATGAGGGAATACACATACAATATTAAAAATGGGTTTGTTAATCACAGCATATTGAAACATTTTAACCACTTGACCACTGGAAGGTTTTACCCCCTTCATGACTGGGGCATTTTTAGCTATTCAGCACTGTGCTACTTCAACTGACAGTTGATCAGTCATGCAACACTGTACACTAATGAAATTTTCAATATTTTTTTTCACACAAATAGATCTTTCTTTTGATGGTATTTAATCATCTCTGCAAATACAAAAATACTGAAAATTTTGAAAAGAAAACCTGTTTTTGTTATTTTCTATTATAAAATTTTGCAAACAATCTTTCTTCATAAATTTAGACCAAAATTTGGTCTGCTACATTTCTTTGGTAAAAATAACCCAAACCAGTGTATATTTAGTCTGTGTGAAAGTTATAGTGTCTACAAAGTACATGATGTATACTGTATATATTTGAAAATTGATCAGTCCCGATATACCGATGGCCTATTTTATTTCTTGAGGCCTTAAAATGCCAGGACAGTACAAATACCCCCCAAATAACAGTCTTGGGTATTTAGTAAGAGGCATGGCAACATTTTTTTTTTTTTTTGAGTTTTGTGCTTTTTTGTCGCAATTTTTTAGAAAATTAAGAAATTACTTTTTTTTTTTTAATATTTATACTTTAACTAGTGCAGCACAGCATCATGTGACTGTGGCGGTGATCAGGGATACTGACTGGTGACTGTATGGGTTTTTTTTAAAAAAAAAAAAGGAAAAACACTTTTTTCAAACCATTTTGTTTTCTACTTTTTTATTTATTTTTTTACATCCTGTAATTTACAGAGTACCCCAGTGTCACCAGAATGACATACTGTTGTACTACCCTGTGGGTGATCAGGTGTTTTTTTTACACTAGTATTAGAACAGTGATGATCACTGTTCTAAGCAATAGTTAACTGTCACAAATGGTTTTTCATTCATGACAGCTTGCTTATTGTTGACATGCTGTGATTGGCTACAGCTAATCACAAGGCAAAGGGTACTGTGATTGGCCCAGGTACCATGTTAACTGTTAATAGCTGTGGGCCAATCACAGCATCATTATAGTAACCCAGATGGTCATGAATGGAAGCCATTCATGGCTGTTTTGTTTACATTGCAATGAAGTGATTGCTATGACCAATCAAAGGGATCACATGATACCCCATGCGCTCACAGCGGCCAGGTACCGAGCCCCGTGATCCGCTGTGTCCATCAAACACAGCAGTCATGGGATCACACTGCTACCTGCTCGCAGTACAATTACTGTGAGCAGGTCAGCTACTGGTTAAAGTGCACCATGGTAAAGACCCCTAGTGGTATGCAATTCTGGGGTGTAGAGGAGGTTAGGAAGTCATGGAGGGGGGAAGGGGGCTGGGGGAGGGCAATTATATTAGATAATTAAAGTGTTACTAAACCCAGGGTCCTGCATTCACTATATATGGTCTTATACAGAACATGGAAATGCAATTATTTTAGTAAATATAAACTGCTTGGTGTTCAGGCATGGGGTGGGTCTAGTGCTATAATATTCCTGGCATGCAGGAGCTCAACCACTGTCTCCTGTAATACAAAAAAAAAATCACATGTAAACACTGCAGCTGCCCCTCCTGGTCCCCCACCCTTTTCCTGGCCCTGCTTACCATATAACCATATACCCAAACTACTGCACAAGTCTCCTTTGTGGTATATCTGCAGTGCTGCTAGGGGCAGCAGTGCATAGCAAAATGCGTAATGCTTTGAGTTATAATTTTACTACCACCGATAACCTTCAGGGGGTGTACGGTAGGTTGATACCCTGTGATGGGATTGTAATAGCATTGCAATTCAGGCCTCACACATATATCTCATGCATGAATACTTGTTGTAGTGGTTGCATGCTGAGTGGTTTTTAAATAGGGCTACACCACAACACTGGACTCATGGTTTTTGAATTATATTGGACATTTCTACAGCTCTAGTCTAAAGGCATTTTTTTTTTGGATATAGTAGAGAGGAATTAGAAGACCTGTGAGGTTTTTATTGTTTGTGCCTGTTTCGAGAGATTCACTCTCTCTTTTTGTCCTGTTTACCGTCATCACTGAAAGTGAAAGTAAAGAAATTCCAAACTTTTGGGTTGTCACCAAAACTGTAATAGAGGGGACATATTTTCCAATGACGATGCTAGTTCTGGTGACAATCCGGAATTCTCTCACTTCCTCTTTGGCTTTGGACAGGAAGTAAAGGGAAATCTCCCCAATGAGACACAGATGATTAAAATAAACCTGATGGGTTATAACCCACCCTTACTTTATGCAAAATGGAAAAAAAGTTTTGCCTTTGCCTGATAATAAAAGACAATAAATTGCACCTAAGTCACCTCACCAGTATTATCTTTTGTCATTAATTTTCTTCTTTTGTTAAAGCGGGCTTCCACCCAAATTTTGAACAATATCTGTATGTATTCTCTTCCTTGCCTAGATGCTGACATGCCGTTTAAAAAAATTTAAATCGCCGTAATTACCTTTTATTTTTCTATTCTTCTTTGCACTTCCTGGTTCTCCTCCCGTGGGAGTAGGCATGTTTCTAGCCTCTCCCAGACTCCTGGGAGCTAGTCTCAGGCTTCCCAGGATGCCACTGAGCATGTGCGGGAACGAGCGGTGAATGCTGGGAGCACAGCATTCACCACATCCAGGAAATAAATGCTTGTGGGCTTCAAATGCCCACAATGAAGATGGAAACCGCCTGCAGTGAATAATATAAGTTATTCTTTCCGACGAAATCTGACACAGGCGGACATATTACACACAATATGTGAGTGTGTAATGCTGAGAAGAAAAGTTTGTGAATGAACTCAAAAAAAAAAAAAAACGATAGATAGGTGGACCCCCGCTTTAAGTGTTCACCCAAGGCACCTTGATGTGATAGGGAGACCCTAGTTTGGCAACAGCTGTGTACCAACGCTACTAAAATTACAAATCTCCACTTATTAGGACCTAACAAGTTCCATAGATCAATTTTAACTCCTAACCAAATCCAGTCTCTCTGTCTAAACATGCTTACAGGAGGAAAGAGTTCAGGCATGGCCTCCTCGGTGTGCTACTGCTCTTTTATTATTCTGTTAACATGACTGAGTGGGCTGGTGGCAAAGCCTTATGCTGTAAATACAGTGAAGAAAACAGAGGTCACAGATGAATCTGTACTGAGGCAGGATACCCAGGATTTGTTTTGAGAAACGTCTGTTCTTTTCAATTGAAGCATCCTTATGTAGACTCTTAAGTTGCTAGAACTGGATCAGGTGCTTCATGAAGTTTACAACTGTTTTCACTGTATATTTAAAAAAGCGAAGTGATCGTATACTGTACACAAATTAGGAACATCACATTGTTAGTAGCTTTGGGAATTATGCACAATAGTATTTAGCATTATTCAAAGTAGGTTGTATGTTTGTAAATGCCGTAACAGGCAGTTTTTTTATACATCCCTACAGGAAACAGTCTTTCAGTCTGCTTCAGAAGATGAGTGCGTTACCTTGGCTCAAAATGAGATCAACTTGTACACATTTTTTCAAAACGAGTTTAAGCCTCAGAGCAATCTTGTTTATATAAAGACGTTGCATAAATCGTTCTCTGATGTGCATGATCAGTTCCATCAACTAGTTAAACACCAGAAGCTTACATGGCATGAACAGGTATGTCTTTGATGGCTAATGCAGTGGAAGTTTTTAATAATACAAACGTGAACCTGATCTGGCTATGAAATGTTTCTAATATAACAATAGTGCAAGCAGCTTGGGCCATAAGGACTTGTGTGTTGTTATGCTGATCTTCTAGAGCAGTGGTGGTCAACTTGAATATTTATAGAGTGCGGGCCACACAATAGCACCTCGAAGCCAAAAAATGTCTGTCAGGGATCTGGTACAGCAAATGCTAATTTCCGTGCAGCAGGTACTCATTCTTATGTGCATGTGCAGGATCATGAGCATAGAAGCCTACACATACGCACACATCCACAGATCATGGTGCCCAGCGGCCTATTTTAACAAAGAGTCTGCCTAGCCTCAGTGCTGAATTGTCTTCAGCTCTGGTTCCCATGTTCCTCGTTCTTGAAAATCTGCTTACCTTGTTCTTGACCCGGCTATGTCTGAAAAGCTCTCTTGGATCACCTGCCTGTTCTGTCTGCTGCTCACTTGTGTTACTGACCTCGGCTTTGATTTTTGACCACATTTCTGTCTCCTGACTTGGTACTTTGCAGCCAACACGTTACTGACTTCTGCCTGTTTCTGATCTTGAACTTGATCCTGACCCTGCACCTGTCTCCCTGGCTGCTGCTGAACATAGTTTGTGACCAGACTCCAAATTACCACTGGAAGGACTCCTGTCTTTCCATGTTTCAGCTCACTACAAAAGCTTCCTGGCACCTGCACCCTTCCACTGCCCTAGCAATCCCTGTCTCCACTACCAGGGATGCTTGGACAAAAATTGCACAAGAGGCCACCCTCATAATCTCGGGCTCCACAGTCAGGTACGTGACAGGCTTGCTGCATTTTATTTTCAGCATATCGTAATGCAAAATGACAACGTTGAGTACAATAACCCTCAGCATCGTCGTCAGTGGACTTAGTAATAACCCCCAGCATTGGTGTCAGTGAATGCAAAAATTACTCCCAGCATGGTTATCAGTACTATTAACCCCTGTTAGCCAGTGGCTGTTAAAGTTAACACCCCCCAGTATTGAAATTTAAGTCCCACTCCTTTCATTGTTGTACAGTGGCAGTAAAATTTCCCCCCCCCCCCCCCCCTACATTGCTGATTAGCAGCAGTGAAAATTAACACCTATTCTCCCACTGCATTGGATTGGTGGTCACTGGCAGTGAAATGTAACCCTCCAGCCTCCCTGCATTAGTGGTCAGTGGAGGTAAAATTTAATGCCTGCATTGGTTGTCAGTAAAAAGGTACATAGTAGGTGAGGCTGAAAAAAGACAGAAGTCCATCAAGTCCAACCTATGTGTGTGATTATATGTCAGTATTACATTGTATATCCCTGTATGTTGCAGTCGTTCAGGTGCTTATTATCTAATAGTTTCTTGAAACTATCAATGCCCCCCCGCTGAGACCAAGTTAAACCCCCTCCCCATATTTGTGGTCATGGCAGAGAATTTTACCCCCCCACACACACATTGGTGGCCAGTTGCAGTGAACGTTACTTCTACCACTCCCCCTACTCGCATTGGTGGTCACCAGCATAGAAATTGAACCCCCCCTTGCATTGGTGGTTAATGGCAATGAAACCCCCCTCCTCTGTATTGGTGGTCAGTGGCAGTGAAATGTAACACCCCATCTTTCCACTGCATTGCACTGGTAATCAGGGCACTGTTTACCAGTGCAGCCCCAACAGTGCCCATCAGTGCTGCCTATTAGTGTCCATCAGTACAGCCTCATCAGTGCACATCCGTAAAGGAGAAAAATTACCTGTTTGCAAAATTTTATAACAAAAATTTTTGTTTTTTTTTCCATTTGTTTTAGCAAAAAATAAAAAACACAGTGGTGATTAAATACCACCAAAAGAAGACCTCCATTTGTGTGAAAAAAATGATCAATATTGTATATGGTTACAGTCCTGCATGACCGCGCAATTGTCATTCAAAGTGCAATAGTGCTGAAAGCTGAAAATTGGACTGGGCAGGAAGGGGGTAAAAGTGCCCAGTAGGCAAATGGTTAAAAAAATATTAGATGCACATTTTTTTGCAGGAAAAAAAATATGCATTTACTATTTTATTTGGTAGAAGCCTGGAAATTGCTGATCATGGGTGCAAAGCAGGGCTTTTGCAGACTGTCAGTGTAAGCTGTCTGCTCGTACGAGCAGACAATTGCACACTGACAGGAAGAATCAATGAGCTATGGGTAGGGATAATTGTAGACATGCACCCACACTCACTCGGGTTGAACTGGATGGACTGGTGTCTTTATTCAACCTTACCAACCATGTAGCTACCTAGAGCGCTCAACAGCACCCTGGTATTTCATTGAGAACTACAAGCCGACAGGCACAAAGGCTTGTAGGTACAGTACTAGTAGTTCATTAATTCGCAGAACTCTGTGAATGGGTGATGCAGCCTGCTGTCACAGGGAGGGGAGGGTCGGGGAGCGG
This sequence comes from Aquarana catesbeiana, assembly GCF_042186555.1. Taxonomy (NCBI): domain Eukaryota; kingdom Metazoa; phylum Chordata; class Amphibia; order Anura; family Ranidae; genus Aquarana; species Aquarana catesbeiana. The sequence goes on from NC_133336.1 coordinate 154,475,844, forward strand.
CTGCCGGATCAGGACATGTTACATGCTCCATACTAAAAATGGTGGAACATGTTCCCAAAGGTTAACTTATCCTTTAAGTCCCACCTCATTCTGACACCAAGCTCAACCCTATCCTATTTTCTTGCTGTTAAATATCAGAGCCTCTGTTGATCACTGACAATCAGAAATTTAGCAGTGATTGAGGATGGGGAATCACATCAGGAAAGGGTGAATCTTAACTTGTGCAAAAGTTAAAATCCTTCATACAGCCTTGAACCTAGGAAGCAAGAGACTCCATAGGGACACAAGGATCAATGTAAATATTAACACAGGTACTTGCAGGCACCACAAGATACCCAGGCTTTGACTTGTATCTGGTGCTTTTTGGACCAGTCTCGCTTTATGTACAGTAGGGGATGCCTCTGACTGGTTGGACTTCCAGCTCTGCGTAAAGTGCTAAGACAGTAAGCCAATCACACAAACTGGAAATGACGCACAGGTGTTCTCTATACATGCAGTCCCGAGTTTGCCATATTTCAAGAAAATTACCTTTTTTGTTTTTTTTGTAGACTGCAAATGCAAAGATGATTTATTAAATTTTGAAATACTGTAAATTGTTAAGTAGTTTTACATGGTATATCGGTTTTAGCCAAGTTCTTTAAATATAGACTTGAGCAATTAAAGTAACTCACCTTAAAACTCTGTAATAATACCCACTTTAAAAGGATGGTTCCCCTTTACAAAAAAATGATCTATGCAGGTAAAGGATGTTTGTATATTAAAACAAACTGTGCAGCTCTGACTAAAGATGAATAATACCCTTGCTATAGGTGTAGGTCATTTAGATACTTTATAAAACCTGACTGAAAAACGCCCAGGACATTGCTAAGTACTCCCAGGACATTGCTAAGTGAGGCCTAGTTGTCACTGCTTACCTCCACCATCACAGGAGTTGGCTCTTTTTCTGATTCAAACCCAGTCACGTACTCTCTCTCTCCCCTGATGCAGTAATTCTGAGCTCAGCATTTGAGAGCTCACTCCTGTGATGGTGGAGGTGAGCAGTGATGACTATGCCTCACTTAGCAACGTCCTGGGAGTAGTTGACAATGTTCTGGGAGTATTCCAGTCAGGTTTCATAAGGTATGTAAATGGCCTACACATATAGCAAGGGCTTTATTCAACTTTAGTCAGAGCTGCACAGTTTGTTTTTATCTACAGACGCCCCTTATCTGCATAGGCAGTTTTGTTGTGAACTGTAAAATATCCCTTTAACCACTTGCCGACCAGCTGCCTTCATACGGCGGCAGGTCGGCTTGTTCCTGCGAATCACCTTAGCTGTACGGCAGTCCCTTTAACTGCTACAGCGGGCGCGCAGGCGGCGGGGGAGCCAATGCGCGTGGCTGGCGGACGCGATCAGTCCACAGAGAGCCAGAACAGGAATTTGTCGATGAAAACAATGTTTTTTCATTTTTTTGGGATATTTATTATAGCAAAACATTTTATAGTAAAAAATATATATATATTTTTTTTTCAAAATTATCGGTCTTTTTTTGTTTATAGCGCAAAAAATAAAAACCGCAGAGGTAATTAAGTACCACCAAAAGAAATCTCTATTTGTGGAAAAATAAGGACATAAATTTTGTTTGAGTACAGCGTCGCACAACTGCGCAATTGTCAGGCTGCATTCATACCTGAGCGTAGCGTTTTCGAGCGTTTCTTCCGGCGTTTTGTTGCGCATTTGTATACAGTGTTTTCCGGCATTTTTTGAGCTTTGGCGTTTTTTTTTTTAGCCAATAGGAAACATGATCATCTCTTTCATCATTCGTTACTATGTTTTTAGATTTTTTTCATCTGCTTCCTGGGTGAATATTCTTCTTCCGTTTCATCATTGTGCTTCCTGCTCCATGTGTTTGTATTGTCCTCTGCAAAGATGAGTGATGATGAGATGGTGTGTTTTGTGGCAGCAGCCACTGTTAGGTCTTATTTTCTGCATGAAAGAGAGAGGAGAAAGAAGAGGGCACGCAGATACTGGATTCACCCCGTAATTGCTGATCGAGAAGAGAGAGGCCAATTTTGGGTCATGTACAGTGACCTACGTGATCATGAAGATAAATTTTTGGACTACACTAGGATGTCCATAAAAAGGTTAGTAAAACTTATTTGGATTCATGATGTTTGACATTGTTCCTTTCTTATCATGTCCACTAATAAACCCCACTTTTTTTTTTTTGATCACAGCTTTGATGAGTTAATGGGTTTACTCAGTAGTCGGTTGCAACGAATGGATACATATTTCCGTAACAGTATACCCCCTGTAGAATGACTAATCATCACACTGAGGTAATTTTTTCTTATTTTTTGTAATTTTTTAAAGACTGATACATGAAGAACCCAAGATTTAAATTTTTGTATATGCATTAAATAAAACCAAACACACATTTTTTAAAGCAAAAAAAAAAACTTTACTTTTTTTTAAATATAACATATTTTTCAAATATTAATTTTTCTGTTCGTTTATTTTTTATTCCCATATACAGCTCAACAATATAAAAAAAGAGATAGAGCTAACGTAGCTCATAAAACAACAACAAAAAAAATTTAGAGCTGATGAAAAGTTTGGGAGGAGTTGACTGCCTCATTTGCTGACATCACCACATTCATGGCATGGCCATAATGTGACCAGGTGGAGGTAGAGGGATTTTCATTATGCTGCCAATTAGAAGGTGGTGGCGTTGGCAGAGGAAGGTAATTAGAAGGTGGTGGTGTTGGCAGAGGAAGGTAATTAGAAGGTGGTGCTGTTGGCAGAGGAAGGTGGGTGGCAGAATGTGGTGATGACAACCGAGGTGGTGCTGGCAGATGGGGTGGGGGGAGATTTGCATATGGACCATAAGGTGGTGGAGGTTCTGAAGACCTATATGTGGTCGTTGGTGGAATGAAAGTCGTGATGTAACAGATGGTACCTGCCAACATGTCTGCCTGGAGTTCTGATGGTACCTTCTCCATCAGACCTTCCAGACACCTTGCAGAAACCTGCACATGCGACCTGTTGCTGTTCATTCTTTCAGACATACTGGCCATAATGTCCAACATTCGACTAAAATCAGGTTCAGGAGCCCTCCTTGTTGCTCTAGCAGGTACACGAGCACATATGGGTGGTGTGGACTCCTCATCTCCCACAGGTGTTGCAGATGTCGAGCGTGCTGGAGTCGACAATTGGCTCTCCGGCTCTTGGCCTGCTTGATCACCTGATGCTTGGCTTGCTTGCTCACTGGCAGACGCTTGGCCTGCTTGCTGACTGTTAGCATCTGTGTCCAAATCATTATTTGGAGTACTATCCTCCCAGCAGTTTTCAGTACTGAAAATAGAAATTATTACAACTTTCTCTTTACATTTGTTTAATGACATTTGTACAGATGATAGCTTACCGCCCCAAAGCCAGCAATGGCCGAAGGAACTCCAACTCTTTAGCATGCGTGTATTCTCTAGGAGCACACGCTGCAGATCCACTCCTAAATTCCCTGAGTAGTCTTAGATGTCGAGTGTAGGCATCATGTATACTCTTCCACTTCATTTTGAGCATTTTAACTGTAAAAAAACAAATTAAAATATAAATATTTATTTCTTTGTAGATACCTAGCAACCGGACAATCATTAGCAAGTCTACACTATGCCTTTCGGGTTGGAAAATCAACAGCAAGTTACATAGTCCGTGACACCTGCTCTGCTATTTGGGATGTGTTGAAGGATATTGTGTTTAACAAATCTACAGCAGAAGAAAGGTCACAGATCTCTGACGTTTTCTGGCAACGCTGCAACTTCCCCAATTGCGTTGGAGTGATTGATGGGAAAAATATTCGGATCGTAAAGCCCATGGGTAGCGGAAGCCAGTATTTTAACTACAAGAAATATTTTTCTTTTGTTTTAATGGCAGTGGCTGATGCTAATTATTGCTTCCGTTATATAGATATTGGGTCGTATGGCAGCGGCACTGACTCTGTTTTTGGGAATTCTTCATTTGGACACATGCTGCATACCAATAGTCTGGACCTTCCGGAAAACAGTCCACTCCCAGGCACAAATGGCCCTCCCCTACCCAGTGTTTTTGTGGGGGATGAGGCCTTTGCTCTGAGTGAGCATCTTCTACGGCCTTATTCGGGGCACAATCTAACTGTGCAGAAGAGTGTTTTCAGTTATCGGCTAACAAGAGCACGTCGAGTTGTCGAATGTGCATTTGGCATTTTAGCAAACAAATGGCGGGTCCTGCACACTCCCATTGTTCTAAACATGCAAAATGCGGTCTGTGCTGTTAAAGCTGTATGTGCCTTGCATAACTTTGTAAGGCAAAGGGATGGATTTGAGTTTGAGGACCCATTACATCAGACCATGGAAAGAGCTCATTGGACTGGTGTTCGTGGAAGCAGACAAGGTACAGATGTCAGGGATCAATTTGCGTCCTACTTTATCTCTCCAGCAGTTCAGCACAGTGGTGTAGTGGATAGCACTCTCACCTAGCAGCAATAGGGTCGCTGGTTCAAATCCCGACCACGGCACTACCTGCCTGGAGTTTGCATGTTCTCCCTGTGCCTGCGTGGGTTTCCTCCGGGTACTCCGGTTTCCTCCCACACTCCAAAGACATGCTGGCAGGTTAAAAAGCACCCTGAGGCGATTCAGTTCGCATAGGTAGCGCTATACAAGTCACTCATTCATTCAGGACAGGTCCCATGGCAGCTTGAGGCAATTGAATAATTTTAAATCTTTAGTAGTTTGTTAATAGAACCATATACTATGCTGTACTGAATAATTAATAAAAATGCTTGATGTATTGATAAGAAGTCTCATGTTTTTTTTAAAATATATATTTATTTTTGTGTGCAGTATCCATACAATATCCACTAGGGGTCAGAGTGTGCCTTCATGTATTTGTGACATGCTAACATTACTATACTCATACTCCTATGCATTAGGTGCTTATACTTATATAAGAAGGAGGCAATAGATATGCCATTCCAGTTCATCCTGGCCACATTCCTACACACATGCAATTTGTGTGTACACATATGTGGCCATAGTGAACTGTAATTGCACATCTATTGTCTGTTTTCCCATATGTATGATCTTGTAAGCAGTGCATAGGAATATAAGCATAAGCTAGTACTGTTTTTCTGGTGCTAAGATTCTGTTGTACTAAATAACAATCATCATATTATCTTCCTATGGTCGGTTATGTTTGCAGGGGTTTATCTTACCTTTATCATCCTTCACATGGGCATTTAGGTCTGCCCAGTTTGTGAAAACTTGGCAGCAAATCTGGTTCCATGCCCTCCTCTTGCTCGCAGCTTGTAGCATGGATCTCTGGAATCATAGAGACAGGGGTGCTGCTTTACCATTCTAATAAAGCTCTCCTGATCTAAAAGACATACTGTCTCATCCACTTCATTCTCTATATTGCTGGCCTCCATGTCTTCTAACCAAAAAATGGTGATCTGTGCACTTCCTGTGTATGTTTTATGTAATTTCCTTTATGTAAATTTATTTCACTTGAGCAGATAAAAGCCACAAAACACCCGTAGAAACGCTCGTTGTCACGCTAGATGCTTGAATCAAGCGTTTCCATCAGTTTCTATGGGAGTACAAACGCTCCAAAAACGCCCAAATAGGCACGATTCGCGCGACAAAAAAGGGTCCAGAACTTGTTTAAGCTTCAGGCGTAGGGCTTCAGGCAACTTGGAGTGGAGATGTGAACCATCTCCATAGAGAATAATGTATTTTTTCCCCTCAAGCGTTTTGTAGCTTCAGGCTTCAAGCTACAAAACGCTCAGTTGTGAATGGGGCCTTAAAGCGACGCAGTGCCGTATTGCAATAAAATGGCCTGGTCATTAAGGGGGCAAATCTTTTGGTCCTTAAGTGATTAAGACCAGGCCTTTTTCTGTCATTTGTTGTTTACAAGTAAAAATCTGTATTTTTTGCTAGAAAATTACTAGAACACCAAAACATTATATGTATATTATTTTAATTTAGTAGAGACCCTAGAGAATAAATAGCGATTGTTGCAATATTTTATGTTGCGCTGTATTTGCGTAGTGGTCTTTCAAACGCAATTTTTACACTTTATTGAATAATAAAAAAAAAAACACTAAAGTTAGCCCATTTTTTTGTATAGTGTGAAAGATGATGTTACACTGAGTAAATAGATACCTAACATGTCATGCTTTAAAATTGCACAAAGGTTATAAAAAATAGAAGAAGCCAGAGGACCCACTGAGGCCTAAGAACAGAAAAAGACCCTGCAAAATGGTGCGTGGAAATTGCTTGGCTATACAGGGAGGGGTGTTATATTGTAAAAGGTGCCACAAGCACCACAGCTGATGAGAGCTAGTGACCGCTCGCTCCAGCATCCACCCCAAGACCTTGCTTCTTTCTTTTACAAGGGATATTTAGATTCCTTGTAATAGGAATAACAGTGATCAAAAAATAAAGGGACAGTAAAAGTAAAATAAGAAAAAAAAAATTAAAGTCTCTCCAAGCTCATGCACAGAAGCGAACGTATACGTAAGTCGCGCCCGCACATGTAAACGGTGTTCAAACCACACATGTGGGGTATCGGTAGAGCGAGAGCAATAATTCTAGCGCAAGGCCTTCTCTGTAACTCTAAACAGGTAACTTGTAAACATATTTAACCACTTCAGCCCCGGAAGCCCCCTTAATGACCTGGCTTTTGCGATACAGCACTGCGACGCTTTAACTGACAATTGCGTGGTCGTGCGACGTTGTACCCAAAGAAAATTTATGTCCTTTTTTCCCACAAATAGCTTTTATTTGGTGGTATTTGATCAACTCCTGTGTTTTTTTTTTTTTTTTTATATCTATTTATCTATAAACAAAGAAGACCGACATTTTTGAAAAAAAACTATATTTTTTTACTTTCTGCTAAAATACATATTCAAAAAAATATATAAAAAACAAATGTATTCATCAGTTTAGGTCAATATATATTCTTCTACATATTTTTGGTAAAATATCACAATACGTGTATATTGATTGGTTTGCGCAAAAGTTATCGCGTCTACAAACTATGGGAAAGATTTATGGACTTTTTTTAATGTTTTTACTTGTAATGGCAGCGATCTGCGATTTTCAGTGGGACTGCGACATTGCGGCAGACAGATCTAACCCTGACACTTTTTGGGGACCAGTGACATTATTACATTGATCAGTTCTAAAATAATGCACTGATCAATGTATAAATGACACTGGCAGGGAAGGGGTTAACTGTTCTCTGGGTGTGTTCTAATTGTGTGGGGGCTGGGCTCACAGGAACACCACAGAGATCGCTGTTCCTGATCACTGAGAATGGGGATCCGCTTTATTTACATAGGCAGATCCCGTTCTGTCTCTTTGTACCGCAAACATGGGTCGCCGATAGACATCGGGACCTGCGGCGTGCGCGCGTGCCCAAAGTGTCACATGCACGGACCGCCGTACAGGTACGGCGGTTTGCGATATCGAGCCGACCTGCCACCGTATATATACAGTGGCTGGTTGACTTCAGAAACCATGAAATCAGACCGAGACAGAAGTACAGTTAAATCACACTTGTTTAATAATAAAAGTAAAAAGAACAAACTTAGTCAAAACATAGCCAAAGTTCAGTAACCGGAACGGATAGTCAGCCAAGCCAGAAGTCAGGGATCAATGTAGTGGAACAGCAAGCAGGATCTGGAGCCAGAAGGGATGTCAGCAAAGCAAGTCTTTAAACGGGAATGCAGGAGATAGTCTCTGTGATGTTGACCAAGGCAGAGGCAGAGATCCACTGGGCTGAACGGTTTAAGTAGGCAGGACTGACGAGCAGGATATCATCAACAGCTGAGTAACTGTGGAGATATAGGAGCTGGCAATTAGCTGACAGCTGAGCGGCCAGCTCTGAGAAGGAAGGGCTGAGCCCAGCCCTGACAGTACCCCCTCCCTCTCGAAGGACCACCAGGCTTGAGGGGAAAATGTCTATGGAAATCACAGAGGAGGACAGGGGCATGTACCTCTGAGGATGAGACCCAAGAGCGTTCCTCCGGACCGTACCCCTTCCAATGCACCAGGTACTCTATGCACCCACGGAACCTACGGGAGTTAACAATGGACTGTACTTCATACTCCTCATGGTTCTCAACCTGTACAGGGTGAGGACGTGGCACCAAGATGGTAAAGCAGTTGCAGACCAAAGGTTTTAATAAGGAGACATGAAATACATTCGAAATACGCATATTAGAAGGAAGGTCTAATGCGTAAGCCACTGGGTTAATCCTGTGAAGAATACAGAAAGGCCCAATAAACCGAGGTGCAAACTTCAGAGAGGGAACACGAATTCATAGGTTGCGAGATGACAGCCAGACCTTTTCCCCAACCTGGTAGGAAGGCGCAGGCAGGCGCCTGTGGTCAGCACTGAGTCTGTACCCATTATTAGCATGTCACAAAGCCTCCTGGATTTGTGCCCAAGTGGAACAAAGACCACGGAGATGCTCTTCTAACGCAGGAATGCGAAACAAATGAGTCAGGCAACGTGGAAGGGTGGAAACCATAGTTAGCCATAAACGGGGACAATCAGGAAGCAGAATTCAAAGCACTATTGTGGGCAAACTCTGCCCATGGTAATAGGTCTGACAAGTTGTTATGGTCAGAAATATAGCAACGTAGGAATTGCTCCAAGGACTGATTGGCTCGTTATGCGGCCTCATTAGACTGCAGGTGATACGCAGAGGAAAAGTCAAGCTGAATTCCCAATTGTGCACAAAAGGCTCACTAGAAACAGGACACAAACTGACTACCCGTGTCTGAGACCATCACCTTGGGTAGCCCATGTAAGCGAAAGATCTCCCGAGCGAAAATGGAAGCTGATTCCTTACAAGTGGGCAACTTCTTAAGTGGAATACAATGAGACCTTTTTGAAAACCGGTCAACCACCATCAGCATAACTGTGTTGGCCTGGGAGTTGGGTAACTCCACAATGAAATCCAGAGACAGGTGGATCCAGGGCCTCTCTCCATTGGGTATGGGTTGTAGGAGGCCCACTGGAAGGTGTTGTGGTGTCATACTCTGAGCACACACGGAACAGGCAGCTACGAAGGCGGTAGCCCGTAGACTAGGCCACCAGAATTGTTGGGAAATGGCCCAAAAGAGTTGATTCTTCCCAGGGTGGCCAGTAGCTTTGGGAGAATGGCATGTCTGGAGCACGGTAGTACAGAGTCTCTCTGGGACAAAGCAGCAGTCACAAGGTTTCTCAGGAGGAGCAAGGACCTGAGCAGCAAGAATTTTGTCACGTCAAGTCAAGTGAGACTGGTGCAAACTGTAGCCAGAATACAATCGGGAGGAATCACAGGAACCGGAACCGACTCCATGTTGAAAGTGGAGCTAAATTCTCGTGACAAAGCGCCAGCCCTTACATTCATAGTACTGGGTAAGAATGAGACAATGTCATTGAAACTAGACAAGAAAAGAGCCCATTGTGCGCTTCTGGGAGAGAGGCGTTTAGCCTCAGACAAGAATGTGAGATTCTTATGGTCAGTAAGAATGAGTACCGGAGTTCAGATACCTGGGAGTGGAGATACATAGGGACCTCCACCTATTTATCGCTCTCAATCTGAACCCAGTAGTCTCCCAGCTGTCTCATTGCTGTACGTCCTGAAAGTCTCTTCCCCTCACTCCAGTAGGATGGGTTAACTTGATTAAGATGTCAGTCCTCCCTAAATTTAACTTTTTCTTTAGACAGACTCCTGTCCCCATACCCATCTCCTTCTTTAACAAACTAGACCGTATCATTATCTCCTTCATCTCGAATGGGAAGGTTCCTAGGATAGCGAAAACGACCCTGCAACTACTTATCACGTTAGGTGGTCTAGCATTACCCTGTTTTCTAAAATATTATTGGGCTGCGGTCCTGGTGACACTTAAGTGGTGGTTGGCAGAGGAACCGGCTAACCCGGCATCTACAGTGGAGGAGGAGCTGCTAGGTTCCTACTCAGAACTGAGGAACCTCATACATAGGGGCCCCCGATCCAATCCGAAGGTGACCCCTCTATGAGGACAACCCCAATGCCCTGTACACACGGTCGGACATTGATCGGACATTCCGACAACAAAATCCTAGGATTTTTTCTGACAGATGTTGGCTCAAACTTGTCTTGCATACACACGGTCACACAAAGTTGTCGGAAAATCTGATCATTCTGAACGCTGTGACGTAAAACACGTATGTTGGGACTATAAACTGGGCAGTAGCCAATAGCTTTCATCTCTTTATTTATTCTGAGCATGTGTGGCACTTTGTGTGTCGGATTTGTGTACACACCATCAGAAATTCCGACAACGGATTTTGTTGTCGGAAAATGTTATAGCTTGCTCTCAAACTTTGTGTGTCGGAAAATCCGATGGAAAATGTGTGATGGAGCCTACACACGGTCGGAATTTCCGACAACAAGGTCCTATCACACATTTCCCTCTTCTCCTAGGCATCTGTGACTTCCTTGAAGCCCCCCAAAGAAAAAAAATGTTTGTCTTCTATACAGCATTTTATGCTAGGAAAGCAGTACTCCTTCAATAGAACCAAGCCCAACCCCCCCACTAAACAACTATGGCTTTCCCTGGTAAATGCAGCCCTACCCCTCTACAAACTAACATATCTAGGAAGGAACTGCCCAAAGAAATTTGATAAAATATAGGCAGCCTGGGTGAAAGCCAGACACCTGACCCTTGAGTAAGTACCGCAGGCCCTCCCTCCCATATCTATCCCCTATACACCAGATAGCTCCCCCCTTCCTGGTTCTTCCTGGTTGTCACCTAGCCCAGGTCTGACTATCAATTAGCTATGCTCTGAATGGTCATGTGGGCCCTGATCATCCCATCCCCCCCCCCCCATTCGGTGTTCATGATCCACTAATTAGCTACTACAGTCACTGGTTGTAACTCTATTGTATATCACAGTCATTATACCTACTTGTCTCTGTATTGTCTATACTATTAATATATGACTTCTGTCTGATTGTTCTCTGTTTGTTAAAATTAAATAAACTTTGTTAAAAAAAAAAGAGAACCAGCACAGTTGATAACTCCGTAATTAACGGAATCGGATAGGCATTCTTAACCTTGAAACGATTGAGACCCCTATAATCAATACAAGGTCTCAGTTCACCACTCTTCTTCACAAAGAAGAAACTAGCACCAGCTGGAGACGAGGATTTGTGGATGAAACCTCGAGAAAGTGCGCCTGCAACATACTTCTCCATGGCCTTCGCCTACTGTCAGAAACCATGAAGTCAGGTGGAGACAGAAGTGCAGTTAAATCGCACTTGTTTAATAATAAAAGTAAAAATAACAAACATAGTCAAAACATAGCCAAAGTTCAGTAACCTGAACGGATAGTCAGCCAAGCCAGAAGTCAGGGATCAATGTAGTGGAACAGCAAGCAGGACCTGGGGCCAGAAGGGATGTCGGCAAAGCAAGTTTTTTAACAGGAACGCAGATGGCGAAGGCAGAGATCCACTGGGCTGAACGGCTTAAGTAGGCAGGACTGATGAGTAGGATATCATCAACAGCTGAGTAACTGTGGAGAGATAGGAGCTGGCAATTAGCCGACGGCTGAGCGGCCAGCTCTGAGAAGGAAGGGCTGAGCCCAGCCCTGACATTGACAAGTGGTTAAAGCGTCGCTTATGGAGATTTTTAATTATTGTAGTTTGTCGTCATTCCACGACCATGCGCAATTTTAAAGCATGACATGTTGGGTATCTATTTACTCCGCGTTACTATCTTTCACGTTTTATATTACATTTTTGCTGTTTTCTTTTTTTAATTCATTAAAGTGTATTTTTTCCCAAAAAAATTGCATTTGGAAGACTGCGCAAATACAGTGTGGCATAAAATATTCCAACGACTGCCATTTCTAAGACAATGCAAAAAAATTAAAATAATAATGTTTGGGGGCTCTAAGTAATTTGCTAGCAAAAAATGCTCATTAAAGTAGTAAAAGAAAAATAGAATTACAGGATAATGTACATTAAATAGGAAACATGTATTTGTGCACACAAAGATCCGGAATATTTATTTTAAAATTTTCTTTTTTTTAAAAAAGGGTCCCTAAATGATCATAAAGATATTTTTTTTTATAATTGACAATTTTTATTATTTTTCAACAGAAGAAAAATTAACAATTACAGCACTATAGTGTTGGGTACAGGATTAAAAAGAAGTCATAGTGTCACATTTCAATTTGGCACATAGTCATCCAAACATTGGACGGTTAAGCCTGGTAATATAAACAGTTAGTAATGAAACGGAGTAGATTAACTAGACAGTTAAACGTTTCATACTTTGTATCCATTAGTACCCTTTACATATGTATATAGTTTCACAAAAAGGAAAGAAAGAAAAAAAAAAAAAAAAAAAAATTTAAAACAGTAAAAAAGAGAGAAAAAAGAGAGTAGGTAGAGGGGGGAGAGAAGAGGGGGGGGGGAAGGTCGCCACCCATCACCAAACCCGGGACACGTCTGTGGGGGACGGGTTATAGGTACATGAATGACCTATATCATTAAGTCACAGGGGTCTCAAACAGAACCCAGGGTTCCCAAATACGGTTATGTTTCTCAAGAGTATCATTTAATGAGGCCGTAAGATATTCCATTCTTTTAACATCTCTAATCCTGGAGTGCAGCTCAGTCAGTGAAGGAGTCTCTCTTTTTTTCCATTTTAGAGCCACCAGGCAGCGTGCTGCAGTAAGCATATGCGCTAAAAGTTTTTTGGAGGTTTTTGAGAAGGTGGTAGGCGGAAGGCCTAAGAGAAAGATCTTCGGATCTAGAAGCACTCCAGTATCAAAGATAGACTGGAGTAGGGATTGTACCATACTCCAGTAAGGGCTGATTAGAGGGCAGGTCCAATAGACATGAAATAGTGTTCCCCTATCCTTATAGCATCTCCAACAGCGAGAGTCGGCTGTGGGATATATAGAGTGGAGCAGGTCAGGGGTCTGATACCAATGGAATAGTATTTTGTATTGATTTTCTTTATAAAGCGTACATATGGAGCTTTTAGTAGCCTGGTTCCATATAAATTGCCAGGTCTTGATCAGAAAGATATTTTGGTGGTTGATATGTGACCTTTTTTGTATTGTTATAGTACATAAAAATTGAGCATATTTTTAATAGCCCACTATAGTAAAAAAATAAATAAATATTCTGGTAATGTTATGTGTTTATCTGGGAGGACAGTATGCATTAGAGCTGGCAGGGCATCATGTTTGCCAGCTCTGGCTTTACTCTGGCTTCAGCAGTTTAGCTCTAGGCCTAAGCAAAGTACATTACTTTTCCTAATCCCTCAAATAAAAAGAAAAAAAAAATCTAAATTTGCATAAATGCTTTGGCAGCTTTCTGGGGATATCTATTTAAAGTAAAGCTTTGTCCTGGCAACATGTAGCACTTACTGTTCTGTAATACATTTATTTTAGCATGTTTGACTACACTGCAGGTTTACATTTATTAAATCTAATCTGGGTGGGATGGAATACATCCTAATTAGCATTCAATCCCGCCCAGTCACACCTACAGAGAGTTCAAACCTCTGAAATCCCGCCTCATAGATCACTGCATTATTCAAAAAGGAAAGCCCTTCAAATACATACATACACAGCCTGCTGGGAAAGTTCACTGTGCTAATGCTGGGAAGGATTGAATAGATAGCCCTGGTACACATTAGCACCACATCATGTGACTTTCAACATGACTATTATTCCTGTGCAACTTTGGATCAGTGTTTTATTTTTATTTTTTTTTTAAACCCTCACCTCTCCTACCTGGTCATTCTTGCTGCCTAAAAACTTCCTTCCAAGCACATTCCATTCACACCTCAGTGTAGTGCAAACACATGTTCGCGGTTTCCTGCACGTTTTTCAAGCATTTTTCTAGCTTAAACGTGCACTTAAATGAGCTGCCATACATGGCACAAATGCCCCAAAGTAGCACTAGAACATGCACAGAAAATGCATGCTATTTCTTGCAGATTGGCCTGCATTCCAAAACATGTAGATGTGAATGAATGGTAACCCAAGCACAATGCGCGTTGCCACAGGTTTTTGAAATGCGCAGCAAAGCACACATTTTCTGTGCGGGTTCCAGCTCATTTGAAAAGGCGCAGATGCAAATGCAACCTAAACGGTAATGCAAGAGTGGCACACGTTGTGCGATGCCGAGTGTTTTTGAAAAGCATGGTGTGCATTTCTTTGTGGGTTGCCGTGTGTTCGGAAATGCACAAATGCAAATGAATGGTAACGCAAGCACGCTATGCGTTGTGGATTGCCATGCATTTAGAAATGGGCAGATGTGAATGGATGGTAACGCAAACGTGCCACACGTTACCGTTTTTGACGCACATGACAAAGCACGTGGTTTATTTTGCTGGTTGCTGTGGTTTGGAAACATGTAAATGAGAACACAGCCTAAATGGTAACACTGACGGCATCACACACATTGCTATGCGTTTTTAAAATGCATAGCAAAGGCTGCTTTTTTTATTGCCTATTGCCGTGTGCTCGGAAACACGCAGATGCAAACGAATGGTAACACAAGTGTCATGCGCATTGCCATGCTTTTTCAAAATGTGCAACAAAGTGCGAGTTTTTGTGCAGGTTGTTGCACATGCATTGCTGTGTTTTTGAAATCCACCACAAAGTGCATGTTTTCTGTGCTGGTTGCATTTAGAAATGCGTAAATGACAACTCAGCCTAAATGGTAATGTAAGTGTGACCTACATTGCTGCGCATTTTTCAAAACCGAAAAGCATGCATTTTTTATTGCGGGTTGCAGTGCGTTGGAAACAGGCAGATGCGAACGAATAGAACTAAATGGTATTGAAAGTGCAACGTGCATTGCTACGCATTTTAGAAATGCCCAGCAAAGCATGTGTTTTCTGTGTGGGTCGCCGTTAATTCAGAAACAGGCAGATGCAAACCCAGCCTATATGGCACCCTGAGAGCACATATTGGTGGGCGTAGCCATGCATTTTCTGTGCAGGTTGCGTGAGAAATCATGCATGAGTGCCCTCTTAGCATTTGACAGTGGGGGAAGAGGAGATCAGGGTTGTTCTGTGCAAAACCAGGTTAGTATCATATGTTTGTTCTTTAAAAAAAAAAATGCCTTTAGAATCACTTTAATTTTCTGACTAAAGTTCCACTTCCTGCTTGTTCCCTATTCACTACAGAGAGGAATGGATTGTGGGTAGTGATAAACCAATCCCATTCCTCTTTTCACCACCCACATGAAGGCCCAGAAACACCCACAGTAAACCTTAAACCCATCAACACCAACTCCCACAGCTGGTTCAAGTGACTCCCATAGCCCAATCAGAAAATACATAGGCTCAAAGGATGATGGGACATGTAGCATCAGGACTAGAAAAGGTAGGAAATGGGAAGAAAGAGATCTTTGAAATTCAGCCAGAAGGAGGAGTGACATCACAGACACAGAAACTGGCTTTTTACAGCTAAAGGAGGTATATTACAGATAAACTGACAGTGGGATTGTGATTTATTTACATGCACAATGCATTTGTTGTTTTGGGGAGAAAAAAAATTGAGTTCTTCTTTAAATACAGTATTGAGTACTGTTGAGTAGCTGAGGAACTGTCAGGGGACTGAGAGTTGTGGTGTAACTGGGCCTGTGGACTGTGAGTACTGGTGGACAGATAGTGCCTGAGTGCTGTGAGTGCCTGGGTGCTGTGCAGTACACGGCACCCACACTACACAGGAGCTCACAGTACCCGGGTGCTGTGAGTGCCTGTGTAGTGTGGGTGCCATGGATTGAGAGTGCCCTTGTACTGTAGGTGCACTGGGAGAAGAGAGCAAGGAGTAGTGTTGGTTACCATTAGCAAGTCTTTCTCAATAACCCAATATAATAGTAGGTAAAATGTCCAACAGGAATGGCGATGCCACTCCTGCTGCATGTATGCGTTCCTTTGCGAACCATTTGAGGGCAAATACTGCTGTGCGATGTGTGAGCGGGTTGGTTCTCTAGAAGCACAGATCCTGGTTCTGGAGAGGCAAGTGGCAACACTGAGAAGCATTTAAAACCTGGAAAGGAGCTTGGATATTACCCACAGGTGCTGGCAGGGGCGAGCTTAGAGGAGGTTGGAGACCTAGAGGCACAGGAGCCAGAGGTAGGTAGCTGGGTGACAGCTAAAAGGAGGGGTAGGGGGAAGAGCGTCAGGGAGGCCAGTTGTAAATTGGTACACCCCAACAAATATGCCAAGTTGCATGATGCTGGGGATATAAGCTCAGGGGTGGCAGTACTGGAGCCGGCGCCCTCCCCTAGCTGCCAGGGAAGTGGCAGCTCCAGTAAGGAGGGGGAAGAAATATAGGAAAGGCTAGACAAGTGCTGGTAGTGGGAGACTCTATTAATAAGAGGACAGAGAGGGCGATCTGTCAGAAAGATCGAGGTTGCCGAACAATGTGTTTACCGGGCGCTCAGGTTCGGCACATCGTGGGTCGGGTGGACAGATTATTGGGAGGGGCTGTGGAGGACCCAGCGGTCATGGTACATGTTGGTACTAATGACAAAGTGAGAGGAAGGTGGAGAGTCCTAAAAAATGATTTCAGGGACTTAGAATAGATTAGATTAGATTGAGGAAAAGGACCTCCAAGGTGGTTTTCTTGGAAATACTACCTGTACCTTGAGCCACACCAGAGAGGTAGCAGGAGCTTAGGGGATTAAACAAGTGACTGAGGAACTGGTGTAGGAAAGAAGGGTTTGTGTTCCTGGAGAACTGGGCTGACTTCTCAGTCGGTTACCGAGTCTTTAGTATGGATGGGCTGCACAAAGTTGGAGGGGCTTTTACACTAGGGGGGATAAGGGAGTCAGCAGTGATAATACAGCCATAACATCAAATCCAGGCGTAAACAATTGGGAAATGCAAAAACATAGCCAGGGGAAACAAATGGAGAAAATAATATGCACTCATACAACACAAAGAGGAGCATACACAAACTCTAGGAGCCTAGCTAACAAAATAGAGGAACTGGAGCTGCTATTACATCAGGAGAACTTCAATTTTGTGAGAATAACAAACGGTTTGAAGGCTCTCATGATTGGCTGGCCAACATACAGGGGTGTTCCTTCTATCGCAAGGACAGGGAAGGTAGAAGAGGTGGAGGGGTATGTCTATATGTCAAAAATGATACAAGGGTGGTAGAGAGGAGCGACATTATGAATGGGACTAGAGGGGAGGTTGAATCAGTGTGGGTAGAACTCCAAAGAGAAGAAGTAAGCTGGAAATTAGTAATGGGGGTATGTTATAGGCCACCCAACCTACAGGAGGAGGAGGAGCTAGAACCAGGGCCATCTTTAATTTTGATTGGGCCCTGGGCAAACATTTTCTTGGGGCCCCCCCTTCATTCTGAGACATACAAAAAATAGCAGGTAGACTCAAAATCAGTTTACTGCAGCAGATCACGCAGCGATTGCAGTTGTTTGCCAGAGGTTACAGCCTATCATTACTGCTCAATGGCTGGTTTCTAGAGGTTACAACACATAATTTCTGCTTGCCGATTGGTTGCTAGAGGTTAATGTACATTATTAGCGCTCACTAATTGGTTGCTAGGGGTTACAGTACATCATTAGCACTTACTGATTGGTTGCTAGATATTAAAGCAGATCACTACTGTTTGCTGATTGGTTGCTAGAGGTTCATGCACATCATTACCTCTCACTGAGCAGTGGAGCAATCCCAAATAATTGAGCAAGTAAAGGGGCACATTAATACACATACTACAGGAGAGGTTCAGAGACTGCGGACATACTGCAGAAGACAATCAGAGACTGTGGACATACTGCAGGAGACAATCAGAGACTGCGGACATACTGCAGGAGATTACCAGAAACTGCGGACATACTGCAGGAGACAATCAGAGACTGCGGACATACTGCAGGAGACAATCAGAGGCTGCGGACATACTGCAGGAGACAATCAAAGACTGCGGAAATACTGCAGGAGACAATCAAAGACTGCGGAAATACTGCAGGAGACACTCAGAGACTGCGGACATACTGCAGGAGATTACCAGAGACTGCGGACATACTGCAGGAGACAATCAGAGACTGCGGACATACTGCAGGAGACAATCGGAGACTGCGGACATACTGCAGGAGACAATCGGAGACTGCGGACATACTGCAGGAGACAATCGGAGACTGCGGACATACTGCAGGAGACAATCAGAGACTGCGGACATACTGCAGGAGATTACCAGAAACTGCGGACATACTGCAGGAGACAATCAGAGACTGCGGACATACTGCAGGAGACAATCAGAGGCTGCGGACATACTGCAGGAGACAATCAAAGACTGCGGAAATACTGCAGGAGACACTCAGAGACTACGGACATACTGCAGGAGACAATCAGAGACTGCGGACATACTGCAGGAGACAATCGGAGACTGTGGACATACTGCAGGAGACAATCGGAGACTGCGGACATACTGCAGGAGACAATCAGAGACTGCGGACATACTGCAGGAGATTACCAGAGACTGCGGACATACTGCAGGAGACAATCAGAGACTGCGGACATACTGCAGGAGACAATCGGAGACTGTGGACATACTGCAGGAGACAATCAGAGACTGCGGACATACTGTAGGAGACAATCAGAGACTGCGGACATACTGCAGGAGATTACCAGAGACTGCGGACATACTGCAGGAGACAATCAGAGACTGCGGACATACTGCAGGAGACAATCAGAGACTGCGGACATACTGCAGGAGACAATCAGAGACTGCGGACATACTGCAGAAGACAATCAGAGACTGCGGACATACTGCAGGAGACAATCAGAGACTGCGGACATACTGCAGGACATTACCAGAGACTGCGGACATACTGCAGGAGACAATCAGAGACTGCGGACATACTGCAGAAGACAATCAGAGACTGCGGACATACTGCAGGAGACAATCAGAGACTGCGGACATACTGCAGGAGACAATCAGAGACTGCGGAAATACTGCAGGAGATAGAGACTGCAGACATTATACAGGTGATGGTCAGAGAGCTTTCAGTAACGCACAGCTTTACAGTTAAATAACACAGCTCAGGGTTTAAACAGTCAGGCATTCTATGGTTGTAAGGACATACCTGGCCAGCCAAACTTACTACATACATTCAGGACTGTGGGGCGGGGCTTCCACTCTCTGCTCTCACTAAAGCAGCTGGGAGCTCCACTGATGCTTTGTTGGGTGGGCCCACATCACCCGTGAATGGTCGCCCCGATGACAGCTTTGCAGAGCGCACAGAGGACACGGGAGGATGTATTCCGCGCTAGCCAGCTGAGAGGGGCGGGGCCGGGAGCTCCACTGACGCTCTGACCCCGCCCAGGTGCAGCCTGTGTACTGGTAATAGAGCGCCTGTAGTGAGAGCCAGTGATCGGAGTGGGAGTGTCATTGGAGCTCCCGGCCCGCCCCCGGACCTCTGTGTTCACCAGCCAGTATAGAGGGAGCGGGGCCGGAAGCTCCACTGACAGTCGTACTCCGATCACTGGCTCTCACTACAGGCGCTCTATTCCCAGTACACAGGCTGCACGTGGGCGGGGTCAGAGCATCAGTGGAGCTCCCGACCCCGCCCCCTCTCAGCTGGCTAGCGAGGAATACATCCTCCCGTGTCCTCTGTGCGCTCTGCAAAGCTGTGATCGGGTCCCCAATTCACGGCTAGCGCGGGCCCCCAACAAAGATTGGGCACGGGGCAAGTGCCCCGTTTGCCCTGCGCTAAAGACTGCCCTGGCTAGAACTACTATCACAGAAATGGCAGGGAAACAGGGAAATGTGTAATCATAATGGGGGACTTCAATTATCCCAATATTGACTGGGCTGAGGGAACAGCTCACTCATTTAAGGCCCGTCATTTCATGAATGTCTTACAGGACAACTTCATGTCCCAATTGGTGGATTCCCCAACTAGAAAGAATGCCCTCTTAGATCTATTAATTACGAATGATCCAAGTCTGATCTCATGTGTGACGATATACGACAACTTGGGAATCATAGGATGATCACATTTAGCGTAAATCATAGGAAAAGTAGACACGAAGGTAGCACAAAAACACTAAACTTTAAACGAATGAATATTTCTGAACTGCGATCACTGCTACATGGCATAAATTGGGACCAAATCCTGGAAACATTGAACGCAGAAGAGAAATGGGAATGCTTTAGGAGCATATTAAACAAAGGTAACATACAGTGCATTCCAATGGGCAATAAATATAGAAGAGCGAGGATTAAACCTGGGTGGCTAAACTGTAATGTGAAAGGTCTTATTAAAGAGAAAAAAATTACCTTTAAAAAATATAAAGGGATTGGGGCACCATCAACATTTCAACACTGCAAAGAATGCAATAAGAAGTGTAAAATCACAATCAGGGCGGCTAAAAATAATTATGAGATACATAGCGGAAGAAAGTAAAAAGAGCCCAAATAAATTTTTTAGATATATTAACAGTTAAAAGGCAAAATTAGAACACATTGCACATGTAGCTGGTGTCTCGTTTCTCCCGCGACCCAGCCAAGCTGACCGGAGCAATTTACATAGGCTTTTCACACAGGGAGAATTTGCCCGCCAGCTCCTGTGGGTGATCACCCCCCCTCCTTCCTGTTGTTTCACTGAGTTTAATGTAATGTGAGCTGATTCACACAGGCTACTCTGTTCCTCCCTGTGCCCCTATTGGCAGGAAGAAGAAAGCCAATTAAAGGCACAGTTACAGCAGCCAATCAGGGGGACTTTAACCACTTAAGCCCCGGACCATTTTGCTGGGCAAGGATCAGAGCACTTTTTGCAATTCGGCACTGCGTTGCTTTAACTGACAATTGCGCGGTCGTGCGAAGTGGCTCCCAAACAAAATTGACGTCCTTTTTTTCCCACAAATAGAGCTTTCTTTTGGTGGTATTTGATCACCCCTGCGGTGTTTATTTTTTGCGCTATAAACAAAAAAAGAGCGAAAATTTTGAAAAAAACGCATTCTTTTTTCCTCAGTTTAGGCCGATACGTATTCTTCTACATATTTTTGGTAAGAAAAAAAAAAAAATCGCAATAAGCATTTGATTGGTTTGCGCAAAAGTTATAGCGTTTACAAAATAGGGGATAGTTTTATGGCATTTTTATTAATATGTTTTTTTTTACTAGTAGTGGCGGCGATCAGCAATTTTTATCATGACTGTGACATTATGGCGGACACATCGGACATTTTTGACTCATTTTTGGGACCATCGTCATTTATACAGCAATTCGTGCTATACAAATGCACCGATTCCTGTGTAAATGGCACTGACAGTGTAAGGGTTAAGTATGTCTGGGGAGTGATTCTAACTGGGGGGGGGCGTGGCTACATGTGACACATCACTGATCTCTGCTCCCGATCACAGGGAGCAGAGATCAGTGACACTGTCACTAGGCAGAACGGGGAGATGCTTGTTTACATTAGCATTTCCCCGTCCTTCCTCTCTGTGAGGCGATCACGTACATCGGCATGCGCCGGTCGGGAACCGGTTAACAAGCAAGAGGAAACAGCTGTAATGGATTCTGAAGCATGCAGTTCCCTCACAAAGTGGCTCTGGTATTCGGGAAGGAAAAAAGAAAAGCCCAGGGTGCTCTGCTGACAGGAAAGTTAAAGACTCAATTTTGTGTCCTGAGGAAAAGTCAGTCAGCCTTGAGGGAGAGACCAGACCTGATGGAGAAATGCTGTCTCTCAGATGATCTCCCCATGCGATTCAGACCTCCGCCAGTTGGGACGTCCAGCCTGAGAGAGGGGAATCCCAGGTGCATATCGAGGCGCACCTACATTGACAGTGAATCGTTCAAGTGTGAGGTGACCAGTCGGGTTGCCAAGAGAGCCTGTCTGTTCTGGGACGTTTGGGCCTTGATCGCAGGATTTGGTGAGAGGGCATTTCTGCCCATCTGCAGGGAACAGGGACACTGCACTACAGAAGGAGCTATTTGAATGCTGTATACAGACATCATTGCTGGTAGTCATCTTGCTGACACTTGTAGTACCACAGGGATAAAGGAATAAGGCTATCCATTTCTGGGACATTGTATACAGACATCAATGTCCTCACACCTCGTTGAACAAAACCCTGCCTGCTTCACTTGATAATCTTGGCCAGTTGTGGTGTTTGGCCCTCCTATCCAAGAGTGCACCAAAGAAAGTGGATAGCTGAAGACACCAAATCTTATCTTTGCTTCAAAAGGACTGAAGCTGCTAGTGCCATACGGATCCGCACACACATATTCAGGGCTCTACATATGTATTGGTTGTGTGGGACAGTTTATCCATAAAGTTAAGCCATTGCTTGTTGACTTGAATAGGTGTATAAAGTTGGGCCTGTGGTGTCAGGGGACAGTAGAGAGAGGCCTGACACAGGGAGTCCTTTGTCTGCTCTCCTCTTGCCTGTACTCATAGAGCCAATCTAATTTAAAGTGCCATATTGTGCTTTAATTACCATTTAAAGTATGCCTCTGCTCTTGGGGACATTCTCAGGTTTGGAATCCACTGAAAGCAGCTTAAATATATGATTGGGAGCTATAGTGCTCTTAAATCTCAGTTATTGCTCTCTAGTTGATTACTTGATTATATATTGTTACTGTCTGTTATCCTTCCACAGAAATATTGCAGTAAATCCAATTTCTATGTTTTATCATGTGTGTTTCTCATCAGTCATTAGACTTACACTATTGCCAGGTGTGCCAGAGGGGATTGAGGTAGTTATTGGGGTTGAAAGGCAGAGTAACAGACTGAACTAACTTAAGCAGCTCCTTCAGGGTTATTGCTACACACACATAATAGATGAGGATGGAAGGATGGTTACAGATGACACAGGCAAGTGTGCTAAATACCTTCTTTTCCTCAGTTTTTATGCAGGAAAAACAAGGGTTTACCGACCACGATTATACTGTTAATGACATAACACATGACATCCCCTCGACTGAGGCTGGAGTCAGTGAAAGACTTAATAAACTTAACACAAATAAATCACCTGGACCAGGTGGCTTACACCCAAGTCCTCAGAGAACTCAGTTAGGTTATAGCCAGGCCATTGTTCCCAATCTTTGTGGACAGCATAATGACAGGATTGGTACCAGCAGATTGGAGAAAAGCCAATGTGGTACCAATATTCAAAAAAGGGCAGAGACATATTCCTGGGAATTATAGGCCAGTCAGCTTAACATCCATAGTGGGTAAATTATTGGAAGGGATGATTTGGGACTATATCCAAAGATTTACAGAGGAAAAGAATATCATTAGCGGTAATCAGCATGGGTTTACAAAAAGTTCGTTCTTGCCAGACCAATCTGCTAACATTCTACGAGGACGTGAGATGCCATCTTGGTAGGGGGAGGCCTATGGACTTGGTGTATCTGGATTTTGCAAAAGCATTTGATACCGTCCCCCATAAACGCTTAATATACAAGCTGAGATCTGCAGGCATGGACCATAGGGTTTGTGCTTGGGTAAAAAACTGGTTACAAGGACGTGTCCAAAGGGTGGTGATAAATAACATGTACTCAGACTGGTCTGGAGTGGTGAGTGGGGTACCCCAAGGTTCTGTGTTGGGACCCATTCTATTCAATTTATTTATAAATGATATAGAGAACGGGATAAATAGCTCAGTCTCCGTTTTTGCGGCTGACACAAAAATATGTAGAGCAATAAACTCAGATCAGGACAAAGAAATTTTGCAGAATGACCTGAATAAAATTATGGAGTGGGCAGATAAATGGCAAATGAGGTTTAATGTGGACAAATGTAAAATAATGCACTTGGGGACAAGAACCATAAATGCAAATTGTTCACTAGGTGAAAAACCTCTGGGAGACTCAAAGACAGAGCAGGATCTAGGGGTCCTAGTAGATGACAGATTGAGCAATAGCATGCAATGTCAAGCTGCGGCTACCAAAGCAGGCAGAATATTAGCATGCATAAAAAAGGGATATACTCCAGGGATATTGTCACAAGGGCCCACGTACCTGATGTGACACCAAAGTAGTGGGAGGCCTCCCTTGCACCTCGGGTCCTTAAAGCCTTTGGAGATGGATACAGAGACTTGGTGGACACTGAGTGGCAGGGGTGCGGAGCACCGTGCAAGCCTTAGTCCGAGATCCGAGCCGAGGTCAAGTCCAGTATGGCAGCAAAGCATAAAAGGGTTAATCAGAAGAAGAATGGTCGAGATCCAAGCTGGGGCCGGTTCCAATCTGGCAGCTGAGTAGGCTGCAAATCCAAGGTCAATGGCAAGCAGCAATCAAGAGTAGTCAATTAGGTTTGCAGGTCACAACAGGTTCAGAGAGATCACAGACTAGCACAGGAACAAGGGGGGACTGAAGATAATCCAGCAATTTGGCAGTGTCTGGGTTGGGCCTATTGTCAGGGCTGGGCTCAGCCCTTCCTTATCTGAGCTGGCCGCTCAGCTGTCGGCTAATTCCCAGCTCCCATCTCTCTCTCCACAGTTACCCAGCTGTTGATGGTCCTGCTCGTCCGTCCTGCCTACTTAAGCCGTCCAGTCCAGAGGAGCTCTGCCTTCGCCTTGCTCACATCACAATAAACTATCGCCTGCGGTTCTGTTTAAAGACTGGTTTTGCTGACATCCCTTCTGGCTCCAGATCCTACTTGCTGTTCCACTACTTTGATCCCTGACTTCTGCTTGGCTGACTATCTGTTCCGGTTACTGAACTTTGGCTATGTTTTGACTACGTTTTGTTCTTTTTACTTTTATTATTAAACAAGTGTGATTTAACTGTATTTCTGTCTCGGTCTGATTTCATGGTTTCTGACAGTAGGCGAAAGCCATGAATTCAGAAGATACAGTCAGTCCACTTGTTGGTATTTTTTTCAGATTGGATGAGCAAGATAACCTCATGGATCAGTTTGCCGTAGCGCTACAAACGCTCCTGAGTCACACGGCTCACTGATGTTTTGTTTCCACTGAGCGGATCGGTACGGTACGCTATTTTGGGTGTTTCCATTATGAAAGCGGCCCATACAACCGAACCGTACCGCTCCATTCAGGGTCCTGCTTCAGATGTGGGGCCATAGAAAATGGAATGGTTCGGTTAGGGCGGAGCTACGATACATTCCACTGATTGGCTGACAGAAAACCCTCTGCTGTGCTATGCTGAGGCATTTTTTTCTAAACCCTGTAGTGGAAACGCTCACCAGAATAGACTGGACCATTCTAGGCCATTCAAACTGTACCGACCCGAAAAGATCCGCTCAGTGGAAACGAGGCATTAGAATCTCCCGCTGTGGCTGCTCCGGTACAACCTGAGTTGCAGGCCATCCCTGCTGCTGCGCCAGTCTCTGTGCAGGCACCCCTCAAGTATTACCTCTATAAGAGGTATGTCTGGTTCCGCTCCGCTTCCCCAGAGATTTGGGGGCAATCAAGTTCAATGCAGAGGGTTTCTCAACCAGGTTGAGATATGCTTTGAGATGCTGCCCCATTGTTGCTGACTAAGTCATTGAATTCCGTATTCTGGCAGCAGAGGTCGCTTGGAACAATGAGGCCCTTGTGGCTGCTTTTTCTCATGGTCTCTCGGATTCCATCAAGGATGAGCCTCCTGTACGTTTGCCTCCAAGCTTTGCAGTCCCACCCATGCCTCCCTAACCTCCTATGCCTCTGGAAACAAATTGATCAGTGAAGATGAACCCATGCACTTGGGCTTCACGCATCTCTCTGCGGATGAGAGAACCTTTAGGAGGAGGGAGAGATTGTGCCTTTATTGTGGCCAGGCAGGTCACTTTTTGAAGTCTTGTCCTACCTGTCCAGGGAACACTTGAACCTTGAGGTCCTGTCACGGACAGACCTTAGGTGGCGTTGTTTCGTCCCCAATTATCCAGAAGGATAAGCCCCTGGTTTCGGTCACAATTTCTTGGGCTGAGTCGTCCATCAAGATACAGGCTCTAATCGACTCGGGGGCTGCTGGTCTGTTCATTGATGCTGCCTTTGTATCGAAGCACTCAATTCCACTGCAGCTGCGTGACACTCCACTTCCCATTGAAGCTCTTGACGGAAGACCTCTACAGCCTGCCCATGTGACTCATGAGACGGTTCCATTGTCCATGGCCGTAGGGGCTCTTCACCATGAGATAATCCAATTCCAAGGTATTTCCTCACCTAAGTTTCCGCTGGTTATTGGTTATCCTTGGTTACAGAGACACAACCCCTCTTTTGATTGGCTCTGTGCTGAGGTTCTCTCCTGGTCAACACACACTTTCGAGGTTGTAATGCCGTAAGGCTCGTAATGCCTTTTGGCTTTTGTAACGCCCCGGCAGTTTTCCAGGAATTTATTAACAATGTCCCCTGAGAGTTGTTGCAGTTGTGTGGTGGTTTGCTTGGGAGATCTTTCGCTTACATGGGCTACCCAAGGTGATTGTCTCGGACAGGGGTAGTCAGTTTGTGTCCCGGTTCTGGCGAGCCTTTTGTGCACAGTTGGGAATTCAGCTTGCTTTCTCCTCTGCGTATCACCCGCAGTCTAATGGGGCCGCAGAACGAGCTAATCAGTCCTTGGAGCAATTCCTACGTTGCTATATTATTGACCATAACAACTTATCAGACCTATTACCATGGGCAGAGTTTTCCCACAATATTGCCTTGACTTCTGCTTCCCGATTTTGTCCCCGTTTATGGCAAATTATGGTTTCCAACCTTCCATGTTGACTGACTCGTTTGTTCCGCAGATTATTCCTGCATTAGAGGAGCATCTCTGTGGTCTTCGTTCCACTTGGGCACAAGTCCAGGAGGCTTTGCGTCATGCTAATGATAGGTACAGACTCCATGCTGACCGCAGATGCCTGCCTGCGCCTTCCTACCAGGTTGGGGACAGGGTCTGGCTGTCATCTCGCAACCCCTGACTTTGTGTGCCCTCACTGAAGTTCGCACCTCGGTTTATTGGTCTTTTCCGTATTCTTCGTAGGATTAACCCAGTGGCTTACGCATTAGACCTTCCTTCCAATATGCGTATTTCCAATGCATTTCATGTCTTCTTATTAAAACCTTTGGTCTGCAAACTCTTTACCACCTCAGTGCCACGTCCTCACCTTGTACAGGTTGAGAACCATGAGGAGTATGAAGTACAGTCCATTGTTGACTCTGTAGGTTCCATGGGCGCATAAGTACCTGGTGTATTGGAAAGGGTACAGTCCAGAGGAACACTCTTGGGTCTCATCCTCGGAGGTACATGCCCCTGTCCTCCTCTGTGATTTCTATAGATGTTTTCCCCTCAAGCCTGCTGGTCCTCCGAGGGAGAGGGGTCATTAAGGGGGTATTGTCAGAACTGGGCTCAGCCCTTCCTTCTGAGCTGGCCGCTCAGCTGTCGACTAATTGCCAGCTCCTATCTCTCTCCACAGTTACCAAGCTGTTGATGATCCTGCTCGTCAGTCCTGCCTACTTAAGCCGTCCAGTCCAGAGGAGCTCTGCCTTCGCCTTGGTCACATCACCATAAACTATCGCCTGCGTTCCTATTTAAAGACTGGCTTTGCTGACATCCCTTCTGGTTCCAGATCCTGCTTGCTGTTCCATTACTTTGATCCCTGACTTCTGCCTGGCTGACTATCCGTTCTGGATACAGAACTTTGGTTATGTTTTGACTACGTTTGTTCTTTTTACTTTTATTAAACAAGTGTGATTTAACTGTGCTTCTGACACTTTTATATAGGGAAGTTTGAGGTCACTTCCTGTGCGCCTCCTGGGCATTTTTCTGCCTTTATCCGTCAGGTTGAGGTCACTTCCTGTGTGCATCCTGGGCATTTTCCTGCCCATTTACATCAAGTCTTCTGCGCAGGTGCGGGTTGGCGCCCTGAGTCGTCTTTGGCGCATGCTCAGTTGGCATGGATTTCCTCTTGCGGCAACGCACCATTGGTGCATGCGTAGTAAGCCCTTGACTCTTACAGAGCACCCCCTTGAAGGGGGGGATAAAGCTCGCTGAAAGAACTGCCGGAGAAGATCTGGAGCGTGGATATGTGACTCAGGTTCCCAGGAATTCTCTTCAGGCTGTAACCCTTCCACTGCACCAGAAATTGGCCTCCGCTGCCCCTTCTACGGCAGTCCAGGATGGCCTCCACCTCGTACGCCTCAATCCCTTTAATTATAGAGGGAGGCGGAGGGCGGGCCCCACGTTCCACAAAGGGGTTCAGGGCCACGGGCTTCAGGAGGGAGGCATGGAAGACCGGGTGGATCTGGCAAGTTGAGGGCAGTTTGAGTTTGTAGACAACAGAGTTAAATCAGGACAGTGAAGGGCCCAATGAACTTGGTGCCCAATTTCTTGGAGGAACAGGCCAACTTTAAATGCCTGGTAGACAGCCAAACCTTGTCTCCCGGTTGAAAATCCATGTCCCCCTGCCGCCTTCGATCATAGATGGTCTTGTAATCCAGCTGTGCCATGCCATGGTATCAATGGAAGAAAGATGATTAATGCGCTACCTGGAAAGAAAAACAAAAGCTGCTACAAACCATGTGACTAAAATGTGTACCTATATTCAATAAATTGTAGCGCTAAAAAACACATGTGTCTTAAGAACAGAATGTCTCTGTAATCATAGACTAGTGTCCCAATAGTGACGTGTACCCTGTACACTGCCTTTTTATAACTGTGATCACTTTTATGTATAGCGTTTTTTTTAGTAAATAAATTACCCGGATTTACACCATGTGGAGGCATCCCTTTTCTTTTCCATATACTTTCGGGAACTGAGGAAACATCTTCAACCTCGGAACCAGGTTTTGATCCATTTCCCGTGTATCCAGAGGTGACATCCAGGCCTCATAGAGGCGCCATCTGCCTTCAACCTCTACACTCACTTGCCCAGGGTGGCACACAGCTCGATTGATTCTATGGTTACGGCAGTAGAATCCAACAGTTCCGGTAAACGTACCCCATCCTTTCATGAGTTTTGATGACATCTGAACTGAGATTTGGGAAGCAGAAGGGACTGTTACACCTTTTATTTATCCATTGCGGATCATCATATTTTCTTTGACTACACGTTACTATTGGGACACTAGTCTATGATTACAGAGACATTCTGTTCTTAAGACACATGTGTTTTTTAGCGCTACAATTTATTGAATACATGCCATGGTATCCTTTAGGAGCTCTAAGTTGTGTAGAAACTCCACTCTGTTCCAGACAGCCGGGACCAAAGCAGAAGCGGGTAAGACAGGATAAAAAGAAGGGTGATACCCCAGGTTGGCATAGAACGGTAATTGCTTAATGGTAGAATGTATTGTGTTGTATGCAAATTCTGTGCAAGGAAGTAGGGACGCCCAATTGTCTTGGACAAAGGTGGAGAAGCAACAAAGGTACTGTTAAAGAGTTTGGTTTGTGCATTCCGTTTGTCCATTGGTCTGAAGGTGGTAGGCCGAAGAGTAGTGGTTCTCGATGTCTAGAGCAAGACAGACCTCCTTCCAGAATTTAGAGGTGAATTGGACCCCCACGATCTGATACAATATTGCTGGGGACCCCATGGAGGCGTATGATCTCCTTGATAAAAGCCTGAGCTGTTTCTGGGGCGGAAGGAGTGTCGATCATAGGAATAAAATGAGCCATTTTTGTAAGGCAGTCTACAACAAAAAATATGGATGTAAACCCATCAGAGGGTGGTAGCTCCACTATGTAATCCATGCTGATCTGTTCCCAGGGTCTGGAGGGAACAGACAGGGGGTGTAGGAGACCCCATGATTTCTTCTTTTCCGTTTTGCTATGATTGCATACCGGGCAGGAATTGACGTAAGCGTGGCAGTCTGCCTTGCGGGTAGGCCACCAAAAGTTTCGCAAAAGCAGATCGGTGGTTTTGGTCACCCCGAAATGCCCTGCTAACTTGTTGTCATGGCAGAGTTTGAGCACAGGAACTCTCAGTTGAAGGGGCACAAACACAGCATGGTCATGGAAGAAAAGTCCATCTTTTTCTTGCAGATGTTCTCTAGAGGGCAGTTGGTCTAGAGAGGAGGCCAGTTTTATCCTGGACAAGAGGTCATCCTTAAGTAGGAAGAAATTATAGGCAGGGAGTATCGCGTCCGTTGTTGGCGAGTTATCTGATGTGGGATACATGCGGGATAGAGCATCAGGTTTACAATTCTTGGATTCCGGACCCTACATGATATGCATTTGAAATTGGGTGAAGAGAGCCCATCTGGCTTGTCTAGGTCTGAGACTTTTAGCTGTACGGAGGTATTCCAAATTCCTATGATCAGTGTAGACAAGTATAGGGTGCGAGGCTCCTTCCAATAGAGATCGCCATTCTTCCAGGGCCAGTTTAATAGCAAGGAGTTCCCGGTCCCCTACATCATAGTTCCTTTCGGCTGGGGACAACTTCCTGGAAAAGAAGGCAACAGGATGCAAGATGGCTGTGGTTTTGTGGTGCTGAGAAAGGACTGCCCCAACCGCAATCTCTGAAGCATCGTAGAGGGCCAGATGAACCTTTTCCTAAGATTGTCATCAATGTATTTTCAGATGACTTCTAATTTAGGCTCAGAGAGAGTGGGAAGATCCTCCCAAATGGTATTGCAGAACCAGGGAGAAGCTCAATGGGGCAATCATACGGCCGGTGAGGCGGCAGGGATTTAGCCCACTTCTTGTCGAAGACATCCAGGAAGTCTCTGTAAACCTGGGGAGAAGAGTGTTGACATCTGTGGAAAGGGAACCATCAAACAGGCTCGTTGTGGGAAACGGTGGTGTAAGCAATAGGGTGAGCCAAAAGACACAACTTCAGTGGAGCAATCAATCTGTGGCTGGTGCTGTCGAAACCACGGTAACCCCAAAATAACCGGAAAAATGGAGGAAGAAATCACGTCCAGCTGAAGATATTCCCGATGGTCTGCTTCGGTGGTGACCAATATGAGGGTGGTCTCATGGGTTATGGGACCCAAGGTTGGTGTGGAGCCATCTGCCAGATGAACGGTAAATGGCTGGGGCTTCTTGCATAGTGGGATTCCATGCTTTTTGGAGAAGTGGATGTCAGTAAAGCAGCTGCTAATAAAGCAGAGTCATTAATGGCTGCCACTCGGATTATCCTTCCCGGTATCTGCAAAGAGAAGCCGAGAGTGAGATGTGAGGATTTAACAACATACGGTGAAATAGATATGGGTTCGATACACTTACTCGGCCTATTGGGACATCCCTGAAGAAAGTGAACCGCTCCACCACAATACAGGCATAGATTGTTCAGGCGACGGCGTTGTCGCTCTTCGGGTGTGAGGGGTGCAAGAACTAAGCCGAGTTGCATCGGTTCTGCGTCATGAATTGGGGTTGATGTGTGGGTCTCAGAGGTTCTCAGGTGTGGAGCCATGGGTACTCGTGGGAGCATCCATGTGGGATGGGCCATACCAGAACGTTCCCTGCGACGTTCTCTGAGTCTGCGATCAAGCTAGATGGCCAACTGTATTGTAGGTTCCAAAGTATCAGGGAGCCCCACTATTGCTAATTCGTCTTTGAGGGGCTCGGACAGGCCCAAGCGAAACTGATGGTGCAAGAAAGTGTTGTTCCATGCAGTGTCTACAGCCAACTTGCGGAATTCCGATACCTAGTCCTCAATAGGGCATTTCCCCTGTTGTAGAGAGGTCAACACTGTTTCAGCCGTGGTGGTTCGTTGTGGGTTATCATAGAGGATTGCCATGACATCGAAGTAAGAAGACCGTGAATGCAGTATAGGACTCTCCCTTTCCAATAGCTGATGAGCCCATGCTTGAGGTTCTTCTGTAAGTAAAGCTACTACAAACCAAACCTGTGTATCCTCTGAAGAGAAGGTCCTAGGCTGTAAGGTAAAGTATAGCCGACAGGCGTTCCTGAAAGCCCGGAACTTGTGGCGAACCCCTGAAAAGCATTCCGGCATAGGAACCCGTGATTCAGGAGCTGGAGTAGAAATGGGTTGCTCCATAGCCATAACAGGTGGTTCTGCATTGCTCAGAACTGAGGGATTGGCCATTGCAGTCAGCCGACCTTCCAGTTGAAAGTTCCCCTCTTGTATGGACGCCAGGGCCTGAGACACAGAGGCCACTTGTTGGCACAGGGCCTCGAAGGCAGAAGCACTTCCCTCAGTCTCAGACATGGGTGGATTATTCTGTCACAAGGGCCATGTACCTGATATGAGACCGAAGTAGTGGGGAGGCCTTCCCTTGCACTTTGAGTCCTTAAAGCCTCTGGAGATGGAGACAGAGACTTGGTGGGCAGGGGTGCCAGGAGTGCAGAGCACCATGCAAGCCTTATTCCGAAATCCGAGCCGAGGTCAAGTCCAGTTGGGCAACGAAGCATAAAAGGGTTAATCAGAAGAAGAATGGTCGAGATCCAAGCCGGGGTCAGTTCCAATCTGGCAACTGAGTACAAAAGGGGCAAAGAAGTAGAATGGTTAAGGTACAAATCTGAGTTCAATGGCAAGCAGCAATCAAGAGTAGTCAAATAGGTTTCCAGGTCACAACAGGTTCAGACAGATCACACACTAGCACAGGAACAAGGGGGGACTGAAGATAATCCAGCAATTTGGCAGTGTTTGGGCTGGGCTTATATAGGGAAGTTTGAGGTCTCTTCCTATGCACATCCTGGGCATTTTCCTGCCTTTTTCAATCAGGTTGAGGTCACTTCCTGTGTGCATCCTGGGCATTTTCCTGCCCTTTTCCATCAAGTCTTCTGCGCAGGTGCATGTTGGCACCCTGAGACGTCTTTGGCGCATGCTCAGTTGGCACGGATTTCCTCTTGCGGCAACGCGCCATTGGTGTATGCGTAGTAAGCCCTGGACTCTTACAGATAAAACTATAATTCTGCCACTTTATAAAACCCTGGTTAGGCCACATCTTGAGTATTCTGTCCAGTTCTGGTCACCGGTCCTCAGAAGGGATGTGCTGGAGCTGGAGAGAGCCCAAAGAGGGGAAATGAAATTAATAAGAGGACCTCAATTACGGGGATCGGCTGCAAACACTTAATGTATTTTCGCAACGCTTAAGGGGGGACATGATAGCGATCTACAAATACCTCAATGGGGATCCCAGCATAGGAAAAAAACTATTCAGTCCCAGGTAGTGTATGAGGACATGGGGCCACACATTGAGACTGTAGGAGAAGCAATTTAACCCTAAACTTCAGGGAGTAGAGATTGTTACCGCTCCAGCCTGGTGTGTTGAAGGAAACACCCTCCTCAAGGTGCAAGTAGCAGGTGCAGGCTCAACCTGTGGTAATGAAGAGAGGAAATCTGGATAGCTATGATTAAGCACTATTGAGAGTGTGAAACGCATCAGCAATTTATCCTGTACCCTGCTGCTGTCATGAATTTTTTATACTTTTCACAATAAAGGCATTTGTATTGGAGTGTGGCTGCCCAGATTTCCTCTCTTCATTAACCTTAAACTGCACAGGGGTTTCTTCACTGTCAGGGCAACAAGGATGTGGAACTCTCTCCCACAATTGGTTGTGGCTGCAGGGAGTATGGACATTTTTAAAAGACTATTGGATCTACATCTTAAAAAACACAACATACAGGGATATGGGAAATTATCATAGACACTGACACACGTACACTTACACAGGTTGAACTGGATGAACTATTGTCTTTTTTCAGCCTTACCTACTATGTAACTATGTAATAAATTTGTTTTATTTATGTCAGATAAATTACCCTCTTAAAGGGCCCCTTGAGCTATAGTGAAAGGCAGCCCTGGCTGATGGAAGCTTGGCATGCGTATATAGGAGAGGCTTCCTATCCTTTAACTGAAGTATAAATTTGCTTAAAGGAGGAGATGTTATTGGCCTTTTCTACCTAGGGGGTGGGGATTGGGAGCCCTACTTGAGTATTGCAGGAGTGATGATTACTGACCTTTTTAATATTTCTCCAGTTTCCTTGAAAAGTTGCTAGTCAATGTTTTGACAGTTTTTACCCTACCAATGTATGGTACCTGCTTAATACTCTGGGTCCTGTAATTCATTGGATGCCTGTCAGGAAGGTGCCATAGTTGTTACAGTTGCTATGTATCTCATATTTGGGCCATGTATTTAACATATCACTACCAGGGTTGTTTTTGCACACGTTTAAAAAATAATTTTAGGTCTGAAGATTGCATAAACTGACAAAACAAGTTAAAAAAAAAAAATCAGCAGACACCCTAAAGAATAAAATGGTGGTAGTTCCAATTTTAGTCACACAATTTGAGTTGTTGGTTGAATTAGATGGACTTGTGTCTTTTTTCAATCAGACTAATTATTTACCACAAAGGTCTAGGAAATGCAAAATTTCAGTAAGAAATACACTAAAGTTAATTTTAGGGCACACAAACTCAATTAATTACCCAATTTTCTGGTAAAATATAAAAGATACTTTTTTTTGCATATTCATCACACTTAAGTGATTCAGATCATCAAAAAATTTTAACCGCTTCCCGAACAGCCGCCGCAGTTAACCACTTGCCGACGATGTACATCGGCAGAATGGCACGGGCAGGCAGAATCACGTACCTGGTGCCCGAGGCGGTCGGCTTCTGACTGGGAGCGTTCAGAGATGAGGGGGAGGCCATCCATTCGTGGCCCCCCCCTCGCGATCGCTCCCAGCCAATCAGATCATTCCCCTGCCTCTGTATAGTACACAGAGGCAGAGGAAATTATGTCATCTCTCCTCGGATCGGTATTTTCGGTTCCGGCGCCGAGGAGAGAAGACAGCAATGTGAGTGCACCAACACAACACATCACAGTAGAACATGCCAGGCACACAATACACCCCCCTTTACCCCCCCGATCACCCCCCCGTCACACTGACACCAAGCAATTTTTTTCTGATTACTGCATTGGTGTCAGTTTGTGACAGTTAGTGTGGTAGGGCAGTTAGTGTTAGCCCCCTTTAGGTCTAGGGTACCCCCCTAACGCCCCCCTAATAAAGTTTTAACCCCTTGATCCCCCGCCGTTGCCAGTGTCGCTAAGCGATCATTTTTCTGATCGCTGTATTAGTGTCACTGGTGACACTAGTTAGGGAGGTAAATATTTAGGTTTGCCGTCAGCGTTTTATAGCGTCAGGGACCCCCGTATACTACCTAATAAAGTTTTAACCCCTTGATTGCCCCCTAGTTAACCCTTTCACCACTGATCACCGTATAACTGTTACGGTGACGCTGGTTAGATTATTTTTTATAGTGTCAGGGCACCCGCCATTTATTATCTAAAGGTTTAGCCCCCTGATCGCACGGCGGTGATATGCATTTCCCCAGGCAGCGTCAGGTTAGCACCAGTACCGCTAACACCCACGCACGCAGCATACGCCTCCCTTAGTGGTATAGTATCTGAACGGATCAATATCTGATCCTATCAGATCTATACTAGCGTCCCCAGCAGTTTAGGGTTCCCAAAAACGCAGTGTTAGCGGGATCAGCCCAGATACCTGCTAGCACCTGCGTTTTGCCTCTCCGCCTGGCCCAGCCCAGCCCACCCAAGTGCAGTATCGATCGATCACTGTCACTTACAAAACACTAAACACATAACTGCAGCGTTCGCAGAGTCAGGCCTGATCCCTGCTATCGCTAACAGTTTTTTTGGTAGCATTTTGGTGAACTGGCAAGCACCAGCCCCAGGCAGCGTCAGGTTAGCGCCAGTACCGCTAACACCCACGCATGCACCGTACACCTCCCTTGGTGGTATAGTATCTGAACAGATCAATATCTGATCCGATCAGATCTATACTAGCGTCCCCAGCAGTTTAGGGTTCCCAAAAACGCAGTGTTAGCGGGATCAGCCCAGATACCTGCTAGCACCTGCGTTTTGCCCCTCCGCCCGGCCCAGCCCACCCAAGTGCGGTATCAATCGATCACTGTCACTTACAAAACACTGAACACATAACTGCAGCATTCGCAGAGTCAGGCCTGATCCCTGTGATTGCTAACAGTTTTTTTGGTAGCGTTTTGGTAAACTGGCAAGCACCAGCGGCCTAGTACACCCTGGTCGTAGTCAAACCAGCACTGCAGTAACACATGGTGACGTGGCGAGTCCCATAAGTGCAGTTCAAGCTGGTGAGGTGGCAAGCACAAGTAGTGTCCCGCTGCCACCAAGAAGAAGACAAACACAGGCCCGTCGTGCCCATAGTGCCCTTCCTGCTGCATTCGCCAATCCTAATTGGGAACCCACCACTTCTGCAGCACCCGTACTTCCCCCATTCACATCCCCAACCAAATGCAGTCGGCTGCATGAGAGGCATTTTCTTTATGTCTTCCCGAGTACTCCTACCCAACGAACCCCCCCCAAAAAAGATGTTGTGTCTGCAGCAAGCGCGGATATAGGCGACACACGCTATTATTGTCCCTCCTGTCCTGACAATCCTGGTCTTTGCATTTGGTGAATGTTTTGAACGCTACCATTCACTAGTTGAGTATTAGCGTAGCGTACAGCATTGCACAGACTAGGCACACTTTCACAGGGTCTCCCAAGAAGCCATCGCATTTTGAGAGACCCGAACCTGGAACCGGTTACAGTTATAAAAGTTAGTTACAAAAAAAAGTGTAAAAAAAAAAATATATATATATAAAATTTTAAAAAATAGTTGTCGTTTTATTGTTCTCTCTCTCTCTATTCTCTCTCTATTGTTCTGCTCTTTTTTACTGTATTCTATTCTGCAATGTTTATTGCTATTATGTTGTATCATGTTTGCTTTTTCAGGTATGCAATTTTTTATACTTTACCGTTTACTGTGTTTTATTGCTAACCAATTTTTTGTCTTCAGGTACGCCATTCACGACTTTGAGTGGTTATACCAGAATGATGCCTGCAGGTTTAGTCATCATCTTGGTATCATTCTTTTCAGCCAGCGGTCAGCTTTCATGTAAAAGCAATCCTAGCGGCTAATTAGCCTCTAGACTGCTTTTACAAGCAGTGGGAGGAAATGCCCCCCCCCCCACTGTCCACTGTCTTCCGTGTTTTTCTCTGGCTCTCCTGTCTCAACAGGGAACCTGAGAATGCAGCCGGTGATTCAGCCAGCTGACCATAGAGCTGATCAGAGACCAGAGTGGCTCCAAACATCTCTATGGCCTAAGAAACCGGAAGCTACGAGCATTTTGTGACTTAGATTTCGCCGGATGTAAACAGCACCATTGGGAAATTGGGAAAGCATTTTATCACACCGATCTTGGTGTGGTCAGATGCTTTGAGGGCAGAGGAGAGATCTAGGGTCTAATAGACCCCAATTTTTTCAAAAAAGAGTACCTGTCACTACCTATTGCTATCATAGGGGATATTTACATTCCCTGAGATAACAATAAAAATGATTAGAAAAAAAAATGAAAGGAACAGTTTAAAAATAAAATAAAAAAGCAAAAAAAAAAAAAAGCAAAAAAAAAAGCACCCCTGTCCCCCCCTGCTCTCGCGCTAAGGCGAACGCAAGCGTCAGTCTGGCGTCAAATGTAAACAGCAATTGCACCATGCATGTGAGGTATCACCGCGAAGGTCAGATCGAGGGCAGTAATTTTAGCAGTAGACCTCCTCTGTAAATCTAAAGTGGTAACCTGTAAAGGCTTTTAAAGCATGTCATGTTTGGTATCCATGTACTCGGCCTAAGATCATCTTTTTTATTTCATCAAACATTTGGGCAATATAGTGTGTTTTAGTGCATTAAAATTTTTAAAAAGTGTGTGTTTTTCCCCAAAAAAATGCGTTCGAAAAATCGCTGTGTAAATATTGTGTGAAAAAAAAAATGAAACACCCACCATTTTAATCTGTAGGGCATTTGCTTTAAAAAAATATATAATGTTTGGGGGTTCAAAGTAATTTTCTTGCAAAAAAAAATAATATTTTCATGTAAACAAAAAGTGTCAGAAAGGGCTTTGTCTTCAAGTGGTTAGAGTGGGTGATGTGTGACATAAGCTTCTAAATGCTGTGCATAAAATGCCAGGACAGTTCAAACCCCCCCAAATGACCCCATTTTGGAAAGTAGACACCCCAAGCTATTTGCTGAGAGGCATGTCGAGTCCATGGAAAATTTTATATTGTGACACAAGTTGCGGGAAAGAGACAAATTTTTTTTTGCACAAAGTTGTCACTAAATGATATATTGCTCAAACATGCCTTGGGAATATGTGAAATTACACCCCAAAATACATTCTGTTGCTTCTCCTGAGTACGGGGATACCACATTTGTGAGACTTTTTGGGAGCCTAGCCGCGTACGGGACCCCGAAAACCAAGCACCGCCTTCAGGCTTTCTAAGGGTGTAAATTTTTGATTTCACTCTTCACTGCCTATCACAGTTCCGGAGGCCATGGAATGCCCATGTGGCACAAAACCCCCCCAAATGACCCTATTTTGGAAAGTAGACACCCCAAGCTATTTGCTGAGAGGTATAGTGAGTATTTTGCAGACCTCACTTTTTGTCACAAAGTTTTGAAAATTGAAAAAAGAAAAAAAAAATGTTTTCTCTTGTCTTTCTTCATTTTCAAAAACAAATGAGAGCTGCAAAATACTCACCATGCCTCTCAGCAAATAGCTTTGGGTGTCCACTTTCCAAAATGGGGTCATTTGGGGGGGGTTGTGCCACCTGGGCATTCCATGGCCTCCGAAACTGTGATAGGCAGTGAAGAGTGAAATCAAAAATTTGCACCCTTAGAAATCCTGAAGGCTGTGATTGATTTTCGGGGCCCTGTACGTGGCTAGGCTCCCAAAAAGCCCCACATACATGGTTTCCCCATACTCAGGAGAAGCAGCTAAATGTATTTTGGGGTGCAATTCCACATATGCCCATGGCCTGTGTGAGCAATATATCATTTAGTGACAACTTTGTGCAAAAAAGAAAAAAAAAATTTGTCACTTTCCCGCAACTTGTGTCAAAATATAAAATATTCCATGGACTCGACATGCCTCTCAGCAAATAGCTTGGGGTGTCTACTTTCCAAAATGGGCTCATTTGAGGGGGTTTTGTGCCATCTGGGCATTTTATGGCCTTCAAAACTGTGATGGGTAGTGAGGAGTGAAATCAAAAATTTACGCCCTTGAAGGCGAAATCCTGAAGGCGGTGATTGGTTTTCGGGGCCCTGTACGCGGCTAGGCTCCCAAAAAGTCCCACACGTGTGGTATCCCCGTACTTGGGAGAAGCAACAGAATGTATTTTGGGGTGTAATTTCACATATTCCCATGGCCTGTGTGAGCAATATATCATTTAGTGACAACTTTTTGTAATTTTTTTTTGTCATTATTCAATCACTTGGGACCAAAAAATTAATATTCAATGGGCTCAACATGCCTCTCAGCAATTTCCTTGGGGTGTCTACTTTCCAAAATGGGGTCATTTGGGGGGGTTTTGTACTGCCCTGCCATTTTAGCACCTCAAGAAATGACATAGGCAGTCATAAACTGAAAGCTGTGTACAGAAAATGTACCCTAGCTTGTAGACGCTATAACTTTTGCGCAAACCAATAAATATACGCTTATTGACATTTTTTTTTACCAAAGACATGTGGCCGAATACATTTTGGCCTAAATGTATGACTAAAATTTAGTTTATTGGATTTTTTTTTTATAACAAAAAGTAGAAAATATCATTTTTTTTCAAAATTTTCGGTCTTTTTCCGTTTATAGCGCAAAAAATAAAAATGGCAGAGGTGATCAAATACCATCAAAAGAAAGCTCTATTTGTGGGAAGAAAAGGACATTGCAGGACCGCGCAATTAGCAGTTAAAGCGACGCAGTGCCAAATTGTAAAAAGTGCTCTGGTCAGGAAGGGGGTAAATCCTTCCGGGGCTGAAGTGGTTAAGATGCGACAGGTTGGCTCCCCTGCGCGAGCCCTCGTAGCTATAAGTCGGCTCGCGGGGTCGGGATAGCAGGCGCGTGCCCGCTGCACAGCGGGGGTGCCGATGCTTGTGGCCGAAGGTCGCGATGACCGCCGACCACGAGCGATCGTGAGCAGGAGACAGAACAGGGACGAGTGTGTGTAAACACACACTTCCCTGTTCTGTTCTGAGAGGATGACAGATCGTGTGTTCCTATTGGCTAGGAACCACGATCTGTCACTTCCTCTAGTCAGTCCCCTCCCCCTTCAGTTAGAATCACCTCCCAGGGAACACAGTTAACCCCTTGATCGCCCCCTAGTGTTAACCCCTTCACTGCCAGTGAAATTTTTACAGTAATCAATGCATTTTTATAGCATTGCTCGCTGCATTAATGCCAATGGTCCCAAAATTGTCCGATGTGTCCGCTATAATTTCGCAGTCACGATAAAAAACGCAGATCACTGCCATTACTAGTAAAAAAAAAAATAATAATAATACAAATGCTATAAAATCTATCCCCTATTTTGTAGACGCTATAACTTTTGCGCAAACCAATCAATATACACTTATTGAGATTTTTTTTTTTTTTACCAAAAATATGTAGAAGAATACATATTGGCCTAAACAGAGAAAAAATCTGCTTTTTTAAAAAAAATATGGGGATCTTTATTATAGCAAAAGTACAAAATATTGAGGTTTTTTTTTTCAAAATTGTCGCTTTTTTTGTTTATAGCGCAAAAAAATAAAAACTGCAGAGGTGATCAAATAACACTAAATACCACTATTTGTGGGAAAAAAAGGACTACAATTTTGTTTTGGTTCAACATTGCAGGACCGCGCAATTGTCAGTTAAAACGACGCAGTGCCGAATCGCAAAAAGTGCTCTGGTCAGGAAGGGGGTAAATTCTCCTGGGGCTGAAGTGGTTAATATTGCAATATTGGAAAAAGCTGTCCAAACTTGCCTGGCCCACACACATGGCTTAGGCATACTCGCAATTACACACCAAAACACATTTTGCTACTCATCCTGAGTATGGCGATACCACATGTGAGACTTTTTCACGGCCTGGCCACATAGAGGCCCAACTTCCAAGTAGCACCTTCAGATGTTCTAGGAGCATAAATTACACACCTGATTTCCTTAATACCTATCACACTTTTGAAGGCCCTGGAGCACCAGAGCAATGGAAACGCCCACAAAATGACCCAATTTTGGAAAGCAAACACTCCAACGTATATTCTAGGAGGCATTATGAGTCTTTTGAATATGTAATTTTTTCTACACAAGTTTTCGGAAAACGTGGAAAGGAAATGAAAACCTTATTTTTTTTTTCCTTTACACAAAGTTGTCCATTTATAAGATATTCCTAACACATAGCATGTACATAGCAAAGAGTGCACTCCAAAATACATTCTGCTACTCCTCCTGAGTATGGCAATACCACATGTGAGACTTTTTTACAGCCTGGCCACATAGAGAGGACCAACATGCAAGGTTCACCATCAGGTGTTCTAGGGACATAAACTACACATCTAATTTCCTGCCAATCATTTTTGAAGACCCTTCATGTTTCTTACACATATCATGTACATACCAAGTATTACACCCCAAAATACAGAGATATTGTCAGCACAGCCAAAGCATTGGTCCAGACATCAGGCAGAGATGTGGCCAGCAACAGCCAAAGGAATTGTACAGGCAGAGACATGGACAGCACAGCCAAAATATTGTTCCTGGTAGTTGTCAGGAACATGGTCCATAGTACAGGTAGCAGGCAGAGGTGTGGTCAGTTCATTTGGCAGGCAGAGGCATGATGGCAGTAAGTCAGTGGCAGGCGGAAATATCAGGCTTGGGCCTCCTTCAGGTAAGACCTGGGCACAGGGAAAGGGGCTTCTCCCAACCAAATCTCTTTGAAGCCTCCAGTCTCCAGATCCTAATCTAGTAATTACAAAACCCAGAGAAAAACAGAAAATTTGTTTTCTGCATCTGGAAAAACAATTCTGGAGCCTCTCACATATGTGAGACCCCTGTGTTTTCATGAATCCCACTACTACAGTAGCAGGAGCAACAGATCAGTCCAAGAGGCAGGCAAAAAAACATTGTCGATTAACAGGCCGTGGAGGGCAGAAACGTGGTGGATAAACAATGCAGATGGCAGGCAGAAGCATAGTGGATAAACAGGCCAGGGTCAGTTCACGTGGAGGGCAGAAATGTGGTGGATCTTCAATGCAGACAGCAGGCAAAGGCATAGTCGATAAACAAGCTAGGGTAAGGTACTCTGCTGCTGGTGGCTGTGTGACGGATAACTGCGGATGGCGGCACTGATAGGTGATGGGCGACAGGTGCACTGCTGATGGTCACTGATGGGCGACAGGTACTCTGATGGTCACTGATGGGTGACAGGTACACTGCCGATAGGTGACAGTAACACTGCTGATGGGTGACAGGTGCACTCATGGGCACTGATGGGTGACAGGTGCACTGGTGGGTGACAGTAACACTGCTGATGAGCACTGATGGGCAATGTGACAGGTTCTCTTGGTGTGGTATTTGTGCAGTACACTGAACAGACACAGATCGGTAACTCACTGTTCCCTGGGCTCTGCTGGAAACGGTGTGTGAGGAGAGGACAGCTAGTAACAGTCAGTTACCGGTCTGTTTTTTTGTGATCAGCTGTGATTGGACACAGCCGATCACGTAGTAAATAGCCGCTGTTATTGGCTCTTTTTCATGATCGGTGATTCACCGTGTCCGAGGGACACAGATCACCCCAAGAGCAATCCCGCCTGTTTGTCATTTTACTATGCGGCGGGGGCGGGAGCCAGTAAAAGTGGTTGTAAAGGTATAAGGTTTTTTACATTCTTGCAAAACCTTCTGTGTTCTGAAGTCCCCTAATACTTACCTGAGCCCCCTCTCGATCCAGTCATATCCTCGCCTCTCCGGATTTTGGCAGCCATTGGCTCCCGCTGCTGTCAATCACAGCCAGTTAGCCAATCAGGATATGGAGGAGGCAGGGCCGAACCGTGGCTCTGTGTGTTAATGGACACACAGAGCCATGGATTGGGAGTGTGCGCCTGCTTGGGTGCCCCTACAGTATGCTGTATGCTGTGGGGGCACCCAACCCCTGGCAAGAAGGAGGAGCCAGGAGCGCCAGCATGGGAAAAGAAAAGAGGAGGATCCGGGTTGCTCTATGCAAAACCATTGCACAGAGCATGTAATTATAACTTATTTGTTATTTTAAAAAAACACAAGACGTTAATATTGCTTTAAGTGAGGCGTGCATTTCTTTAGATGTTCTGGGGGTTTTTATGACTTCAGAGATGAGTCATTGTCGTGGAGTGATTTTGATAGGCCGCCCACTCCTGGGAAGGTTCACCACTGTTCCAAGTTTTCTCCATTTGTGGGTAATGGCTCTCACTGTGGTTCGCTGGAGTCCCAAAGCTTTAGAAATGGCTTTGTAACCCTTTGCAGACTGATACATGTCAATTACTGTATTGGCGTATAACACTCACTTTTTCACCATAAAAATTGGGTGCAAATAGCATGTGCGTGTTATACGCCAATACGTCAATTTTAGCTGCCTCAGAGGGGACAGGGAGCGGGCCGGGATGAGCGCCGTCAGATTACATTCAGTGAGAATCTCCTGTTTACTTGGCGGCCTCTGTAATAGGAAGCCCTGTCTCCTGGACCGCCATTGGACCACTGTTCTGTTCGATTAGGCTGCACTGATGGCAATGGTGAGGCTGCTGCATTGATGGCAAAGGTAAGGCTACTGCATTGATGGCAATGGTGAGGCTGTTGCATTGATGGCAATGGTGAGGCTGCTGCATTGATGGCAATGGTGAGGCTGCTGCATTGATGGCAATGGTGAGGCTGCTGCATTGATGGCAATGGTGAGGCTGCTGCATTGATGGCAATGGTGAGGCTGCTGCATTGATGGCAATGGTCAGGCTGCAGATGGGCACTGACCCTTATTTTGCTTCAAAGTTTCTTATTTAAAATGTAGTTTTTTTTCCTGAAACTTCCCTCTTAAAATGAATGTGCATGTTATACGCCTGTGCGTGTTATACGCCGATAAATACGGTACTTTGTTTCTCATGTGTTCTTGAATTTCTTTAGATCGCAGCATGATGTGTTGCTGTTTGAGATCTTTTTGCATGCTTCACTTTGTCAGACAGCTTCTATTTAAGTGATTTCTTGATTCAACAGATCGAACAGTAATCAGGCCTGGGTGTGGCAAGTGAAATTTAACTCCACTTTCCAAAAAATGTGGTTAATCACAGTTCATTCATGGTTTAGCATGGGGGGGGGGGGCATTTTTTTTTTGTTACATACTGTAGGGCCAGGCAGATTTGGACAGCTTTTTTCCGCAATAATTCAATAAAATCATTGTTTTAAAAACTGCATTTTGTATTTAATCAGGTTATCTTTGTGTAATAAAGTTTGTTTGGTGATCTGAATCATTTAAGTGTGACAAATATGTAAAAAAAATATAAAAAATCAGGAAGGGGCAAATACTTTCACAGCACTGTAGAGACCCATCATTCCAAACCTTAAATTCGTGTGCCCCCATGAAATGGCGACAAACTTCAGTGCCCTATATCTTCTATAGGCGACACTTTTTTTTTCCAATACTCTTTATTACATATCAAAAAAAAGAAAAATGCATTTTCTTTTACAAATTACATTGATCATTCCAATCTACCTCACACTACAATCATCCCAGTTGCTATCATCCTATTACATTTGTTATTTAATTTTTAATGCATATATACACAGTACAGTATGTCAATCTTATCTTTCGCTTTCCTCCCCTTTTAGCACCCTTATATCAATAATTAATCACTTCCACTCTACACCATTTACTCCAAATTGTTTGATACTTCTGTGAAGTTCCCCTGTTTTCATATATAATATGGTTAACTGCATCACTATATTCTTTAATAGAGGGAGTTGTAACAAGCCTGAAAGAGCGTTTTTTGCAAACAGATCTTCATATATCTTGACCATTCTTCATCACTCACCAACAAACATATTTCTGGAGTACATGGCACCTGTCCTTTTAGACTAGGTTCACACTTACGCGGGTTTGAAATCGTGCGAGTTCAGCTGAACGTGAACGATTTCAAACCCGC
Organism: Aquarana catesbeiana; assembly: GCF_042186555.1. Classification (NCBI taxonomy): domain Eukaryota; kingdom Metazoa; phylum Chordata; class Amphibia; order Anura; family Ranidae; genus Aquarana; species Aquarana catesbeiana. The sequence continues at coordinate 154,520,736 of NC_133336.1, forward strand.
ATGTCTGTCCGACTTCGGGATCGATTTAAGAGACATCTGTGCGGGTTGCTGTACAGATGTCTATTGAAACCACAACAAAAATGGGGTGGGACTTTGCATGTACCTTGCAGGGTCTAATAAATACACATACCAAAAAAGGCTTAAAGAATAAACAAATCTAAGTTATTTTTATTTAGTTTTATACATTACATATTATAACAAGCCACACAGTGTGGGTAACAACCGGCCATAAAATTACCGGTACATATTACAAAAAAAAAACAAAACATAAAAGTTATCACATAATTTGTGATACATCCCCCCCATAACTTCGCCCAGACAGGTACACAAACGTTCCAACCTCCAGCTGGAGGCGGTCGATCATAACGCAGGGATACAGTCCCGTGACTCCATGTGTTCTGTTGGATACCTTCCATGAGATGGTTACGCTCTCCACCCCCCGCCCCACAATGATATGGTTTAATTGAAGAAAAGTTGCCCATCCCCAGATGTTCAGTATGCAGACTCCGCAACCACTCACTAATCCTCTAGCCCCTCAAAACATTCACCTCTCCTTGTTGCCATCCACCCCCCCCCCCCCCCCCAACCTTCTCAAACTTGTTCAGAGCCCCTCTGCTCAAGTATGTAGCTTTGTAAAAGGGTACTGCCTTGTTGACCAATAGCAGGATAAGGAGGGTCCTTATAGCCCTGGTAGTGGCCAGGGGCTCCACTAAATGTAGAAGACACACTTCAATGGATATAGGGAAAGATATGGAAGTGACCGAACCTAATACAGGAGGCAATGGCTTGCCAGTAGGGTTTAATTAGTGGGCATTCCCAATAAATATGCATAAAGTTACCTAAGGGTGCAGCGTATCTCCAACACAGGGAGTGCTGATTCCCAAACATCCTTGCCAATCTATCCAGAGTAAGATAGACTCTATGCAGGAATTTGTAATGAATCAATCTATCTCTGCTAGTTATTAGATACTGGAACGCAGTCCCCCACATATTGTCCCAATCGTCTCTGTCCAGCCCCGGAGCTATAGCCTCCCAAGCTCTTCTGCAAGGCCCCAGCAGGAGGGATGTTTCATGGAATAGATATTTATATAGACAGAAGACTGGTTTTGGCAGTGATTCACTGCGTGTCAGCAGCTCCAGGTAACCGGGCTCAAGGTCATGGGGCTCCCTACCAAATTGCGAGCAAAAAGCATGCTGCAATTGAATGTACCTGAAGAAGTGTGTGTTTGGCAGATTATATTTTAGTTTTAATTCATCAAATGACGATAAAGTACTGTTCGATACAATGTGGAGCAAGATTTTTATACCATATTTGGTCCATACTATTGGATCCGGGTAACCAAAAAAGTGGGTTAAATTGGGGTTTCTCCACAGTGGGTTATTAGGGGAAAGTCTGGTTGAGCTAGGTGATCGCATTCCCTGGGCCATAATCCATGCCCTCATCACTGAGCGCATGGAGGATGTCAGTGGGTATGGAGCTCTAAGACCCCTATATACTAGATAGGACAGCGCCGGAGCGCACACAGGCAGCTTCCAGGGATACAGAGGCATCATCCGGAGGAGCAGTCAGCCAGCGGTGGGCAACTGTCCAGCCAGCAAGTATTTGTGAAAATTAGGAATCGCGAGGCCCCCCTCTCCCCATGGCTGTTGTATTGCTAGTTTAAGATGGGGAATTCCTCCCTGCCACAAGGAGGAGATTGTGGCATCTATTGATTTAAAAATGGACTTGGGAATCCAAACCAGGGAATTTCTAAGGTTGTACAAAAAAAGGGGCAGAATTTTCATTTTTATTAAGTTTATCTTCCCAATAAGAGACAGAGCGAGGTTTTTTCCAGGCCTGAAACTTCTATTATAACAAGCAGCAGGGAGATATTAAGATTGATGAAGTCAGATACCAAGTTAGTAATCTGAAGCCCTAAGTATTTGATTTGAGAGACCCATTGTAGGGAAATGGTGGGGTCAGCTTGATCGGGGATTGGATGGGAGTGCAGGGGGAGTATTTTGGATTTAGACCAGTTAACCTTGAGCCCAGAGACCAGTGTGAATCTATTTAGTATTGTCAACGCAGCCCGTAGAGAGGGTCTGGTATTACTGGCAAATAGCACCAAGTCATCCGCTGTGGTTTCAATTAGGTTGCCTACTTTAATGCCCTGAATCTGGGAGGAGGAGCGCAGTGTAATCACCAAGGGCTCCATTACTAATGCAAAAAGGTCAGGAGAAAGGATGCATCCCTGTCTGGTGCACCTGGACACTGGAAAAGTCTCCGAGACCTCCCCGTTAAAACTGAGGGCCGCTACTAGGTGCTCATACAACAGTGATATCCATTTGAGGAATGTAGGACCAAACCCCATGCGTTGCAGTATATGAATCATATAGCCCCAGTCAATAGAATCAAAGGCCTTCTCCAGGTAAAAAAAACACCAGTGCCCCTCTAGAAGACATCTCCCCCAACTGGGTATGGGTATATACTCTACGTATGTTGATATCTGTGGCTTTTTTGGGGCATAAATCCAGTCTGATCAGGTGATACTAAGTGGTGTATAATTTTCATCAGTCTGTTGGCAAGCATCTTGGCGAGTATTTTTAGGTCCATATTCAGCAAGGCTATGGGTCTGTATGAAGCACAGCAGAGGGTTTCCTTGTCAGGTTTAGGTAATAACACTACATGTGCCTCATAGAAGGAAGTTGGTAAACCCCCTTGTTTTAAACAATCTGTGTAGAGTCGTAAAAGTCTGGGTGACAAGATATCTAGATATTGCTTGTACCACTCCGCTGGGAGTCCGTCAGGTCCCGGCGATTTACCATTAGGAAAGGATGCAATAGCAGTCGCCAATTCTTTGTCGGTGAAGGGAGCCTTAAGACTGGCCACCACCTCATCGGGCAACACCGGGATCTGAAGGGGGTCCAGCAGGTCAGTCAGTACCTGATGGTCATACATAGCAGAGTATAGGTTGGAGTAATATGCCACAAAAAGCCTGCATGATACCTTCTCTTTCTCTTACCATGTTACCTTCCGAGGAATAAACACAGGGTATTGCCGTGTGCGCCCGGGTATCTGCAGTCAGGTACGCCAACAGCTTCCCATTTTTGTCATCCTTCTCAAACAGTTCCTCATCCCTATTTCTGCAGTTGCATTGGGTAAGGTTTTGGAAATATACCAATAGGGCCCTTCTAGCCATCTGCAATTCGGTTAGGGAGGATGGGGAGGGTGCCTCTGCATGTGCCTTAGCACAGTGTGTTTCATGGGCCTGGAGCTCATCAGACTTGGAATTTTTCTCAGCCTGTGCAGCTTTAATGGCCGACACATATGCCCCTCTAGTAAATGCTTTGAACGCATCCCATACTACAGGCCCCCCTGTCAAGCCCTTGTTGTGTTTCCAATATTCCCATAGATGAGGTGAAACCAGGGCTTCGACTGAGGACTGACTTGCCCATCCAGGGCGCAGCTTCCAGGACCTATTTCGGCCACCTGTGGCAAGAGTCAATGCCACCTGCAAGGGGGTGTGGTCAGACAGACCCCCAACCAGGTAATGGACCTCTGCAATCTGGGGCAACAACGCTGGATTAGCAAATGCTAAATCTGTGCGGGAAGAGGAGGTACGGACATGGGAAAGATAGGAGTAACCTCTCTCATCAGGATGTTTCCACTGCCAGTCCTCCTCCAGAGCCGCAGACTCTGCCCAATGCCCGAGTTCCAGACTCTGCGCCCTGGTCGGGTTTGAGGTGTTCAAGGAGTAATCCAGGATGTTGTTAAAGTCACCCGCCACAAGCAGTTTCAAAGGGCCGAAGGTGGCAACTTTTTCCAACATCTGGTATAGCACCTTGTTTTTGAAAGGAGGAGAAACATATACATTAGCACTGGCTATTAGCTAAGATTCTACAGTCATAACTATGATAGCATAACATCCCAAAGGATCAGTTACCACATGTTCAATAGCACATGTCAGCTTTTTGTGGATCAAAATAGCCACCCCTCTGGCATAAGAGGAGTGGGTTGACTGGCTCTCTGTATCCAGTTCCGATTGAGAGACAATATCCTGTTACCCATTAGATGCATCTCCTGCAAAAGAATAATGTGTGGGTTCAGAGATTTAACCACTTCCCGCCCGCCCACGTCATATGACGTCCTGGGCTTTGGGCGGGTATATCTGAATGATGCCTGTAGTTACAGACATCATGCAGATATTGCCGGTTTCAGCCGGCGAATCTCTACACCATAGGAACGATCATAGCGGCCGTTCCGCTGCTTGATCGTTCCTATGGGAGGCGAGAGGGGACACCCCCCCTCCCGCCGCCCTCCGGTGCTTGCGCCGACTCACCGTTACTATCGGTTTGGCGGAGAGCGGATCCGCTGGCGCCGGATGTAGATCATAGAGATTTCCGGCGGACCAGATGGTCGCCGGAGTCTCTATGATCATCGGAGGCCGAGCGCGATGTTATGACGTCACGCCCAGCCTCTCCATTAAAGAAAAACGGCGCCGCTTCGCTTTTTTTAATTTCAGGCTTCCCAGCCTAGTGGTGAGATATGGGGTCTTATTGACCCCATATCTCACTATTAAGAGGACCTGTCATGTTATATTCCTATTACAAGGGATGTTTACATTCCTTGTAATAGGAATAAAAGTGATCAAAAATGTTTTTTTTTTTCAAAAAAGTGTCAAAATAAAAAAAAAAAAATTATATAATTATCAATAAAAAAAAATTTTTTTAAAGCGCCGCTGTCCCCGTGTGCTCGCACGCAGAAGCGAACGCATACGCAAGTCCCGCCCACATATGAAAACGGTTTTCAAACCATACATTTGAGGTATCGCCGCAAACGTTGGAGCGAGAGCAATCATTTTGTCACTAGACCTCCTCTGTAACTCAAAACATGTAACCAGTAAAAAAAATTTCAAGCGTCGCCTATGGGGATTTTTAAGTACCAAAAATTGGTGCCATTATACGAGCGTGTGCAATTTTGAAGCGTGACATGTTAGGTATCTATTTACTCGGCGTAACTTCATCTTTCACAATATGCAAAAACATTGGGCTAACTTTACTGTTTTTTTTTTTGTTTTTTTTTAAACACAAAACAGCAAATTTTACCAAAAAAAAACGCGTTCGAAAAATTCCTGTGCAAATACCGTGTGAGATAAAAAGTTGCAACAACCGCCATTGTATTCTCTAGGGTCTTTGCTAAAAAAACATATAATGTTTGGGGGTTCTATGTAATTTTCTAGCAAAAAAATGATTTTTACATGTAGGAGAGAAATGTTAGAATTGGCCTGGTAAGGAAGTGGTTAAGGTATTGCAGGACCAGTGACCTTTTAAATTTGAAGTTTAATCCACGGACGTTCCATGAAAGAAGTCTGAGATCACTCATTAGGTGGGGTAGTGTATATTATGAGGATAGGGGAGGGACTCAGAAGGGGGAAGAGCTGGGGGGGAGGAACCTAAACACAGAGAGCCATGGGCCACCAAATAACAGTAGTTACATTTCATGTACCATACTGGGCAAGCAAAACCTCCATCTGCACCAGCTTTATCAGCAGAGCGCAGACGGAGCATAGAAAAAACCCCAAAATAAAACAGAAAAAAAGGGGGGGGGGAAGAAAAAAGGACAAACAAAACAGTCCAAAAAGGTAACAGTTTAAGAACCCAACGCCCTGTTTGCTCCAGGCAAACTGAACCAAAAAAACTGTTGGAGAAACCTTGATCCCAGAAACAAAAAAAAAACTTTAGTGGATAGTTGCTAGAGTTCATCCACTCAGTGAGGGGTCTCAAAAATAGATGTGTAGTTCAGTGCATCCAAAACAGAACCAGAACTTCCCGCAACTAACGGATAGGTGTTCTCGGGTGACATGGCACATTCCCCAAATCCGAGAGTACAGTCACAGCAGTAGAGCAGGGTATTAACGGATGGCTTTGACAAAATCCATCAGATGGGTGAGTATTCCAGTGTTAGGCTCGATTCACACCTATGCATGTTGCTTTTGAGCGTTTTTGGAGTTTTTTTTTCATGCTTGCCACGTTTTTGAGCAGCGTTTTTGTAGTGTATTTACAGCGTTTTTGCCGCGTTTTGCGTTTTTTTTTTTTTTTTTTACAGTTTTTTTTTTTGGACTGTATACAGTCCAAAAAAAAAAAAAAAAAAAAAAAAAAGAGGCAAAAACGCTGCAAAAACGGTGCACTTGCGTTTTTGATGCTTGTCCATTGACTTCCATTACATGCAAAACGCTGCATTTTGCATGACAAAAAGTCCCTGACCCTTTCCAAAAATGCAGAGATACAAAAAGGCATTGATGTGAACATGTTCCATAGGAACCCATGTTAAAAAATTCCCATGCATGTCTGCAAAATGCAAAATGCATCAAAAAACGCGCTAGTGTGAATGGAGCCTTACTAGGTCTCAGGCATCAGTCACAGTACACATTCAACGCTCTCACCTCTCTATGCAATGGCGTCAAGGCAGTCTGCCGCTTCCACAGAGGAGTCAAAGAATTTGCTGGCCCCATGATGGATAACCTCCTGGCGACTGGGATATAGCATACTGTATACCAGATTTTTTTTCCTCAGGCGCCTGCGAACATCAGTAAAAGAGCGCCTCTTTTTCACCAACTCCGGAGAGAAGGCAGGATATAAATGTATGACAGCATTATCATGTTTCAGTTCAGGGTGCTTACGAGCCTCTGCCAGGATGAGATCCCTATCCCAGAAATTGAGCAGGCGAACTAGAAATGCACATGGCCACATGCCAGCAGGCATCTGACCAGTGGGCAACCTGTGTGCACGCTCCACAACATATACAGGTGACAAGTGCTGCAGGCCCAGGAGTTGTTTGAAAAAAGCTTCAGCAAACACAACAGGATTCTGGCCTTCCGCACCCTCAGGGAGCCCAACCACCCGCACATTGTTATGCCTGAGGCAGTTCTCGGCGTCCTCTGAATAGGCCATGAGAATTTTAACCTGTTGCTGCAATTCAATCACGGATTGCACAGTGAAGGCAGCTGAATCTTCCACCGCTGAGATGCGGAGTTCCGCTTCAGTGAGGCAGCCTCTAAATTTATCCATGTCCTGTCTTATTAGCCTGCATTCAATAGTCAGAGTGTCAATTTTACCCTCCACAGAGGACTTACTGTCAGCTATGGCCGCCAGGATCATCGCGGTGGACTGTTCCCCCAATTGCTCTGGGTCCGCCTGAGGTGGTGCAGAGGCCCCCTCCCGAGCCAGTGCGCCAAGAGCTGCCATCATCTGGTCTGTCTGCACTTCAACAGATACTGGAGCCACAGAGGTAGTGGGGAAGAGGGCCGCCGCACGAGTGTTCAGTGGTGAGCACCGGGATATCCGGACAGCCACCTTCTTGCTGAATCTGCGCTTGCCTGTCATGGAAAGGACCGGGGTTGCCCCCCAGACCACAGGGAGAGGTTTGCTCAGCAGGATGGCCAGGGAAAAGGTAGGATTGAGGTGGATTAGGAAGACGGATGGCGGGAGCCTGAGCTGAGCACGTCCTTCCTCGTTCACATCGCGGCCACGCCCCAAAGAATAAACAAATCTTTCATTTCAATATACAAATGGTTAGATTTTAAAAAGGTTGAATACAACTGGGTAAAACCATAGTTACTGTAAGTCTATCCAGGATGTGCTGGTCCTGGCTGAAGAATCAAGAAGACTGGCCTACGCATTTCACCGGGGGCGCGCTTCATCAGGGCCTTAGATTGGAGCACAAATTTGTACATATACTGCAAAGATATACAAGCATATTATTGACAAATGTACATAAACATTAACAAATAATTATATTACCAATAAATATTATCCGTGTCACAGAGTTAATCCCCACGGGCTCCCCAGGCTTCTTCTCCACTGGACCAGCTGACAAAAATTACACAGGTGAATCAGCAGTCTTATTGGTAGTTTTCTAGGTATGAATGTAGATGTTAGAATACAGTTTGTTTATACTTATATTTTACTTGAGATAATTTGTCCTCCCTGCCCTCTCTCTTTGCCCATGATATGCTGTGGTGTATGTAACCAGCTCTATTAGGATACCATTACAAAAATTTAAAGCAACATGACTCAGTATATTGAAAGTTTTTAATGTTTTATATTTCTTGGTAATATAATTTTTTTTGTTTATGTGTATATACGTTATTTGTCAATAATATGTTTGTATATCTTTGCAGTATATTTACAACTTTGTGCTCCAATCTAAGGCCCTGATGAAGCGGGACTCTCCGCGAAACGCGTAGGGCAGTCTTCTCGACTCTTCAGCCAGGACCAGCACATCCTGGATAGACTTGCAGTAACTGTGGTTTTAACCAGTTGTATTCAACTTTTTTTTTTAATTTAACCACTTGCATATGGAAATTAAAGATTTTTTTTATTTTTAAGCCTTTTTTGGTATGTGTATTAATTAGACCCTGCAAGGTTTAAGGCCAAGCAGGTTTTGAGTTTCTCTTAGGTCTAATCATTCATTAGGGCGGTTAAGCAGTCCCTTGATGTCGTCAGTTTGCTGTACAGATGGATGGTGCTTGCAGTCGGATCATGATTACCATATAATAGTGTATACGTTTCATAAAGTGGCGCACATCCTTGTGTCAGGTTGGCCGAATGTGCACACAGATGGTAAAGCCCATTTTTTGGCATCCATGGGTGCCATCTACAGTAAAACTCTGGTACTTTGGGTGCTTCAGACATCACCCTCCAGAACATTACTTCATCTTGACCAGAATAGCACATTCCGCTCAGGATGTCCTCTCTGATTACACCAATATTGTACAACTGCAATGGGGAATGATTGCAAGTCCTCCCTCAGAGAGATTTACAGGCTTTTATTCTCCTCTGTGTCTCATACAAAGAATTTAAGTGTTGAATTTAAAGAGTCTGAGTGGAAGATGGACATTTTCAGTTTGTGTGTCTTCCTTTCAGGGCTCTCCACCTCACCTATGACCTTTATGGAGGTCCTAATCTCTGTGTAGCCCCTCAGAGAAAACAGGGATGCTCCAACACTATCATTACTCGGATTCTACTGTTGGCTCAAAGTCCAGGTGACCCATTAGTTCAAAGGGGATTCTTCTTGCCAGCCTGTGAAGTTTTGGCTGGATAGGTGGTGTCAAGACAGAGCAGACTTGACTAGTCCTCAATATGGAGGCCCAGTTCAATGCTCACGCAAGCACTTTCCTCCGCCTTTTTTTGAATGGGCCAAGCAGTTGTCCGCTTCCCAATGTAGGGGTCTCCTGGAAATGATGTCTTGCATTACTATGCTACCCTGGGCACACTGGATTTTCCGGATGGTTCGAAGAATTTCCTTTTTGCAATGCAGAGGGCAGCAGATTCAAAGTGATTCTCCCCAGATTTGCAGGAGCCTCTGGTGATGTGTATGTCAGGGGACCCTCACTTGATCTCGTCCTGTAGGTTCATTATCCTGGATGATTATCACCACTGATGCCAGTACTTGATTTCCAATGAATGGGTCTTTAATCGTAAGATCTTGCCCATGTCACTCAAGTATGGGGCTACCCTCAGCTGAGTCTGCATCACCATCCATTCACAAGGTGCCTCTCTTGTTACCCTCACCCATTAGTGGAAGAAGTGGACACTCTCACTTACCCAAGTAATGGTCACCTAGCAAATGCCTTTCCTCTACTGCCTTTGGTTATAAAGTTCCAGGGGAAGACTGTTGTCTGAGGGTCTCACTGTGATAGCAAGCATGTCGATTGGCCTGCAGGCCTTGGGTTTACCCTAACCATGGAACCTAGTTAGGACCAAGCACTTAAGCTACCAGGTTCCAGAAAGGACGTCAACAAATGCTATTTACTCTGAAGTCTGGAACAGGTTCACAGTCTTCGCAACTGAGCAAAATTTTGATCCTCGCAACCCGGAGGTTGCCCAGTTGCTACAAGTTCTTCACATGGATCTGGATTTGAGGATCAACATAGTTCCGTAAGGGCTCAAATTTCAGCTTTCACCAGGGAAAATGGGTGTGTGAGCTGCCAGGGGAACCGTTCAGGAGGTTGGTCCTGAGACTTTGCCCTGAGGAGGAATCATGTTCCCCAGTGGGTTTTTATCCCGGTCCTCAATTTCCTTTCCAGGACTCTGCATTATCAGAAAGCAGTCCTTAGTGGGACTTCACTCGAGAGGCAGTGCCCTTCGATAACTTCAAGGGGCAGAGTTCACTTGGGGCTACAGAGTCCTACATCTTATTCCTTCCAAACAAGTTGGGGCCTGTGCCCCACCAGCACCTTTTGTTCCCAAGGGGACTTCTGTTTTCCTCTTGCAAACAAAGTGGCATTTCTATCCTTTCCAGCAGGGACAGTACCTAACCTACACTGGATGTACCAATTGTCTAAAATGCCTAACTTCAAGCTGCTTCCTAGTTAAAAATCCTCCGGGAAGCTGTTTGTGTTTCCAACAGGCAAATTCAGAGGTGGAAGCTACAGCAAAACCTTGTCACCTTGGAGAGTCAGGTCATCCAGAAAATGTACAGTGCAAGATGTACAGGCAAGAGCTTCCAGAAGTGATAGAGGCTCATTCAGCTAGGTCCATTTTTACATCTTTAAATCCAGGCATTTGTCTATGGAGTTATCTGCAAAGCAGCAGGCTGGTTGGCGCAGTGAACCTGCCTCAGGCGCTACATGGAAGAGCCAGGGGCTTGTACATCAATGGACTTCAACGGAATAACGGCCCAGGCTTCCATGTCCATTGTAATAAAGTTTGATTATACATTTTAGCCATCCCTGTTTAGCTAGTTATTTATCAGATGTATGCTGCCATTTTGGCATCAGGAAAATGGAAAAATGTATCAAATACTTCTAAAGATTTTATTTATTTGAAAGGCTTGCTTTAGAAAGAGCCAAGTAAGGTCTCAAGCACCCCAGATGGGACTCGAACCCACAATCCCTGGCTTAGGAGGCCAGTGCCTTATCCATTAGGTGACTGGGGCTTGCAAAAATGTATCAAATACTTACCGTAATTTTCCTTTCCTGATGCCACTCCATGGCAGCATACGAACCCTCCCTTTTTTGATTTTGTTATTTTTTTTACGGAGAATGGGGAAGGTTGCTCCAAGTCATAGATTTAAACCAGTCCTATGGGTAGATATAGGGGTGGAGCTATATCACATATGTATGCTGCCATGGGTTGGCCTCAGGAAATAAAGATTATGGTATTTGATACAATTTTCCATTTTTGTTTCAACACATAATTTGAAAGTCTAAAGTTTTATGTGAAATGTTTATATCCAGTAAGGTATGGGGATTTTACTTAAATATGTAATGCTACCTGTTTTTTGAATATATCGGCTGTTGCAATTTCAAACTATTTTCTTATCATACTGTGATTTACAGATAAAAGAACTGAAAAGATATGTCAAGGAAAAAGAAACTTCTTTATCAATCAAGCAAATAAAACAGGAAGGAAGAAAGAAAACTGAACACCTTAAACAGCATGAAAAAGTCAGCAATGCACATGGCTTATTAAGAGTTGTCTTTAAAGAAAGCAAGTTTAAAGAGGCAATTCATAAAGACTTTAATTTGAACAACATTTATGCCACTGACTTGACTACAATTCTCCAAGCAACTGCTACTAAATTAGAGACAGAATTTCAAAATCTACAGGATAAAAGCAGAAAGAAGTTGGATGTAATGACTGAAAACCTTGAAGGGATTGTTTGCATCCCTTCTGCAAAGTGTTAATTTCAATTGACAAAGTACTGTAGGAAAAGCTACATTTCCAGTTGGATTTATAACGGCAGTCCAAGATTCAGATTGTTTATTCACTATTATATTTTGCTTGGTATTCAAACTGTTTTGTAAATGTAATTTATATTATTTCTGTTTTTACCACCATAACCACTTCAGTACAGGGCACGTCCCCCCCCCCCTAAATTTTTAGCTTTCAGCACTGTCACATTTTAAATGACAATTGCGCGGTCATGCAACCCTGTACCCAAACTAAATTTTTAGCATTTTGTTTCCACAAATAGAGCTTTCTTTTGGTGGTATTTGATCATCACTGGGGTTTTTATTTTTTGCTAAACATATAAAAAAAAACTAACATTTTGAAAAAAAATGTTTCTTTGTTTCTGTTATAAAGTTTTGTAAATAAGTAAATTCTCTCCTTCACTGATGGGCACTGATAGGCAGCACTGATAAGGTGGCACTAATATGCAGCACTGATAGTGGGCACTCACAGGTGGCACTGAAAGGCCACACTAATGGGTACTTATAGGTGACTGGGCACTTATAGGTGGCACTGATAGGCAGCACTGATGAGTAGACACTGGTAGGCATTACTGATGGGCACTCATTGGCATCTCTATTGGGCACTGATTTGCACCTCTAATGGGCACTACTTGGCAAACCTGGTGGTCCTGGGTGGGTATACCTGGTGGTCCTGGTTGGGCATCCCTGGTGGGCATGGGTATGCATCCTGGGGGGGGCTGCACTGATAATCAGCGCAGACCCCTTCTGTCAGGAAAACAGCCAATCGGCTCTCTACTCGCGTCTGTCAGTGCGAGTGGAGGAAAAGCCGATAAACGTCTGTTCCTGTTTACACTGTGATTGGACACTGCTGATCACATGGTAAAGAGCCCCTGTCAGAGGCTCTTTACCAAGATCGGTGATGCGGTGTGTCAGAATCACACACCACACCATGGCATGCGATCACGGCTTATTCCGCTGGACATCATATGACGTCCAGTCAGGATAGCTTACCCACTTTGCGCACGTCATTCTGAATATGGCGGGTGGGAAGTGGTTAAGATATGGCAAATGGAATATGTTGTGTTTTGATTGGGTTTGCATTGGATCAATTTTAGGGATAGTCGATCACTGCTGGAAGTGCAGATACCTTAAACACCGGGTTCATCTGCAAATACCTAAATGCAGCCAGTTAAAGTATAAACTAAAGGCAAAATGTTTTGTTAAGTTTTGGATAGAGGGGAGAGGGATTAGAACACCTTTCAATTTTTATTGCTTTCCGTGCCCACGTTAGAGAGATTCTCTATTTGTTTTGTTTACCATTATTATTATTAAAAGTAAAAGAAAATCCCAAATTTTGGGATGTTCCCAGATAAGTAATAGAGGGGAAATCTTTCAAAGGGAACACTAGTTCTGGTGACCTGGGGGGGGCCCAAGAGATTCCCATAATTTTCAGGGATTTCCTCTCACTTTGTTTTGGCTATGGGACTGGAGGAAAAGGTACATCTCCCCAATGGTACAAAGATGCCAAAAATGTAACTTACAGGGGTTATAACCCTTCTTTATGTGGAAAAAAATGAAAAGTTTTACTTGCCGTAATTTTCTTTTCCTGTTGCCTATCCATGGCAGCATACCTGTGATAAGCTTCGCCTTGGCTCCTCCCTCAGGACCAGTGAATATTATAAAAGAAAAGGATTAGTGCACTCCCAGCATTCTAGGTAATATAGCATACCGAGGGTGGGATTGTATGCTGCCATGGATAGGCACCAGGAAAAGAAAATTACGGTAAGTATGAAACTATTTTCTGTATTCCTGGTGCCTCCATGGCAGCATACCTGTGACAAATAACTATATGGAATGGGTGGGATGATGCATAGTAAAAGATTTATTTGAAAAAGATTTTAAAATAGGCAAATGCCAGCCTGATAGCTTGTCTGCCATTTTCTACAGATGAGAAAGCTGCCGGGTCTACTCTGTAACGTCTCGTCAACGCATGTTGGGATAACCATGATGCTACCCTTTAGATCGTTTTGATGGATATGGCTGCTCTGGCTGTCCAAGAAGCAGAAAACAACCGTGTGGCATACAGCCCAACTGAAGAGGGCGTTTCAGTCCCCTATCCCTGTACACCTTCTTAACCAACTTGATTATCCATGAAACTATTGTACTAGAGCGGGGATCTACAAACTATAGCTCCCCAGCTGCCACAGAACCACATGTCCCATGAGGTATTGTAAAGCTCTTATATTTACAAACATGACTAGGCATGATGGATACTGCCGTTCTGGAATGGCTGGAGTGCCCCAGATGATGCTTCTTTGCCCCTGTCTTTTTTTTTTTTTTTTGGAGTATTACAAATAGGTTAGATGAAAGTCTGAAGGGAGTTGTGGCTTGAAGATGGTGTCTTAGTACTGAAGTAATATTGTCTTAGTAAGGAAGGTCAAAATTGGATTTGAAAAGATTGGCAGGGTCCAAGGTTTAGAGATAGTAGAGGAAGAGGAGAACTTCGGGATGAATTTATGTACCGTTCTAAGTTACACTCTATCCGAGTACAAAAAATAATATTGTCTTCTGATCCCAGAGCCTGAAGTTCTCATACTCCCCAGCCCGATGCCAACGCCTGAATCAGATGGGGCAAAAGGCTGTTTGGATAAGGGCTCCAGAGTGATAGAGAGATCCCAAGTGAGAAAGATTTGTTTTAATGGGTGGGTTTATCTTCTTGACTGTCTTGAACAATTTGATTATTAAAGGATCTTCGACCCATCTCTTGTTGTCACAGCAGAGATTGCCACCAGCTGTACCTTTCAAGTCGCTTAATCCTAAATCAAGGTCTGCTTGCAAGAAGTCAAGGAGTTGAGAAGAGGGTACATCAGGATTGAAGTTTTGCCATTCGCGAAAGATCTGAGCTTATTCCAGATTGCAAGTCTCAAGAAAATTTGAGGTAGGAGGCCTAGATTAGATTGCATGCCCAAGGACGTGACAGGGCATCTATTGCTTCTGCCCAAGGGTAAATCTCCACAGCTTGGTATTGCTTTTTTGTAGCAAAAGGATGCAGTTCAGGAAAGGTCCACTGGCCCACAATCCAACTGAATAACTTCGGTTGTAGGGACCATTTGTTGGGATCCAGGAATCCTTAGGATAGGTTATCAGCATCTGTGTTTAAGTGGGCTGGAAGATAGACTACTCTTAGGTCCTTCAGATTCCCCTTGCCCAAATGAAGATGGGTTCCACTTCCCTTAGTAAGGAACTGTTGTTGATTCCGCCTTGGTGATGTATGTATGATATTGCAGCTCTATTGTCTATACCTGAATAAGAAGGGATTTGTCCTTGATCTGAGAGAGCAGATGCTGTCTATGCCAGATAAGCCGCCTGGATTTCCAGGAAATTTGCTATCATGTCTGCCGATCTGGTTGCAATGTGCCTCCTAACCTATTGCATTGGTGTCTGTGGTAACTGTGGTCCAGAAGACATGCCTTAATGTACGTGGCTTTACAGGCATCTCCCTCTTTGTCCACTAGTGCAGACCCCTGTGCATCAAACTTGTTTGATATATGGACTGGGATAGACGGCTTGCTCCATTGCTTCAGGAATTCTAGCTAAAAGGTGCCTGAAGTATCCATGTCTCCATGGGACCATCTGGATACAAAAGACAAAAATCCCTATTAAGTAGAGTTAGCTTGAAGCTGTTATGTAGGACCACGTCCTCATTCTCCTTACTTTCTGAATGATCGCCCACACCTTCTGAGATGGCAGGGACACTGTTCCTTTTGTGGTGTTGAATAAGGCACCTAAACTGGAAAAAAAAAAGACTTGTTTGATGATTTACCATCCAACCGTTCCTTGATAGTGTAGGCCACAGCATCCACCTGTGTTCCACTAGCTGGGCTGGATCTTTTGATAAAAGGAGGATATCGTCTGGTTAGTGATGAGAACTGAGACCCGGTTTTCAAAAAGAAGCTTGGATAGTGATCCAAGCCCTCGTGAGGGCTCTGAGGGAAGTGCAGGGTCCGAAGGGGAGACTCTGGAATTGTAGATGGGCCTGGTTGTCCGAAAATCTCAGATACTTCTGTAACAGTTTTAGTATGGGTGCATGCAAGTAAGCATCCCTAAATCCCTGTGTACATCTAATTCTGCAGTTCTGGGGAATTAAGTCTGACTTTCCTCCTGTGACGCGGGAAATGGCTTTCTGTAACCTTTCTGCAAAGAGTGATTTACCATCAAAAAAAGGGTATTAATACAAATTTTGTTTTGACACAGTGTCAGCTGCCCATATTTCTGACCACAATACCCATATGGTTATTACAAGTAGTGACATTGATCTTGTAAAGTAACGAATTGTATGCATCGCCGTCTCACCAGTGAAGTCTGCTGAGAGCCATAATTCGTCCAAAGCCTTGACTATATTTTCCCCTAGTAACATTTTGATGAATTACTGTTTCCATGTTTTGGTCCATGCCCACAGGGCTTTGGATACAGATATAGCAATTGCTGACTTCTAGGCATTTACCCACCATTTGGTAAGCATCTTTAAGTTGGGGTCTATTCATCTGTCTAAGGGATCCTCAGTTGAGGCTAAAATAGCGATTGGCAAGATGAAATTCTTTGTTATACCAACCACTGCCGCGTCTACCTCCGGCGGACCGTCTGATATTGCAGAATCTTGTTCCGACCATGGATAAAGTTTTCCTAGGCAATTGAGAGGAAAAAAACTTTTTTTTTTCTTATTTCCTTTCGTCTTCAACAATGTCTGTGATGTCATCCATCAGCGTAAGCCCATGTTTCCACTCTTGCGACCTGAAAGTTGCATGATTTTGCCACGATTTTGATGCGACTTGAAACAATGCCTGTGTATTCTTGAGGTCTATGGACCTCAAGTCGCATCAAAGTTTGACCAAAGTAGTGCAGAGACTACCCTGAAGTCACTGCGACTTGAAATTGCACAGATAAATGGTACTCAATGGAAATCATGGGGTATGATTTGTCATGCGACTTTGCAGTCCCGAGTCACATGACAAGTTGCACTAGTGGAAACCGAGCAGAAAGAAGGAAACCGGCTTCTTTAGAAATGGGAAGTACATCTTTGAGTAGGACAGCTTACCTGTTATCCCTCTGACTCTCTGTCTGCTGCATAGACTCTAAAACAGCTTTTGCAGACCAATTGGCTGGTAATGGGATGACCCCACATGATTGGCATTTAGGGATTAGAGAGTTTGTGAATGTGAAGAACTATGTCTTTTCACGGATGAACCCTCGCTGCTTGCATGGTATCCTGATCTGGTTGGGGCGTTCATAGGTTTATTTATGTCGCCTTGATGTCTGCTTGGACTTCTGGCGTACAAGGCTGAAATACATACCAGCATAAGTGTTTGTTTTTTTTCATTTTTTTTAAACTCTCACCTGGATGACGTTCCCTACCTTAAATGTTAGAGAGGGTCTTGTTCGGGTGGGGTACTGCTTATTTTAGGCAACAGACAGAAAAAGCAGCTAGAGAAAGATAAAGGAGTTAACGACTGGTATTTCAGCTGGAGCAAGGAAACTGTATTCCTGAGTAGCAAAAATCGTTAGCAAAAATCAGGGTCCCCTCCAGGGGCTCCCTGCATAGGCAACCTCCTCAGATGACAACAGGCTGCCATGCTGAAAGCCCCCAGTAATAAACAATGGAGAGGGGAGGGACATCTTGTGGAGGATGCAAGCCTCTAAAAATGATTTTGACAAACAAGGGTAAAAAATGTAAAATTTGCTCCTATTCAATATGGCCACCACGACCTCAGGCCAGACCGCGCAGCCAGCGGCACTAGGATTTTGCGGCCCGCCTGACTCAGCTTGGCCCACCGAGCCGGCTCCCAACATCGGCGCATGCGGGCAGGAAGACACTGAGGGACTCAGAAAAGCTGGTGCGATGTGTGCGCCGCTTACTATAGTAACCAGGAATGAAGGTACAATATCACAAGGAGGAAAAGGTGGTGGGGGAGGAAGAAAGCAAAAAAGAGAGAGGAACGCAAGGAAAGCGAGAGAGAATGGATGACAGGAAGGAGAAATGGAAGGCAAAGGCTAAGTGAAAAATAGATATAGCTGCTTTCTCTGCGGCAGGATTGAGCAAGTGCCAGTATATAAATGCAGATAGGAGCTCTTAGTTAAGAGACAAATGCTGTCTCACAGAAGTGACTTCCCCCTATCTTATCAGTGCATTTATCTGCCCAAGAATAGGGACTGCACCTGGGAGAGGCTTGAACCCAGCTGGAAGCTGCCGACTGCAGAGGTAAGGGACGTTCAACCACCATTCGCTCACCATGAGGTATGAGGAAAAAAAAGGAGAATGCTGGGAGTGCACTAATCCTTTTCTTTTATAATATTCGCTGGTCCTGAGGGAGGAGCCAAAGCAGAGCTTGTCACAGGTATGCTGCCGTGGAGGCACCAGGAAAAAGTTTTGCCTATAGTTCTACTTTAAGTCAGCAGTGTCTCTATTCCTCATTACTAAAATAATATTTGCCAGAGGGTTTAATCTTAGTTTTACGGTGTATGTATACTTAAAATCTGTTTTTCAGTATGGTTGGCATCATACTTTACTGTATCAAATAATTTTTAGTAAATCTTTGCAAAGTTGTTTTTGTTTTTTAGCCTGGAGATCCTCTTGGTAACAGCACTCCTATTTCAGACTGACAGTGCTATGCTGTTCCTTTGTAATGCTCAGCAGCTAACTAAAAAGAGTCTCTCTGAATTTCTGAAGAGAGATGTGGCCGATAGACTTGTCTCTCCTCTATGAGCGGTTGGAACGCCTGCATGTTTATGCCCGACTGCCGTCCAATCTGATCCACTAGTCACAAGGGAAACTAATCCCCATCCATCTGTTTTTATTGGATTGGATGTAGGCGGGTGTAAACAGATACATATCCGTTTTACACCAGCCACTCCATAGAGGAGAATGGAGATTCCGCCTGCAAAACAGACAGGCAGACCTCATCGGAACGTTTGTGTGAAAGGGGCCTTAGGATGAATCAACCATTGCTTTCATAAAATCCTTTGTCAGTAAAAGATGAGATAACCTCTGCCTTTCAGTCCTTTAGATCCCCGATTGAGAAAATGCAGACCCTCTCAGTATCCTAGGTGCAGTCTCCATTGTTGCCTATGGCTGCCACTGGCACCTCTTTGCAGAGTGGGATGGTTAGTGAGGAACCACTGGAGGATGCAAGATCTCTATCTTCATCTCTGTCGGAGAATCGAAAGGGGTTTCTAGGGAGGAAAGCTAATCTGTCAGTAGGGATGAGCTTCGTGTTCGAGTCGAACCCATGTTCGACTCGAACATCGGCTGTTCGATCGTTCGTCGAATTGCGAACGATATGGGCCGTTCGCGCCAAATTCGTGTGGCGCGTCACGGCCCATAATTCACTGCGGCATCGCAGTGCATTGCTTGCTGATGATTGGCCAAGCATGCACTATGACCCGCATGCTTGGCCAATCACAGCGCCGCCTTAACAGAGAGCTGTAATTGGCCAAAGCCAAGGAGGCTTTGGCCAATTATGGCTCAGGGGATTTAGTACACGCCCCACACTATATAAGGCCGCCTGCACGGCGGCCCTGTGCAGTGTGTTCCGGTGTGCTGAGAAATAGAGAGAGAGACAGTGTCATTTCATTTGAGTTAGCTAGATTAGGCAGGACAGTCAGTCAGTTAGCTGCACTTAAAGTGTATTGTCTATATTTATGCATCCCAGGTGTTGCGCATATATATATATATATATATATATATATATATATATATATATATATATATATATATATATATATATATATATATATATATATATATATATATATATATATACACACTGTATTCAGTTTAGCTAGATCCGTTCCTGTTATCTTCTAGACTATTTACATTTAGTGCAGTGCGTCCTGCTCACAGTGTTCAGCTAGATCCGTTCCTGTTATCTTCTTACTGACAGGCAGGCTTGTCTTGTTACAGTATTTTGAAGAAAATTACTGGTGTTCTTTTGATCCTATTAGTACCACAGTCAGGCAGCTAGACTATTTACATTTAGTGGAGTGCGTCCTGCTCACAGTGTTCAGCTAGATCCGTTCCTGTTATCTTCTTACTGACAGGCAGGCTTGTCTTGTTACAGTATTTTGAAGAAAATTACTGGTGTTCTTTTGATCCTATTAGTACCACAGTCAGGCAGCTAGACTATTTACATTTAGTGATTTAGTGTATGTGTGTCACCGGCGCAAAAACCACTTCTACATTAACCATATGTGTCAGGGTTGCTGCTTTCAAAAAAAACCCTTCATTAAGATGGGCTAAAAATACTGATTCAGTGTGTGTGAATGCGCTACCCCTATAGTAACCACCACTTGTTCTCTTCCTATTAATCCGAAGGAATCACTTACATAAAATAGAATACAAAATCATATGCATAATCTTATAGCAAACAAAAAAATAACCATATATTATACAGTACATAAAAAATCCTTCAAACGTGCTGCCAAAAAAGTCCTTTGGTAATTAATTGTGACTGGCGTGCTCCTATGTTCCTTCAGTGATCATATGTGACTGAGTGAAAAACCTCCACCATTCAGATTGGCCACTCACCAGATGTTTAATAAAGATGCGCCTTTGGTTCATTCAAGGGATAACCACTCCACCTATGTAACACTCCTCACCGGCTAAACTTGGACTCCAATGTTCCTCATTGGAGAGCATAAGGGATAAAAAACGATCATAGCGCAATATGCTTGAACTATTTATTTAAAATTACAGGAAAAGTATCAACTCACATTTAAAAGTGCCCTCGAGCTGGCACAAAGCTTATCCAGCAGTTATGGACGGGTACTGGGCTGTTTGCATGGTCCGCCTGGTGTTGTATTGCGGCCTCCACGCTCGGCTTGCGCTCCAAGCCTCGTTCCCGTCCACGTCCGGTCACCTGATGTGAAAAAACTCCCAGCAGCCTCTACGCGTTTCGCATCATAGAATGCGTCATCAGAAGCTTCCTGATGACGCATTCTATGATGCGAAACGCGTAGAGGCTGCTGGGAGTTTTTTCACATCAGGTGACCGGACGTGAATGGGAACGAGGCTTGGAGCGCAAGCCGAGCGTGGAGGCCGCAATACAACACCAGGCGGACCATGCAAACAGCCCAGTACCCGTCCATAACTGCTGGATAAGCTTTGTGCCAGCTCGAGGGCACTTTTAAATGTGAGTTGATACTTTTCCTGTAATTTTAAATAAATAGTTCAAGCATATTGCGCTATGATCGTTTTTTATCCCTTATGCTCTCCAATGAGGAACATTGGAGTCCAAGTTTAGCCGGTGAGGAGTGTTACATAGGTGGAGTGGTTATCCCTTGAATGAACCAAAGGCGCATCTTTATTAAACATCTGGTGAGTGGCCAATCTGAATGGTGGAGGTTTTTCACTCAGTCACATATGATCACTGAAGGAACATAGGAGCACGCCAGTCACAATTAATTACCAAAGGACTTTTTTGGCAGCACGTTTGAAGGATTTTTTATGTACTGTATAATATATGGTTATTTTTTTGTTTGCTATAAGATTATGCATATGATTTTGTATTCTATTTTATGTAAGTGATTCCTTCGGATTAATAGGAAGAGAACAAGTGGTGGTTACTATAGGGGTAGCGCATTCACACACACTGAATCAGTATTTACATTTAGTGCAGTGCGTCCTGCTCACAGTGTTCAGCTAGATCCGTTCCTGTTCTCTTCTTACTGACAGGCAGGCTTGTCTTGTTACAGTATATAAAGCTACCTGAAGAAAATTACTGGTGTTCTTTTGATCCTATTAATACCACAGTCAGGCAGCTAGACTATTTACATTTAGTGCAGAGCGTCCTGCTCACAGTGTTCTGCTAAACCTACAAGTTAGTGGGGTGCGTCCACCTCACAGTGTTCAGCTAAACCTACAAGCTAGTGGGGTGCGTCCTGCTCACAGTGTTCAGCTAGATCCGTTTCTGTTATCTTCTTACTGACAGGCAGGCTTGTCTTGTTACAGTAAATACAGCTACCTGAAGAAAATTGCTGGTGTTCTTTTGATCCTATTAGTACCACAGTCAGGCAGCTAGACTATTTACAGTTAGTGCAGTGCGTCCTGCTCACAGTGTTCTGCTAAACCTACAAGTTAGTGGGGTGCGTCCTGCTCACAGTGTTCAGCTAAACCTACAAGTTAGTGGGGTGCGTCCACCTCACAGTGTTCAGCTAAACCTACAAGCTAGTGGGGTGCGTCCTGCTCACAGTGTTCAGCTAGATCCGTTTCTGTTATCTTCTTACTGACAGGCAGGCTTGTCTTGTTACAGTAAATACAGCTACCTGAAGAAAATTGCTGGTGTTCTTTTGATCCTATTAGTACCACAGTCAGGCAGCTAGACTATTTACAGTTAGTGCAGTGCGTCCTGCTCACAGTGCTCAGCTAAACCTACAAGTTAGTGGGGTGCGTCCACCTCACAGTGTTCAGCTAAAGCTACCTGTAGAAGGTTGGTGGTGTTCTCATACTACAGGCAGGCAGTTGATTTTGCTAGCTGCAGTATCAGTACATATATATATATATATATATATATATATATATATATATCCCAGCTTAGTGCAGCTACAGGCCATTAGTATGTCTGGAAGGCCAAGAAGGAGAGGCAGACAGTCACAAGCCAATAAGAGAGGGCAAGCAGGCTCTGTGTCTAGTGCTGGTCGTGGAGACGGTGCATCCTCATCAGCACGTGGCCATGGGACACGCTTGGCCTTTTTTTCGGCAGCTGGCCATGTTGAGCCGCAACATGCGGAAGACTTGGTCGAGTGGATGACCAAGCCGTCCTCATCCTCCTCATCCTCTCTCACCCATGCCCAGGGTACTTTGGCAAAGCAGCGGCCTCTTCCCTCGGCTCAATGTCATCAGTGACTCCTTCCCTAGCCCCACCATGTCCTCCTGAGGAGTCCCTCGAACTGTTTGACCACAGTGTTGGGTACATGCTCCAGGAGGATGCCCAGCGTTTGGAAGGCTCTGATGATGATACTGAGCTCGATGAAGGCAGTAACATGAGCATGGACAGAGGGGGTGCCCAAGAAGGACAGCAATCTGGCAGTCATGCTCCCCCTGCTGCAGCATACTGCCAGGTTTGCTCCAGTGATGAGGAGGGAGGGGATGATGAGGTCACTGACTCAACGTGGGTGCCTGATAGGAGAGAGGAGGAGGAGGAGGAGGCGGCACATCACCAACGAGGCAGGATGCCCTCCAGGGGCCAGCCTAAAGGCAGCACATTGACTGCATCACACCCCAAAGCTCCACATGTGCAGGGCGCTGCAGTCTCTGCACATTATTCAAAAAGTTCTTTGGTGTGGGCCTTTTTTGAGACGAGTGCATCAGATCGCACCGCTGCTATTTGCAACATATGTCTCAAGCGTATCTCGCGTGGCCAAAACATCTCCCGCTTGGGTACCACATGCTTGACCAGACATATGTTGACCTGCCATGCAGTTCGTTGGCAAGCGTATCTAAAAGACCCACACCAAAGAACAAAGAGGACCTCTCCTTGCTCCTCATCAGCTGAGATTTCAAACCCCACTAGACCTTCAGTCCTCTCTGAGACCTGCACTGAGAGGAATGAAGGTGTAGAATTAGGTGTGTCACAGCCAAGTACTTGTGGGCAATCTGATTTTGGTACACCGACGTCAGATTGTACCAGGCAAATTTCCCTGCCCCAGCTGCTGCACCGCCGAAAGAAGTTTGCTCCCAGCCATCCACATGCCCAGCGGTTGAATGCTAGCTTGGCAAAATTGCTAGCACTTCAACTGCTGCCTTTTCAGTTGATAGACTCTGCCCCCTTCCGTGAGTTTGTGGAATGTGCGGTTCCTCAGTGGCAGGTACCCAAACGCCACTTTTTCTCACGGAAGGCGATTCCGGCTCTCTACCAGCATGTGGAAGGCAACGTCCATGCCTCGCTGGACAGGGCGGTCAGCGGTAAGGTGCATATTACCGCTGACTCATGGTCCAGCAGGCATGGACAGGGACGTTACCTAAGTTTCACGGCTCATTGGGTGACTCTGCTGGCAGCT
Source organism: Aquarana catesbeiana (assembly GCF_042186555.1). Lineage (NCBI taxonomy): Eukaryota > Metazoa > Chordata > Amphibia > Anura > Ranidae > Aquarana > Aquarana catesbeiana. Next base: position 154,544,465 of record NC_133336.1, read on the forward strand.
GGGAAGGATGCAGGACAAGGTGCAGTAGTGTTGGAGGTTGTTCCGCCACCACGCCTCCAAAATGCTAATGATTGTGACACACCTCTCTCCTCCACCCCCTCCTCTTCTTCATCCTCTATGGCCTCTTCCTCGGAACCAGCGGTGCTCCGTAGTCGTTCAAGGGGCTACGCAAGTACGCAGGCCAAAAGATGCCATGCGGTGCTTGAGCTGGTGTGCTTGGGGGACAGGAGCCACACTGGGGCAGAGGTTCTGTCAGCTCTGCAGGGGCAGGTTCAGAGGTGGTTGACACCACGCCAACTTAAGGCAGGAATGGTGGTTTGCGACAATGGCACCAACCTCCTCTCTGCCCTCCGACAGGGACAAATGACCCATGTGCCCTGTTTGGCTCACGTCCTTAACTTGGTGGTGCAGCGGTTCTTGGGCAGGTACCCAGGCTTACAGGATGTCCTGAGGCAGGCCAGGAAAGTCTGTGTGCATTTCCGCCGGTCATATAATGCCAGTGCTCGGCTGACGGACCTCCAAAAGGAGTTTAACCTGCCCAAGAACCGCCTAATCTGTGACATGCCCACCAGGTGGAACTCAACGTTGGCCATGCTGCAGCGGCTGCACACACAGCAGAGGGCCATCAATGAGTACCTGTGCGACTATGGCACCAGGACAGGGTCAGGGGAGCTTGGTTTTTTTTCCCCACGCCAGTGGGCCATGATCAGGGATGCATGCACTGTCCTGTCACCATTTGAGGAGGCCACGAGGATGGTGAGCAGTGACAGTGCATGCATCAGTGACACTGTCCCCCTTGTCCACCTGTTGGAGCACACGCTGCGTGGAATAATGGACAGGGCACTTGAGGCAGAACAGAGGCAGGAAGAGGAGGACTTCCTTAGCTCTCAAGGCCCCCTTTATCCAGACAGTGTTCCTGCGTGCCCGCCGATCACACAGGAAGAGGACGAGGAGGAGGAGGAGGAGGAGGAAGATTATGTCAGTATGGAGGTGGAGCCTGGCACTCAGCATCAGCAGCAGTCTTTAAGGGATCAGTCCCAAGAAACACATGGACTTGTACGTGGCTGGGAGGAGGTGGCTGCGGACCATGTAGTCCTTAGTGACCCAGAGGACTCCGGACCGAATGCCTCAGCAAACCTACGCTGCATGGCCTCCCTGATCCTGCAAAGCCTGCGTAAGGATCCTCGTATTCGTGGTATCAAGGAGAAGAACCAATACTGGCTGGCAACCCTCCTTGATCCACGTTACAAGGGTAAGGTTGCGGACCTTATCTTGCCATCGCAGAGGGAGCAGAGGATGAAACATCTTCGGGAGGCCTTGCAGAAAGGTCTGTGCAACGCGTTCCCAGAGACTGGGAGGTTACAAACTCCTGTTTCTGGACAACGTGTTGCTGAGGCTTCGGTCAGTCAAAGAAGGAGCGGTGGAGAAGGTGGCCGTCTGACCGATGCGTTCAGACAATTTTTTGGTCCGCAGCCCCAAGGTATGATCGGTTCCAGCAACCATCGCCAGCGTCTGTTTTACATGGTGCAGGAATACCTAGGGGCAAGATCAGACTTGGACACCTTTCCCACCGAAAATCCTCTGGGTTACTGGGTCTTGAGGATGGATCACTGGCCAGAGCTTGCACAGTATGCAATTGAGCTACTGGCCTGTCCTGCATCCAGCGTTCTTTCGGAACGCACATTCAGTGCTGCTGGAGGCGTGGTAACCGATCACAGGGTGCGTCTGTCCACTGACTCGGTTGATCGACTGACCTTCATAAAAATGAATCGGTCTTGGATCACCACCAGCTACCAAGCACCTGATGCTGATGTAACCGAATAATTTTTTTTGAAATCTCAGATCCCTTCAAAGACTGCCTATGCTGATGCTGAGTGACTATCCCTGAATAATTATCCTCTTCCTCCTCAATCATCACGCTGATAGCTTGTAAGAACATTTTTGGTTCTGGGCGCCACCACCAGTGCCTAAGGCACAATTTTTCAGCCCCTGTTTAACAGGGGCGTGTAATTACAATTTTTGATGTAATACTTTGCAGCAGGGCTCGTTCCTGCATTCCAACTAGAGTGTCTGTGAGGGGTTGCAGTGTTGTGGCACCAGCACCAGTGCCTAAGGCCCAATTTTTCAGCCCTTGTTTAACAGGGGCGTGTAATTACAATTTTTGATGCAATACTCTGCAGCAGGGCTCGTTCCTGCGGTCCAACTAGAGTGTCTGTGAGGGGTTGCAGTGTTGTGGCACCAGTGGCTAAGGCCTAATTTTTCAGCTCCTGTTCAACAGGGGCATGTAATTACAATTCTTGATCTAATATTTCACAGCAGGGCCCTGTGAGGGCTTACAGTGTTGTGGCCACAGCAACACCTAAGGCCCAAATTTATGCTGAGTATATAGGGCAGGACCCTACTTTCAAACAACTAACTTACAAACGACTCCTACTTGCAAATGGAAGGAGACAACAGGAAGTGAGATGAAATCTACCCCTAGGAAGGGAAATTCTCTCCTGTAAGAGTTAATATGGGAAAAACATTTCTCCTTTCCACTGATGCTTTCCAATCCATTGGGACAAAAAGTGAGGTGAAATCTTCTGAAGAGGAGGAAAGACAGCAAAACAAATGTCACAGGGGTGATAACCCTTCCCTATATTTTCCAAAAAGCTTAAAAAAGATTTTTTGGCTGGAGCTAAACACGTTAAAAATGTACCGTTCAAAATTACAAAGAGATTCTACTTAACAACAAACCTACAGTCCCTGTCTTGTTTGCACCGCCTGTATACTGCTGTTCAGAGTATATAGGGCCTGGTGGCCCCACACCTTTCCTTATTTTAATTTAGGTGTGGGGTTCCCCTTAATATCCATACAAGACCCAAAGGGCCTGGTAATGGACTGGGGGGTACCCATGCCGTTTGTCTCACTGATTTTCATCCATATTGCCAGGACCCGACATTACATTAAACCCGCAAGCAGTTTTAAATGAGATTTTTTCCTTTAAAAATGACATTTGGTGCAGGGACTGTTCTAAACATGGGAAAAACGCGTCACTTTACAGGCATACTATAGACACCCCTCAGGTACGATATTTAAAGGAATATTTCACTTTTTTTTTTTTACTTTAAGCATCATTAAAATCACTGCTCCCGAAAAAACGGCCGTTTTAAAAAGTTTTTTTTGCATTGATACATGTCCCCTGGGGTAGGACCCGGGTCCCCAAACCCTTTTTAGGACAATACCATGCAAATTAGTTTTTAAAATGAGCACTTTTGATTTCGAACGTTCGAGTCCCATAGACGTCAATGGGGTTCTAACGTTCGTGCAAACTTTCGGTCCGTTCGCAGGTTCTGGTGCGAACCGAACCGGGGGGTGTTCGGCTCATCCCTATCTGTCAGGGGCTGCAGATACAAGTTGCCTTTGGACGATGTTGAGGATCTATTAAAGGCTATCTATGATACTCTATAAATAGGGGAGAAGAAGGTGCAACTATCAAAGCTTGATCTCATGTATCAGGGGCAAAAGAGGAAATTCAAGGTTTTTCCTGTACAGGGGGTCCCCGACTTACGAACATCCGACTTACGAACGACCCCTACTTACGAACGGGGCCCGAGTGACGTCACTGCCGGCCGACGCCATCCCTCTTCTTGCTGGAGTGTGAGCCGTTCCTGTGTTCCTGGCCTGGTTGTGAAGTTAAGGGGCCCCCCTCGTTATCCTGCCTGCCCGTCCACGGTCGGGGGACTGCCGGTGGCCTGCCAGGCCGCTACAACTGCCCGTCGCGGCCGCGGCCTTATCCGGCCTAGTGAGGCCTCCAGGATCCCCGGTCTTTCCTAGGAGTGCTGCCCCGCGGAGGTGCACCACGGCCGGCCTGCCTGGACACACCCTCTACCCATCTCCCTGCTGTGCCATCAGGTGAGCAGCCTGTACTGCAGTACTGTAATATGCTTAAGATATATGTTTAATATGCATTGTACTGTACCTCTGCTTCCTCCTGTCCCTGCCGCCATGTAAAGAGTGAGAGGGGAGAGCTGTGCTCCTCCCCTCTCAGCTATGAAAGAAAATCTAGCAGTGCTAGGAGGTGACAGGGTCAATAAAGGGAACCTGTCACCTCCAATTGCTATCACACAGGGAATTGTTTTCTCCTGTGTGATAGCAATAAAGTTAAATGAAAAAAAATTGATATAAAAATAAAAAAAATAAGAAATACAGTATTAATTAAATAAAAAAAAAATAACAAAGTAATTAAAGTAAAGAATAATTAAAATAAAAAAAATTATACAAAAATTAAAAAAAGTAAACGACAAGCTACAAAAAAAAAAAAGTGATAAAAAAGTAAAAAAAAAAAGAAACAAAACATATTTGAACTAAACGTGCCACTCCTGCCATCCAGTTGCCATTTTTGGGGGGGTGGTTCGGTTGGCGGGGAGGGGGTGCATTGCGGAACCTGGCCTTGGGGTGGCAGGGAGAGCAAATCCGGCCCTGCTTGTACCACACACAATTGAATGAGAGCTCCACAATAGGCAGACGACATGAGCCCACGCTGGAACACAGGGACAGAATGTATCCCTGTGTCCCAGCACGAGCCCATGCCATCTACCCATGCGGAGCCCCCACCCAATCGCGCGTGTTTTTTATACCATCTTTGCTTGGTCCTGAATGTAACCACTACTGTATCCTTCTGTTCTCTTTTAGCCCTGTTTTTTTGTACTGTACTGGATCCCACAGTGCTTGACGGCTCTAAGGACGCACAACAAGCGGGCATACCTGTATCTATCTTGCCGCCACAGTGAGTGTTTTTATACAGTTCCAGTCTAACTAGAATAAATTGGTAATAAATTGGCTGGCTGCTACACTTTTTTTCCTTCTTGTTCTTCTTTTCTAGAGTGCACTTCATTCCACATTTTTTGTCTTCAAAATGCCGAAAAACAAATCTGATGCAAGTGCTGGTGATACAGCAAAGAAAAGAAGATCCATCACCATGGAAAATAAAGTAGAAATAATAAAAAGATCAGAAAAAGGTGAAACTCCATCATCTATTGGCAGAGCATTGGGCTACAATCGGTCAACGATCGCAACGATTTTAAAAGATAAAGGTAGAATAATGGAGCATGTGAAAGGCTATACCCCAATGCATGCTACGATTATTACCAAGCAACGCAGTGGTTTAATTGTCGAGATGGAAAGGCTGCTGACAATTTGGATAGAAGACCAAAATCAGCGTAATATACCTATCAGTCTTACTTTTGTTCAAGAAAAGGCTCGAAGCCTTTTCAACGATTTAAAAGCTGCCCATCCAAGAGAAGATGATTGCAATGAAGAATTTGGTGCAAGTAGGGGTTGGTTCAATCGCTTTAAAGAAAGAGCTAATTTGCATAGCATTAGAGTTCAAGGTGAAGCAGCAAGTGCCGATGTAAGTGCTGCAAATAATTTTCCCAAGATATTGAAAGCTATTATTGACAACGAAGGTTATATGCCAGAACAAATTTTTAATGTAGATGAAACAGGCTTGTTTTGGAAAAAAATGCCAGCTAGGACCTACATTTCAAAAGAGGAAACATGTGCACCAGGACATAAGGCATCAAAGGACAGGCTGACTGTCTTACTTGGGGGTAATGCATCTGGGGATTTAAAGCTCAAGCCTTTGTTAGTGCATCACTTCTTAAATCCCAGGGCACTACGTAATGTCACTAAGGCATCTCTTCCTGTTATTTGGAGGGCAAATACAAAGGCTTGGGTTACAGCTACAATGTTTGAAGATTGGTTTTTGAACCATTTTGTCCCTGCTGTTGAACGTTATTGTTTGAGGGAAAACATTCCCTTCAAAATTCTTCTTCTCCTTGACAATGCCCCTGGACATCCAAACACTTTAGCTGACTTGCACCCCAATGTAAAGGTGGTATTTCTACCCCCCAACACCACATCACTACTTCAACCTATGGATCAAGGAGTCATAGCCTCCTTTAAGGCCTATTATTTACGGAGGACATTCTCACAAGCTATCAGGGCTACCCAAAAGGATCAGATGACCTTAAGAGAGTTCTGGAAGAATTATCACATTTATGATGCCATCAAAAATATTGCTGATGCTTGGGCTGAAGTGAAAGAAACAAATATGAGAGGTGTTTGGAAAAATTTGTGCCCCCAATTCACAGAAGAATTTCTGGGGTTTACAGATGAAGAAATCTCCGCAACCAGGCAAGCTGTAGTTATTATTGGTAATCAATTGCAGTTGGACATCAGTGAAAATGATATCATCGAGTTACTCGACTCCCATGGGCAAGAATTAAGCAATGAAGACCTTATGGAACTAGAGCAGCAGATGACAGCATTTAGTGAAGAAAACCAGGACCTAGAAACTCCAACATTGAAAAAGTTTTCTACAAAACGGTTATCTGATGCTTTTCATCTTGTTGAAGCAGGAATGGCAAAGTTAGAGGAGCAAGATCCTGATACAGAGAGGTTTACCAAAGTTTATCGTACAGTTACTGACGGCCTGAGATGCTACAGGGCTATTTATGATGAGATAAAGAAAAGCGCTGTGCAAACATCCCTTGATGCCTACTTCAAGAGTCCAGCAGCTGAATCAGATTCTATAATAACAGTCCCATCCTCTTCAACAAGCCCATCATCCTCTACCATAATTGTTTAAGGTTGTACTGTTCTGTACAGTACTGTACAGTGTTTGAAAATGTTTAAGAATTTACATGTATGTATCTGCATCTACATGCACAGGTAAACATAAATAATATGTTAAACCAAACACCTGTCTACGTTGTATTTATTTATTTATAGAGCCACTTAAGTTTTTACTGCTGTCTGTATCCTCATTAGATGGATTTAATCTCACTTCCTGACTCTGAGACTGGATTTGCACTTAAAAAAGGTACTGTTCCGACTTACAAACAAATTCGACTTAAGAACAAACCTACAGTCCCTATCTCGTTCGTAACCCGGGGACCCCCTGTACATAACTTCCTTCTGGATGCTATTAAACTGAAATAGGAGAACCTTGAGAGGAAACCTCTCTTTTCTAGTAGCCTAAAAAGATGGTTTCTCTTCAATGAGGAAACTGCACAGCCATGGAACAAGTGCTCAACATTGGATGCTCCACTGTCTAACATTTCCAAAAATACGGACCTCGCCTTTGATGACATGGTTTCATTTAAAGACCCCATGGACAAGAGAGGGGACATTTTGTTACACAGGGCTTGGGATTTTTCAGTTGTAAGTCTCAAACCTGTAAGGAAGATAGGGGGCGCTAGATACCATATTATTCAAGTGCTCTAAATAAAAAAATCTCCTGCATTACCAAAAAAATGGAAATGTAAGAAAGCTAGGGGGCGCTAGATACCATACTAATCAAGTGCTTAAAATAAATAAATCTCCTGCATTACCAAAAAAAATGAAAAACATAATAATGACAAATCATAATTAGATTACACATTGAAGTGCCCACAATAGTGAAAAAAATATATAGTGATTGATTGTCCACATAAAAAAGTGATTTGAAGTGGTTGAAGTGATATCTTTCAATATTATCCCAATCTTGTTGCTGTAAACAAAAGGTTTTCCATCACCAAAGGAAAATAAGAAAAGGAAAACACCTCGAAGTAGTAGATATCTGCTTACCAGATACCAATGACTCCTTTAGTTAAAAAGAGAGTCACTAGCGCTTGTGCAGGGTTGTGCCTGCTCACATGGATGGCCGGACTGTGGTTGGTATTATAGGCATGGATCGTTCCCGTCAAGCTCATTCAAGATAGGATAAGGATACATAGGAAACAAAAACAGTCTCCATAGCGTAAAACCATTTATTAAAAAAGTAAACAAATTAAAAAGCCAAATGGCCGCTTACATTGGTGGGTGCCTACCCGGCACTGGGGCTGCTTGCATGTCAGGGTGACTTCGCAGTCAGAAAAAGCCTTTCATGTCTCCTCCACGCTGGCGTGCGTTCCAGCTTACACAGGGGGGCAGCCAAAGGATCCGGATGTTATTGGGTGATAGGACATGTGACCACGTACCGCTCCGACGTACGTTTCGTAGTGAACGTCTTCAGGGAAGCGTACGTTGGTCACTGGAATGGTGGTTTTTATTAGGAACAGGAAGGGGGCGGGTAATTGGCAAATGGGCCACAGGAACTGTGCTCATAGCAATAAAGTTGGAAAGTTCAACTATGGTCTGGAGCATTAGCTCCATCTTGTGGATATTTACTATATTGTTCACAAAAAACTCCTTAATTGAAAACGAATGTGACTTTTTATTAGGAACAGGAAGTGGGCGGGTAATTGGAAAATAGACCACAGGAACTGTGCTCATAGCAATAAAGTTGGAAAGTTCAACTATGGTCTGGAGCTTAGCTCCATCTTGTGGATATTTACTATATTGTTCACAAAAAACTCCTTAATTGAAAACGAATGTGACTTTTTATTAGGAACAGGAAGTGGGCGGGTAGTTGGAAAATAGACCACAGGAACTGTGCTCATAGCAATAAAGTTGGAAAGTTCAACTATGGTCTGGAGCTTAGCTCCATCTTGTGGATATTTACTATATTGTTCACAAAAAACTCCTTATTTAAAACAAATGTGACTTCATATCAAACATCTCCTAAGTGGAGACGACATGTTGTTATAGTCCCCCTACTGGTTAAAAACAGGTAGGTGAATCCACCCATATAGGTGGTGGGGAAGTGAGAAAAAATATATAAGTGAATAAAATTAATGGTGGTGTTTTTGTAGAGAGAAAGGGGGGGGGGGACTCATGTAACCCTGAATTCTATAACAGCCCCAGTCTCGGTTTACATACAAAAATTATTACAAAACTAAATAGCATTTATTAAACCTTAAAAGGCTGCAATATAACCTATCCCCTGACTCGAATAATAAAGGGGACAAAGAAGAGGGGGGGAAAAATATTCCATCTTGCACCCTGGACAGCTGTCTCTGACCTCAACCATAATACAAGTGGTGCCTAACTCACTCACATGATCTGAGGTGGACAGATAATGATATTCCTAGACACTCCTGGACTCAATCATTTGTAAGAAAACAATTAAGGTCCAGATCTATATTCATCCCATGTGGTTGCATAGTCCGTAATTTATAAAGCCAGTACGTTTCATTCCTAGATATTGCCCTTTTCATATGGGTACCTCTCCAATCCCTAGAGATTTTGTCAATCCCATAGAATGTACACAGTGATGGGTCACTATCATGGTAAAGTTTGAAGTGTCTTGATACACTATGGTTAGGGTATCCCTTTTTAATATTTGTTAAATGTTCATTTATTCTTACTTTTAGTTGGCGTGTGGTTCTGCCCACGTATTGAAGGGAGCATGGGCATTCCAGAACATATGTTACGTGATCAGAATCGCATGTGATGAGAGGTTTGATATCAAATTGTTGTTGTGTTACTATAGATTGGAACTGGGTCTTCTTTTTCTTGGTACCTGGTTTTCTGGTTATTTTACAAGCATTGCATCTAGTGCAATAGTGAAAACCAGAACCATCCAGAAAAATGGGAGGTTTCCCGGGGGGATCTGGCTCCAAACGTACCAGATCCCCCCGGGAAACCTCCCACTTTTCTGGATGGTTCTGGTTTTCACTATTGCACTAGATGCAATGCTTGTAAAATAACCAGAAAACCAGGTACCAAGAAAAAGAAGACTCAGTTCCAATCTATAGTAACACAACAACAATTTGATATCAAACCTCTCATCACATGCGATTCTGATCACGTAACATATGTTCTGGAATGCCCATGCTCCCTTCAATACGTGGGCAGAACCACACGCCAACTGAAAGTAAGAATAAATGAACATTTAACAAATATTAAAAAGGGATACCCTAACCATAGTGTATCAAGACACTTCAAACTTTACCATGATAGTGACCCATCACTGTGTACATTCTATGGGATTGACAAAATCTCTAGGGATTGGAGAGGTACCCATATGAAAAGGGCAATATCTAGGAATGAAACGTACTGGCTTTATAAATTACGGACTATGCAACCACATGGGATGAATATAGATCTGGACCTTAATTGTTTTCTTACAAATGATTGAGTCCAGGAGTGTCTAGGAATATCATTATCTGTCCACCTCAGATCATGTGAGTGAGTTAGGCACCACTTGTATTATGGTTGAGGTCAGAGACAGCTGTCCAGGGTGCAAGATGGAATATTTCCCCCCCCCTCTTCTTTGTCTCCTTTATTATTCGAGTCAGACGGGGATAGGTTATATTGCAGCCTTTTAAGGTTTAATAAATGCTATTTAGTTTTGTAATAATTTTTGTATGTAAACCGAGACTGGGGCTGTTATAGAATTCAGGGTTACATGAGTCCCCCCCCCCCCCCCTTTCTCTCTACAAAAACACCACCATTAATTTTATTCACTTATATATTTTTTCTCACTTCCCCACCACCTATATGGGTGGATTCACCTACCTGTTTTTAACCAGTAGGGGGACTATAACAACATGTCGTCTCCACTTAGGAGATGTTTGATATGAAGTCACATTTGTTTTAAATAAGGAGTTTTTTGTGAACAATATAGTAAATATCCACAAGATGGAGCTAAGCTCCAGACCATAGTTGAACTTTCCAACTTTATTGCTATGAGCACAGTTCCTGTGGTCTATTTTCCAACTACCCGCCCACTTCCTGTTCCTAATAAAAAGTCACATTCGTTTTCAATTAAGGAGTTTTTTGTGAACAATATAGTAAATATCCACAAGATGGAGCTAAGCTCCAGACCATAGTTGAACTTTCCAACTTTATTGCTATGAGCACAGTTCCTGTGGTCTATTTTCCAATTACCCGCCCACTTCCTGTTCCTAATAAAAAGTCACATTCGTTTTCAATTAAGGAGTTTTTTGTGAACAATATAGTAAATATCCACAAGATGGAGCTAATGCTCCAGACCATAGTTGAACTTTCCAACTTTATTGCTATGAGCACAGTTCCTGTGGCCCATTTGCCAATTACCCGCCCCCTTCCTGTTCCTAATAAAAACCACCATTCCAGTGACCAACGTACGCTTCCCTGAAGACGTTCACTACGAAACATACGTCGGAGCGGTACGTGGTCACATGTCCTATCACCCAATAACATCCGGATCCTTTGGCTGCCCCCCTGTGTAAGCTGGAATGCACGCCAGCGTGGAGGAGACATGAAAGGCTTTTTCTGACTGCGAAGTCACCCTGACATGCAAGCAGCCCCAGTGCCGGGTAGGCACCCACCAATGTAAGCGGCCATTTGGCTTTTTAATTTGTTTACTTTTTTAATAAATGGTTTTACGCTATGGAGACTGTTTTTGTTTCCTATGTATCCTTATCCTATCTTGAATGAGCTTGACGGGAACGATCCATGCCTATAATACCAACCACAGTCCGGCCATCCATGTGAGCAGGCACAACCCTGCACAAGCGCTAGTGACTCTCTTTTTAACTAAAGGAGTCATTGGTATCTGGTAAGCAGATATCTACTACTTCGAGGTGTTTTCCTTTTCTTATTTTCCTTTGGTGATGGAAAACCTTTTGTTTACAGCAACAAGATTGGGATAATATTGAAAGATATCACTTCAACCACTTCAAATCACTTTTTTATGTGGACAATCAATCACTATATATTTTTTTCACTATTGTGGGCACTTCAATGTGTAATCTAATTATGATTTGTCATTATTATGTTTTTCATTTTTTTGGTAATGCAGGAGATTTATTTATTTTAAGCACTTGATTAGTATGGTATCTAGCGCCCCCTAGCTTTCTTACATTTCCATTTTTTTGGTAATGCAGGAGATTTTTTTATTTAGAGCACTTGAATAATATGGTATCTAGCGCCCCCTATCTTCCTTACATTCCTTTTTTTGATTATTTATTTTTTTGATTATTCAAAAATTGGGGAGCAGCTTACACTGATTGTTTATATATTTCTACAAATTTTCTTTATTGTTGGGAATGTTTTCTTACTAGATGTATCACCAGTATATGTAATTTATATATATTATCTGCTATCGACACCACTGGCGCGAAGGTTTTTACTATTTTCTAAGTCTCAAACCTGCCCTGGCTTTTACATGTGTAGCCAGAAACTTAGAGTTTTGGTTTACACAATTGCAGTCACATCTGACTGCGGGGAACCCCAGGGATCAGATACTAAAATTTTTTTCCACTCCTGTTTTGGGCGGTGGGGTTTTTTAGAGGATGCTTCAGTGTAGTCTGTTGACTGCAAGAACCTCAGCCTCGGTCAATTCTGCAAGAAGAGCCTTATGGCTCAAATCGTGGTCAGACAATTCCTCATCTAAACCGCCTTTGTGGCCTCCCATTTTTTTGGGAGTTTTTGGTCCAGGTTTGTAGTAGGAGCTTGAAAGCAATGCAGGTAAGAAAAACTCTTTCCAAAGAACAAAAAAACCCCCTGAATTTCAACCCCCTTTTCCTGGCCAAAGGCAGCAGGGTCCTCAGGACAAAGGGGCCAAGCCCAAGAAGCACCAGTTGGGCCACAAAGGCAAGGGTAAATGGGGGGAGGATCTTGTTTAACTCTCCTCAACAACCCAAGTGACAATGACCCCTGTACCCCAGTGGGTTGAATATTGAGGGCTTTCCCCCCCACAATGGGCCTCAGTCATCTCTAATCTGTTCATTTTGGAATTGATTGGGAGTTAAATTCCTGACCTCCATCGAGGCACTTACTATCCTACCTTGGAATTGGGAAAGGCAAATGCCTTATGTCTCCTGATAGGAGAATTAATGGATCAGCAGGTCCTAACACCAGTTCCCCTAACAGAACAGGGTTGGGGATTTTACTCGCCACGTATTCATGATAAAGAAAACCTCCAGCAAGTTCTGACTAATATTGAACCTTTGCCTAAGGTACAAACACATCTGCATGGAGTCAATATTTTCTGTCAGAAACCTGCTGAGTCCTGAGTGCTTTATGGCTATGCTGGATTTAAAGGATGCATACTTGCATATTTCCATTCATCTGACCTACTAGAAATTCCTGAGGTTAGCAGTGAAGGTAGAGATTCTGCATTTACAGTGCCAAGCATTGCCCTTTGGGTTCTCTTTGGCTCTGTGGATCTTCACAAAGGTCCTAGCAGAAGAGTTGGCTCCCCTAAGGTTGTAGTCTGTCACAGTCATTCCTTATTTGGATGACCTCCTTCTGGTTGCTGATTCTCCTCAGAAGCTCTGTGCGGACTTTTGGATCATGCAGGAAATCCTTCAAGGCCTAGTTGATCAACAGGTAAAAATCTTCCTTGGTTAAGGGCTCAGAGAGTGATTTTGAAGATGGATCATATGGTGGCAAGGTTGCAGTGCAACCAGGTAGTGTCAGCCAGAGCTGTCATGACAGTAGTCGATCTAACGATGTCTTGTTTTCCAGCCGTACACTGGGCAAGGTTGTATCAGCAATCCACCAACTATTTTTGCTGCAGGCTTGGGATGGGACCAAGAGACTGTCTGGATCAGCCAGCCCGGATACCTTACAGGGTGAAGAGTGGTGGCGGAGAGCACACCATCATCTATGCTGGGGTCTGGAATGGGTCATTCCTGTATCTGTGAGGTTTACGACCGATGCAATTTCCTTCGATTGGAAGGCGCATCTAGGTGGCAAAGTAGCCCATGGAAAATGATCCCCTATACCAGTGGTTCGCAACCTCAGACCTCAAGTACCCCCAGCGGGCCATTGGAAACTTCCCTTACTTAAAATAGCTCTTATCAATACCATGTTATTGATATTGATTTTTAAAGCAGCTGTGCAAAGTAAAGGAAAACCTCAAAACATGGCCCGTTGGGGGTACTTGAGGACTGAGGTTGAGAACCACTGCTCTATAGAAGCCACAGCTTCTTCAAATTGGAGGAAACTGTTAGCAATCCAGAGGGCTCTGGAATGCTTTCACTTGGAGATGAAAGGTCATCAACTTCAGATTTGCTTGGACAACAGTACGGATTCTTACCTCAACAAGCAAGGGTGCATGAGAAGTCGGGCACTTCAGACAATACCTCAAAACATTCTGTTTTGGGCAGAGGTAAACCTTGCCTCAATTTCTGCCATTCACCTGAAGGGTACTCAGAATTCTTTAGCAGACTATCTTGGCAGTCACCTAGTGAGGCAGGACAACTGGTCACTCTATCCAGAAGTGTTTTCGGCAATCGCTTTTCTCTGAACCTGATATATCGGGCAATGGGGATAGATGCTGTGGCAAATCCTTGAGCATTCAGCCTCTGCTATGCTTTTCCCATTCAAGCTCATTCCCAAAGTCCTCCAGAAATTTCAGTTGGAAAAGACCAATCTGATTCTAGTGTCCCCCTTCTGGCCCTGATTCTCCTTACTGCAATCCCTACCCTCCAGCCCTCCAGTCTCTCTTTTAGGGAGGGAGGATTTAATATTGCAGGGTCCGGTGTTGCACCCCCAGGTGTCGTCTCTAAACCTGGCAGCTTGGCATCTGACGAGCAGTTGCTAAAGTGTCCAGGTTTCTAGGACAAAGTTTTTCAGACCTTGGACAACTGCCATAAGCGATGGCAATCTACTCAAACATTAAAAAAAAGTTTAACTCTTGGATGTTTCAGCATTAACGTAATTCCCCTGACATTCCGTCAGTCTTGGATTTCTTTTAGAATGGTGCTGATCTGGGCCCAGAACATTACAAGTTCAGTTTGCTGTGCTAAGTGTTTTTTTCCAGATTTCTCGACCCTGTGATAGCTAGATTTTTCAGGGCGTTGCTAGGATGATTGTCTCTGGTCCTTCAGACACTAGTTTTACGTCTGTTTGAGCCCCTGGAGGATTCATCAATCAAGCTTCTTATGCTGAAGACCGTTTTTCTTGTTGTAATTACTTTCACCCCGAAGGGTTAGCGAAATGTAAGCACTTTCGATAAGGGAACCTTTCCTTACCATTTATTGAAGATAGGGGAGTACTAAAGACTGACCCAGGGTTTCTGCCAAAGGTAGCCTTCTCTTTTCACAGGTCCCAGGACATAGTGCTACCTACTTCCTGTAATTTCAGTTTTTCTATCTTCATTAGACATTGTCTCCTTTCTAGTCAGGAACAGGCTTTCAGATGCAAGGTCCTCCAGGCAGTGGTCCCTTCCTAGGCTTGTAATTTTTTGTCCTGGAAGACGACTTGAGAAATCCAGTGTTAGACTTACTAAGCAAGTCCATTTCTGGGAGTCTTCCAGGACAGCTTGATTTCCCACCCATATAAAAATAGACACATAACCAATGCCTAATTTTGTAGTGCCGTCCTACAGTTTATTAGAACTGCTTTACAACAGTGTGGATTATCTCACAAAGATGAGATGATCCACACGGTTTTAAAGTTGCCACTTCCTGAGTTTTCATCTTTGAAGGTTCCACCGCTGGAACCCTAGTCTAGTTTTACACCCCCTCTCAAGGAGGCTGTATATGTGGATTGGGCACACTCTGACAAAGTATTTGCTCCACCAGATTTTCTCAGCTATACCCTATGGAGGGGGGGGGATGCACTAAAAAGGTAAGTGTGTGACTCAGAGAGCGGCTGCTCCTTCTACTTAGACTCCTACTTCCATGAGGAAACGTTTTCACCACTTTCAGGTTACGTCCCATAGAGCCAATCCTCAGGGCCAGTTCTCGTAGAAGTCCTGGTCCTCCAAGCCAGCAAAATTGGACTCTAATGCCCTGTACACACGATCGGACATTCCGACAATAAAACCGTGTAATTTTGTTTGAAAGTTGTTGGCTCCAACATGTCTTGCATACACGCGGTCACACAAATGTTGGCCAACAATTGGGAACATGGTGACGTACAAGACATACAACGAGCCGATAAAAAGGAAGTTCAATAGCCAGTGCGCCACCTTTTGGGATCCTTCTGCTTGATTCCGAGCATGCGTGAACTTTTGTGCGATGGACTTGTGTACACACGATCCGAAAGTCCGACAACAAATGTTCGATGGAGCATACACACAGTCAGACCAACAAGTTCAGCCAACAAGTTCACATCCAACATTTCCCGTCTGAAAGTCAGATCATGTGTACGCGGCATAAGTCTCTCTCACAATGAAGGGGTGCCCCACTTCTTTGCTTGGGGTGGAGACATTTGCAGGATTTTGCAGAAATATGGTGGGGTAAGTAGCGGATGAATGGGTCTGTTGTACAATTGCACACAATTATAAATAGAAATTATGAAATTTCCTCACTTCATTCTTTATGCTTTCAATTGTTTCTGTGAATCCCCAAAAAATATTATTTTTTCAGACTCTCATTCATCTTCTATCTCGGTAAGTGATCATTTCAGCTCCAGAGAACAAAGCTTTTTATTACTATTATTATACAGGATTTATATAGTGCCAACAGTTTGCGCAATGATTTACAACGTGGGGGCAGACAATACAATTACAATACAACTCGATACAGGAGGAATCAGAGGGCCCTGCAAGTTGTGGATGGCTTTGTAAGGTATCAGTATTTTGAATTTAATTTGTTAGGTAAGTGGCAGCCGTTGCAGGGATTAGCAGAGAGGAGTAGCAGACGCTGAGCGGTTTGTAAGGTGGATGAGTCTGGCAGCGGCATTCATGATGGACTGAATAGGGGATAGCTTATTTAAAGGTTTACTAAATACTTGTTTTTTTTTTTGTTTTTTAAATAACAAACCTCATACTTGCCTCCACTGTGCAGTTCATTTTGCAAAGAGTGGCCCCGAACCTCGTTTTCTGGGGTCTCCCGGCGGCGCTCGAGGCTCCTCTTGGCATCTGGAAACCCCCTAGGAGAAGCGCTCTCCCAGGGGGTTACTGTGCGGGCATGTTCCCGAGTCCAGAATTTGCATCCATAGACACAGAATGCTGGTCTCAGCCCCAGCGCCTGAGTCATTAGATTTGATTGGCAACAGCAGGAGCCAATGGTGGCGCTGCTATCAATCTACCCAATCAAGCAGCAGAGACAACGGGCAGAGAGTGTTAGCGTGTCTCCAACGTGGGAACGAACAGGCTCAGGTGAGTAAAACTGGGGGGCTGCTGAGTGACAGAAGTTTTTTCACCTTAATGCATAGGATGCATTAAGGTGAAAAAACAGGAGGGTTTACAACCCCTTTAACCACCCCAATATAGGGCACTTACACCCCCTTCCAGCCCAGGCCATTTTTCAGCTTTCAGCGCTGTCGCACCTTGAATGACAATTGTGCAGTCATGCTACACTGTAACCATGTGAAATTTTTATTGTTTTCTTTACACAAATAGAGCTTTCTTTTGGTGGTATTTAATCACTTCTGGGTTTTTTATTTTTTTCCTTAAAATTTTTTTTATAAAGACCGAAAAAATGGGCACTGATAGGCTGCACTGATGGGCACTGATGAGGTGGCACTTTTGGGCACTGATTAGGTGGTACTGATGAGGCACGAATATGCCGCACTGATGGATGGCACTGGTGGACACTGATAGGCAGCACTGCTGGGTGGCATTGATGGGCAGCAGTGATGGGCATTGATGAACAGCACTGATGGCCAGTACTGACTGGCATCACTAATGGTCACTGATTGCTGGCACTTGTGGGCACTGATGGGCACTGTTTGCTGGCACTATGGGTGCTTTATTGTAATCAGGGCACTGATGATCAGGGCTCTGATTACATTCCTAGATGTCCTCTGCAAGGAGATGCCTCTGATCGGCTCTTCTCTCCTCACACCGTCAGTGTGAGGCGAAGAGCACCGATTACCGGCATCTCCGTGTTTACATGTGACCGGCTGTGATTGGACAAAGCCGATCAAATGGTTAAAGAGCCATGGCTCTTTACAGAGGTCGGTGTCGCCCGTGTCCTAGCAACACAGCGCGATCGCCACGCTGTGTGCCCCTGCGGGTGCGTGAGAGCTGCCGTTCTGCGAAGAAGTCATATGACGTCCACCTAGAACGAGAGCCACACTGCCGAGCGGTCATTTGACAGTGGGCGGGTGGCAAGTGGTTAAAGGTAAGCCAATGAGGAGGCAGTTGCAGTAGTCGATGTGAGAGATCACCAAGGAGTGGATTAGGAGTTTTGTGGTGTCGTTGGTTAGGAAGGGGCGTATTTTGGAGACGTTCTAAAGTTGAGGCGGCAAGCTTTGGAAAGTGATTGACTGTGGAGCCGAAAAGAGTTCAGAGTCCAGGACTACACTTAGCATGCGGGGATGGGTTGATGGTTGTGCCATTGGCTCCTAGCCTCCTTTCCCTGTTGACGCCTAGTACAGAGAAACACAGAGTTGGGTGGAGCCTTAGGACCTGACGTCCCAACACACCAGCTGGCTGGCTCAAGCCGCAGCTGTGTCTTTCGTTTTGCATTGTCTTCCAGTGCTTCTTAGATGTCAGTTTGTCCAGGATATGGAATAAAGGAACTGCTGTGTTAACCTACTGCGCTATGAAGCTGTCTCTCTTCTTTTTATAACAAAATTCCACGAGTGCACCCTTCTGGAACAGAAACTACGGCGTACATTGTAGCATTTGAATTTGCCGGCGGAGGAGAGGATGTGTGAACCAGCCCCCCCTGCCTGAAAGATTCTCCCTGCATATGCCTCTATGATCCCTGTAATAGGGATCCTACAGTTCTGGTAAGCGGCCATCTGGCATTTATTTTCCTTGGCTTAGTATTTTTTGGATGCTCTGAGGGGATACACTGTGGAAGGAATTTTTGCCCTCCTATTGAAGATTTGCACTGAATGACTTATACTGAATGGAGTTTATCTAGAATGACATCATATATAGACATTTATTTATTTTATTAATTTACACTAGCTGTGATATTTTTCCTTGTACCTATTTGTTCATTATTCGTTTATACTGAAAAGAGTGCATAGTGAATGACACATTATATGGACATTTCTTTCATTTATTAATTTACGTTAGTTATGTTATTTGTTCATTAATTCGCTAATTTTCTCCTTTTATGTTGCACATAATCATTTGCACCTTTGGTTGCACATATTAGTTTGTTCACTTATTTGGTTGCGCATCTATTCTTATGTTACACACGATTTTGAGTTGAATATTCCAGTTTTTTAGTTGCAGCACCGTCATTTTACTGGTTTGATACCAAATACATTTTTATTCTATGAGCACTTTTATTTGAAATAGGGGGTAGCGCAGATTTTCCACGTTAAACATATCCTGTGATATACTCCAAGAAATAGATTTTACAGTTAGGTCAAAAATCCAATTTTTCTGAGAACAACCTAGGTCTCTGAGTTACCGCCTCTCAATTTCCGCGCTATCATGTGCAACCTGCTGTGACATGGATAGAGATACCAGTCCTGCATCAGGACTGGAATATCTGGTAATGGAATCAGATGTTTCAGAATGAGATGAAACCATGTCACAAGCCTTGGTCTCCTTGGCCAGTAAAGGATTATTGCTATTACCATGACCTTCTGTGACCTCAGCCTAGTAAGGAACCTGCTAGTCAAAGGGGTTGGTGGAAATATATACCCCTAATGAAACCTTCAAGGGTGATAAAGTCCACACCCTCCACTGTCTCAAATGGAGTTCTGGGCAGAAAGCAAGTGTGTATTGTATTCAACAGATTTGCTGCAATTTATGCAGCAATTTATCTATGGCGGCTGTAGCCATGCATCAGCTGTGTGTACACTGCTTAAAGCATTCACTCATTGGAAACATATATTTAACTCGGAGCATTTACTGTGCAATTCTGGGTTGCAAGGAAGTAAATAGCTCTCAGATTGAGGAAATGTTGCTCGACCCACTGCATGAATAGCTAAACCTCCTATCATTTAGTGTTTGACCTCCTGGTCTTACCTTGTTTATGGATATAGGCTACACCACTCAATGGTCTATTTTTAGTAGAACCCTTAAATCCCTGGGAAAGCGGGTCAAACACCAGGATCACCTTGAATGCTGTATCACTAAACAAAAATAAGCTCCATTATGATTTTGAGGTAAGGCGAAGTTGCTAAATGGGCATAAATGGACATTTAACAAAGTAATTTATAAATTAACCGTCAACCTGTACCTATTAAAACTTGACAACATTGTCAAACTTACACAAATTACTCTGGACATCATTCAATCAGATAGTCTACCATTGATGTCATAGTTAAGGCATCATAATTTAAATTAGAGATACATTTCCACACAAACCCCTTACTTCAAACCACTTATTTGAATTACGTGTGCAGTATGAGCTGCTCTCAATGAGGTGTGCCAACATAGAAATAGCTAGAGGTGCCCCATCTTCACCTACAAATTGATCGTTCTATAGTTCTCAGTATGCTTAGCTGCAATAGAAGGATTTTTTAGTATGTTAACATCCACGATGCTTTCTCCACTCCAAGTTACTGCCATACAGCATATTTGGTTTGGATAATCTAAAGAGTGTGGATTTATATCTTACAAAATTTCCACATTGAAAATAAAAGGCATCACAAAGCATCTGAGCACCTGATGAAGCCCAAATACTATGCCGGTAAATGCGTTGATATCCTCCAGATGACGCTCACAATATACCCATATAACAATCTGACAGAGTACTCTTTCAATTATGCATATAATCCCTACCAGACTTGTATGCCCTGGCATTGATCTTCTGTCAGAAAGTTGTGTCTGATGTCTGTGGGTTGGAATTAACCCCAAACAGCCACCAGGTACTTTGGAGATGGCTACTTACTGCCAGACAATTGGACCTGTTGCATGGAATTTTGCACTAGGTGGTCTGTTGATCAAGGCTTAAGCCATCCTTGATGAAACTGATAACATGACTCTAGCCAAGCATCTAATATCGACTGAATCAGTGAAAGAACCCATAGCAATAAATTATAAACAGATTGGTGTATGTATATATGTGTGTGTGTATATATAATATAATTTTTAGGGACTCATTAAGTGTTGCATAGCAAGACCACTTACTGTTATCTCACATATATATTATTATAGCCAAATTTACCACCCTAATTCCTCTCAGTTTTTACAGTACATAGACAAGTAATATACCGAAATGTGCGGATTGTTCCCGATTGGTGTGCTATTACTTTGTGGAACATTTTGCCGAATGGTTCATGAAATATCATCGTTTTTGCGGTGAAATTGGTTCCATAGGAATGAATGGTGAAATGTTCAAAACTAGAGTGGGAGGTGACAAAAGCTGAAAAATCAGGACATGATTTCTAAACTGCTGCCACTCCCTCATTTTCAAGCCCACCTACACAAATCTTATATCAAAACGTTCAGCTATCCCTGCTGCCACTAAACACATCCACGGCTAAACCATAGTCCTGATAGTTTTCACAATATGACCATTTGTTTGCAACTCACGCCGTCCATTGACATTCATTGAAACTCCACTCTAGCCCCTTCAAATTTGAAGGGCAATATCTAAACTGCGACCGTGCCTCCATTTTTAATATTTCAGAAACATAATATGCATCAACATCTAGGTCTTGGTCTTGTGATTCTCACAATATAAACCTCTTCATTGTAGGATATATAGTTTTTAAAATACAACCGTTTGAAGTACTGCATAGTTATTACAGCTATCATGATCCTGTGTATTGTGTATTGAGCATTGGTTGTGAAGCATAAACAGGGCATGAGCGTTGCCAGGAAACAGTGAATGTAAACACAAGAGGCTGAGACCCCCCAAATGCATGTGGTCATACCTTCATCTGCAAGGCTTGATAATGCTTGTAGACTACTGGTGGAGGCAAGAACACTTCACACAATTTCCCCAGAAATTGTAGCTTTTCTAGTTAATAACTGGAATAGCACCACTGGATTGACGTAGGGCCAATGTGGTGCCTATATTTAAACAAAGTCTTTACCAAGTAACTATAGGCCTGTTAGTTTAACTTCTTTAGTTGGGAAGATACTGGAGAGTTTAATAAAAGACCACATAGATGAGTTGGTTGTTGCTGGAAAAAAATATTTTAAGCGACAGACAGCATGGGTTCATGAAAGACAAAAGTTGTCAAACAAATCTGATTTTGTTTTATGAAGAGGTAAGTGAAACCTTGGACAAAGAGGTAGCTGTGGACGCAGTATTTTGCAAAAGCGTTCGATACAGTTCCCCACACACAGCTAATGTGTAAGGTAAAGTCTACAGGCTTGGAAATATCAGTTTGTAAATGGATAGAAAACTGGCTAAAAGACAGAATTCAGAGAGTAGTGGTTAATGATTCATACTCTGAATGGTCTAAGGTTATCAGTGGTATACCCAAAGGTTCAGTGTCGGGACCCTTACTTTTTAATATCTTTTATAAATGATATAGGGTCTGGGATTAAAAGTACCATTTCAGTCTTTGCAGATGACACCAAGCTATGCAATGGTATAACGTCCTTACAAGATATCTCCAACTTATAAGCCGACCTCAATGCACTGTTTAATTGGGCAACTATGTGGCAGAGGAGATTTAAAGGATATGTAAAGGTTCCTTTTCAAAAAAACAAACATGTCATACTTACCTCCTCTGTGCAGTTGGTTTTGCACAGAGTGGGCCTGATCCTCTTCTGGGGTCCCTCAGCGATACTCCTGGCTCCTCTTCTTCTCAAGTGCCCTGTTGGACAGCCAATCTCCCTCGGGGCACTCGTGCGGCGCACTCCCAAATCCTGCTGCTGCGTCCATTGACACAGACAGCAGGACTCAGCCCCGCCCCCCATCTCCCGCATCATTGGATTTGATTGACAGCAGCAGGAGCCAACGGCTGCGCTGCTATCAATCTATCCAATCAGGACCCGAGCACACCAACTGGAGCCGGTGTGCTCGTCCCCATTGCTGGAAAGACTGGGTTTAGGTACCTAAAAAAGGGAGCTGCTGCATCACAGTACGCATACATCGCTCTAGCTTCTGACTCTGTTTAGGCTTCCGGTTTTTGGTAGACGGGCTGTGGAACGCACGCCGCTACCACGCTGTTGCTGCGGCAATTGGCTTTGAGCCAGCCGGCGGAGCATTGTCAGCTCCCATTTTTAAATTAATATTGTTTTATTAAACTTATTTCTTTTTGGATTTACGCTATGAGGCTCCTCTTTTCTCATCACATATGGATACTTTCCGGTGGATACCATTAAAAGGACAACAGTCATATATGAGGAAAGGAGACCACGGAATCGCAGAGAGGGAAATCGATCGATAAGGAACTTGGCTACTGGATTCACATACACATGCCTATTACCCCTGCAGGGGTTGGGCGTTCCGGTGAGTGAGGGCACAAGTGGGGGTTCAATAGATGACGGATAGCATCAGTCACAGCAGATCTGTTTGGGATTAATTGGATACACACACCGTTATTTTTTCACAGGGATTTTTTCCACACTCATAGGACAATCTTCATTGGAGTATTTGGATGCACATAGCATTACTTTATCACAGATTCTTCTTGATTGAAAAATTCATCACATTTGAACATTTTTTGCTTGCTTTTTACTTACCTTTTTATTTTGCATTATTTTTGGGATTTCTTAGTCACCATTAGAGGATTTATAGCTGCCGTTTTGATAAATGGTGTCATACTCTGAACATTCATTATTGGGACTTTTATAGTGGATGCAATCGATGCTTTAGTTTCACCATATATAAGGTTTTAATTTCACTATTATATTTTTTGTGATATATATTTTTTGAAAACATTTTTTTGTGGTGTTTTGTATATTTTATATGGCACATACATTTCAAAGGTTTTTTAGCACTTTTACAGGATTTTTCACCTAATTTGTTGATGCACCTTGATGCACACATTTTCTCACGTTAAAAATTTGCGTGAACAGCGCCAATTCCCCTATCAGCGTATTTTATCGTTTGGATTTCACCTTGGTGTTTTCCTTTTCTGGGGGGCTGCAGTTCCTTTTGCACCTGTCCTAAGCGCGGAATATTTGAATTTTAATACTTTTGGTACCTTGTGGGTGCATTTATTCTGCGGCTATGGATATTTTCGGCTATATGATGAATCGTAATATCGATCTCACAGGGATTTTCAGTCAGGAACAAGTTAACATCACACAAGATATGAATAGTTTGTTTAAACAACTCAGACATACCCTGGAGAAACAGCTCAGGGTATGGTGGGATGTTGCTACCCCGGAGACGTACATTGGAGAAAATATGACACCTAGAAGGCTGAAGTGGGATTTGAATCCCAATGATGGCCTCAAATGATGCCACCCTTATGGAAGATTGGTTTGCGTTTTTCTCCAAATGTGAGAAAGAACTTCTGAGTAACATAGTTAAAAGAAGACAATTGAAACTTCGAGGGATTGAGGCCAACATTAGTGAAATTAAAGCTCTCTTACAGCCATATAGTAACCAAAGTGATTATAAAATTAAAGAGAGGGAGTTACAGGAAATTATCAAAAAATATGACTTGGAGATCCAAGCCAAAAAACAAAAGAAGTTTAAAAGGGATGTTTTGGATTATACCAACAGAAGGGTGTATAAGTGGCAAATGGATAGTGACATGATAGATGAAGATCATGATGAAATCTCACTAGACGATAATCCTAGTGAGGACACTGCAGGGGTTGGAGTTCAGAACCAAAATACCCTCCGACAAACTTGATTTGAACATATACCCCCTATTAGAAGTGGTGAAATACCCAGAACACCTAATTACCCACTTGGATGTGCAGGTAATAGAAGGGAGGAACATCATGAACCCAATTATGGGAGATCCCCAGGGACTCCACGGTATAATGTACCGATGTACAACAGGTTCTCTCCCATTAGGGAAGGAAGACAATATACAGCACATTGGCAATCTAGAAGTAGGAGAGATAACCCAGGAGAAAGGGATTTTTTACAGGGGAGATCGAGAGACAGGCCACCTGGGAGATGGAATGCGAGAGTACAGTATCGCCGTCCAGGATGGAGAGGAACACAGGTAGACTCCTACAATCCTCGAAGAAGAGGGGATTTACCTATGGGTATGAACAGAATGCAGAGGATGAATGGCTACCCAGGTTATCCATCCCCACAATATCCACGGAGGAATATAGAGAATGGAGAGAGCAGGAATCCAGAAAGGGAACCGGAATACACATACAGAGAACGAAAGAAGCAGACAAGCGGAAAACGAAGAGGGAGGAAGAAAAAGAAGAAGGGAGTATTAGGCCAGGGAATTTTTAATCTAAGTGAAGCCGTCTTTTCTAAAGATGAACTTAAGATATTGGACTTAGGATTAAAATACGCACTGGATAAGAGCATTGATAAATTTGAAGTATATATCGACTTACAGAAATTTATTAGGAAACTGAAAATAAAGAAACATTATGCTTTGAATAAAAGGGTTATATCAATGTCCGAACCTGATATCTATACCCATACCAATCTTAAGAACAATTCAATTTTTAATCCTAAAGTTCCAGGGGACCAGTGTATAGGGGCCTTCAAACGCATGGTAGAAAGCGACTTGGCCAAAATGGAAAAGAAGTCTAAAAGTACACATGTTTGGAAAACGATCAAAGAAATTGGAAATAAAAAGCAAGTGGTGATACGACCCGCCGATAAAGGAGGTGAACTAGTCATATTGAAGAAGGAAGAATATGAAGAAGAGATGGAGAATTTATTGAAAGTTGAAAATACCTATAACAAACTGAAACGTAATCCTAAGTTACAGTATGAAAAGAAACTGAGGAAGCTTGTAAAGAAAGGGGGAGAGGCAGGTATTTTAAATAAAAAAGAAGCCCAATATTTAGTTCCAGAGTCTACCAAAACCCCGGTCATATATTACCTGCCTAAGATACATAAACGGCTGAATAGACCACCGGGCAGGCCAATCATAAGTGGAGTGGACTCCTTATTCTCTAGATTAGGAGAATACATTGACCAATTTCTGAAACCTTTAGTGGTGAAAGGTAAATCCTATCTTAGGGATAGCACCCAACTTATTAAGGAATTGAGAACAATTTCAGGGAGTGGCCAATGGTTATTGGCAACAATAGACGTCAACTCTCTGTATACAAGTATTTCCCAGAAGGACGGGTTAAAGGGGGTTGAGAAGGCTTTGTATGATATATCAAAACTAAGGCATGAACAAATTAAATTCATCTTGGAAGGACTAGAGTTGGCAATGGAGAGCAATTACTTTTATAATAAAGAGTTCTATGTTCAGAAAAAAGGCGTGGCCATGGGTGCCAAGTATGCCCCAAGTGTGGCGAACTTATTTATGGACATGCTGGAGGAACACTATATATATGGTATTAGACGACCTGAAATAAAATTTTACCGTCGATATATCGATGATGTCATCATATTGTGGGAAGGTGACTCAGATTCATTCCAGAATTTTCTGGATGAATTGAACCATAATATATATGGTATCTCCTTTACTGGTAAATCTGATTGCAATGTGATAGATTATTTGGATCTACAGATCTACAAAGTGGGTGAAGAATTGTTTACGAAAACTTATTTTAAAACCACGGATCGAAACGGGTATATACCCATCTCCAGCTGCCACCACCCAAAGTGGAAAGAAAACATCCCTAAAGGGCAGCTGTTGAGAATAGGGAGAAATTGTCTGAATATCGAGGATTACCAGAATCAAGCTGATATGTTGATAAACAAGTTTGTGGATAAAGGGCACCATACTGAGATACAAGACCTGGATCGAGATTCCCTACTAACACCAAAAAGTAACAACACCAATAAGAATTCTCCAGGGGATATAGCTTTTATCACAGGTTTTAATAATCAATACCGTAATGTAAAGCACATAGTGAGGAAATACTGGCCCATTTTAAAATCTGATAGAACCTTGGGGAAAATTCTTACCAAATAGCCCCGTTTTATTTACAGGAGGGCACCAACTCTTAGAAACCATTTGGTCCATAATGTGATTGACCCCCCGAGAAATATAAAATTGTTTTCAGGTATGAAGGGTTTTTATAGATGCCATAAATGTTTGGCCTGCCGGGTTACATAGTTACATAGTAGGTGAGGTTGAAAAAAGACACAAGTCCATCAAGTCCAACCTATGTGTGTGATTATGTAAAGAAGCTAATAAGAAGCAACCAAAAAAGAGATCCTCATTCTATTCAAGGAAAGGCATAGAGTATGATATTAGAGAATTAATCACTTGCAATACTACCCATGTGACTTACGTCATCGAATGTCCGTGCCGACTGCAATACGTGGGTAGGACCACAAGACCCCTATGTGTACGCGTTAGAGAGCACATTAATAACATCAGGAAGGAAGGGGTTTCCTAAGCATAACCTCTCAAGACATTTCGACGAATTTCATCACAGAGATCCCTCTGGTCTGGTTTTTTATGGTATTGATACCATTAAGGACCACTGGAGGGGGGGGGTAGTAGGAAGAAATTGATATCCCAGAGCGAAACTAGATGGATATATCGTTTAGACAGTTTGGTTCTCAGAGGACTTAATGTGGATATTGATTTGAACTGCTTTTTATCCAACTTTTAATATAATGTTTCCAGTCCACACACAGCACCTACACATCTCTTTTAACACTACTTATTATTATTTTTAGGATATATATATTTTATTAGATGCTTTGCTTGATATGTATGCGTTCCTTTTTATAATCATGCGTGTGTGCTGACTTGTGGGGTCACATACACGCATCTATCTAGAGTAAATTAGACAATTATGAGATACATTACTGTTGATACAGTTGTCTTACGGTTCATGATAGTTTTCTTCCTATTCTTACACAGCGTTTCTTATATACAGCCCTGTTTGGGCACAGACATACTTTAATATATGTTGGCTCTCACTTTTTCACATTTTCACATTTTTACATACAGATTTTATATACACTCCAGTCTTTCAGTATGATGTGAGATATCCACACACCTTTTATTATATGTGGCTTGTACATATCTTCTCCACCACTTGCATAGATTTGGTGATATCAGTACAGTAACCTATTTTGATTTCCATATGTGGGTGTACGGATGTTAGTACCTATATATACACGTTTGTAGCTAGTCTAGGTGGTTTTTCCCTTTGGTCTAATATATACCAATTATTGACACTGACGTTTTTATCTACATATTTTTTATTTTTATTTTAGGATTTTTTCTATTTATTTCTTGTTTTACAATTTTTATTTTTTATTTTTCTCCCTTCTTCATGTATGTTAGCCCATTGATATGTGTAAGGGTTTGTTTACATGTCATTGCTTGCTTAGGCATTAATTTCATCCCTCCGTTGCTTAATGACTATACAGAGGCGCCGTGTCTTGACATTTTTACAATTCTCCACCAGGGGGTGTTAGGTGCCATTTTTTGCCTTTATTTTCATTCTGAAAGCGTCCATCTGTCACTTCCCCGCTGGGTGGGTGTGATCGCACAATCAGGTTTTTCAATTGGACATCACGGCGCCTCCTTGTAGTATATTAGGACGTATAGTGATGGCCGCGCCTCAGATGACGTCTTGATGACGAAACGCGTAAGGCGTGGTCACGTGGTACGCATACGTCGCTCTAGCTTCTGACTCTGTTTAGGCTTCCAGTTTTTGGTAGACGGGCTGTGGAACGCACGCCGCTACTTTGCTGTTGCTGCGGCAATTGGCTTTGAGCCAGCCGGTGGAACATTGTCAGCTCCCATTTTTAAATTAATATTGTTTTAATAAAGTTATTACTTTTTGGATTTACGCTATGAGGCTCCTCTTTTCTCATCACATATGGATACTTTCCGGTGGATACCATTAAAAGGACAACAGTGATATATGAGGAAAGGAGACCACGGAATCGCAGAGAGGGATATTGATCGATAAGGAACTTGGCTACTGTATTCACATACACATGCCTATTACCCCTGCAGGGGTTGGGCGTTCCGGTGAGTGAGGGCACAAGTGGGGGTTCAATAGAAGACGGATAGCATCAGTCACAGCAGATCTGTTTGGGATTAATTGGATACACACACCGTTATTTTTTCACAGGGATTTTTTCCACACTCATAGGACAATTTTCATTGGAGTATTTGGATGCACATAGCATTACTTTATCACAGATTCTTCTTGATTGAAAAACTCATCAAATTTGAACATTTTTTGCTTGTTTTTTACTTACCTTTTTATTTTGCATTATTTTTGGGATTTCTTAGTCACCATTAGAGGATTTATAGCTGCCGTTTTGATAAATGGTGTCACATTACTCTGAACATTCATTATTGGGACTTTTATAGTGGATGCAATTGATGCTTTAGTTTCACCATATATAAGGTTTTAATTTCACTATTATATTTTTTGTGATATATATTTTTTGAAAACATTTTTTTGTGGTGTTTTGTATATTTTATATGGCACATACATTTCAAAGGTTTTTTAGCACTTTTACAGGATTTTTCACCTAATTTGTTGATGCACCTTGATGCACACATTTTCTCACATTAAAAATTTGTGTGAACAGCGCCAATTCCCCTGTCAGAGTATTTTGTCACACACTGTTGCTGGTATGTTGGCCCATTCCTCCATGCAGATCTCCTCTAGAGCAGTGATATTTTGGGGCTGTCGCTGGGCAACACAGACTTTCAGCTCCCTCCAAATTTTTTCTATGGGGTTCAGATCTGGAGACTGGCTAGGCCACTCCAGGACCTTGAAATGCTTCTTACGAAGCCACTCCTTCATTGCCCGGGTGGTGTGTTTGGGATCATTGTCATGCTGAAAGACCCAACCACGTTTCATCTTCAATGCCCTTGCTGATGGGAGGAGGTTTGCACTTAAAATCTCACGATACATGGCCCCATTCATTCTTTCATGTACACGGATCAGTCGTCCTGTTCCCTTTGCAGAGAAACAGCCCCAAAGCATGATGTTGCCACCCCCATGCTTCACAGTAGGTATGGTGTTCTTTGGTTGCAACTCAGCATTCTCTCTCCTCCAAACATGACGAGTTGTGTTTCTACCAAACAGTTATACTCTGGTTTCATCTGACCGTATGACATTCTCTCAATCCTCTTCTGGATCATCCAAATGCTCTCTAGCAAACCTCAGACGGGCCCAGACATGTACTGGCTTAAGCAGGGGGACACGTCTGGCACTGCAGGTTCTGAGTCCCTGGCGGCGTAGTGTGTTACTGATGGTAGCCTTTGTTACATTGGTCCCAGCTCTCTGCAGGTCATTCACTAGGTCCCCCCGTGTGGTTCTGAGATTTTTGCTCATCGTTCTTGTGATCATTTTGACCCCACGGGGTGAGATCTTGCGTGGAGCCCCATATCGAGGGAGATTATCAGTGATTTTGTATGTCTTCCATTTTCTAATTATTGCTCCAATAGTTTCACACCAAGCTGCTTGGCTATTGCAGATTCAGTCTTCCCAGCCTGGTGCAGGTCTACAATTTTGTTTCTCGTGTTCTTCGACAGCTCTTTGGTCTTCACCATAGTGGAGTTTGCAGTGTGACTGTTTGAGGTTGTGGACAGGTGTCTTTTATACTGATAACAAGTTCAAACAGGTGCCATTAATACAGGTAATGAGTGGAGGACAGAGGAGCCTCTTAAAGAAGAAGATACAGGTCTGTGAGAGCCAGAAATCTTGCTTGTTTGTAGGTGACCAAATACTTATTTTCCACCATAATTTGCAAATAAATTCTTTCAAAAATCAGACAATGTGATTGTCTGGATCTGTTTCCACATTTTGTCTCTCATAGTTGAGGTATACCTATGATGACAATTACAGGCCTCTCATCTTTTTAAGTGGGAGAACTTGCACAATTGGTGGCTGACTAAATACTTTTTTGCCCCACTGTATATAAATGAGTGGAAATGCTGCAAAACCTAAAAGGTGTTCACAACTACACAATTAAACAGAATTAAGGTATACAGTGATCTTGCGCAAAACCTTCAGTGTCTAATAATAAACAGTGTAACAAGCATAAATGTGAAGGATTGATTAATTATAAAAAATAAAGTCCATTCATGTGATTCATCCAGTAATCCAAGTAATGTGAATAGCGAAAAGAGTAGTCTATTAGTGTTTTTTCTGACGACACAGCCGCTATCACCAACACCTCTGTGCTCACAGAACTCTCACCTCATAGACATATAACATAAGCCTTGGATATCAATCCAAAAAATGGGGAGATCAGCACACTTTTCTTCCTCAGCTACAGCTTCCCACAAAGGATTCCTCCTCACATAAAGGATATTCTCTCCATGTGTTCAGATTAAGACTTATGCTGCGTACACACGATCAGATTTTCCGATGGGAAATGTTGGATCTGAGCTTGTTGGCGGTAAGTCCAACCGCGTGTATGCTCCATCGGACATTTGTTGGCGGACTTTCCGCCAACAAATGTTGGCTAGCGTGCTGTCAAATTTTCCGCCAACAAATGTGTGTTGTCGGATTTTCCGATCGTGTGTACACAAGTCCGTCGGACAAAAGTCCAAAGTACAAACACGCATGCTCAGAATCAAGGACGAGCCGGAAGCGCTCGGTCTTGTAAAACTAGCGTTCGTAATGGAGATATCACGTACATCTTGTACATCACTACGTTCGTAATTGTTGGCCAACATTTGTGTGACCGTGTGTATGCAAGACAAGTTGGAGCCAACACCCTTCAAACAAAATTCCACGGTTTTGTTGTCGGAAAGTCCGATCGTGTGTACAAGGCTTTAGTCTTAATCTGAACACATGAAGAGAATATCCTTTATGTGAGGAGGAATCCTTTGTGGGAAGCCATAGCTGAGGAAGAAAAGCGTGCTGATCGCCGCATTTTTTGGATTGATATCCAAGGCTTATGTTATATGCCTGGGATATGCAATTAGTGGACCTCCAGCTGTTGCAGAACTACAAGTCCCATGAGGCATAGCAAGACTCTGAAAGCCACAAGCATGACACCGAGGCAGAGGCATGATGGGACTTGTAGTTTTGCAACAGCTGGAGGTCCGCTAATTGCATATCCCTGTTATATGCCTATGAGGTGAAATTCCGTGAGCACAGAGGTGTTGGTGATAGCTGCTGTCGTCTGAAAAACCACTAATAGACTACTCTTTTCACTATTCACATTACTTGGATTACTGGATGAATCACATGAATGGACGTTATTTTTTATAATTAACCAATCCTTCACATTTATGTTTGTTACACTGTGTATTATTATCTAGACACTGAAGGTTTTGTGCAAGATCACTGTATACCTAAATAGAGGACAGTTAGCACGTGAACTATTTCTACACCATGGGGGCCCGAGGCCTCTGCCCGCAAAAGGCAATTCACTAAGGCCTGGGTGAGTAAGTGCCAGGCTTAACCATGCGGTGCTAGCTAGTCTGGAGGAGTAATGCCCTGTACACATGACCGGTTTTCCCGTCGGAATAAACTCTGAAAGTTTTTCTGACTGAATTCCGCTCAAGCTGTCTTGCATACACACGGTCACACCAAATTCCGACCGTCCAGAACACGGTGACGTACTTGCTTCAGAGCCTGCATTATTTTTGGTATGTCGGAACAGCATACAGATGAACGGTTTTCCCGATAGGAATTGGTTCCGTCGGAAAAATTTAGAACGTGTTCTCTTTCTAGGTCCGTCAGAATTTTCAACGTAAAAAGTCCGATGGGGCATTCACACGATCGGAATATACGATGAAAAGCTCCCGTCAGACTTTTTCTGTCGGACATTCCGCTTGTGTGTACACGGCATAACAGTCTGCAGCAAGTGAAGTGCTGGAGGAGTAACGTTATGCAGCAAGTGAAGTGCTGGAGGAGTGAAGGAAAAGAGGTCTTGAGCAAGTGTTTGTGCTGGAGAGAAGACTGGAGTGTATATAGGAGTCCCAAGCAAATTGTGCTGATTCATTCTGGGCATTCCATAACTATCCTTTACCTAACCAAGTTTAATCACCTCAAATAAAAAATGAAAAAAAACAAAGCTTATGAACTGTTTTATGTCTGTGAGTGACTGAGAGATGGATGTCTGTCTGGGCAGGGTGTCAGGTGAACCACAGTAATCAGCAACCCCTACGGGGGCATGGATACATTTGGGTAAGTCATCCAGGATCACCTGTTCACAGTAAACCTGCTAGCCATTGCCCCTTGCAACTGAGATTGATTGAGCCAGGGAACTATGCTTTGTTCCACTACAAGTTGAGGAATTAAACCCTTGGGGAAGGACTTATGCGCTCTGCCTGCTATTCAG
The DNA here is from genome assembly GCF_042186555.1 of Aquarana catesbeiana. Taxonomy (NCBI): domain Eukaryota; kingdom Metazoa; phylum Chordata; class Amphibia; order Anura; family Ranidae; genus Aquarana; species Aquarana catesbeiana. The sequence continues at coordinate 154,577,476 of NC_133336.1, forward strand.
TGCTATAGTAACAAGTGACTTTGTCCATAGCAACCAGCGGGAGCTGCCTTCAAGTTTTATTGCTGCCTGCTCACCCAGTTGCCCCAACCACAGCTTGGATGGACACTTGTACTAAATCCTGCAATGCAGGAACTGTTACCATGTGCTGTCACCTGTGGCAACCACGGCAGGCGATTGCGCCCATGGATTATAAATACGCCCAGCATTATGCTATGGCTGGTCGTCCTAACGTGGATTACAAATATGTCCATCAAACTGCTATTGCTGGACATTCTGAACTATTGCTTCAAAATCCTGCTTTGAACAGTAAAGTGTGCCTGGAACTGGCTACTGTTGCCCGGGGCGATCTGGGTAAGCCTGCGGACGGGACTGTGCTAAATGTGTTCCCTTTAGTGAGGCATGGTTACAAACTTTATTGTTGCTAAAGGCAACCACCAGGAAAGTCATTTGTCATCTGCTTCTGGTTGCTTGGGCACAGTCGGTGCCTAGCGACATGCCTGGACAAGTCCTGCTAGTCACAGCATGCCTGTAAGTATGTCTGGATCCAGTTATCTAACAAGGGGTTACAACAGCGTGCCCGGGGAGGGGCCTGCCTATCAGTCTTACAGACACCAGCATGTCTGGAAGCGAGGGGGCAGTGTCACGCCCTAGAGGAGACCTAGCATTCTCTGCTAGCAGCTGACACCACGAGGCAGAGGAGCAACATGGCGGAGATTGGACTATGCTACCCGCACTGACTGAAATGCAGGAGCGGACGCTGGTTGACACTGGTGTCTGGTTGGAGTATCGCGGGGAATTCGCCCTGGGGTTGATCGAGGGGGTGGAGTGGCTGTGCCTGCTGTGTCCAGAATGCCGGTTACTGACCGCGGTGGTCGGTGCCTGGATCCGGTACGTCTTGCATCCAGCCAGCAGGAGCCACAATACTATGATGTGGACCTGCATTCAGGACTTTGTACACTGCAGCCACGGACATCCCAGAAGGCCGGAGTGGGCCTGGAGTCATCCCAGAGAGGTGAGGTAGAGTCTGAGCCTGGTGACTCCCCTGCGAAGACAAGTGACATAGGAGGAGGGAATTATGCTGTGGCTTGCGGCCTGGTCGGGGACCTGGGAACTTTAAGTAATGCTGTACGGAGCCAGATGTCCCTGAAATGCCAGCTGGGTCTATGCCCCTTGCTATACCTGACTGTAAGGAGCCAACGTTGGAGAGGAGTTTACCCCCAGGTGAGCTGGAAGGGGAATTTGGGGTCAGAGCCATAGATCGGGAGTCGCCCAGACTGTTAACGGAGTTCGAGTCCCTGGAGAAGCTGGCAAATTGGTCATCTCCTGACAGCTGCTCGGAGGAGGAGTGGGAGACAGGAGGTTCCCAGGTCCTGGAAGCACCGTCCAAGTGAGGAGAGGAGCCAGGTTTTGCTGGGGAACCTGGAAGAGCTACAGGAACCCCTATCAGTAGCGGACAACTGTTTGTCCGAAGACCCTCCACCACCCAGACCAGAGTGCCCACCTATAGGCAGTGGGTGAAGAGGTCTCCTAATGCCTGTGTTCTGCCCAGGAAAGGAAAAACTAGAGAGCTGCCCAGGTTTTCCCAACAGGAGGTCCAAAGGAAGGTGGCTTTGGAGTGGGGTCTCGACTTCCCCTATGTCCCCCCCCAGAAACCATGGACATCATTGAGGACTCCCGGGGAGAGTGTGAGGATGACCTGGGCCCGCTTTGTGGACATTCAGAAGGAATGGTGGCTTGGAAGGTCCATTTACAAGGCCAGAGTGATATTTGTCAGGATGGGACGGCCTACAAAGGGTCACTCTGTCTCCATCAGTGAGGAAGGGGGTGGCAGGAAGAGGTCGCCTGACCTACACTTTTATGCTTGAGGAGGACTGTTGGAGGTACAGCCGTTTTAAAAGTGCCACGTGGACTGCTGAGGAGTTGCAGTGAGAATGTGTCCTTCCTTCCCTGACTTTGCAGGATCAGACCGGCCTGCCACCCTGTTGTGCCCAATGGATGGGTTCCTTCCTGTTGCAAGGACACTAGGGTGAGGCCTGTTTCCTAAACTAATTCTTTAAGGAGCCTGTTTGCCCGGTGAGGGACCCCTCCTATCAGGAACTCCAAAAAGATCTTTTGTTGCCAAATAATATGTTTCTTCCCCCAGTATTCTGTCAAGAGGCTTATAAACCCGATCTGACAGAAGTACAAGAGAATAGGAATGAGCTTCGTGTTCAAGTCAAACCCATGTTCGACTCGAACATCGTCTGTTCGATTGCCGAATTGCAAACGATATGGGCCGTTCGCGCCAAATTCGTGTGGCGCGTCACGGCCCATAATTCACTGCAGCATCGCAGTGCATTGCTGGCTGATGATTGGCCAAGCATGCACTATGACCCGCATGCTTGGCCAATCACAGCGCCGTCTGAACAGAGAGCCGTAATTGGCCAAAGCCAAGGAGGCTTTGGCCAATTATGGCTCAGGGGATTTAGTACACGCCCCACACTATATAAGGCCGCCTGCACGGCGGCCCTGTGTAGTGTGTGTTCCGGCGTTGAAAGAGATAGACAGAGAGACAGTGTCATTTGATTTGAGTTAGATAGATTAGGCAGAACAGTCAGTCAGTTTAGCTGCACTTACAGTGTATTGTGTGTATATATATATATATATGCATCCCAGGTGTTGCATATATATATATATATATATATATACACTGTATTCAGTTTAGCTAGATCCGTTCCTGTTATCTTCCTACTGACAGGCAGGCTTGTCTTGTTACAGTATTTACAGCTACCTGAAGAAAATTGCTGGTGTTCTTTTGATCCTATTAGTACCACAGTCAGGCAACTAGACTATTTACAGTTAGTGCAGTGCGTCCTGCTCACAGTGTTCAGCTAAACCTACAAGTTGGTGTAGTGAGACCTCTGCACAGTGTTCATCTAAAGCTACAAGTTAGTGCAGTGCGTCCTGCTCAGTGTTCAGCTAAAACTACAAGTTAGTGCTGTGCGTCCTGCTCACAGTGTTCAGCTAAACCTACAAGTTGGTGTAGTGAGACCTCTGCACAGTGTTCATCTAAAGCTACAAGTTAGTGCAGTGCATCCTGCTCACAGTGTTCAGCTAGATTCGTTCCTGTTATCTTCTTACTGACAGGCAGGCTTGTCTTGTTACAGTATTTACAGCTACCTGAATAAAATTGCTGGTGTTCTTTTGATCCTATTAGTACCACAGTCAGGCAGCTAGACTATTTACAGTTAGTGCAGTGCGTCCTGCTCACAGTGTTCAGCTAAACCTACAAGTTAGTGTGGTGCGTCCACCTCACAGTGTTCAGCTAAACCTACAAGTTAGTGCGGTGCGTCCTGCTCACAGTGTTCAGCTAAACCTACAAGTTGGTGTAGTGAGACCTCTGCACAGTTTTCATCTAAAGCTACAAGTTAGTGCAGTGCGTCCTGCTCACAGTGTTCAGCTAAAACTACAAGTTAGTGCTGTGCGTCCTGCTCACAGTGTTCAGCTAAACCTACAAGTTGGTGTAGTGAGACCTATGCACAGTGTTCATCTAAAGCTACAAGTTAGTGCAGTGCGTCCTGCTCACAGTGTTCAGCTAAACCTACAAGTTATTTTTTGCGAGCTCTGCACAGTGTTCACCTAAAGCTACCTGTAGAAGGTTGGTGGTGTTTTCCTGATCCTATCACTACCGCAGGCAGCTAAAAAAGCTACAAGTTAGTTTTTTGCGATCTCTGCACAGTGTTCAGCTAAAGCTACCTGTAGAAGGTTGGTTGTGTTCTCATACTACAGGCAGGCAGTTGATTTTGCTAGCTGCAGTATCAGTATATATATATATATATATATATCTATATCTATATATATATCCCAGCTTAGTGCAGCTACAGGCCATTAGTATGTCTGGAAGGCCAATAAGAGAGGGCAAGCAGGCTCTGTGTCTAGTGCTGGTCGTGGAGACGGTGCATCGTCATCAGCACATGGCCGTGGGACACGCTTGGCCTTTTTTTCGGCAGCTGGCCACGTTGAGCCGCAACATGCGGAAGACTTGGTCGAGTGGATGACCAAGCCGTCCTCATCCTCCTCATCCTCTCTCACCCATGCTCAGGGTACTTTGTCTGGCAAAGCAGCGGCCTCTTCCCTCGGCTCAATGTCATCAGTGACTCCTTCCCTAGCCCCACCATGTCCTCCTGAGGAGTCCCTCGAACTGTTTGACCACAGTGTTGGGTACATGCTCCAGGAGGATGCCCAGCGTTTGGAAGGCTCTGATGATGATACTACGCTCGATGAAGGCAGTAACATGAGCACGGACAGAGGGGGTGCCCAAGAAGGACAGCAATCTGGCAGTCATGCTCCCCCTGCTGCAGCATACTGCCAGGTTTGCTCCAGTGATGAGGGAGGGGATGATGAGGTCACTGATTCAACGTGGGTGCCTGATAGGAGAGAGGAAGTGGAGGAGGAGGAGGAGGCGGCACATCACCAACGAGGCAGGATGCCCTCCAGGGGCCAGCCTAAGGGCAGCACATTGACTGCATCACACCCCAAAGCTCCACATGTGCAGGGCGCTGCAGTCTCTGCGCGTTATTCAAAAAGTTCTTTGGTGTGGGCCTTTTTTGAAACAAGTGCATCAGATCGCACCGCTGCTATTTGCAACATATGTCTCAAGCGTATCTCGCGTGGCCAAAACATCTCCCGCTTGGGTACCACATGCTTGACCAGACATATGTTGACCTGCCATGCAGTTCGTTGGCAAGCGTATCTAAAAGACCCACACCAAAGAACAAAGAGGACCTCTCCTTGCTCCTCATCAGCTGAGATCTCCAACCCCACTATACCTTCAGTCCTCCCTGAGACCTGCACTGAGAGGAATGAAGGTGTAGAATTAGGTGTGTCACACCCAAGTACTTGTGGGCAATCTGCTTTTGGTACACCGACGTCAGATTGTACCAGGCAAATTTCCCTGCCCCAGCTGGTGCACCGCCGAAAGAAGTTTGCTCCCAGCCATCCACATGCTCAGCGGTTGAATGCTAGCTTAGCAAAATTGCTAGCACTTCAACTGCTGCCTTTTCAGTTGGTAGACTCTGCCCCCTTCCGTGAGTTTGTGGAATGTGCGGTTCCTCAGTGGCAGGTACCCAAACGCCACTTTTTCTCACGGAAGGCGATTCCGGCTCTCTACCGCCATGTGGAAGGCAATGTCCATGCCTCGCTGGACAGGGCGGTCAGCGGTAAGGTGCATATTACCGCTGACTCATGGTCCAGCAGGCATGGACAGGGACATTACCTAAGTTTCACGGCGCATTGGGTGACTCTGCTGGCAGCTGGGAAGGATGCAGGACAAGGTGCAGTAGTGTTGGAGGTTTTTCTGCCACCACGCCTCCAAAATGCTAATGATTGTGACACACCTCTCTCCTCCACCCCCTCCTCTTCTTCTTCCTCCATGGCCTCTTCCTGTGCTTTGTCCTCGGAACCAGCGGTGCTCCGTAGCCGTTCAAGGGGCTACGCAAGTACGCAGGCCAAAAGATGCCATGCGGTGCTTGAGCTGGTGTGCTTGGGGGACAGGAGCCACACTGGGGCAGAGGTTCTGTCAGCTCTGCAGGGGCAGGTTCAGAGGTGGTTGACGCCACGCCAACTTAAGGCAGGAATGGTGGTTTGCGACAATGGCACCAACCTCCTCCCTGCCCTCCGACAGGGACAAATGACCCATGTGCCCTGTTTGGCTCACTTCCTTAACTTGGTGGTGCAGCGGTTCTTGGGCAGGTACCCGGGCTTACAGGATGTCCTGAGGCAGGCCAGGAAAGTCTGTGTGCATTTCCGCCGGTCATATAATGCCAGTGCTCGGCTGATGGACCTCCAAAAGGAGTTTAACCTGCCCAAGAACCGCCTAATCTGTGACATGCCCACCAGGTGGAACTCAACGTTGGCCATGCTGCAGCGGGTGCACACGCAGCAGAGGGCCATCAATGAGTACCTGTGCGACTATGGCACCAGGGCAGGGTCAGGGGAGCTTGTTTTTTTTTTCCCCACGCCAGTGGGCCATGATCAGGGATGCATGCACTGTCCTGTCACCATTTGAGGAGGCCACGAGGATGGTGAGCAGTGACAGTGCATGCATCAGTGACACTGTCCCCCTTGCCCACCTGTTGGAGAACACACTGCATGGAATAATGGACAGAGCACTTGAGGCAGAACAGAGGCAGGAAGAGGAGGACTTCCTTACCTCTCAAGGCCCCCTTTATCCAGACAGTGTTCCTGCGTGCCCGCCGATCACACAGGAAGAGGAAGAGGAGGAGGAGGAGGAAGATTGTGTCAGTATGGAGGTGGAGCCTGGCACTCAGCATCAGCAGCAGTCTTTAAGGGATCAGTCCCAAGAAACACATGGACTTGTACGTGGCTGGGAGGAGGTGGCTGCGGACCATGTCGTCCTTAGTGACCCAGAGGACTCCGGACCGAATGCCTCAGCAAACCTACGTTGCATGGCCTCCCTGATCCTGCAAAGCCTGCGTAAGGATCCTCGTATTCGTGGTATCAAGGAGAAGGACCAATACTGGCTGGCAACCCTCCTTGATCCACGTTACAAGGGTAAGGTTGCAGACCTTATCTTGCCATCGCAGAGGGAGCAGAGGATGAAAGATCTTCGGGAGGCCTTGCAGAAAGGTCTGTGCAACGCGTTCCCAGAGACTGGGAGGTTACAAACTCCTGTTTCTGGACAACGTGTTGCTGAGGCTTCGGGCAGTCAAAGAAGGAGCGGTGGAGAAGGTGGCCGTCTGACCGATGCGCTCTGACAATTTTTTGGTCCGCAGCCCAAAGGTATGATCGGTTCCAGCAACCATCGCCAGCGTCTGTTTTACAAGATCTGACTTGGACACCTTTCCCACCGAAAATCCTCTGGGTTACTGGGTCTTGAGGATGGATCACTGGCCAGAGCTTGGACAGTATGCAATTGAGCTACTGGCCTGTCCTGCATCCAGCGTTCTTTCGGAATGCACATTCAGTGCTGCTGGAGGCTTTGTAACCGATCACAGGGTGCGTCTGTCCACCGACTCGGTCGATCGACTGACCTTCATAAAAATGAATCAGTCTTTGATCACCACCAGCTACCAAGCACCTGATGCTGATGTAAACGAATAATTTTTTTTGAAATATCAGATCCCTTCAAAGACTGCCTATACTGATGCTGAGTGACTATCCCTGAGAAATTATCCTCTTCCTCCTCAATCATCACGCTGATAGCTTGTAAGAACATTTTTGGTTCTGGGCGCCACCACCAGTGCCTAAGGCACAATTTTTCAGCCCCTGTTTAACAGGGGCGTGTAATTACAATTTTTGATGCAATACTTTGCAGCAGGGCTCGTTTCTGCGTTACAACTAAAGTATCTGTGAGGGGTTGCAGTGTTGTGGCACCAGCACCAGTGCCTAAGGCCCAATTTTTCTGGCCCTGTTCAACAGGGGCATGTAATTACAATTCTTGATCTAATATTTCACAGCAGGGCCCTGTGAGGGCTTACAGTGTTGTGGCCACAACAACACCTAAGGCCCAAATTTCTGCTGATTATATAGGGCAGGCCCCACTTTCAAACATCTAACTTACAAACGACTCCTACTTGCAAACGGAAGGAGACAACAGGAAGTGAGATGAAATCTACCCCTAGGAAGGGAAATTCTCTTCTGTAAGAGTTAATATGGGAAAAACATTTCTCCTTTCCACTGATGCTTTCCAATCCTTGTTCCACAAAAAAACCCAAATTTTCAAAAAACATTTGTCATTGGGACAAAAAGTGAGGTGAAATCTTCTGAAGAGGAGGAAAGACAGCAAAACAAATGTCACAGGGGTGATAACCCTTCCCTATGTTTTCCAAAAAGCTTAAAAAAGATTTTTTGGCTGGAGCTAAACACGTTAAAAATGTACCCGTTCAAAATTACAAACAGATTCTACTTAACAACAAACCTACAGTTCCTGTCTTGTTTGCACCGCCTGTATACTGCTGCTCAGAGTATATAGGGCCTGGTGGCCCCACACCTTTTCTTATTTTAATTTGGGTGCGGGGTTTAAGACCCAAAGGGCCTGGTAATGGACTGGGGGGTACCCATGCCGTTTGTCTCACTGATTTTCATCCATATTGCCAGGACTGGACATTACATTAAACCCGCAAGCAGTTTTAAATGAGATTTTTTCCTTTAAAAATGACATTTGGTGCAGGGACTGTTCTAAACACGGGAAACACGTGCCACTTTACAGGCATACTATAGACACCCCCCAGGTACGATATTTAAAGGAATATTTCACTTTTTTTTTTTTTTAATTTAAGCATCATTAAAATCACTGCTCCCGAAAAACAGACGTTTTTAAAAGTTTTTTTTTGCATTGATACATGTCCCCTGGGGTAGGACCCAGGTCCCCAAACCCTTTTTAGGACAATACCATGCAAATTAGCCTTTAAAATGAGCACTTTTGATTTCGAACGTTCGAGTCCCATAGACGTCAATGGGGTTCTAACGTTCGTGCAAATTTTCGGTCCGTTCGCAGGTTCTGGTGCGAACCGAACCGGGGGGTGTTCGGCTCATCCCTACAAGAGAAAGGTTTAATTAAAAGTGAAATGTGTGTTGGATGTGATGTTATTTCTGTCAGCAGGTTTATAACCCCCTTCTGACAGAAATTGTGTAAAATGTATAGGTAGTTAATAGGATAGGATGTTGTTTATCTGTTTTGCAGGGCTCTTCAGGATGGGATGGCTGTCTATCTATATCCGGTTGGAGCAACGGATCCTGCAGACAGAGGATTTCTCTGTCCGCAGGATCAATAAAAAAAAAAAAATCTCCTGCGTTAATATTACATAGATGCTCTACTTGACAAACGTGCCCATATTCCAAATCTCATGTGCAAAACCAATGGTATATCATCCTGGAGTGTTCCACTTCTGTGTATTCACCACCATTCTCCGCTGCCTCTTACCTCAACAGCCGACCTACATAGTGGTAAGGTCAACCAGAGCAGACCAAGTCAAAGGTGAAATTATTCAAACAAAGTGCACTGGGAATCCCGTGAACAAGGTTAAAAGCCAAGAATGATTATATGGACATCTGGAGAGGATATGTCAAAATGCCAGCTCCACAGCTTCCGGGCCTGATGACGTCACGTGGCTCCGTTCTGATGCATTTCCTGATGAAAAGCGTTGTTTAATTACCAGTGTGTTTTCTATTTTTGCGATATATATATCTGTATATTTTTGCTATATAAATTTCAAAAAGACCAAAAAAATCAGTGCAGCCCCATCGGTGTCGTCTCATCAGTGCCCATCACTGTTGCCTCATAAGTGCACATCAGTGCAGCCTTATTAGTGCCCCCATCAGTGAAGCCTCATCAGCGCACATCAGTGAAGAAGATGAATTACTTACTTGCAAAATTTTATAACAAAAACTAAGAAAAAGTTTTTTTGTTTTTTTTTCAAATTTTCAGTCTTTTTTCGTTTGTTTAGCACAAAATGAAAAAAAAGTTAATTAAATTTAAAAGTGGATTAAATAACACCAAAAGAAAGTGCTATCTGTCTAAAAACATTTTTTTTTTAATTTCATATGGGTACACTGCTGCATGACCACGCAATTGTCATTCAAAGTGTGACAGCACTGAAAGCTAAAAAATTGTCCTGGGCAGGAAGGGGGTGAAAGTGCACTGTAATTAAGTGGTAAGTAATATTTCTTCATAGATTTTTGGCCAATCTGTGGAGTGGCCATTTAAACATATCTTCTCCAGATGTCCATGCTTAAGGGGGAAATGTACATATAATAATTCTTTGCTTTTAACCTTGTGCATGGGATTCACAGTGAACTTTGTTTGTATTATTTCACCTCTTAATAAATGGCTTTAACTGAACGTATTACACTATGGAAGGTTTTGGAAGGTTAGGGATGAGCTTCAAGTTCAAGTTAAACCCGTGTTCGACTCGAACTTTGCCTGTTCGACCGTTCGTCGAATTGCAAACGTTATGGGCCGTTCGCGCCAAATTCCAGTGGCGCGTCATGGCCCATAATTCACTACAGCATCGCAGTGCATTGCTGGCTGATGATTGGCCAAGCATGCACTATGACCCGCATGCTTGGCCAATCACAGCGCCGTCTGTACAGAGAGCCGTAATTGGCCAAAGCCAGGGTAGCTTTGGCCAATTATGGCTCAGGAGGTTTAGTACACGCCCCACACTATATAAGGCCGCCTGCGTGGTGGCCTTGCGTACTGTGTTGCAGCGGTGGAGAGATATAGCCAGAGAGACAGTGTCATTAGATTTAAGTTAGAGTAGGCAGGCGAGTCAGTTAGCTGCACTTAGTGTATTGTGTGTGTATATATATATATATATATAATATATATGCATCCAGCTGTTGTGTGTGTGTGTATATATATATATATATATATATACACACTGTATTCAGTTTAGCTAGATTTGTTCCTGTTATTCTCTTCCTACTGGCAGGCAGGTGTTTTTACAATATTTACAGTTAGTGTACTGTGTCCTTTGTCCTGAAGAAAATTGCTGGTGTTCTTCTGATCCTATTAGTACTACAGGCAGGCAGCTGCAGTATTTACAGTTAGTGTACTGTGTCCTCTGCACAGTGTGCACCTAAAGCTACCTGAAGACAGTTGCTAGTGTTCTGATCCTATTAATACCACAGGCAGGCAGCTGCAGTATTTACAGTTAGTGTACTGTGTCCTCTGCACAGTGTGCACCTAAAGCTACCTGAAGACAATTGATGGTGTTCTGATCCTATTAATACCACAGGCAGGCAGCTGCAGTATTTACAGTTAGTGTACTGTGTCCTTTGTCCTGAAGAAAATTGCTGGTGTTCTTCTGATCCTATTAGTACTACAGACAGGCAGCTGCAGTATTTACAGTTAGTGTACTGTGTCCTCTGCACAGTGTGCACCTAAAGCTACCTGAAGACAATTGATGGTGTTCTGATCCTATTAATACCACAGGCAGGCAGCTGCAGTATGTACAGTTAGTGTACTGTGTCCTCTGCACAGTGTGCACCTAAAGCTACCTGACGAAAATTGCTGGTGTTCTTCTGATACTTTTAGTACCACAGGCAGGCAGCTGCAGCATTTACAGTTAGTGTACTGTGTCCTCTGCACAGTGTGCACCTAAAGCTACCTGAAGACAATTGATGGTTTTCTGATCCTATTAATACCACAGGCAGGCAGCTGCAGTATTTACAGTTAGTGTACTGTGTCCTCTGCACAGTGCGCACCTAAAGCTACCTGTAGACAATTGCTTTTGTTCTCATACTAATAATACTACAGGCAGGCAGTTTATTATGCTAGCTGCAGTATAATACATATATATATATATATATATATATATATATATATATATATATATATATATATATACATCCCAGCTTTGTGCAGCTACATCTCACTGCAGGCCATTAGTATGTCTGGAAGGCCAACAAGGAGAGGCAGACAGTCACAAGCCAATAAAAGAAGGCAAGCAGGCTCTGTGTCTAGAGGCAATAGTGCTGGTCATGGAGACGGTGCATCCTCATCAGCACGTGGCCGTTGGACATGCTTGTCCTTTTTTTCAGCAGCTGGCCGTGTTGAGCTGCAACATGCTGAAGACTTGGTAGAGTGGATGACCAAGCTGTCCTCATCCTCCTCATCCTCTCTCACCCAGGCTCAGGGTACTTTGGCAAAGAAGATGCCAACGTGGCCTCTTCCCTCGGCTCAATGGCATCAGTCACTCCTTCCCTATCCCCACTATGTCCTCCTGAGGAGTCCCCCGAACTGTTTGACCACAGTGTTGGGTACATGCTCCAGGAGGGTGCCCAGCGTTTTGAAGGCTCCGATGATGGTACCCAGCTAGACGAAGGCAGTCATGTTCCCGCAGCTGCAGCATACTGCCAGCTTTGCTCCAGTGATGAGCAGGGAGGGGATGATGAAGTCACTGACTCCACGTGGGTGCCTGATAGGAGAGAGGAGGAGGAGGAGGCACATCTCCAACGAGGCAGAATGCCCTCCAGGGGCCAGCTTAAGGGCAGCACACCGACTGCATCACACTGCAGAGCTCTGCATGTGCAGGGTGCTGCTGTCTCTGCATGTTATTCCAAAAGTTCTTTGGTGTGGGCCTTTTTTGAGACGAGTGCATCAGATCCCACCGCTGCTATTTGCAACATATGTCCCAAGCATATCTCGCGTGGCCAAAACATCACCCGCTTGGGCACCACATGCTTGACCAGACATATGTCGACCTGCCATGCAGTTTGTTGGCAAGCGTACCTAAAAGACCCACACGAAAGAACAAAGCAGACCTCTCCTTGCTCCTCATCAGCTTGGATCTCCAAACCCACTATACCTTCAGTCCTCTCTGAAACCTGCACTGAGAGGAATGAAGGTGTAGAATTAGGTGTGTCACAGCCAAGTACTTGCGGGCAATCTGCTATCGGTACACCGACGTCGGATTGTACCAGGCAAATTTCCCTGCCCCAGCTTCTGCAACGCCGAAAGAGTGCTGGAGGAGTAACGTTATGCAGCAAGTGAAGTGCTGGAGGAGTGAAGGAAAAGAGGTCTTGAGCAAGTGTGCTGGAGAGAAGACTGGAGTGTATATAGAAGTCCCAAGCAAATTGTGCTGATTCATTCTGGGCATTCCATAACTATCCTTTACCTAACCAAGTTTAATCACCTCAAATAAAAAATGAAAAAAAAACAAAGCTTATGAACTGTTCTATGTCTCTGAGTGACTGAGAGATGGATGTCTGTCTGGGCAGGGTGTCAGGTGAACCACAGTAATCAGCAACCCCTACGGGGGCATGGATACATTTGGGTAAGTCATCCAGGATCACCTGTTCACAGTAAACCTCCCAGCCATTGCCCCTAGCAACTGAGATTGATCGAGCCGGGGAACTATGCTTTGTTCCACTACAAGTTGAGGAATTAAACCCTTGGGGAAGGACTTATGCACTCTGCCTGCTATTCAGTGCTATAGTAACAAGTGACTTTGTCCATAGCAACCAGCGGGAGCTGCCTTCAAGTTTTATTGCTGCCTGCTCACCCAGTTGCCCCAACCACAGCTTGGATGGACACTTGTACTAAATCCTGCAACGCAGGAACTGTTACCATGTGCTGTCACCTGTGGCAACCGCGGCAGGCGATTGCGCCCATGGATTATAAATACGCCCAGCATTATGCTATGGCTGGTCGTCCTAACGTGGACTACAAATATGTCCATCAAACTGCTATTGCTGGACATTCTGAACTATTGCTTCAAAATCCTGCTTTGAACAGTAAAGTGTGCCTGGAACTGGCTACTGTTGCCCGGGGCGATCTGGGTAAGCCTGCGGACGGGACTGTGCTAAATGTGTTCCCTTTAGTGAGGCATGGTTATAAACTTTATTGTTGCTAAAGGCAACCACCAGGAAAGTCATTGGTCATCTGCTTCTGGTTGCTTGAGCACAGTCGGTGCCTAGCGACATGCCTGGACAAGTCCTGCTAGTCACAGCATGCCTGTAATTATGTCTGGATCCAGTTATCCAACAAGGGGTTACAACAGCGTGCCCGGGGAGGGGCCTGCCTATCAGTCTTACAGACGCCAGCATGTCTGGAAGCGAGGGGGCGGTGCCACGCCCTAGAGGAGACCTAGCATTCTCTGCTAGCAGCTGACACCACGAGGCAGAGGAGCAACATGGCGGAGATTGGACTATGCTACCCGCACTGACTGAAATGCAGGAGCGGACGCTGGTTGACACTGGTGTCTGGTTGGAGTATCGCGGGGAATTCGCCCTGGGGTTGATCGAGGGGGTGGAGTGGAGTGGCTGTGCCTGCTGTGTCCAGAATGCCGGTTACTGACCGCGGTGGTCGGTGCCTGGATCCGGTATGTCTTGCATCCAGCCAGCAGGAGCCACAATACTACGATGTGGACCTGCATTCAGTACACTGCAGCCACGGACATCCCGGGAGGCCGGAGCGGGCCTGGAGTCATCCCACAGAGGTGAGGTAGAGTCTGAGCCTGGTGACTCCCCTGCGAAGACAAGTGACATAGGAGGAGGGAAGTATGCTGTGGCTTGCAGCCTGGTCGGGGACCTGGCAACTTTAAGTACTGCTGTACGGAGCCAGATGTCCCTGAAATGCCAGCTGGGTCTATGCCCCTTGCTATACCTGACTGTAAGGAGCCAACGTTGGAGAGGAGTTTACCCCCAGGTGAGCTGGAAGGGGAATTTGGGGTCAGAGCCATAGATCGGGGGTCGCCCAGACTGTTAACAGAGTTAGAGTCCCTGGAGAGGCTGGCAAATTGGTCATCTCCTGACAGCTGCTCGGAGGAGGAGTGGGAGACAGGAGGTTCCCAGGTCCTGGAAGCACCGTCCAAGTGAGGAGAGGAGCCAGGTTTTGCTGGGGAACCTGGAAGAGCTACAGGAACCCCTATCAGTAGCGGACAACTATTTGTCCGAAGACCCTCCACCACCCAGACCAGAGTGCCCACCTATAGGCAGTGGGTGAAGAGGTCTCCTAATGCCTGTGTTCTGCCCGGGAAAGGAAAAACTAGAGAGATGGCTAGGTTTTCCCAACAGGAGGTCCAAAGGAAGGTGGCTTTGGAGTGGGGTCTCGACTTCCCCTATGTCCCCCCCGAAACCATGGACATAATTGAGGACTCCCGGGGAGAGTGTGAGGATGACCTGGGCCTGCTTTGCGGACATTCAGAAGGAATGGTGGCTTGGAAGGTCCATTTACAAGGACAGAGTGATGGTTGTCAGGATGGGACGGCCTACAAAGGGTCACTCTGTCTCCATCAGTGAGGAAGGGGGTGGCAGGAAGAGGTCGCCTGACCTACACTTTTATGCTTGAGGAGGACTGTTGGAGGTACAGCCGTTTTAAAAGTGCCACGTGGACTGCTGAGGAGTTGCAGTGAGAATGTGTTATTCTTTCCCTGACTTTGCAGGATCAGACCGGCCTGCCACCCTGTTGTGCCCAATGGATGGGTTCCTTCCTGTTGCAAGGACACTAGGGTGAGGCCTGTTTCCTAAACTAATTCTTTAAGGAGCCTGTTTACCCGGTGAGGGACCCCTCCTATCAGGAACTCCAAAAAGATCTTTTGTTGCCGAATAATATGTTTCTTCCCCCAGTATTCTGTCAAGAGGCTTATAAACCCGATCTGACAGAAGTACAAGAGAAAGGTTAAATTAAATGTGAAATGTGTGTTGGTTGTGATGTTATTTCTGTCAGCAGGTTTATAACCCCCTTCTGACAGAAATTGTGTAAAATGTATAGGTAGTTAATAGGATAGGATGTTGTTTATCTGTTTTGCAGGGCTCTTCAGGATGGGATGGCTGTCTATCTATATCCGGTTGGAGCAACGGATCCTGCAGACAGAGGATTTCTCTGTCCGCAGGATCAATAAAAAAAAAAAATCTCCTGCGTTAATATTACATAGATGCTCTACTTGACAAACGTGCCCATATTCCAAATCTCATGTGCAAAACCAATGGTATATCATCCTGGAGTGTTCCACTTCTGTGTATTCACCACCATTCTCTGCTGCCTCTTACCTCCACAGCCGACCTACATAGTGGTAAGGTCAACCAGAGCAGACCAAGTCAAAGGTGAAATTATTCAAAGAAAGTGCACTAGGAATCCCGTGAACAAGGTTAAAAGCCAAGAATGATGGTGCGTAGAGACTTACAGAACTGGGCCAAGACCTCCTTCACATGGCTAGGCAAACTTAGCATACTCAAGATGAACATCCTTCCTAGGGTGCTCTTCTATTTACAGATGTTGCCCGTCCCCCTCCCCAGGAGCTTCTTTACACAGCTCCAAAGCTTAATGATTAATTTCATTTGGCATGGTAAAAAACCAAGGCTGGCTGCGTCTTTACTGCAGAGGGCCAAGGAGATGGGAGGCTTGGGCCTCCCGGATCTACGGCGATACTACAGAGCCATTGCGATCCAACATATCCTTAACTGGCGTCATCATGGGGGTTCAAAAATGTGGGTCCCCTTGGAGAAGAGCTTGGCAGGCCGCGACTTGTCATATGCACCTTGGCTACCTCGTGAACACAGAGGACCCTCACAGACATCCTCCCCGTTAACCATTCACACCCTGCGGGTCTGGGACCGTACAAATGCTCTGTATGCTTTGGTGCCCCCGGGCTCCCCACTGGCACCGCTGGGGGGATTTAGGTGGTTCCCTCCTGGGGAGCAGAGGACCTTTTTCGGTACTTGGGTCACAGACAGCAATTATAGTTGGGGCAAATTTGTAGATAAGGGTAGGTTGATACCCCTAGATGCCTTGCGGAATAGTCATGGCAGATTCCCCATGGATTGGTGGAGGCACCAGCAACTCCAACACTTCATTGCGACAGAGGGGGCCTCGATGAGAGGGCTAGACACTATCACCACACTAGAAAGATTTTTCATAGAAGAAGAGCCAATTCCCCATCTGATTTCTGAATTATATAGGCTCTTGGGTTCAGTTTCCACCGTTGGCAAGCTGGCTTTCATACGGGAATGGGAACGAGACCTAGGGGTAGAGTTCACGCCAGAACAACATCTACACATGTATAAACTAGCACACTCTAGCTCCATAAAGTCTAGAACGCAGGAAACTAACTACAAGCTACTAACTCGCTGGTATCGTGTACCAGCTGTCATAGCACGTATCTACCCCTCGGTTTCTGACTGCTGCTGGCGAGGTTGCGGTCAGAAAGGCACCCTCCTTCATGTATGGTGGGAATGCCCAGCAATCAGGCCTTTTTGGATGGAAATACAGACTAACATTAAAAATGCCCTGCAGATTGAGATCCCGTTTTCCCCTGAGCATTTCCTCCTGCACCTCCCTACCCTCCCTCTGAGCCATTACAAAAAAAGCGCCCTTCCTCATCTATTAAATGCCGCTAAAAGGCTTATACCTCTCTATTGGAAACATCCGCAGATCCCTACCTTAAAAGAATGGCTACAGAAGGTAGATGATATCAGAGAGGCGGAGGAGTGGGTGGCGAGGTGCAAAGATAGGAGTGAGCGTTTTAATAGTATTTGGGCCCAGTGGCAGAGATTCACCGTAGACACCAATCCTGTGTCCTCTAGCCTGGATGTGGCGCTGTTGGAGTTAGCGGAGCCCTCCCTGAAGCCAAGGAGGCCTGTGTATGGTGACGTGCGTACCTGAATGGCATGTCTCACTGCCCTATTGGTAACACAATGTGTAAGCTTTTCCTTTCCTTATGCGTGGTTCACAAGGTCTATAGTTGAAGGTTCATATGAGGCGCTATGCGCCACTAGTGATTAAAGGCATGTTTTTGTGTCTCCCTCTTTAAATGTTACTAAGTCGTTACTTGTTTAGACGTATTGGATAGGGGCCCCGCCTGGTGGCATAGGCACCTTTGTGACTGCATTGGCCCAACGGGTTGCCCGTGGGGCGTCTCCCTCTTAGTGGAGGTTAGTTGGAGGCCTGTGGCCCCCCTCCCAAGGGACCTGCCCAATGGACATCCTGGGGCCTTAAGGCAGAGTCGAGACCCCCCCTCCAGTACTTGAATGGAGGGCTGAAGAAAGACGGGTCTGGCCAAAGCCGCTATGGCGGGACACCCTTTAGAATTCATTATGACTGTTTAATATTGTAATACAGTTTGGAGATAACCTAATCCCTCATCCCCTTTCCCCTCTTTCCCTTACCCCTCCATTTTATAATTTGTTTTATAATTTGATCTATAATTTATTTTTGTCTAAAACGTCTAGGTCTGCACTGTAAGCAATGCACTGTAATGTGGAAAGACTGACCATAGACTATATGTTTGTATGTTCTTTTTAAAATATAAAATAAAATAAAGATTACATAAAAAAAGCCAAGAATGATTATATGGACATCTGGAGAGGATATGTCAAAATGCCAGCTCCACAGCTTCTGGGCCTGATGACGTCACGTGGCTCCGTTCTGATGCATTTCCTGATGAAAAGCGTTGTTTAATTACCAGTGTGTTTTCTATTTTTGCGATATATATATCTGTATATTTTTGCTATATAAATTTCAAAAAGACCAAAAAAAAATCAGTGCAGCCCCATCAGTGTCGTCTCATCAGTGCCCGTCACTGTTGCCTCATAAGTGCACATCAGTGCAGCCTTATTAGTGCCCCCATCAGTGAAGCCTCATCAGCGCACATCAGTGAAGAAGATGAATTACTTACTTGCAAAATTTTATAACAAAAACTAAGAAAAAGTTTTTTTGTTTTTTTTTCAAATTTTCAGTCTTTTTTCGTTTGTTTAGCACAAAATGAAAAAAAAGTTAATTTAATTTAAAAGTGGATTAAATAACACCAAAAGAAAGCGCTATCTGTCTAAAAACATTTTTTTTTAAATTTCATATGGGTACAGTGCTGCATGACCACGCAATTGTCATTCAAAGTGTGACAGCACTGAAAGCTAAAAAATTGTCCTGGGCAGGAAGGGGGTGAAAGTGCACTGTAATGAAGTGGTAAGTAATATTTCTTCATAGATTTTTGGCCAATCTGTGGAGTGGCCATTTAAACATATCTTCTCCAGATGTCCATGCTTAAGGGGGAAATGTACATATAATAATTCTTTGCTTTTAACCTTGTGCATGGGATTCACAGTGAACTTGGTTTATATTATTTCACCTCTTAATAAATGGTTTTAACTGAACGTATTACACTATGGAAGGTTTTGGAAGGTTAGGGATGAGCTTCGAGTTCTAGTTGAACCCATGTTCGACTCAAACTTTGCCTGTTCGACCGTTCGTCGAATTGCAAACGTTATGGGCCGTTCGCGCCAAATTCCAGTGGCGCGTCATGGCCCATAATTCACTGCGGCATCGCAGTGCATTGCTGGCTGATGATTGGCCAAGCATGCACTATGACCCGAATGCTTGGCCAATCACAGCACCGTCTGTACAGAGAGCCGTAATTGGCCAAAGCCAGGGTAGCTTTGGCCAATTATGGCTCAGGGGGTTTAGTACACGCCCCACACTATATAAGGCCGCCTGCGTGGTGGCCTTGCGTAATGTGTTGCAGCGGTGGAGAGATATAGCCAGTGAGACAGTGTCATTAGATTTAAGTTAGAGTAGGCAGACGAGTCAGTTAGCTGCACTTAGTGTATTGTGTGTGTGTATGTATGTGTGTGTGTGTATATATATATATATATATATATATATATATATATATATATATATATATATATATATGTATAATATATATGCATCCAGCTGTTGGGGTGTGTGTGTGTGTGTGTGTGTGTGTGTGTGTATATATATATATATATCTATACACTGTATTCAGTTTAGCTAGATTCGTTCCTGTTATTCTCTTCCTACTGGCAGGCAGGTGTTTTTACAGTATTTACAGTTAGTGTACTGTGTCCTTTGTCCTGAAGAAAATTGCTGGTGTTCTTCTGATCCTATTAGTACCACAGGCAGGCAGCTGCAGTATTTACAGTTAGTGTACTGTGTCCTCTGCACAGTGTGCACCTAAAGCTACCTGAAGACAATTGATGGTGTTCTGATCCTATTAATACCACAGGCAGGCAGCTGCAGTATTTACAGTTAGTGTACTGTGTCCTTTGCACAATGTGCACCTAAAGCTACCTAAAGATAATTGCTGGTTTTCTTATGATCCTATTAATACCACAGGCAGGCAGCTGCAGTATTTACAGTTAGTGTACTCTATCCTCTGCACAGTGTGCACCTAAAGCTACCTGTAGACAATTGCTGGTGTTCTCATACTAATAATACTACAGGCAGGCAGCAGTTTATTATGCTAGCTGCAGTATAATCCGTATATATATATATATATATATATATATATATATACATCCCAGCTTTGTGCAGCTACATCTCACTGCAGGCCATTAGTATGTCTGGAAGGCCAACAAGGAGAGGCAGACAGTCACAAGCCAATAAAAGAAGGCAAGCAGGCTCTGTGTCTAGAGGCAATAGTGCTGGTCATGGAGACGGTGCATCCTCATCAGCAAGTGGCCGTTGGACATGCTTGTCCTTTTTTTTCAGCAGCTGGCCGTGTTGAGCCGCAACATGCCGAAGACTTGGTAGAGTGGATGACCAAGCCGTCCTCATCCTCCTCATCCTCTCTCACCCAGGCTCAGGGTACTTTGGCAAAGAAGATGCCAACGCGGCCTCTTCCCTCGGCTCAATGGCATCAGTCACTCCTTCCCTATCCCCACTATGTCCTCCTGAGGAGTCCCCCGAACTGTTTGACCACAGTGTTGGGTACATGCTCCGGGAAGGTGCCCAGTGTTTTGAAGGCTCCGATGATGGTACCCAGCTAGACGAAGGCAGTCATGTTCCCGCAGCTGCAGCATACTGCCAGCTTTGCTCCAGTGATGAGCAGGGAGGGGATGATGAGGTCACTGACTCCACGTGGGTGCCTGCGGTTGAATGCTAGCTTGGCTAAATTGCTAGCACTTTAACTGCTGCCTTTTCAGTTGGTAGACTCTGCCCCCTTCTGTGAGTTTGTGGAATGTGCGGTTCCTCAGTGGCAGGTTCCCAAATGCCACTTTTTCTCACGGAAGGCGATTCTGGCTCTCTACCAGCATGTGAAAGTCTTGGCCTCACTGGACAGGGCGGTCAGTGGTAAGGTGCGTATTACCACTGACTCATGGTCCTGCAGGCATAGACAGTGACGTTGCCTATCTTTCACTGCGCACTGGGTGACTCTTCTGGCAGTTGGGAAGGATGCAGGACAGGGTGCAGTAGTGTTGGAGGTTGCTCCGCCACCACGCCTCCAAAATTCTACTAGTGGTGATTCTGCCACACCTCTCTCATCCACCCCCTCCTCCTCTTCTTCCTCCATGGCCTCTTCCTGTGCTGATTTGTCCTCAGAACCAGCGGTGCTCCGTAGGCATTCAAGGAGCTACGCAAGCACGCAGGCAAAAAGATGCCATGCGGGGCTTGAGCTGGTGTGCTTGGGGGACAGGAGCCACACTGGGGCAGAGATTCTGTCGGCTTTGCAGGGGCAGGTTCAGAGGTGGTTGATGACATGCCAGCTTAAGCCAGGTATGGTGGTTTGCGACAATGGCACCAACCTCCTCTCCGCCCTCCGACAGGGACAACTGACCCATGTGCCCTGTTTGACTCATGTCCCTAACTTGGTGGTGCAGCGGTTCTTGGGCAGGTACCTGGGCTTACAGGATGTCCTGAGGCGGGCCAGGAAAGTCTGTGTGCGTTTCCGCATGTCATATAATGCCAGTGCTCGGCTGGCTGACCTCCAAAAGGAATTTAAGCTGCCCAAGAACCTCCTAATCTGTGACATACCCACCAGGTGGAACTCAACGTTGGCCATGCTGCAGTGGCTGCACATGCAGCAGAGGACCATCAATGAGTACCTATGCGACTATGGCACCCGGACAGGGTCAGGGGACCTTGGTTTTTTTTCCCCGTGCCAGTGGGCTATGATCAGGGATGCATGCACTGTCCTGTCACCATTTGAGGAGGCCACGAGGATGGTGAGCAGTGACAGTGCATGCATCAGTGACACTGTCCCTCTTGTCCACCTGTTGGAGCACATGCTGCATGGAATAATGGACAGGGCACTTGAGGCAGAACAGAGGGAGGAAGAGGAGGACTTCCTTACCTCTCAAGGTTCCCTTTGTCCAGACAGTGTTCCTGCATGCCCGCCGATCACACAGGAAGAGGACGAGGAGGAGGATTGTGTCAGCATGGAGGTGGAGCCTGGCACTCAGCATCAGCAGCAGTCTTCAAGGGATCATTTACAGTCCGAAGAAACCCATGGACTTGTACGTGGCTGGGAGGAGGTGACTGCGGATCATGACGTCCTTAGTGACTCAGTGGACTCTGGACCGAATGCCTCAGCAAACCTATGCTGCATGGCCTCCCTGATCCTGCAAAGCCTGCGGAAGGATCCTTGTATTCATGGTATCAAGGGGAGGGATCATTACTGGCTGGCAACCCTCCTTGATCCACGTTACAAGGGTAAGGTTGCAGACCTTATCTTGCCATCGCAGAGGGAGCAGAGGATGAAACATCTTCGGGTGGCCTTGCAGAAAGGTTTGTGCAACGCGTTTCCAGAGCATGGGAGGTTACAATTTCCTGGTCCTCCTGGACAACGTGTTGCTGAGGCTTCGGTCAGTCACAGAAGGAGTGGTGGAGAAGGGGGCCGTCTGACCGATGCGTTCAGACAATTTTTTAGTCCACAGCCCCAAGGTATGATCGGTTCCAACAACCATCGCCAGCGTCTGATTCACACGGTGCAGGAATACCTAGGGGCAAGATCACACTTGGACACCTTTCCCACCGAAAATCCTTTGGGTTACTGGGTCTTGAGGATGAATTACTGGCCAGAGCTTGCACAGTATGCAGTTGAGCTACTGGCCTGTCCTGCATCTAGCGTTCTTTCGGAACGCACATTCAGTGCTGCTGGAGGCTTTGTAACCGAACACAGGGTGCGCCTGTCCACCGAATCGGTCGATCGGCTGACCTTCATAAAAATGAATCAGTCTTGGATCACCAGCAACCAAGCACCTGATGCTGATGTAACCGATTTATTTTTTTTTAATGCAGATGTGGCTAGATGGTTATATTGGATACAGCACCTCATCCCAAGATAATTAAATAACTAATAAATAGAGGGACTGGGGATTATAACGGTGCTAAGAACAAAAGATGTGAAAATGAGAAAGAGGTAAAAAATTACAAATATTTTATTAACAATGTTAGATACATAAAAAGAACAATAGAGTACTTAACAACAAAACATATATGTTGCGTGTGACCCAAATGCAGTAGGGTGGGCCAGGTGGAGACGGCCTTCAAAAACAGGGGCTCGGTTTCCTACATGTTTCGCCAAGGCATTGGCTTTCTCAGGGAACAAGAGCTCTGAATATATAAAGATCTATACATTGGGATATAGAAAACATCATGTAAACAAGCAGAAATACTAAATAATAACCTGTTATAAACGTTACTGGGTTATGGAATATTGTGGCTGGACAGCCTCACACAGGGAGGTAACCCTAAAAGGCCCCGGGATCGCAGACATACCTGAGCGACAGACACCCAGGGAAGGCGCAGCAAGGGGACCCCGGATGGGGGAAGGGCAGGCTGCACCGTATTTTGTGCTTGCAGAGGGCACACAGAAAACCTGGCAATTAGATATATTGGAAGTTAAAAATAGCTAGTAATAAGGTGAATATTGGATGTGTGTAAGACATTTAATTTTAAAGGACAAAAAAGGTGATGCATTATACATCAATTATATAGGGCAAAAAGGCCTCTTAGAGAACTCTCACTTATTATTAAAAGCAAGTTGATTAATGGAGGGGGAAACGCCTGTAGATGGATTCAAGGACAAACCGGAGCAATTGGTGTAAATATAAGATGGTGACCTATATGGAAAATCATGGACAAATTAACGTTATGAGTGAATTTGGCAATCGTTATTATAGGAGGGTAAAAGGGATGACCAAAGGTAGCTTACCTAATGAGCTATATTGCAAAGCATGTGACCAGCATCAAACGCTAGTATTCACATGATTTGCATAGAAGATTGGAAAATGGCGAAGGATTAATGAGTCCTGGAAAGGGATAAAGGAGCTGAATTAGATGTAAAGAAACAATGAGTTAAGGGATGGGAGATGAAATCTATAGCAAAATGCAGCTTACCTAGTAAACCAATAGCAAAGTATATGACTTGTTCAAAAACTAGTGCCCATAAGGTGCCAAAAGGGGTCACAAATTGAACAGTAGCAGAAAGATGGTAAATCCTGGGAAAAGTAAATAAAAGCTGAGTTAATTATAGAGGGGCAGTTTGAGGGAAGGACAGAGAAGATCACCATCCAGATTACCTGGCTAGTTTGTGCAGAGCAGGGACAGGCGTATTCCTCGTCCAGCGTGGTATCCTATGGACTGGCCGGCTACTTATATGCCCCCCACACCTGATCAAAACAATGATCAGGTGTGCGGACGCTGAAGAGAGGTGTTCGCGCATGCGCACTGAACAGGATCCCGGGGCCTACAAGCTCCGGCATGCATCGCGCGCGCATGCTCAAACGCTACGGCCTGCGTGGCGAATGGGAGGTGGAAGCGTCATGGAGCGGGAGGTCCCAAGGCGCCGTCAACCCCATCCATCCGCCGGTGGATTACAGGGAGCCGAGCAGTACGAGCAATGCGCGGACACCCAGGGGCAGACAGGGTGTGTACTGCCCTGGGCGTCCATACAAGCACCAACAGCGCTAACTCTGTCCATCCCGGCAGGGGGCCAAAGCCGCGCCCTCCCCACGGGATGAAAGAAGAACAGGCAACTGGAATGGTCCAGGGGTGGGGTGACCCCCCCCGTAGTGAGACAAAATGCGGGCGAGAGCGCAGGGTGAGGGGATAGATCCCCAAATGACCCAAGAATCCCCAGGGGTCTCTGGGGACAGAGGGAACATCCCTGCGTCTCACCCCGCAGTGCCAGCCACAAAGACCATAGCAAGACATAGAGAACCACAGGGTCCTGGTAAAACAAAAAAATGAAAAATAAATACAGATAAATACAAGAATTGTTTTTGAAACTAATATTAGTATATAATATATCTCAAAACAGAAAACAACAAACTAAGAAAAAAATCAATGAAGTGATGTCATGAAATACATATGCAAAGGTAACTATTGCCATAGGCACATTACAGAGATCACTGTTAATACTGTAATCCAATGTCAAGAAATATGCAAAAAGAATCCAGCAATGTACCATGGCAATGAAATCAAAAAGAAGGAAGGTAGAAAAAAGAAAGGAAAAACAGGCAGTGGGAGACAAGAGGGCAGAAAGAAAAGAAGCAAAGGGAAAGTAGTGAGAGGGATACTATACATGGCGTGAATGGAAAAGGGAACATATGGCACTCACATATATTGAGTATTGTGGTAAATAGAATAAAATACCCTGACTCACAAAAAAGGTTTAAAACTTATGTGTTCATTTAGCCCAGGGAATTTTGTAGCTTGTAAGGTATGAATCCATTTGGTTTCCAATTGTAATAGTCTATTATCAATGCTCCCGCCTCTAGCATGTAGAGGTACATGCTCGAGTGCGGAGAATTGAATGACATAGGGGTCGAAGTTATGATAAACGGCAATATGCCGATTGATGGCTGTGGTGGTGGTATTTTTATATAGCGGTTTAATGTGGTCTCGAATGCGGACCTGGAAAGGACGCTTGGTTTTTCCGATGTAGTACGAGCCGCATCGGTATTGGACCAAGTATACAACTCCCACGGTGACGCAAGTGACTCGATGTTTGATAGTATGGGTTCGTCCATTGGGCAAAGTCACTTCACTGGAATTGGTGACAAAGGCACACATGTCACAATTGCCACACTGGTATGTTCCAAAACCGGTGGGCACATATGGAGTGTTGATCGAATGATGACTTTTAATTAGTCAGTCTCGAAGTGAAGGAGATCGACGGTATGTGATGTCAAGGTGAGTTTTGACATATTTTGAGATTGTGGGGTCTGCCGTTAGTAAAGGCCAAAATTGATTTAGAATCTGTCTCATTTGGGTATGCTGTTTTGAATATTGGGTAATGAGTCGTACAGGTTGTGTAGTGTCTGGGATTTTGTCAGAGAAGACAAGGCCCTTTCTGTTAAGCTTTTTCGCCTTAATAAAGGCTTTTTTCAAAAGAGAGTGGCTATAACCTCTGTCCAGGAGTCTACTATGGAGTTCCTGTGCTGCCTGGAAAAATTCTTCCTCGAGGGTGCAGTTTATATCATCTATATACTTGTACCAAGATGTGACCTTGGACAGAAGGGGAATGGAATGGGCCATGTCAAACAGTTCTCTCTCCCACCCCCCCAGGTACAGATTGGCGTAGGCCGGGGCACACTTACTCCCCATAGCCACGCTCTGTACCTGGAGGTAGTGGGAGGAGCCAAACATGAAATAGTTACGTGTTAATATAAATCTGAGTAATTCAAGAACGAAGTCTCCATACGCGTCATATTTGGGGCCTCTCTCTCGAAGTCGTTTTTCAATGACCAAAGTGCCTCTCTTGTGTGGAATGATATTATATAGACTTTTAACGTCTAGGGCTACTAACCAGGTGTTTTTTGGTAGGGATTTGCCGTCTAGTATGCGGAGAAGATGAATAGTGTCTTTTATATAGGAGGGCAGGGAGGTAACATGGGGCGCCAAATACTTATCAGCTAGTGCACTAGCGTGTTCAGTGAGGCATTGTCGTCCAGAAACGATAGGGCGGCCTGGTGGATGAATTAAAGACTTATGAAGTTTGGGTAGGGAATAAAAGGTGGGAGTTTTAGGTTCCCTGACATTAAGGAAATTCCATGTATTAGAGTCAATGGTGCCCTTTTGATATGCTGAAAAGATCAGCTGATTATATTCGGAAATATAGTGGTCGATGAGTGATTTGGATATAGGTCTGTACCAGTCACGGTTGTTTAAGATGTCGAGACACATTTTTTCATAAAAGGGCACGTCCATCACCACCACGTTGCCACCCTTGTCGGCAGGCTTGATGACTAATTCTGGATGGTTTTGAAGAGATTTGATTGCTTTAGTCAGGGCAGGGGATAGGTTGGAAGGAGAGGCAGAGGTGGAATTGAGCCCTTCGATAGCTGTAGTAACTTGTTGCACGAAGGCCCAGATATTGGGGTTCGTGGACAAGTTGGGGAAATTATGGGATTTGGGTCTAAAGGAGGTGGGGTCAGTGTCACCCTCCTCCCAAAGTGACATCAGCTCCTCAAGGGCTTGTAGTTCGGCCAAGGTAGGGACCTC
Source organism: Aquarana catesbeiana (assembly GCF_042186555.1). NCBI lineage: Eukaryota > Metazoa > Chordata > Amphibia > Anura > Ranidae > Aquarana > Aquarana catesbeiana. The sequence continues at coordinate 154,604,165 of NC_133336.1, forward strand.
TTGAGAGGAAATAGTTGGTTCGGAGGGAGTTGCACGAGAAGATTTGTCATAGATTACCTTAAACAGCAGTTTGCGTGTGAAAAGGTGAATGTCTTTGATAAGGGAAAATTTGTCGAGATCGTTGGACGGACAGAAACTAAGACCGAGTTGTAATATCCGAATCTGATCAGGACTTAATGGGATGGATGATAAGTTGATTACATCTGGGGTGGATGGTCTTCGTTGGTCACAAGTGTGTGTGCTTGTGGATTGGGGGTTGGACTCTGAAGAGAGTCCTGGCCCTGTACTAAAAAAATGGGTGCAATTTTTGGATCTACAGATGGTGCATTAACTGGGAACATAGAAGTAATTGTAGGTTCACTTACCCTCCTAGTAGCCGTGTGCATCTGAGAGTGAGAAAGTGCCGATGTGACGGAAGTAGGTGCCTTGGTAGTAGATGATTTCGATATGGACGACATCTTGGATTGTGCTTTAGTGAAAGGAGTAGAAACGTGAGTGGCCTTAGAGTGGGCCGTGGATGGGTGAGAGAGGGGGGTGGGTCCAAGAGTGCGGAGGAGTGATTCCAAGGATGTGACCGACAAATCGCCTTTTCTTTTCTTGGCGAGTTGTTCCTGAGTAAGATCCTGATACACAGTGGAGGTGCTAGATGAAAAGGAAGCAGACAAAGTATTAGGTTCATGGTTGTTAGAAGTAGGTGCATTGGGAACGTCTCCCTGTGTGAGACTGTCCAGCCACAATATTCCATAACCCAGTAACGTTTATAACAGGTTATTATTTTGTATTTCTGCTTGTTTACATGATGTTTTCTATATCCCAATGTATAGATCTTTATATATTCAGAGCTCTTGTTCCCTGAGGAAGCCAATGCCTTGGCGAAACATGTAGGAAACCGAGCCCCTGTTTTTGAAGGCCGTCTCCACCTGGCCCACCCTACTGCATTTGGGTCACACGCAACATATATGTTTTGTTGTTATGATATGAGTATGATTATGTAAGTAATATGTTATATTTTTTGATGATTCCTGTGATATACAAATGGCTATAACATAAACCATGTATATGGTTCCGTTTTTTGCTATGTTACTTATTGATGTTTATGTCTATGTTCTAGAGACAAGCAACATTTTTCATCCACCCATCTGTATGTTAAACAATTCCCCTGAAGAAGGAATATACCAATGTGACTACGGTCCTTTCCGAAACATGTTGGGAAATTTGCATTAGCCGCTTACCCCTCACCAGACCTACCGTATTTCGGTGGATGGCTTGGGGTTGCTGGCACTGGGTGATATTATTTCTATATGCTCTACTTGTCTTTGTCATTTATACAGATACCAATTATTGACTGTTTGTTTGTCTTGTCCCTCTGGACATTTTTAATTAATTTTTGTACACAAATAAAGTTGGCACTGCTGGTGCCTTTTTATGGTTAATACTTTCCTTACTCTTTTTTCTGCCTGAAAAATCCTAAGGGGCGTCCCCCACATGCACTCTGTTGCATACCAATTCTTCCAATTATTATTCAGGATGATGGCAGTATCTATTGCACACTAGCATGGTTTCCCTCAATTTCTCTTTCAATGTTTTGTTGTTAAGTACTCTATTGTTCTTTTTATGTATCTAACATTGTTAATAAAATATTTGTAATTTTTTACCTCTTTCTCATTTTCACATCTTTTGTTCTTAGCACCGTTATAATCCCCAGTCCCTCTATTTATTAGTTATTTTTTTTTTTTAATGTGAGATGCCTTCAAGACTGCCTATGCTGATGCTGAGTGACTATCCTGTTATGCTGAGTGACAATCCTCTTTCTCCTCAATTTTCATGCTGATAGCTTGTAAGAACATTTTTGGTTCTGGGCACCGCCACCAGTGGCCAAGGCCCAATTTTTCTGCCCCTGTTTAACAGGGGCGTGTAATTACAATTTTTGATGCAATACTTTGCAAAAAGGCTCATTCCTGCGCTCCAACTAGAGCATCTGTGAGGGGTTGCAGTGTTGTGGCAGCAGTGGCTAAGGCCCAATTTTTCTGCCCCTGTTTAACAGGGGCATGTAATTACAATTTTTGATGCAATACTTTGCAGCAGGGCTCATTACTGCACTCCAACTAGAATATCTGTGAAGGGTTGCAATGTTGTGGCACGAGCACCAGTGCCCAAGGCCCAATTTTCTGCCCCTGTTTAACAGGGGTGTATAATTACAATTTTTGATGCAATGCCTTGCAGCAGGGCTCATTCCTGCGCTCCAACTATAGCATCTGTAAGGGGTTGCAGTGTTGTGGCACCAGTGCCTAAGGCCCAATTTTTCTGTCCCTGTTCAACAGGGACATGTAATTACAATTCTTGATCTAATATTTCACAGCAGGGCCCATTCCTGCGCCCACCAAGAGTAACTGTGAGGGCTTACAGTGTTGTGGCAACACCACCACCAAAGGTCCAATTTTTCTGCCCCTGTTCAACAGGGGCATGTAATTACAATTCTTGATCTAATATTTCACAGCAGGGCCCTGTGAGGGCTTACAGTGTTGTGGCCACAACAACACCTAAGGCCCAAATTTCTGCTGAGTATATAGGGCAGTCCCCTACTTTCAAACATCCAACTTACAAACGACTCCTACTTGCAAACGGAAGGAGACAACAGGAAGTGAGATGAAATCTACCCCTAGGAAGGGAAATTCTCTCCTGTAAGAGATAATATGGGAAAAACATGTCTCCTCTTCACTGATGCTTTATCACCAATCCTTGTTTCACTAAAAACCCCAAATTTTCAATAAACATTTGTCATTGGGACAGAAAGTGAGGTGAAATCTTCTGAAGAGGTGCACAGACAGGAAAACAAATGTTACAGGGATGATAACCCTTCCCTATGTTTTCCAAAAAGCTTAAAAATAGATTTTTTGGCTGGAGCTACACTTTAAAAATGTACCAGTTCAAAATTACAAACAGATTCTACTCAACAACAAACCTACAGTCCCTGTCTTGTTTGCACCGCCTGTATACTGCTGTTCAGAGTAAATAGGGTCTGGGGGTCCCACGCCTTTCCTTTTTTTAATTTGGGCGCGTGGTTCCCCTTACTATCCATACAAGACCCAAACGGCCTGGTAATGGACTGGGGGGTACCCATGCCGTTTGTCCCACTGATTTTCATCCATATTGCCGGGACCCGACATTACATTAAAGCCGCAAACAGTTTTAAATGACTTTTATTCCTTTAACCACTTGACATCCGCGCTATAGCCGAATGACGGCTACAGCGCGGACCTGAATTCCCAGGAGGCCGTCATATGAAGGCCTCCCCTGTGCACGCGCCCTACAGGGTGCGCGTGGAGCGTGCTGTGATCACCGAGTCACTGAGACTCTGGTGATCACCGATCCGGGTAAGGGGCCGGTCCCGGCCCCTTACCATGTGATCAGCTGTCAGCCAATGACAGCTGATCACATGATCAAAACAAAAGCTCTGTGATCGTTTTTTTTTTTCCTCCTCGCGTTAATAGCGTGAGGAGAAAATAAAGCCGATCACCAGCTCATCAGCAAGGAACATCGGTCCCGAAGAGGAAGAGGCAATAATGCCTCATATGTGCCACCAGTATCCCCTGCCAGTGCCACCTGACAGTGCCCACCAGTGCCACCTATCAATGCCTACAAATGCCACCTATCAATGCCCACAAGTGCCACCTATCAATGCCCACCAGTGGTGCCAATCAGTGCCACCTAGCAGTGCTGCCTATCAGTGTAACAGATCAGTGCCCATTATTGCCGCCCATCAGTGCCCATCACTGCCACCTATCAGTGTTCATCAGTGCCGCCTCATCAGCGTACATCAATGAAGGAGAAAAATTACCTTTTTTAAAATTTTATAACAAAATATACAGGTAAAAAAAATATATATTTTTTAAATTCGGTCTTTTTACATTTTTTTTAACAAAAAATAAAAACTGTGATCAAATACCACCAAAAGAAAGCTCTATTTGTGGGAAAAAAATGATAAAAATGTAATTTGGGTACAGTGTTGTATGACCGCGCAATTGTCATTCAAAGTGCGTCAGTGTTGAAATCTGAAAATTGGTCTAGATAGGAGGGGGGTTTAAGTGCCCAGTAAGCAAGTGGTTAAAAATGTCATTTTGTTTAGGGACTGTTCTAAGCACGGGAAACAGGCGCCACTTTACAGGCATACTATAGACACCCCTCAGGTACGATATTTAAAGGAATATTTCACTTTTTTTTTTCACTTTAAGCATCATTAAAATCACTGCTCCCGAAAAAACGTCCGCTTTTAAAACTTTTTTTTGCATTGATACATGTCCCCTGGGGCAGGACCCAGGTCCCCAAACCCTTTTTTAGGACAATAACTTGCATATTAGCCTTTAAAATTAGCACTTTTGATTTTGAACATTCGAGTCTCATAGACTTTAATGGGGTTCTTAATGTTCGCGCAAACTTTCGGTCCGTTCGCAGGTTCTGGTGCGAACCGAACCGGGGGGGGTGTTCGGCTCATCCCTAGTTAGGGAAGGTTACGGGACCTTATGGAAGGTTTTTTGTTTCATTTTTGCTGAGTGCTACTGTATGTATCCTGAGGCATTGTTTTGGGAATTTGGTCTCACCTGCCCTTTGTTTTGCACTTTGTATAATAGTTCATAGCACTTTTATATCATGTATATATATTTCTCTTAGCAGTATGATTCAAAATTAATGATTTGTGCGTTTATTTGAGGATTATGATCATATGCACATGAAGTATTTCAGGGTTTTTTTAACACTATATGTTTGATAACCATATAGTGTACACAAGGAATATTTTTTTTAGTGGTGTTGCGCTTTACTTTTTGTATTTATGAAAATGTCTTATTTTCCAACTTTCAAATGCAGGAAAGAATCCTTTTTTTTTTACACAAGTCAATGAATAAGATAATTCTAACACACATCATAGGCATACTTAGAATTACACCCCAAAACACATTGTACTACTCCTCCCGAGTATGGCACTACCACTTGTTTTTTCTCACCCTAGCCACATAGAGAGGCCCAAAATCCAAGGAGCACCTTCAGGCATTCCAGAGGAATAAATTACGCGTCTAATTTCCTGACTACCTATCACATTTCTGGAGGCCCTGGAACACCAGAACAGTAGAAACGCCCACAAAATGACACATTTTGGAGAGCAAACACTCCAAGGTATTTTTTAAGTGGCATGGTAAGCCTTTTGAAGCAAAGTTGCCAGTTTCACACACAGCATGGACAAACTTAGAATTACACCCGAAAACACATTCTACTACTCCTCCCAAGTATGGTAATGCCACACGTGTGAAACTTTTTCACAGTTTATGACTGATTATGTACTGGACATTGTATCTTATGAATCAGACAAAGTCATCAATTGTGTCAAAACCAATGTACTGTAATGGTCGCCACTGTACGAGTGGTCAGGGAATATAGCATAGTGTAGTGTCAACTATAGCAGTCCCCAATCCTATAAGCCAAGCAAGCCTAGCCTACTAATATGTGGCTGCCCCCAGGAATGCCATGCTCACCTGCCAGGAAGTACAGGAAGCTAAAGAAAGAAAGAACAAAAGAGTTCCTCCGGTTCCAGGAGTGCAGTTGTTTGCAGGGGATAGCTGGGACTGGTGTCTCACAGGAACATAGTCAGTTGGACATGTAGATGGGTCAGTACAGGCAGTGCAAACAGGCAAAATAAAATTTCAGGCAGCAGGCAGAAATGTGGTAAATAAAGAGGCCAGGGTTAGTACAGGAGGCAAGCAGAGGCTCCCCACTGTCAGAACATATGGGCACAGCGGAAATAATTCCCCCATCCACATCAAATGTGGGGATGTGGGAATCTGATTATTTTTTTGTTCAACCCACTGGTTGAATGAAAAAAAAAATTATTATTGTATAACCCATTCTAACAAGGTAGCAATAAAAACCTGACAGGTATTCTAATCTATCTCCACTCTGTCCAAAACTAAAAAAAAAGTTTTGCCTTTAGTTATAATCCGGAATGCAACTGCAGCACAAGCGTTTTCCCCGCACCAGGTTGTATCCAAACCAGGTATAAACTGAATGTTGCTCTCCAGAGTTGAAAAGCCCCAGGTGCTGGCTAATGCTAATCCATGTTGTGAGGGAAGAAAAAAGTCCATACAGCCGCACAGCAGGAGAATATAATCCAACGAAATTTCTTTATTGTAAAATCAGGAACAAATCATGTACAAAGCACCATGGATAGAATGTACAGATAATCAGCTAATACATTTCACGCTCTGAGGAGCGCTTACTCATAGCTGTGAGTAAGCGCTCCGCAGAGCGTGAAACGCGTTAGCTGATTATCTGTACATTCTATCCATGGTGCTTTGTACATGATTTGTTCCTGATTTTACAATAAAGATATTTCGTTGGATTATATTCTCCTGGTGTGCGGCTGTCCAGATTTTTTCTTCCCTCACAACTTTGCCTTTAGTTCCCCAGACGACGCCATTTGTGGTGAAACGTACGTCGGGAGGTTGACGCTCTGACGTCATCGCAATCCTAGTGTGGACGGGTGCTCGCTATGCCGGCCGGCTATTTGCTGTTTTTAATCTACTTATGTAAGTTTTCTACCTTTATTTATTAAACTGTCCTGCCAGTATTACACTATGGTCAGCTTCTTTTCATTCACGTGCCAGAGAGACGAGAGTTTGGGGTCTTAGCCACGCTGTATGCAGTCAAGTCACACCAGCTGGCTTTTACCACACCAGGACGGAACATAGGCTGGTTTTTGCTTGCCTTGTGGTAAGCGCAATATTTGTGCGGTGGCGGATCACTGAGTGTGGTGTCTCTTTTATCTTTACCACCAAGTCTGGTTGTGTCCATTCATGGGCTTCTCTCTGTGACTGATTCTGGTCAATTATCATATATAAAGATTTCCATCTACCACATATGGACATCACCTTTTGATTCACAGTTATATGTATGGACTTATATATATTTTTCTGATTATCGCAATGTTTCACATACATACATGAATTTTCTAACAGAGGTTTTTGGGACATCGATATAAGAATATTTCACATATCTTATTCATATATATTTTAGCGCGGTTATTTCTTTTTCTTTTTCCTTTAGTTATACTTTAATCATTTTACAAAGCAGCACAGATTTTTATTATCTACTATGGCCTCTTGACTGCATAGGCTATTTTCTGGAAAAGGTGAAATTAGCCTTTAACTACTTCCTGACCGTAAGACGCTGCCTACCTCCGGGTTAAGGGTGGGCATGTGCGCCTCCTGCCCACACCACTGTGATTGCACACAGCGGGAGCCTGTCAGCATGTCCCAGGCAATGATTTACACCTGGGACCTGCTGATCAGCTGTGTACAATCACAGCCCAGAGCTCTGTGTTGATAAACAACACAGAGCTCTGTACAGAGGGAGCGATCTGTCAGTTTCTTATTCCTGCAATGCAGGGTTAAGAAACGGAGAAATCTATTAGCAAAAGCAGTACACATTACACATTGTTGGGCACACATTTAACCCCTTAATCGCCCAAGGGGGGCAGTGATCACTGTGTTAATGTCACTGGTGATGTCAGTGGCAGTTATTTGGTTACCCCTAGCATCAGTGCCGCATTATCACAGTCCCATTAAAAGTTGCTGATCACTGCCATTAGTGGTATATTAAAAAAAAATATTTCAGTAAATATACCATAGTTTTGAAGGCGCTAGAACTTTCACACAAAGCAATCAATTTACAAGTATTTTTTATTTATTTTTTTTAATCAAAGACATGTAGAATACATTTTGGCCAAAATCTATTAACACTTTTTTATTGGATATGTTTATGAGGAGCTCCCGGTCTGGCCTGTCTTTAACAGCTTTAAAACAAGAATTTCTCGCCTATTACTCGGCATCTACTCCGCTGGAAAGCGGAGAGGCAGACATCAGAAACGTATATCATCTAAGACACGAAGGAGTGGAGATATTCAGCAATTTCTCTCACACAATCTCGGAGCCTCTCCAGGCCTCAAGATGGCGGATGCCACGAGGTCCGACCCTCAAAGGGATTGTCGGTCACAGAACTCCTCTACCTCTACTCAGGCATCACTACAGATCGCCTCCAATATGGATTATACCATACCAGCAATGTTCCGTTCGGAACCGCAGGAACACTCACAGGCACCGCTAACCCTGAGGGCAGACGCTGAACTGAAAGCGATCCTACAGGCCCTCTCGACTAGGACTGACATAGAAGAAATAGTGAGTAAACTGGAGGCATCTCACTGCCAGGAAATAGAGGTAGTATGGCAAGAGGTACAAGTTTTAAATGACCGGATAGAATCAGGGGAATCATCGGTATCTGCACTTGAAAGAAGGATATCAGCGGTTGAAACTACTTGTACCGCCCAGGCAAACATGATTCTCATCCAACAGCTTCGGATGGAAGAAATGGAAGACCTGCGCCTGAGAGGTTTTCCAGAGGCTACAGGAACAGAGGATTTAGCAGCAACCACCATGGCGATCTTCAGAGACCTGATAGGGGAACTATACCCGAATAGCCTGTCCTTTGACAGGATTCTCAGAGCCTTAGGACCCCGTTCGGCGGATCCGGAGAGGCCGAAAGATGTCGTATGCAGGATCCATCAATATGCCCATAAAGAGCTGATACTCCAGGCAGCCTGGGAGAAGGGAAACATGGAGTTTGATGGGGCTTGCATACGGATCATGCCGGATTTATCAAGATCCATGTTGCAAAGAAGAGCCCTCCTGAAACCGGTACTAGAAGCAGCCAGACAGTCTGGAATTGCGTATCGATGGGGCTTCCTCATCTCAGTGACTTTCAAGAAAACACAACACTTCTTTACCCTGCGGACCCCTGCAGATCTCCTGGCTCTGTTTACATTTATGGAGATTGAACCGTTCGAGGTACCTGACTGGCTCCAGATGATTCAACCCTTCACTCCTCGCTCCGGACCATTCCACCTGCGGAGAGCGTGGTCATCGAGGCCACAGAGGAACCGACACAGACCTCGATACAACCCCGCAGATGCGCCCAGAGAGGACTGAACAACCGCGCCTGGCTGGTAAGCTGAGAGAACACGTCTCCTCAATGAGACAACTTTCCCTACACTTTACATCTGCCCACACGCTTCTTCCATCCTTTATCTACATTGCCCTGTCATATTTTTAGTTTTTTATTGTTTGATTTTGCTCCTACATTGGGGGCAGTTTCTCCACAACGGAGCTTAAGTACCTTCGGAACTTTTCCTTTGCTGCTGAGAGATAATGGGGATGGAATCACTCCTAATATGGGACGCGATGCAGACACAGGGGATAGCTCACCATGTTAATGCTTATGGAGAACAGTGAGAGGGAATGAATACCCTGGGCGGCCAGACCTACGTATCCCTTACACAGACTCCCATGTAAAGCTATCTTGCGACAGAAGCACAACGGAAAAGGAGAGTCGGGAAACAGAGGAGAGATGTCCTTTATCCTATAAGTACCAGGCTGGTGGGTTAAACAGATGTGGATTTTCCTGGTTATCTCCCCTTCTCATCGCATGTCGAGCCTTAATTGCATATGTACCCTCCTCCAATATCCTCTTTATTGCCCCCTCCTATATGACGGGAAAAACTCTTAACGGAAAAGGTACTGAAATCACAAAGGACACCAGGAGGTTCTGATGTCTCCTTGGCAGTGCTGTCTTTCACAGCGTTTCAGATATAGAAGACACCTGTAAGGCTCCGGAACAGGTTTCTACACAGGACCACTATTATTTTCTTGCCTTTAGTTAACTGTTTATGCTGACAGTGTTTTAGAGATGTGTATGGTTAAACTCCTGGGGCATAGTATACAAGGCAATCTTCTTGCATATGTAGAATTCACAAGCATAACATAGACAACAGAGTAAGCAGTCAGGAAAAACTCTATGAGAGATACCTGCATGGAAGTTTTATTTCCTTCACATTGAAAGTCGGGAAGATCAGTAGGAGGAGGGCAACACCAGTGGTGGGACAAGGTAATTCAGTGCCCAGGGCACTGGTTGCGGAGTACACTAGTAATGGCTGCCCAAGGTTGATTTCTGAAGACTGTAAATGGAGCTCAAGAACTAGCTGAAGCTGATTTTGGCTTCTGTCAAATGGTCCTGCTGGAAATCCTCCTTTGATCAGCGGTGTGCAGCGCTGATCATTGTATTCTGATCAGTGGAGGAGTCCTGCTGTCAAAGTACAATAGAACAGAGGGCAGAGGGGAGTTTCTGAATCCACCTTGTTTGTGTGCATGCAGGGATCTATTAGTTTTTCTTCCAGCAGGCTGAACAAAAAAAAATTAATAGTGTGTACCCAGCTTTAGACAATGTGTCAGGGAAAACATTTGTCATTCTAAGTAATCATACACATGAACAGTAAAGGTGAGCATACACTTTACAATCTGATTGTACAATTTCTGCACAATCTCCCTTCGATTTACCAAAACTTTGTAAAATGAGGACAAACCTAAACAATTCATTATCCATTTAGTAGTATCCAATCAGGCAGACCCTTGTACTACATAGTTGGTGGTAGATCCAAAATATATTGTACAATCAGATTGTATAGTGAATGGTAAGCTGGCCATAGATGGATCAGTTTTTCTGATCAGTTAGAGTGTGATTGAAAAAAACTTAGCCGATCTCCTCATCCACACAAGCGAGGTGGATGGAGGTGTTAAGTGCAATTCTCAACTGAATTGCCTCTAGTTTATATTGCTTTGCCAAATTTAGCTCTCAAAGAAGTAAGACACAGAATCAGGAGTATCTGTATGTCAGTTCCAGAGCATTAAAGGTCCCGTACTGAACTGAACTGCTTTATTTAAGCATTTATAGGGCTGGTTACAGAAACATATGTTTCAGCAAATTTCCATATAAGGTAACAAGCAGTATATTTCAACATACATCACGCTGGACTTTCATCTGGAAAACCTCAAGCTAGTCTTGCAACATATGCTGACACGTACACATAATGCAGAGAAATGAAAAAACAACTTAAGTAGAACTCTAGTCCATTATTTCCAACCTTATCAATTTCCCCCTTTGACATCATCCCCTCCACGATTCTGGGTCCTTGCAAACAAGTGAACAGCCGATACTTCAAAGAGTACTATCCCTGACCGCGGGTTGTCAGAGGAGGATAAGTCTTCTCTATTTACCCTCATCCCTCAAATCCATACCTGCATCTTATAAGCAAAGAGAATAGAAAAGGGGTGATGTCAAGTTACTAATACCTTTCTCTTTCTATTCTGTCTGTTCGTGCCTTAATCTTCCTATATAAGCAACAGTTTATCACGGTAAGCAGTACAAAAGCTAAAATTAGAATAAGTATCGGATTGAGCATCCAGTTAAGAATTGCCGTAGCAGTGGGTGACTATCCAGCAAATACATCATACCAATGATGTGTTGTTTCATCTCTTATTTTGAGGATAAATGTATTAATTTCCCTTTATCTATAACCGCAGATATTAGATTATTTTGAAGGGTATGTTCTTGTGTCTCTGTGTTTTCTAAGCATTTCGGACTCATTTAAGATTTGCCGTAAGGGCTCTAATGATATTATAAAAGGTGTAGTATCAGTAAGATTATCTACCGTCCATTCTAGATTAAATATTCTATGTGCATCTGGTTCAAAAAGGAAAGTGTCATTTTGCCATTTAAGCATTTTAACATTCTTTACGCATCCTGAAAAAGGGGCCGTTTTATTTAAACTTTCCATAGTTTCCTGATCATTTGTGACTAAACAAATATGTTGTGGTTCTATCTCCATAAATCTGTTTCCTACACCTACTGGTAATCTCTGAAACTTACATATGTTAGATTGATGTTTCAATAAGCAAGGTTCATAGACTGGAGAACTTCTTCCACAGACTATTCCCTTATTAGTTTTAGCACATAGACTTAGATCATGAGTCATGTTTTGTGTATCTACATAGTGTCCATAAATCTCAGGGTACCAAAATTCAGGTAGATCCCTTCCTATCAGGAGTGGCATCACTATTAACTTACACATTACCTGGACCTCCTCCACTTTGTATACATCAAACCTTCCAGCACACCATCTTTCCTCACATTCAACTTCTTTTCCTGGTACTTCAAACCATGTACTTTCTAAATTTAAACCCTTGAAATAGTTCATCCAAGTGCGATAATTCCCTAATCGTAGCTCATCTCAAGCTCTATTAATTTGAATGTGATAAGATAGTGTAGAAAAAGCACATTGAGTAATGTTTATGAACTCCTGATTTGCTTTCCACAACTCCAGACTGGCTAGTGCTGTGTGATTAACCATAATATTGAGATAGTTAGTTAATTGTACCTGGCTAATTTGTGTTTCGAATGTTGTAGGTAACCATTTGCTTGTGATTATTAAACTATCAGCTATGTGACTTCCTGCACGTTTCCACTTATTTTGTATCATTTCCATCTGTATCCCATTCATTATTCCCATTCCGGTTCCTGCAGCCCCGAGAACTGTATCATACCATTCTCGGCGATACCTACACTCTGGTAGCTGGGGAAAAGTTACATTAAATTTGATTTTTGTTTTCTGTTGTGATACCGAAACATTTATGCAAGATCTAGGAATAGGAGTTAATACAGAGGATTCGAAGATGGTGGGTAGAGCGTCCTCTATCTTTATATTGAAACCATAATGTTGCCATTGTATATATCCTCCTGTTGTGTTTTCCCATTTCCTTACTGGTACAAAATACCATGCTGTACAAATATAAGTTGCAGATTGATTGGTACTAAGAGGACCTATTAGATTGAATTGCCCACTTCCCCTTGCTGGTCTAGGACCTTTTCCCTTCTGTGCTGTCTCGTATTCTTTTGAATTCGGAGTTCTAAGTAACTGTAGTAATTTGTCTTTTACTTCTCTCCATGTTTCAGATGGACCTAACTTATGACATTTATGCGGTGTGTTATTAAAGGGCCATGTTAAATTGTCCCTCCAATGGAAAGTTATGTTTACTTGTGCTTGTGATTTGGCTTTTATCCACACTACTGGTGAGTCCATATTCTGTATCATGTAAAAAGGACCCTCCTGTCCTGACACCGTGAAATTTCCTACCGTATACCATTCGTAGTAAGGATATTGCGTTATACTCTTATCCTGATTTACCCATCTAAGATCAGTACTATTTTCATGAACTGTTACATTGATACCGGGAGTCCATGTATAAACAAACATTTGAAAACATTCAAGCACTATTATCATAGTTAGAAGGATCTTCATTCTGTTTCTCTCGGTTCAGGACTCTTTTTGCAGTGTGATGCGTGGATCCAGGCTGCTTTTCCTTCCAATTTCACTGAGGTGGCTGTGGTCAAAAGCACTTGATAAGGACCTTCAAATCTAGGTTCCAATGTCTTTCTGGTGTGTTTCTTAACATATACATAATCTCCTGGTAGCAGTGTATGTGTACCTGCTATTTAGTTAGGGTCTGGAAGAGAAGAATACACACTTTTGTGGATCTTAGTTAGACGTTGTTGTAATTGTATCACATATGCAGTCAAACTATCACATTGCAATTGCATACTCTGTGGAAAGTATAGACCTAATCTAGGTGCATTCCCAAAAAGTATTTCATATGGAGACAATCCTGTTTTCCCTGTTGGAGTGTATCTTATGGAGAACAAAGCCAAAGGCAGGCATTCTGGCCATGGCTTGTTTAACTCTTGCATGGCTTTTTGTATTTTCAACTTTATTGTCCCATTTACTCTTTCCACTGATCCTGAACTCTGTGGGTGGTAAGGGGTGTGGAAACTTTGTTGAACCCCTAACATGGTCATCACATTCTGCATGATTTCTCCTGTAAAGTGTGTCCCCCTATCTGATTCTATGGTTTCAGGAAGACCAAACCTAGGTATTAACTCAGTGATCAGTTTCTTGGCTGTGGCTTTTGCTGTAGCTGATTTTACTGGATAGCTTTCGGGCCAACCTGAAAATAAATCGATACACAGGAGGACAAATTCAAAGGGGCCGCTCTTAGGCATTTGTATGTAGTCAATTTGCAGTCTCTGGAAGGGGTATTGGGCCCGGACCTGGTGTTTTCGTGGGGTTTTTACTCTCTGTCCTGGGTTATTCAGAAGACAGATTTGGCAGGCTGCACAGTAGTTTCTCGCAGTACTACTGAATCCAGGGGCGAGCCATCCTTGGTTCACAATCCTATACATGGAATTGGAACTGACATGTGTGGGTAGGTGAACTGCCGCTGCCATTGCTGGGTACAGAGAGGCAGGTAGGCATACTTTGCCTCCTTCCCTCCATACATTGTCAAGGTCTGGTGCTGCTCCCATCCTGACCCACTTATCTTTCTCGCTCTCCCCTGCTTTCTCCTGTAATTTACTCAGCTGCTGCCATGTTGGTTCTGGGATACTCACCTCTACCGCTGCTAAGGTCTCAGGGCTTCCTTCCCCTAGAGCTGCCTGTTTTGCAGTCAAATCTGCAAATGCATTTCCTTTTGCCTCAATTGTTTTTGCGCTCGTGTGTGCCGCTATCTTCATAATGGCCACTCGTTTAACCTTTTGAAGATTGTTCAGGACTCTCTTAATCCCTTCTCCATGTTTTACAGGTGTACCTGCTGCTGTCAGATAACCTCTAGCCCTCCATATGTGGCCATAATCGTGCGCTACACCATAAGCGTAGGCAGAGTCAGTGTAAATATTCCCTTCTCATCCTTTTAAGTATTCTAGGGCTTGTTCTAAAGCTTTTAATTCTGCTTCTTGTGCTGACATGTGGGCTGGTAAGGGCTGTGCTTCAATCACCTGTGTATCAGTCACTACAGCATACCCTGTGTGATATTTACCCTTGTCATCAACAAACCTACTGCCATCTATGTACAAAGTGTGCTCAGCGTTTAAGATTGGTGTATCTGTAACATGTGGGAATCCCATTGTCTCCTGTTCCATGAGCTGAAAACAATCATGCTCATCTATCTCTTTAAACAGAAAGGTGTCAGTTTCCTCATCTCCTTCCTTATTAGCACTATTATTCCCCCTTGCCAAATCTGGTGACTGAAGAGGCAAAAAGGTGGCCAAATTTAAGGTTGTACAGCGCTGAAAAGTGACATTTGGAGGTAAAAGTAAAGTACACTGTAACCTTAATTGCCTAGCCATTGAAATGTGTTTGGGCTGAACTTGAGACAAGATTGCATGTATGTCAAGTGTGGTGTGCACTACAACTGGATTGTCTAGAACAATTACTAATGACTTATCTAGGATTATCGACACCGCTGCTACCGCCCGTACACAGGACGGTGAACCTCTGGACACTGGATCTAATGCTGCTGAAAAGTAAGCAACGGGTCTTTGTTTTACATGTGCCTGTGTCAAAACACCTGTGGCGTGTCCAGTGATCTCAGCAATGTACAGATGAAATGTCTTGGTGTAATCTGGAATACCGATAGCCGGGGCAGAAATCAATAACCTTTTCAAAGTGACAAACGACTCATAAGCTACTTCTGTAAGCATATACGGTACAATTTTCAAACAATCGTATAATGGCTGCATCAAAGCGCTAGCGTGTGGTATCCATTGTCTACAATATGACACAATACCTAAAAACATACGCAATTGTTTGAAATTCCGTGGGGGTAAGATTCCCTTTATCACTTGAACCCTCTCCTCAGTGAGATGTCTTGTACCCTGTGATATACAATGTCCCAAAAAGATAACTTTTTTCTGAAACACTTGAAACTTTTTCTTATTAACCTTGCAACCTTTTTCTGCCAAAAATCGCAACAAATTAAGGGTGGTGGCCAAACAAGTTTCCTTGTCCGGGCAGCATAACAATAAATCATCCACATATTGTAACAACACACAGGAATCAGGTGGTACCCATTCTCCCCTCAAGTACAGGATATATCTTGTGTGGTTTACGTTCTATGTCAGTATATGGGGGTGGGATGGTTGAACTAAGATTATTTAAAATTTCAACATTTTTTGTTCTTCTGTCTTTCATATCCCAACCATCACAATCTGGATTATATTTCCACCCCTCTTCTTTCGCTCTATTTGAGACCTTAATTAAGCATTGAACCTGACGCATCCATTGCTTCTCTAACACCTCTCCTTGTCTGTCCCTTTTTATTTCACTCCATACATCCGGGTCTAAACCCGCTGCTCCTTTCACCTTAAATTTACGAAGGACATCCTTTAAGTCCCGCGCTTCATCTTTTCCATAGATGTTTTTAATTATCTGTGGCACCGTATAATGCGCCACAATTCCCTGACGGGGTTTCGTGTTCTGCTGGCCCATTCTGACAGTCCGTGCCTAGGTAGCGTGTGGGACACTTGGTGTACAATACAATGCAGTGGAAAAGCTACACTAGTTCCTCGTTGCCTTCCTCCTAGGGTGCCAGAATACTAAAAACCTCTCCGGGATGAGATTTCTGAAATCGAATTACTTTATATGCTAGCCAACTGACGAATATTATGACCAGACTGACGACTACAACATATACAAGCATTCCTTTAAGTGACCAGGTATCCGACTAGATCTCCGGGCTTATGGAGACCTTATTCCCCCCGTATCTGGGATCCCTCTCATACACTCTTATCCCTGCTTTATGGAGCAAACAGGGCTTATACTCTCAACCCGCCTATGGTTTATGAATTAGATGTGAGGTTAAGCATAAGTGTCAGACCCCCCGGAAGGGCGCATTCCGTTGCTTAGTTCGGCAATCCCCTTCTAACTCATACCATCCTTGACAAGGCTCATTCACTTTCTCAACAAGACAGACAGACAGACAACAAATAATTCCAGCAATATAAACCAAAATGTGCAGTAATTTTAGACTCACCACTACAGAGGCTGGTGTTTTAAAACCAGGAGAACCGTAACTGACAGAACAGATAGGCACAAATCAGGGGAGCACAGAATATAAGAAAAATAAAGCTTTTTCTTACCTGGCCAGGTTTTCAATCTGTGGTTCCCGGAATGCCTGTTCCTTTTGTTCCGTCAGTCTCATTCATCCACCTCTTGTAGTATCATCGGTAAGTCCCTGTTCTCGGGCGCCAGAAATGTTAAGTGCAATTCTCAACTGAATTGCCTCTAGTTTATATTGCTTTGCCAAATTTAGCTCTCAAAGAAGTAAGACACAGAATCAGGAGTATCTGTATGTCAGTTCCAGAGCATTAAAGGTCCCGTACTGAACTGAACTGCTTTATTTAAGCATTTATAGGGCTGGTTACAGAAACATATGTTTCAGCAAATTTCCATATAAGGTAACAAGCAGTATATTTCAACATACATCACGCTGGACTTTCATCTGGAAAACCTCAAGCTAGTCTTGCAACATATGCTGACACGTACACATAATGCAGAGAAATGAAAAAACAACTTAAGTAGAACTCTAGTCCATTATTTCCAACCTTATCAGAGGTATCCTCTCCACTGAGACATTGCATTCTGATAGTGGTCAGAATACATTGATTAGCGCTGCAGATCATAGGAAAATTTTCCAACAAGCTGGTTTGAGAGAAGTTGATCATATTAGATCGACTTCTCTTTAGTAGGAATGGCCATAGATGGATTGAAACTCATCTAGTCCTTGGTGAACCACCTGAATTTTCATCCATGTCCAGACTTGGTAGCTCCTGTGTAAAATCCCTGTCTGTTTCTGATGCCTGGAGAGCTGGAGACATCACTAGCCCTCTATGTACATGAGTTGTTTAGGCCCATTTAGACATGTGCGTCCTGTGCAGGGCTCTCTTGTGCATTGTGTACATCACTGTGCCAGTGTTCTATTCATTTCTATTGGGACCCAAACCTGCATGTCATATTAGAATACAGAGGCTGTGTGCATGCAACCTCTTGTCCCAGTAGAAATGAATGGAGTGCTGGCACAGGGATGCATCCCCATGCTGTTAAAGACAGCCCTGCATGGGAGCCACATGTCTGCACCTCATCTTAAAAAGTCCTTAATAAAAACAGAATCAGAAAGAACAGTTGTCTTCACAGCTAGAACTGTGATATCATGCCTGAATGAAGATCACCTGTTAGCTGAGTAGTGGCAGCCTCAGCAGCACAGAGACAGAGCAGAGAGACACCACTCACTTTACAGTAGGACTGGAGAGGAGGGGACCCGAGGGAAAGGACACAGGAGGGGAGGGGTCACCACACAGAGGAGGAGTCACCTCCATATTGTCCAGAGCAGGGAGGAAAAAAACAGGAGGCTAGGGGGTGGAGCTGGTGATGTCACACAGACATCGGGAAACTCTGAGAGTCGGAGTGATAGGAATAAATGGAGGGGGAGGAGCGGCTGTCCAGGCAAGCAGAGGAGCAGGAAAGCTGCATGTATCTGGAATCATAGGAAAGCATTCATATGCTTTCCCAACCTCATGCGCCCCGCCCACTCCACTGACTCTACTGTCGCTCAGGGACTAGTACAGTGCACTATGCAGGCAGGGGGCGGGTGTAGTGCTACGATCTAGCCTACACACAGGAACAAAGCCGCTCTCTGCCTACTCTGTTAGATATGGCACTCGGCAGCACATTGTGTGCTGGGCGTGGTTACACCCTGCAGACAGCGCCCTCTTCCTATAACTAAATCATTCCACCCAGGGAAGCTGCCCGTCCCGCCCACCCCTAGTACCAGCCCTGGGCAACACCATCCTAGAGAGGGGCGGAGGGAGGGAAAAGGGTAAGTCCCTACTCCAACACCACCAATAAATGATCATTTAACTACTCACATGGACAAGCAGGGGATTAACCCTATAGGGAATAAGGACATATCACCAATGGCCCGTAGGAGGTTGTTATCTCTATAAGCCCCTCCGTGTCGATTACATCACGACCAATACTAAGGGCTAGGATACATATGATAGATTACTGAGCATGAGGACTAAGCAGAAGCAGGAACTGATGGGGCACACTAAGTAATTTGAGAGATGTTATCTCAGCTGTGTTAATCTGTTTTTCTGGTTTTACATTTTGTTATATCTACTGTTTTCAACATGTCTAATGAGAATAGATATTTACTTTACGTTACCAAGCTGGGAGGGATGGTTCATGCCGGGAGAGCCTCTCCCGGTCATCTCTTACCTCTTCCCCAATAGGACGAAGGACACTTCCTGGTGAATACCAGGGCAAGCTTCTTTGCATATTGTTTGTTTATTTGCACTTTTTTTTAACGGACAGGACCATTTTATTGTCCATCTTTTGCCGTTTTCTTGACGGAGTCTATTACAGTCTTAACTCTCTCTTATATTATCCTTCATCTACACTTCTCTAACTCTCTATCTTTTCTAACCCTACTTTACCTCCCCACCCCTTCCCCCTCCTCAACCCATCCTTGATCCCCTAACCACCCAGCCTAAATTCAGGGAGAACATGGACACTATAAACATTTACTCCTTAAACGCACGCGGTCTGAATATACCCGAAAAGCGCCGTATGCTACTCAATGACCTTAAAAGAGCTCATATTGATGTAGCGCTCATACAGGAGACACATTTCAGAGTGGACAAACCTATCTACCTCAAAAATCAACACTTCCCCCATGTGTACCATGCTACTAACATGGCTACCAAATCCAAAGGTGTGTCTATACTAATTGCAGGGATGGTACCATGGATATGTAGTGACACACGGATCGATCCAGAAGGTCGCTACATATTCGTTAAGGGAATACTAAGGAATACGCAGGTTACCATAGCCACCGTATATGCTCCCAACGACAGACAAGACACATTCCTACACCGTATGTTAAATTTACTTATGGAATTTCAGGAAGGCCAGTTAGTTCTCAGAGGAGACTTCAATACACCTCTTAAGCCCGCAGTCGATACCTCTTCAAATACCTCTTCTATGCGTTTGAGCACTCACAAGCGGATAGTAAGAGACTTACATAATGCCCAACTGATAGATGCTTATACTTTCTATTCAGCCCCACATAAGGTATATTCGAGACTGGACTACTTCTTTATCCCTCATAGACAGTTAGAGGCCATCCACGAAGTGGAGATAGGCAATATTACATGGTCGGATCACGCTCCTATTACCATGCGTTACTGCCTGTCGTCCACAATGAACGCTAGATCCAAATTTTGGAGACTTATTGTGAAAGTCTTCTACAAACACCAGAGGTCCTGAAGGACATTAAGACTGAACTGCAACACTACTTCCAGACATCTTATGGGAGGCTCATAAAGCTGTGATAAGAGGGGTGTTCATCAAACATGGAGCGCGCATCAAAAAAGAGAGGGAACACTTGCTACTAGAACTCCTTCAGAAGATACAGGATGTAGAATTAAAACACAAAACACCGACCGCATCTCTAGAAACAGAACTGATGACCCTAAGTAAACAAACAGTAGATCTATTGCAATACAGAGCCAAAGCAGCACTACAAAGATGTTGTAAACGTTCATACAAGTCAGGGGATAAATGTGGGAAACTGCTAGCCAAAGCGGTACGGAATCTTAGACTCAACACATATATTCCCCAGATCATAGACCCGACAGGACAGAAGAAGACCACACCAACTCAGATAGCAAAAGAATTTAGAGATTATTACACCTCCCTCTATAATCTTCCTGTTAGACCACCAAACGACACAACGATAAATGAATACCTTTCAGCATCCCAGATTCCCCAATTGACACCTGAGACCAGTGCAGAATTAGAAGAGCCCATCACTTTAGAAGAAATACAGCAGGCATCGAAAGGGATGAAATCAGGTAAATCTCCGGGCCCAGATGGGCTCACCTTGCAATACTATCAAACTTTACTGACTATCCTAGGCCCCCATATGGTGCGGTTATATAATGGCCTAAGCGAAGGAATCTCTTTCCCTAGAGATATGCTAAGGGCACATATCTATCATACTAAAGGAAGGAAAGGACCCGGCGGCATGTGGCAGCTATAGGCTCATTTCCCTTCTAAATGTGGATCTTAAAGTATTCACGAAAGTGTTAGCCAACAGATTGACCCAATTCATGCCTGATCGAATTCACCTCGATCAAGTGGGGTTTATCCCAGCCAGAGAGGCACGAGATAACACCACAAAAATACTAAACCTCATTCACATAGCTACCCAAAATAAGTCCCCATGTGTCTTTCTCAGCACAGAAGGCGTTTGACCGCGTCAATTGGGGCTTTATGACAGCAGTCCTCAAACAGATAGGCTTAGGAAGTAAAATGCTGCAGTGGATCTCTGGTATTTATTCTATACCCTCAGCCCAAGTCAAAGCAAATGGGATTCTTTTGGATCCTTTTACAATAACTAATGGTACTAGACAGGGTTGTCCACTCTCACCATTGCTTTTCGCCCAAACCCTTGAACCCTTCTTGTGCACAGTACGTTCAAACCCGGATATATCGGGAGTGATGATAAAAGGTACCCAACATAAAATATCTGCATATGCAGATGACCTTATGTTCTCCCTATCCAATCCAGTGATTTCTCTACCAAATCTTCTCAAAGACAGATATGGGAATTTGGCTAATTTAAAAATTAACTTTGATAAATCGGCCGCGATGGGGATCAATATTCCACCAAGTAGAATGAACTCGCTGAAGTCACAATTTAAATTTAAATGGTCGACTGATTCCCTCAAATACCTAGGTACCTTGATACCAAATGACTTAAAATGTACCTTTGACCTCAACTTTCCACCCCTACTGACTGAGATCCGATTGCTGTTAAAGGACTGGAAAAAGGGACTTCACTCATGGTTCGGCAGGTGTAACCTGCTTAAAATGTCTATCCTCCCAAAATTCTTGTACCTATTTCAGGCCCTTCCGATTAAAATCCCACTTAAATACTTTAAACAAATACACTCCTTATTTATCCAATTTATCTGGGCACAATCAAGACCTAGGTTACGTAGACGACACTTAACACTGCCCAAACAACATGGAGGAGTAGCACTCCCTGACTTAAAAAATTACTATCTAGCCGTTCACTTAGGAAGAATAATTGACTGGAACCGTCATTATAAGAATAAACTGTGGTCACAATTAGAGCAGGCACAGTCAGAGGCAACACTAAAAGGGGCAATCTGGTGTTATGATAAGATCTCTCCAAAGTTAGTCGCATCCAGTCATTGGAACTACTCTCCAGATTGGAGCATCCATAATCTCCGCATCCTCCCTATCCACTAACAATTCCCCCCTTTACCCTATACTAGGTAATCCCGCCTTCCCTCCTGGCCTGAAACAGGAGGGTTATAGGACACTTACATCATCAGGAAGGGACAGAGCAACACACTTTCTAATAGACAATGCTTGGCCCCCCTTTCAAACTCTTACAGATGATAGTGGTCAATTTCAAATGTCGTTTTGGGAAGCATTAAGGTTACATCATTTCCTACACTCAATCCCCAACCCAACACAATTTAATCGAGATTTGACGACTTTCGAAGACTATTGCAAAGACGAGGGAGTTTTACCTCAAGTACTGTCCAAGATGTATATCTTACTCAACGCCCCCACAGAACAACCCGATTTGACATTTATACAAAAATAGGAAAATGACTTGCAATGCCAGTTTACGGATACTCAAAAACAAACGATAATCAGATTTTGCCTGAAATCATCCATTTGCACAAGGACTCAGGAACTTATTTACAAGATATTGACTATATCTACTATACCCCCGCCAGACTCCACAAGATTTTCCCTACTTCCTCAGACAAATGCTGGAGATGCCAATCAGTTAAAGGGACGCTCCTTCATATCTTCTGGTCTTGCCCTCTGCTGCAGCACTTTTGGAAAACAGTCCGAAAGATTACTCAAAAATTTACAGAATACCCGATAAGTGACAATCCAGCTTTCATTCTGCTGCATGCCACTTCTATTCCGGCAACAAAATATAAAGAATCAATAGTACGACACTTATTAAACGCAGCTAAATCTTGCATCCCATTAATGTGGAAAAAAAGCACACCACCGAGGATAGGGTTATGGCTGCGCAGGGTGGAAGAGATCAGGAGATTGGAGGACTTAGTCCTTACGGCACAGAACAAGCAGGAACAACACCTCCAGACATGGACACTATGGAACATGTTCATATATTCAGATGAAGGGCAGGCTTTGTTAGCTACTTAATAGTACAACAATAAGGAAGACATTTTAGATAATAAATCTGGGTGTATTCCCTCCTCTATCCCCCTCTCCAATCCTTTCTCCTTCTTTTTTTTTCTCTCCTTATCTCTTAAGTTCATCTTTAACTTTCTTTCCATGGAAATCTTGATGCCCCTAACCGTTAAGTTCATGGAATATTTCCCAATCAGTACTGAAATAAGGGAACACAGGATTCCACCAGACATAAAAATATAACGAAGCAGTGCTGGAAATCGATTGTTATATATTCAGTTACAGTTAATTTATATTAACCAATATCTAACACAAATATTGAATATTCAATTCTAAATATAGGGGTATTCAGTTATGTTAAGTCATATACTCACCTGTGAACACCAACCTTGATGTGGCACACTGTATTATGTTGTATATGTTGACTCTTTGTTCATGAAAATAATAAAACTTATATTTGAAAAAAAAAAGTTACATAGAGTATAGATGTGCTGTCACTTTAAATATTTAAATGAAGCATGCAGGGTGGTCCAATGGGAATTCCGGGAAGGTTCTGGATGTTCCTGGGAAGTGATAAAAGGGCTGCAGAGGGTCTCTCCTTCCTCTTGCTGTGTCAGGACTACAGGAGAAAAAGCTCCAGGAATCCAGCACCCTCCCTCCATCCCTTTCAAGGTACTGCACCATGTGGCAATGGAGGACTTGGTCCGTGAGTTTATCCAGAGAGCGGAGTGTAGTGGGGGAGAAGCGTGGCTGAGATGCTGCATGGAGATGGCTGACACTGAAGAGAGCCTGAGGGTCGGTGTTGGAACAGAGGAGGTTCGGCCACAGCCAGCACAGCCCCCCCCTCAGAGGAGAACGCGGCGGAGCTTGCCCCCCTGAGTGGCTTGTGGATGTGGGAAGCGAAGAGGAGGATACCAGGCTGGCAGGAGGAGCTGTTCAGGAAGGAATGGAGGCATTACACAGGAGATGGACGGGACAGAAGAGGCAGCTTGCTCCAAGTCACCAAATGGGAGGAGGGGCAGGGGATGTCCTGAACCACAAGGGGGGCGTCAGGAGAGAACGGCATCACCCACTCCAACAGACAGTCTTCAAGCGACAGCTGTACCTCAGTTGCCGGCTCCACAGAATGTCCTGGTTCCAGGTACACTGTTTCAAGATATGCAGCCAAGCTTGAGTGTGCCAGCTGTGACATCCGCACCCGCCGCGCAGGGTGAGTTTTCTGTCTAATGCTTTGCCTGACATTCTGGTATACCTGTCAGCTATTTCTACTGCTCTCTCTGCTGCTGGCATTTCTGCCCTTGTCTTTCCTACCTCTTTAGCTGTATCCCCCCCCGGGTCTGCTGTTACAAGCTCTGTTTCTACACCTGTGGTAGCACCTCCTGTGTCACTGAGTCAGCTAAGCAGCACAACACTTGTGAGGGATACACAAATTCCCACTCCTGCTAGCATGGGTGTAAATAGACTGTCAGTACCTGAATGCTGTATGAAGGAGGCAATGCCCTGTGAGATTTCTCCTTTGGGGTACCATTTAACTATGTCAGTTAAGGAAAAAATCTGGAGGGGGGAATTTGTGGATGTGTTATCCCTTCTTCCCGCCACAATGGATTCTATTTTGAAATCGGGTGAAAAAGGGGAGGATAAGCAGGAGGAAGATAGGCGTAGACCTGTACCCCGCTCTTTCAATAATTGGCTACAGGCATTTTTTGTTTTTGCCAGTGTGTTAGTAGAAAAGCACCCTGATTTGAGCAGAGGCCTTTTTCAAAATTTAGATCACGTGTTAGAGGCCTATAAAAATTTTTGGCGGTTTGGGCTGGTATGCCTGCGATGAGTCATTTTGCCAAAAGCTGGCAGTCCAGCCATCCTTAAGATGGGGAATGAAGGACGTGGGCCTATGGCTTAATCTGATCCAGCCCCAAAGAGGGCCCGCTGTTAGGCAGAACCTGGTTAACCCTGTTATCTCCGTTTATTGCAGGGGTTGCTGTTTTTCTTTCAATGAAAACCAATGTCGCTTTAATGTCTCTTGTAAATATAAGCGTGAGTGTTCGTTTTGTGCAGGGCCACATCCAGTGGTGCATTGCTTTAAGAAAACGGCTGGATCTGGGTCCCGTCTCAGCGGGATATTTTTCCCAAAAGCCTGCACGCCAGTAAGGCTGGAAAACATGCGCCCATGGCTGGAGTTAAATCCAAACAAGAAGTAGGCGTGTTTGCTAATTGAGGGTTTTTCTGTAGGTTTTCCGCTTCCTTCTTTTTCAGGCACCGAGTGCCCTATTGTAGGTAATTTAAAGTCGGTTGATCGGTTTCCAGAAGTTGTGCGAGAGAAACTTTTCAAAGAGATAGGGGAGGGGCACATGGCGGGCCCTTTTCAGTCTCCACCATTCAAGGATTTCCCCATCTCTCCGCTGGGGGTGGTCCCCAAGCGGGAACCAAATACGTTCCGTCTGATACAAAATCTCTTTTTTCCTAAAGGGGGATCCTTGAATGACGAACTTGA
The DNA here is from genome assembly GCF_042186555.1 of Aquarana catesbeiana. NCBI lineage: Eukaryota > Metazoa > Chordata > Amphibia > Anura > Ranidae > Aquarana > Aquarana catesbeiana. The sequence goes on from NC_133336.1 coordinate 154,629,691, forward strand.
TGAGTCGCTTTGTTCAGTTGATTATGCGACTTTTGAGGAAGCGATTGTGAAGGTTAAAGCCTGTGGCTTAGGGGCTTTGTTGGCTAAAGCTGACGCAAAGTCGGCTTTCAGGCTTTTGCCCATCTCCCCATTAGCTTTCAATTCTTTGGGTTTTTATTTTGACGGATGTTATTTTTTTTATAAATGTCTCCCTATGGGATGTTCGTTGTCCTGCACGTAATTTGAAGCTTTTTCTACTTTTCTTCATTGGGTTATGTGTTTTGAGTCTGAGCAGGATGCTGTAGTGCATTACTTGGACGATTTTTTATTTATTGGACCGGTGGGATCTGACTTTTGTTCTCGGCTGTTGCGGTTGTTTGGTGAGATTATGGAACTTATTGGTGTTCCACTGGCCACGGAGAAGATTTGTTTCCCTGTGACTTTAATGGAGTTTTTAGGTATTTTGATACCGAGGCAAGGGAGTTTAGGCTGCCACAGGCTAAGTTTGACAAAATGAGGAACTTTATTGCCTTTTTTTTAAGAAGGCGTAAGGTGTTGTTGAAGGAGATGCAGTCGTTATTGAGCCTCCTGGCTTTTGCTTGTAAAATAATGCCGGTAGGGAGACTTTTCTCCCGACATCTGTATATTTCAACCTCACGTATGCTTGATGGCCCCCCTCAAGGATGACTTGGTGGTGTGGGTCGATTTTTTTAACGACCTTTAACGGAAGGTCCTTTTTTCAGACTGATTTTGTTTTTGCTCTTGATTTTCGTTTGTTCACAGACGCAGCAGGCTCGAAAGGTTTTGCGGCAATATGGGAATCGCATTGGAGTTGTGGTGCTTGGCCGGAGGCATGGATTCGGAAAAAAGCTACTAGAAACATTGTGCTGCTTGAGCTCTTCCCAATTTTGGTAGCAGTGTCGCTTTGGAGAACATTTTTTGCAAACAGGCAGATTCTGGTGGAAACCGACAATAAAGGGGTCCTTTTCGCCGTCAATTGCCTTTCTTCCAGCTCTTTGTGGTTAAGATTTTGCGTCATCTGGTCTTTTTATGTTTGAAATGTAATATCTGGATTAAGGATAAGTACACACCGGGAGTTTTAAATACTATAGCGGACTCTCTTTCCCGTTTCCAGATGCAGCATTTTCGCCAATTGCTCCCTGGGGTCCACCAGTCCGCGGAAGGGATGGAGTGCCCAGCCTACCTATCTCATTTAACAGTGGTTGTTGAAGCTTTTAGACACTCAGTCGCTCCTCATACATGGACGGATTACTCCGCCGCCTGGAGGAAGTGGATACATTTCACTGAAACGAATGGATTCGCTTGGGAAGCTCCCAAGGAGTTCTCACTTTTTTGGCCTTTTTGATGGGTAGGCTTCATTCTTATGGGTTTTTCGCAAAGACCCTAGCAGGGGTATCTTTTTTCTTTTGAATGAGAGGTTTTCCATCCTGTTCTAGTTTTTTTTACAGTAAAACAGCATTGAAAGGCTACAGGAAGAAAACTTTTGCCCCGGATGGTAGATGGCCTATCTGTTTGGATATTCTTAAGCGCCTTTGCGAGGCCACACTTGTGGTTTGCTTTACCAGTGTAGCGCTAGTAGATTTTTAATCTACCGCTGATAGGTAAATCTTGTGGGTTACTTGTTAGGTGAAGTTAGATTTGCCCCTGTTAAAGCTTGGCTGAGTTGCGTGTAGTTCCACACTGCGCTGGTGGGTGTCGTTGTCACCATGGGCTGGTGTTGGAAAGGCAACGTGTTGAAGCGTATGAGTGCTCCTCTATCCCGGGGACAACTCGGTGGAGGTGGTCCTCCGAGTTGCATTCTGGGAGAGGGTATTTATGGGACAGACGCCATGTTTAGGGGTTAGTTTTTCAGCCACCTGCTGGCCCTCCTGGCCGACAGGTATGCGTTAAGAGTACCACCTCGTGGTCCTCCGTTCCGGAGGCCCACGTCGCTGGGGCGTGTGGGTGGGCCCAGAAGACTGTCTGGGGCCTACCACAGCAGCAGAGGAATGGTCCTGAGCTGTCTATCCTGACTGAAGAAGCTGGACAACTGAGGAGATCCCAGGGGAGGACCCGTCATGGAAGGATCATGCAGAGTGCTGGTCTGGAGAGGGGCCTGGTGACTCAGTTGGAGGACGTATCCTGAAGTAATCTTACTGCATAGTACTGCCGGGTTGGCTTAAAGGTTCAAGTACTGTGTCTGACATTCATCCTAAACCAATACATACTGTGGCAGAGGATCATACAGGTTTTGTTCCAAACAAGTCTGTGGCAGAGACTTTTGTTCGTGCTATGTACTGGCTGCTAGGCAAGTGAGAGAGGCCTGTCCAGGCGGGCAAAGATTGAATCCCACAAAGAGAGTGCATCCAACTACAAGTGTTCAATTCCAAATAATGTTCTAAAGAATACTAAGAAAAGGTATTTGAGCTTCCCTGCAACTTTCCTTCTGCCTCTTTCCTGCTACTTCCTTTATTACTTGTTCATTAAAGCATTGGAAAACATACTCAAGTGTTTGGTGCTTATATCGTCCAGAGTTAAACTCAATGGGACCCTAGACCCGGTGCTGGTGAAACAGAGGTATCAAGAGAGAAGGTAACAGCCCGCTTTAAACCAGCAGCTCCACTGAGAGTTATTGCTACAAGTGGGGGCTCATCCGGGATTTGTCGGCCATCAGTTTCTCGCAACCTAGAGAAGTGTTTCACCGGGAGTTTACGGTGAAAGCTGGACTTTGTCAATTTCTCAGGAGAAGAAGAGATTAAAAGTTGCAGGACTTTATTTCTGACTGCATAGGCGGCGGGCGCCAGTGAAAGCCCGGGAGCTACGTGATCAGAGGAACAAGTGGGAGGAGCCTAGCCTACTTGATACCGCGTGGGACGCGTGTGTGTGTGTTGGCGCCAGAGAAGAAGAGAGGCCTCGTGACCGTGCTGAGAAGATCAGAGTGTGGCCATGTCTTTTTCGGTGATGCAACCAACTGTGGGGCCTAAGATGTTCCCTACCAGCACCGCTGCGGGTACTATGCTGACCGTAACCTTGCTTACAGATACCGGCATTCATCTGAAACCGCAGGGGAGGTTTGTTCTTTATACAGTTGGAGATATTGAAGGACTGGGCATGCTTTGCCACAAGTGTGAAGGACTGGTCATACATCTCCGTCCATTTGTTCGCTGCCCACAATGTGGAGAATATTTGTTTGTGGTGGAGCAACCTACCATGTCGCCCCCTGCTTGTCGTATGGACTGGGCTACAGGTATCGCCACAGTAGAAGCTGCTACTACTGCTGAAAAAGAACGGCAAGCCGTGATTTCGCCTGTAATCACCGAAAGTGTTCCTGAGAGAGATACTGCGGTAACCGACTCATCAGCGGACATTACTTTGATTTCCGCGTCCACTATGCCTATCCCTGTTGTACCTGTCCAGAGGAAGGTGGGATATGTAAAGGCTTCCCGCGGCCGTGGTCGAGGCCTACCCCAGAGACTGCCCGAACCGGAGAAGTCCACGTCAGGAACTGGTGAGAGATTAAAGGGGAATGTATCTGGGACTTTGTGTAAATACTTGCTGGCAGAAGAGTTGAGAGATTCGGAGATAGATTCCATGTTGGATCTCTCCGGTGATGATGATTTATTTGAGACAATGTCACAAGAACTGTTATGGGCTCAGGGTGAAGACGTTGCTTCTGCCTTAACTTTCTCAGAATGGACAGCCCTGGATTCTGGGAGAACATCACCTTGTGTGGAGCCGCACAGTACTGTCGGGGAGACATTGCCTAAAGTTACTACTTTGTTGCCGACACCCATCGGGTCTATGGTGAGCAAGTCATTGAACTCTTGTGTGCCCCCTGGTTTGGGGAAAAATAGATAGTTGCCTAAACTTGCACATTTACAGAGAATGCTTAACAAGCGTGTGACCAGGGAATATGGTCTGGAGTTCCCATATGTTACCCAGGACATTATGCAGGATATTGAAGCTAACCGGGAGCTTTGGTACAGTGAAGCTGTTTGGGAATATTTGTCTGTGCCTAAGCCTTTCCGGAAAACTGGATGTTCTGTCGCTATGGATGAACCCTTCAGTGGATGTTTCCTACACTGGAACTATGGTCGGCACATTTATGCTGACAAAGTGGTCATTTGCAGACCAGGAAAAGATGATGTGGTGTACTTTATTACTACAGTGGATAAACAAGGAAAATCACTGACATTGCCAGATCCTCGGTTCTACTGGTGATTATGGATAAAGAACTGTGGGGTATGTAGATAGATAGTGTCAGTGTTCAGAGATCTTCCAGGTCAAGATTTGGTGTTCATCTCTGTGTTTCTAAATCCAAGGCCCGTGTTTTTTTTGCTAGCCGGACTTCCTTCGTTTAAAAGATATGACATACCTAAATATATATAGGGATGGACTCCTCAAGTTATTTTAGTTGGTTCCTTAGTGGGAACATAAGAAAGATTATGGGAAGAGATTTTCATTTTTTTAAGAATGAGACTTTGCTCCTAAACTGTATATATCTTGTGTGTGTGTTTTAATTTTGTTTCTTTTCAGGAGCAAGTGGACCTGCTATCAAGCTGTTAGGCTTTTCAGCTAGATAGATAGTGGGGTTGCAATAGTCTTAATGTGGTTTTGTTTACGGATGTGAACATATTGTTTAAAAGAAAAATGTTGAAATTGTAATATCTCTCTACTGTCTTCTTTCTCTTCTTTACTTTAATCCAAGTTTTAAGCTCAAATACCTACTCTCAGGCTTGGGAGTTATTACTTTTTTTTTTTTGACAGACGTTGAGGACAACATCTATTGTAGTGGGGAGAGTATGTAGCGCTGGTAGATTTTTAATCTACCACTGATAGGTAAATCTTGTGGGTTACTTGTTAGGTGACGCTAGATTTGCCTCTGTTCAAGGTTGGTTGAGTTGTGCGTAGTTCCACACTGCGCCGGTGGGTGTCCTTGTCACCATGGGCTGGTGTTGGAAAGGCAACGTGTTGAAGCGTATGAGTGCTCCTCTGTCCCGGGGACAACTCGGTGGAGGTGGTCCTCCGAGTTACATTCTGGGAGAGGGTATTTATGGGACAGACGCCATGTTTAGGGGTTTCGTTTTTCAGCCACCTGCTGGCCCTCCTGGCGACAGGTATGCGTTAAGAGTACCACCTCGTGGTCCTCCGTTCCGGAGGCCCATGTCGCTGCGGCATGTGGGTGGGCCCAGAAGCCTGTATGGGGCCTACCACAGCAGCAGAGGAACGGTCCTGAGCTGTCTATCCTGAGTGAAGAAGCTGGACAACTGAGGAGATCCCAGAGGAGGACCTGTCATGGAAGGATCATGCAGAGTGCTGGTCTGGAGAGGGGCCTGGTGACTCGGTTGGAGGACGTATCCTGAAGTAATCTTACTGCATAGTACTGCCGGGTTGGCTTAAAGGTTCAAGTACTGTGTCTGACATTCATCCTAAACCAATACATCCTGTGGCAGAGGATCGTATGGGTTTTGTTCCAAACAAGTCTGTGGCAGAGACTTTTGTTCGTGCTACGTACTGGCTGCTAGGCAAGTGAGAGAGGCCTATCCAGGCGGGCAAAGATTGAATCCCACAAGTAGAGTGCATCCAACTACAAGTGTTCAATTCCAAATAATGTTCTAAAGAATACTAAGAAAAGGTATTTGAGCTTCCCTGCAACTTTCCTTCTGCCTCTTTCCTGCTACTTCCTTTATTACTTGTTCATTAAAGCACCGGAAAACATACTCAAGTGTTTGGTGCTTATATCATCCAGAGGTAAACTCAACGGGACCCTGGTGAAACAGAGGTATCGAGAGTGAAGGTAACAGCCCGCTTTAAACCAGCAGCTCCACCAAGAGTTATTGCTACACCAGTTATGAGGCTTTGCTGTTTAAAGTGGTTTTTGTGTTGGCTTATTTTGGGGCTTTTCGGATTTCCGACTTGATTCCAGCATCCAAAAGGAGTTCTTTTGGAATGCTCTTGAAACATGTGCTTGTGGAACAAGGTCGAGTATGCCTTTTTTTTTTTTTTGAAGCAATCTAAAACTGACCAGTTGGGCCGGGGAGAATGGGTGATTCTAACAGCCTGTGGGGATGTTTCCGTTTGCCTAGTGGCACCGGTGAATGGGTTTTTGGCAGCACGTCTGGATGGGTCTCCCCTCACGCAGTCTCAATTTTCTTATGTCCTGAAACACTGTTTGGGAAAATTGGGTTTCCAGAATTTGAGATTTTCATCCCATTCATTCAGAATAGGGGCAGCATCTGATGCTGCGGAGAAGGGTCTCTTGGCCAAAACCTTTATGGGTATGGGAAGATGGAGGTCCAATTGTTTTAAGAGATATATCAGACCTAACCTTTCACTTTGATTTCCTAGGTTTTCAACATTTCGTATGGATTCTAGGCCACTCTTACTGGACACGGAAGCGTGCAGCTCAACGTAGGTACTCAGTTAACTTATCTTTACAGCCGGAATTCTTCGCTCTGTACTGGAAAGGTGTGAGAGGCCTGAAGTGGCAGCATCTATATTTTCATTTATCACAATTGTATCAGTCATGGCCACCACGTCAATTCTAATAGTTCATTTAGGAGGTAATGACTTGGGTAACAGTCGTATTTTGGATCTTTTATTTATGATGAAAAGGGATCTTTATCGTTTTCATTTGACTTCCCCGGATACAGTCCCCGTTCCATAGAGTGATGGAAAAAATGAGGAAGAGGGTCAATCGGGCAATGGCTAAATACTTGCCACTTTTAAGGGGTTTTGCTTATGGGCACCTGGATCTTGAGGGAGGAATCCCAGGGCTTTATAGACAGGACGGGGTCCACCTTTCAGATGTGGGTGCCAATATATTCAACCTTGGGCTGCAAAGCAGCATTGAAATGGCTGCGCATTTGGGGTAGGCCCGGTCTTGTTTCAAGTCAGCTGGTGGGGACGTATTTCTTTATTCAATAAAGTTATGATGCCCGAGTTCTGATAACTGGGCAAAAGTTTGCTGTATGTTTGATTTTATATGACTATTGAACTAATATGTTTGGTCCTTATGATTTATTGTAAACCAATAAAATGCTGCGGCCAGTTTTTGCCAAATGGTGTGTGTGTGTGTATTACTCTACTATACGATTGCACCCGGGGAATTAAGGTAAGGGGTGAGTGTGGCCTGCGGTCCAATTATATAAATTTCATTTGGGTACAGTGTTGCATGACAGTGCTATTACAAGTTAAAGCAGCGCCGAATATCAAAAAATGGCCTGGTCATGAAGGGGATAAAATCTTCAGGAGCTCAAGTGGTTAAGGTTTGCCACGGGATGTGTACAACTCTGGGTGTCTTCTTGTCCTACTTCTTTTTTTTCTTTTTTTTTTTTTAACAGTAGAAATTTATTGACAAAAATAAATCTCATTGTACATGTAGATAACATAACGAATACAGCTTGTAGTGTAACCACACATTTTTATACAGTCATAGTACCTTCATAGACACCTACATAAATCAGCCATAAGACACAGCATAAGTCTCGTAAGTACATCCGGTCTGGAACCCTAAGACATGAGCCACAATAAAATACATTCCATAATATATGTTGGAGTGGACTAACAGCTATCACAAATTGGGGAGAAAGAATGAAACAGTTGGGGGGGGGGGTGAAGGGGGAAAAGAAAAAAGGAAGCAAATGGGGGAGTGGGGTCTATCAAAAACAGGAGGATGTGGGAAATTTCAAAAAGTAAGATTCCTAGGTGCAACCCAGGTCAACCAAATCTTGTCAAATTTTTGAGGCAATTGCGACCAATATATGTGAGCCGGTATAGAGGGAGCACTGCATTGATCTCCAGGCTGCTATTGTAGGGGCCTCCTGTCAGTTTCCATTTTGTGAGTATTGTTTTCCTGCCATAATCCTTGTCCTACTTTAGTTGATGGCAAAATGGTGGCCAAACGTATGGCTTTTACCATCCCCTCTTTATTTTATTTCAGGTACTTGTATAACGCCGTTAATTTTAGGTAACGCTTTACATATGCATTATACTTTCACATCAGTCTTCGACGCTTGTGCTGATGAGCCCTAAGAGATTTTACTAAAGCTGGCCATAGCTGGATCCCAATTTGGCCGAGGTACTGGCTGAATTTTGATCTATCTATGGCCATTCTCGTTCGAGAGTAGTTGATCTAATAAATAACTCCTCTTGAACAGGACTGCTGGTAAATTTTTGTTCGATCAGCAAATGCAGCCAATCGGCTGCAATGCTGATCAGTGTATCCTGATAGTAGAGGGGTCTGTATTGTCAGAATTCAATAAGCTCAGCGGGGAGGAGTCCCGCATCCACCTCATTAACATGAATAGGGAAATATGTTCAGTTTTTTTAGCTCAAAAATGGATTAATGTATAGAAAGCTTTAATGAGCCTGGCTGCTCTGTTAAAATCTGACTGTCATGTGGTAACTAGCATCAATTGAACTGATGAATGCCATTCCTACAGCTGGAATCTCGGAATCCATTCTGCTAATAGAGCTTGCATGCAGCAAGCAGAGGGACGAAGCACAGACAAGTGCACATGATGGGTGGGAGCTACTCTACTCTATTCTTCGTAGCAGAAACGAGGAGAGCATCTTCGCTGGTTACCTACTTCCCTTTCCCCTCCTCCTCCTCCTCGACACAACACTCTTGCACTGTTCCTGGCATTTCTCCTACAAATGACTGCCTGAATGCAGTGCTGTGTGATTGGGAAGGGAAATGAAGCCTTCCAGACAGGAGGAAAGAGGTGGGCGAGCTTCCCGTCATATCTTTCTGTGCAAGCACACTGCCAATGAATAATGCAGAGACTCCGGCTGGACGGCTTGTCAATAGACACATACAAGTCGACCACAAGCAATGATTTTTTTTTTCTTCCTAATTCTGTCAGCGCTGATTTTCTTTTCCCAGATACAAGTGGATGTCTGCTGTTTGTCTTAATGGTGAATCGTTATAGCGGGAAACAGCAACCCAAGGAGAAAATCTAATCAATGTGAGGTACTAGTGGCCTTTGAAGAGCTGCGAGTTCTGTGAGGTACTGGTACCCGGATGTTGCAGTTGTCTTGGTTTGGACCCCCAGTCTGACTGAAGGTAAGGGAACTATACATTCCATAGCAAGGGACATGATGAAGACAGTCTGCATTTATTAGATATATATGTTCATTTTCTATATAGGCTCCTTGAAGCAATGACTGTATAACTAAAGCCATGCCCCAGGTAAAAAAAAAAAAAAAAACACAGTATATTTATTTTCTATATCAAACAAATAAAAAAGCAAGGCTATTAGCCTCTAGTATGGTATATAGCCATCAAACTCCAAGGACACGCTGAATAATTCACCCAATCAATTTTCTTTAGCTACCAAACAGAATTTTAAAGGGAATCAGCAAACATGGCTGTTGCTTGCAGTCCTCATCGTTGCATACTGTGAATTATGAGTGTGGTGGCTAGAAGACGTATTCTCAAAATTCAGGAGTTCGGTATATTAAATGGATAGATTTATGGGCAATGAAATCTAGTATTTTATTTTTGAATTTTTTACTTGTTGTAGTTTTATATATGGATATTGTGTTGTTGTTGTTATTATTATTATTTTGTTTGTTTCATTGCAGTAGTTCCAAAATGAAACAGGCTTGGGCCTATATGAAAGAAGAGTTTCAAGCAGTATTAAACCCCCAAACCGGAAATGTAATATATTGCAGCTTACCAATCATTAGATGTGGTGCCTGCATTAGCTTTTTTTTTCCCCCCTCTGTTTTCACCTGGTGATCTTGTCAGTAAAACACCTCCTGTATTAGAGTGCCTCCACTCTGGATGAAGGAGCAACAGAGATACCTTTGGACAGCAGTATTGTCAGTCTTAAAGAGAAAGTAGTCTTCCTTTTTAATTGTACCTACAGGTAAGCCTTATTATAGGCTTACCTGTAGGTTCTGTAAATATCTCCTTAACTTGCACCGTTTAGGAGATATTTACTATATGTCATTACAATGTCATTGGCGCATGTGCTCTGAATAAACGGCCACCTGTGCCGTTTCTTCAGGGTCCTGTGCTGTGACCGGCAGCTCCCACACGCATGTGCGGGAGTGACATTATCGCGGCTCCGGCCAATCATAGTGCCAAAGTCCGCAAACCCGGAAGAAACACCGGTGAAGATGTCATCCATCTCAGCGGTGTGCGGGCGACGCTGACAGAGCTTCGTTTTAAGGTAAGTATTTCATAATGAGCTAGTATGCAATATCTTAAAGTTTTTATTTTTTAATATTTTTTTTATTTCTAAAGGGTTTACAACCTCTTTAAGAGGGGAAATGTTAAATATACTAACAGATTTTGATACACTAACAAATTGAAGCTAAACTCCAGCTAACACTTTTTAACCAGTTCCATACCAGGCCATAGTAAAATGACGCTGGTAGGAAAACTCTCCCAACCTGGGCCAGCATCATATGATGTCCTCCCGTTCTCGGCGCTCCTGTGGGCCCCCGGGGGCCCGCAGTGTGGTGATCAAAGATAAGGCGTGTCCCTCGGGACACAGCCCATCCCAGATCAGTGTAAAGAGCAAATAAAAATAGCTCTTTACCACGTGATCGGCTGTGTCCAATCACAGCCGGTCACATGCACTGCCCTCGTGCGCACCCCTAGGGGTGCGCATAGCAGCGGTCGGGGATGAGGCTTGTCACCCTGACACTGCCCATCCCCAATCGTGGTAAAAAGCCAATGAAATAGACTTGGTTGGACACAGCCGGTCACAGGATGCAAACAAACCGCTGCAAAGAGTGGTTACCAGGTTCTCCTCCTCACACACCGATTGTGTGTGTGAGGAGGAGATTGCGGTAATAGTTTGTTACCACTTACAGTGCACACCAACACACACTGATTGCCCCCCCCAGTAATAAAGAGGACCTGTCACCAGCCCATCAGAGTACCCGAGTACCTGTCACCAGCCCATCAGATTACCTGAGTACCTGTCACAACCCCTCAGATTACCTGAGTACCTGTCACCAGCCCATCAGAGTACCCGAGTACCTGTCTCCAGCCCATCCAAGTACTCAAGTACCTATCACCAGCCCATCAGAGTACCTATCTGCAGCCCATCAGAGAACCCAAGTACCTATCTGCAAACCATCAGAGTACCTGTGACCAGCCCATCAGAGTACCCCAGTGCCTGTGACCAGCCCATCAGAGTACCCCAGTGCCTGTGACCAGCCCCCCTCAAAGTACCCGAGTACCTGTCACCAGCCCATCAGATTACTTGAGTACCTGTCACCAGCCCATCAGAGCACCCAGGTACCTGTCACCAGCCCATCAGGGTACCCAAGTACCTGTCACCAGCCCATCAGAGTACCCAAGTACCTGTCACCAGCCCATCAGAGTACCCGAGTACCTGTCACCAGCCCATCAGAGTACCCGAGTACCTATCTGCAGCCCATCAGAGTACCCAAGTACCTATCTGCAAACCATCAGAGTACCTGTCACCAGCCCATCAGAGTACCCCAGTACCTGTCACCAGCCCATCAGATTATTTGAGTACCTGTCACCAGCCCATCAGAGTACCCAAGTACCTCTCTCCAGCCCAGCAGAGTACCCGAGTACCTAGCTGTAGCCCATGACTCATAGAATATACCTTGGGCTGTGTGCTTTCAAAAATAAAATGTTTAAATTGAATTAAAATTTTTTGGTAATTCCACTATCCTGGTGCTCCAGGACCTTCAAAAGTGTGATAGGTAGGAATAAAATTAGATGTATAATTTATGCTCCTAGAATGCCTAAAGGTACTACTTCAATGTTGGACCTCTCTATGTGGCCAGGCTCTGTAAAAGTCTCACACATGCGGTATCGCCATACTCGGGAGAAGTAGCAGAATCTATTTTGGGGTGTAATTTTTGCTATGTACATGCTATGTGTTAGAAATATATAAATTGACAACTGTGTGTAAAAAAAAAAAAAAAAAAGTTTTCATTTTCTTTCCACGTTTTCTGAATACTCATGTAAAAAAATGAACTGTTCAAAAGACTAATTATGCCTCATAGAATATACTTTGGGGTGTTTGCTTTCCAAAATGGGGTCATTTTGTGAGTTATTCCACTGTTCTGGTGCTCCAGGGCCTTCAAAAGTGTAATAGGTCGTTAGGAAATTTTATGTGTAATTTATGCTCCTAGAACGCCTGGCAGTGCTCCCTGCATGTTAGACCTCTCTATGTGGCCAGGCTGTGAAAAAGTCACACACATGTGGTATTACCATACTCGGGAGGAGTAGCAGAATGTATTTTGGGGTGTAATTGGAAGTATGCATATGCTGTGCGTGAGAAATAACTTGTTATTATGACAATTGTGTGTTAAAATAAAAATTTATTTCTTCAATTTCCCAAGAATTGTGGGGAAAAATTACAACTTCAAAAAACTCGCCATGCCTCTTACTAAATACCTTGGACTGTCTACTTTTCAAAAAGGGGTCATTTGGGGGAGTATTTGTACTTTCCTGACATTTCAGGGCCTCGAGAAATGAGATAGGCCGTCAGTACATCAGGTGTGATCAATTTTCAATGATTACCTTGTAGACTCTATAACTTTCACACAGACCAAATAATATACACTTATTTGGGTTATTTTTACCAAATATAAGTAGCAGTATAAATTTTGGCCCAAATTTATTAAAAAAAGGTTGCAAAATGTTATCATAGAAACTAAAAAAAAGTGTTTTTTTTTTCCAAATTTTCATCTTTTTTTTTTTCACTTATGTTGCAAAAAATAAAAAACCCAGTGGTGGTTAAATGCCACCAAAAGAAAACTCTATTTCTGTGAAAAAAAATGCTAAACATTTTGTTTGGGTACAGTGTTGCATGACTGAGTAATTGGCATTCAAAGTGTGAGAGCACTGAAACCTGAAAATTGGTCTGGGCAGGAAGGGAGTAAAAGTGCTGTGTATTGAAGTGGCTAAGGAGTTACAGCTACAGTTTTTATCTTTTGGGATAAAGGTTTCATATAAATGAATAAAGGCTGACCATTGTAAGCACCCCTGTCAATTTTAAACGTTTTCAACCCTCTAACTACTACATCTGCAGGACAGCGTGTTCTATTCAAAAACAACAGACTTAGTGGCTGGATCACCAGGTGAAAATAAAAAAAAGAAAGTCTTTTGGCCCTTTCACGTGGGCTTTGCAATCAGGTCTGCCTGTCAGTTTTTCAGATGGACCCGATCGAAAGCTCCATGCAGCCTTATAGATCCGTGAATGTAAACTGACTTGTGTCTTTTTACACCTACCTATCTCCAAGTCCATCCAGGTCTGGAGAAAAAATGGAAAATAACTTTTCTGTTTTCCAGATCAAAACATGATACCGGAGTCTGTTTACATTTGGACACCCATAGATCTATCACAGCTAACATAGAGGGGCGTTTAGAGGCAGAAAAAATGCGTGTAAAATGGGAGGCATTAGCTGCAGTGTGCATGAGGCCTTAAGCCTGATTTACACCTATGCATTTTTAGTGCTTTTTGCATTTTGCATATTTGCACTACAGTCCATTTAACATGGTTTCCTATGAAACACGTTCTGTAGTACAAAATGAAAAAAGCACTAAAAATGCACAGGCATAGCTCCCAACTGTCCCTGATTTCGAATGACTCTCCCTGACTTGGAACAAAGTCCCTCTGTCCCTCTTTCCTCCTCATTTGTCCCTCATTTTGGTCTGCTCTATATAGTTGTGTATAAAATGCATTATTTATCTTTTAAAAAGTGTTTCCCAGTGCCAAACCTTTTATCCAATTTCTAAATGGCTGTGTCTGTAAATTTCAAAAGCCAGAATAAAGGAATAATAGTGATTAAAAAAAAATCACTTGGGGGTTTGACTAATATTTTTTTTTGTATAAGTCTCTTTTAAGGGGGCGTGGCATGGGTGTGTCTTATGCCTATATACTTTTGCTAAGAGGTGTCCCTCACTCTGATCTCAAAAAGTTGGGAAGTATGCATAGGTGTGAATCAGGCCTTAAAGCGGGGGCCCACCTATCTATCGTTTTTTTTTTTTTTTTGAGTTCATTCACAAACTTTTCTTCTCAGCATTACATACTGACATATTGTGTGTAATATGTCCGCCTGTGTCAGATTTCGTCGGAAAGAATAACTTATATTATTCACTGCAGGCGGTTTCCATCTTCATTGTGGACATTTGAAGCCCACAAGCATTTATTTCCTGAATGTGGTGAATGCTGTGCTCCCAGCATTCACCACTCGTTCCCGCACATGCTCAGTGGCATCCTGGGAAGCCTGAGACTAGCTCCCAGGAGTCTGGGAGAGGCTAGAAACACGCCTACTCCCACGGGAGGAGCGTTGTCAACCTAGGAAAGGGAATGTGTTAAGACTAGATAATACCCTCATAACTCCCTCTCATCACCATAACAGGAATGCAACCCAACACAAAATCATAAACATTCAAAAATGTTGGATTTCTTGTATTTCTTTGTAACAAATGAGTTTACACTTGGCAAACACATGCAGCAGGAAAATTTTTTTTTGACCTTGTCTCTTTGCTAGACTTTTATAAGTTGTACCTTCCCAAAGAAAAATATCCCACTCTTCACAATCATGCCTTCTTCATATCATCAGTTTTGGACAGCACATATTTGTGAGCCACTATTTTCAAGGATGAAGAACACGAAGGCCAAAATAACTGATGAGCACCTTGAGAATTCATTGAGAATTGCTACTACATCCATCAAACCAGATATTGATGCGTTAGTTTCTCAAAGACAGTGTAAAATATCGCATTCGTTTTATGTTGCCCTTTTATTTTTATAATAAAAATATTATCAAAAATGAAGTTTTTTTTTTACTCAGATAGGTACATTATCTATATCAGTGATCGTTAACTGATGATCTGTAGCTATCCTTAAAGTGGTTGTAAACCCACTTTGAAAAAAAAAAAAAAAACCTAACACCTGCAAGACAAAGGCATAATGAGCTAGTATGCATGGCATACTAGCTCATTATGAAATACCCACCTGAGATCAAAGCCCTTGCTGTGGTGCCCATACACAGCACCGGCTGGCGCCATCACTCTCGGGGGTTACTTTCGGGTATCGCAGCTCTGGTGCTGCGATTGGCCAGAACCACGATTACGTCACTCTGGCACGGCACGCGGTAACGGCACACTCACTGAAGCAAGGGCACATACGTTTGTGTCAGTGCGCATGTGCCGCACATGAAAATATAGGGGGTATCTCCTAAAGCGTGAAGATTTAGGAGATATCCTGGGTAGCTACAGTTAAGCCTTATTATAGGCTTACCTGTAGCGAAAAGTGATCTGTAAAGGTTTACAACCACTTTAATGTTAGTGTATTTTATGTGTGGCCCAAGACAATTCCTCTTCTTCCAATGTGCCGCAGGAAGGTTAAAAGATTGGACATCCTTGTTCTAGTGTATTATCTTCAGCTTACTCCCACACCCAGGGAGCCGCAGGTGCCGCATACAGTCTGCTATAGAAGTGAATGGCTGTACAGTGCATCTGGAAAGTATTCAAAAGCGCTTCACTTTTTCCACATTTTGTTATGTTATGGCCTTATTCCAAAATGGATTAAATTCATTATTTTTCTCAAAATTCTACAAACAATACCCCATAATGATGATGTGAAAGAAGTTTGAAATCTTTGCAAATTTATTAAAAAAAAAAAAAATCACATGCACATACTGTAAGTATTCACAGCCTTTGCCATGACACATAAAATTTGGCTCAGGTGCATCGTGTTTCCACTGATCATCCTTGAGATGTTTCTACAACTTGATTAGAGTCCACCTGTGGTAAATTCAGTTGATTGGACATGATTTGGAAACGCAAACATCTGTCTACATCTGTCAGCACTGTGGTCAAGGCTTGTAAGCCGGAACGCGTGAGCCCCTGTATGTTTTTACTCACTTTTTTATGCACCGATAAAGAAGCAACAAGGACGTTTGGAGTTGCCGGCTCTATTCTTTGTATTGAGACAGAATATCAACCTAAAATCTAGAAAAAAAAAAACATGATACAAATGTTATAAATTAAGTTGCAGTTTAGTGAGTAAATAAGTATTTGATCCCCAAGCAAAACATGACTTAGTACTTGGTGGAGAAACCCCTGTTGGCAAGCACAGAGGTAAGACATTTTTTGTAGTTGGTTACCAGGTTTGCACAAATCTCAGGAGGGATTTTGGTCCACTCTTATTTACAGATACTCTCTATATCCTTAAGGTTTCTTGACTGTCGCTTGACAACTCAGCTCCCTCCATAAATTTTCTATGAGATTAAGGTCTGGAGACTGGCTGGGCCACTCCATGACCTTAATGTGCTTCTTCCTTAGCCACTACTTTGTTGCCTTGACGGTAGTGTTGGGCGAATGGTTCGGCCTGAGCATGAATTTGGGCCAAACATTGGCTGTTCGGCGAACACCTGAATTGTCGAAGCATTTGACCATTCGTTTGGCCCGCCATGCGCCTCACAATGCACTGAGTGCCGCAAAGTACAAATTCATCGATGTACTAGTACATTGCTGATCCCTGTTGGGCTTATATGTAATGTTCTTTTTTTTCATGCAGCCTGTGGGCTGAACGAAAAAAGAGAACCTAACAGACGCTATACCCACCCTCTTCTAAAAAAAGGATCCTTCCCAGAGTAGCTATTTGCAGTGTGATATTGGAGTGGAGATAGATAGAACAGGGCTCTGTTCATTGCTACTAGCAAGTTAGTGTGCTATTGTGAGTGTCGAGTGTAAGTATAGTGTGACTATAGTGATAGTGCAGCGTGAGTGTAGTGTGACCATTAATTTTTTCTTTAGTGTCAGTTTAGTGTGAACATAGTGATAGTGCAGTGTGAGTGTTATGCGACCATTCATTTTTACTTTCATGTCAATTCAGTGTTTCAGGGCAAGTTTACTGCAGTATATTGAGGTGCGCTAGTGCACGTTTGCTGCAGTATATTGACGTGCGATAGGCTACTTGCACACTGAGGCACTTTAGAGGCGTTACAGTGCTAAAAATAGCGCCTGCAAAGTGACTTTAAAGCACCTCTCCTGTCACTCCAGTGTGAAAGCCCGAGGACTTTCACACTAGAGTGGTGCACTTTCGGGACGTTAAAAAAAATCCTGCAAGTAGCATCTTTGAGGCGCTTTAGGAGCAGTGTATACAGGAATACATATGTATAAAGGAATACATATCTCTCCATATGGGATATTGCTGAAGCCCCTGTTACTGTGGACTGACAACAGGTGGAAGGGTGTTGTTTGTTCTACCCTTCTCCTCTCTATTACTCTCCCCCTTTAATTATTTGGATACTCACGGTGTATCTTCTTCCTCCCTCGGTGAACCATATGAGTTTAGATTCATATTTATATATCCTTACGCCGTCAGGTATGTCTTTTATATACTATCACCTATTTTAATGTTTAACCACTTAGTGTCCGCGCTATAGCCGAATGACGGCCACAGCGCGGCCCTGAATTTCCGGGAGACCATCATATGACGGCCTCCCCTTTGCACGCTCCCTGCGCGCGCTGTGATCACCGAGTCACTGAGACTCGGGTGATCACAGATCCGAGTAAGGGGCCGATCCCGGCCCCTTTCCACGTGATCAGCTGTCGGCCAATGACAGCTGATCACATGATGTAAACAAATGCTCGGTAATCGTTTTTTTCCAGCGTGAGGAGAAAAAAAAGCAGATCACCGGCTTATGTGCAAGGGACATTGGTCCCGAAGAGGAAGAGGCAATTTTGCCTCATCTGTGCCCACCAGTGCCACCTGCCAGTGCCCACAGTGCTCCCTATCAATGCCCATGAGTGCCACCTATCAATGCCCATGAGTGCCACCCTGAGGCACAGGGGCTCACTGTCGTTTATTTGGTGTCAACTCTCTTGTTTACACTAGATACTCATTACTATCATATGCCTATCGTATGTTTTTAATTCTTTTTTACTTGACCTGTTTGATATGACTTATTGTTAATAAAATATATTTTTGTATATATCATTGTCCATTTTTGCCTGTAAAGTCCCATTTTGGCGCTCTGTGGCCCTTTACCTCTTCACTTTTCCAATCAAGTTTATATGGATGTGGCTTTAGGAGTGTTATTTCAATTTTTGCGAGCAGTGTATACACTGCTCCTAAAGCACCCCTGCCCATTGAAATCAATAGGCAGCGCCGCCGAGGTGACTTCAAAGTGCAATGTCGCTTTGCGGGAGCTTTTAACCCTTTATTCGGCTGCTAGCAGGGGTTAAAAGTGCCCCGCTAGCGGCCGAAAAGCGCCTCTAAAACAACTGTAAAGCGCCGCTAAAACTAGCGGCACTTTACTGCCGATGCCCCATGCCTCAGTGTGAAAGTGCCCTTGGTGCAGTTTACTGCTGTATATTGACGTGCGTTAGTGCACTTTTACTGCAGTATATTCAAGTGCATTAGTGCAGTTTTATTGCAGTATATTAAATTGCGTTTGTGCTAGTTTACTGCAGTATATTGATGTGCGTTAGTGCACATTTACTGCAGTATATTGACGTTTGTTAGTGCACATTTACTGCAGTACATTGAATTGCGTTAGTGCACTTTTACTGCAGTATATTCAAGTGCGTTAGTGCAGTTTTATTGCAGTATATTGAATTTTGTTAGTACACTTTTACTGCAGTATATTGAATTGTGTTAGTGCCCTTTTACTACAGTATATTCAAATGCGTTAGTGCACTTTTACTGCGGTATAATGAAGTGCATCAGTGCAGTTTTACTGCAATATATTAAAGTGCATCAGTGCAGTTTTACTGCAATGTATTGTAGTTTGTCAGTGGAGTGTGTCTGTGTAGTAAGTACTCAAGTTAAAGTGCACCAAACACCACTTTCCATTGCTTAAAGTGCATCCAAATACACATTTCCCTTTCTCTATTACATTTCGGTAATAAGCCCCCCCATCATGTCTGGGAGGCCAACAAGGAGAGGCAGTCATTCCCATAGCACTGTGAGGGGGCCAGCAGTGTCTGTGTCTACAGGCAAAGGTGGATGTGGTCTGTCTTCAGGCAGGGCACCATTTGCTCTGTTTAGCTATGTTGCCCGTGCTATCCAACCACAGCATGCAGAGGAGGTGGTGGACTGGCTTACTAAACCATCCTCATCATTCTCATCCTCTGTCACTCAAGCAGAGACTAGTGTGCAGTCTACCGCAGCTGCCAGAGTGGCTTATTCTGCCCCCTTGTCCACAGCTACTCCTGCCATAGCCCCAGCATCATGCATGGAGGAGTCAGCTGAGTTATTTGAATACACCATCAGCCACTTGCACCTTGACCATGCATAGGCATTACTTGATTCTGAAGTTCTGAGGTTGAGGAAGGTAGAAACATGAGCCTACAGAGAGGAAGAACACAGGTAAACAACAAATTGGCAGTCATATCCCCCCATCCGCAGGGTATTGCCATGTTGGCTCCAGTGATGATGAGGATGGAGGGGATGATGATGAGGTCACTGAGGTGACTTGGGTGACAGATAGGAAGTGAGGGTGAGGCACAACCCGAACGAGGCAGCCATCATTTGAAGAGTAGAGAGCAGCCACCCTATTCCATCACATTGTGGAGCTGTTATCTCCCGGCCCACTTCCCACAGCTCAGCTGTCTAGGCCTTTTTTAGCACTTGTGCAGCCAATCGCACTGTTGCAATTTGCAAACTTTGCCTCAGGCAGATCAAGCATAGCAAGAACACCAGCCATTTGGGTACCACATGCTTGACAAGGCATTTAACCTCCCACCACTCAGCCTATTGGCAAGAGCACCTGAAACCACACAAAAGGGACACAATTCTGCTCCTCCTTACTCCTCATCTTTTAGGTCTACCCCCGCTATATCTCATGACCTCTCATCAGCTTCCACTGACAAGGATGATGGTACAGCGAAGGGTGTCACAGGTCCTTGCAGCATGTCTGCCAGCAGCACACCACCAGCTGTAGACTATAGACGAGTTCTTGCTGGAAAAAAAACATTTTAAGCAACAGACAGCATGGGTTCATGAAAGACAGAAGTTGTCAGACAAACCTGATTTCTTTTTATGAAGAGGTAAGTAAAACCTTGGACAGAGGGGTGGCTGTGGACGTGGTTTACTTGGATTTTGCAAAAGCGTTCGATACAGTTCCGCACACACGGCTCATGTGTAAGTTAAAGTCTACAGGCTTGGAAATATCAGTTTGTAAATGGATACAAAACTGGCTAAAAGACAGAATTCAGAGAGTAGTGGTTAATGATTCTTACTCTGAATGGTCTAAGGTTATCAGTGGTGTACCCCAAGGTTCAGTGCTGGGACCCTTACTCTTTAATATCTTTATAAATGATATTGGGTCTGGGATCAAAAGTAACATTTCTGTCTTTGCAGATGACACCAAGCTATGCAGTGGAATAACGTCCTTGCAGGATGTCTCCAATTTACAAGCCGACCTCAATGCACTGTCTAATTGGGCGACTATGTGGCAGATGAGGTTTAATGTTGAGAAATGTAAAGTTATGCACTTGGTGGCTAAGAATATGCATGCATCATACATACTAGGGGGAATCCGTAGTGGAGAAGGATCTGGGGGTTTTGGTAGATCATAAGCTCAATAATAGCATGCAATGCCAAGCTGCGGTTTCCAAAGCGAGCAAAGTCCTTTCTTGTATTAAGAGAGGTATGGACTCCAGAGAGAGAGATATCATTTTGCCCCTGTTCAAATCATTAGTAAGACCTCATCTGGAATATGCAGTTCAGTTTTGGGCACCAGTTCTCAAAAAGGATATCGGGGAACTGGAGAAAGTGCAGAGAAGGGCAACCAAACTGATAAGAGGCATAGGGGAGCTCAGCTATGAGGAAAGATTAGAGGAACTGAATTTGTTCACTCTTGAGAAGAGGAGAATAAGGGGGGATATGATCAACATGTTCAAATATATAAGGGGTCCATATAGTGAACTTGGTGTTGAGTTATTCACTTTACGGTCAACACAGAGGACAAGGGGGCACTCTTTACGACTGGAGGAAAAGAGATTTCATCTCCAAATACAGAAAGTTTTCTTCACAGTAAGAGCTGTGAAAATGTGGAATAGACTCCCTCCAGAGGTGGTTCTGGTCAGCTCAGTAGATTGCTTTAAGAAAGGCCTGGATACTTTCCTAAATGTACATAATATAACTGGGTACTGACATTTATAGGTAAAGTTGATCCAGGGAAAATCCGATTGCCTCTCTGGGATCAGGAAGGAATTTTTTCCCCTGCTGTAGCAAATTGGAGCATGCTCTGCTGAGGTTTTTTGCCTTCCTCTGGATCAACTGTGGGTATAGTATTGGGTATATTTGATTGTACGATTTTTTATTTATTTTTTTTTTTATGGTTGAACTGGATGGACTTGTGTCTTTTTTCAACCTGACTAACTATGTAACTATAGCAAAAACTATGGCAAATTTCTCTGCCCCAGCTGTTGCAGTGGGAAAAAAAATACAGCCACTGCCACCCACATGCCCAGCGTCTAAATTCAAGCTTGCCAAAGCTGCTGGCTTTAGAACTCCTGCCTTTCCGACTGGTTGATTCTGCCACCTTCTATGATTCAGTAGAATGTGCTGTACCACAATGGCAGGTTCCCAGTCGCTACTTCTTTGCATGTAAGGCCATTCCAGCTCTGTACCACCACGTGGAAGGCAATTTTGTGGCATCGTTGGGCATGGCAGTCAGCCACAAGGTCCACGTTTCTGCTGACACGTGGTCCAGCAAGAATGGTAAGGGACCCTTTATTTCATTCGCAGCACACTGGGTAACTCTGCTTGCAACTCGGAAGACTGTAGGACAGGGCTCAGTGCTGCAGCTTGTTTTGCTGCCACGTCTTCATACAGTTGGTGGTGATGATGCAAGATTTTGTCAGCTCCACACCCTACTCCTCCATGCCCTCCTCTGCTGAATTGTCTTATGAACCACCAGTACCCCTAAGCGTTCAAGGGGATATTCAATGAATCAGGCTAAAAGATACCTTGCAGTGCTTCAGCTGGTCTTTCTAGGAGACAGGAGCCACACTAGAGCAGAGATTCTTTCAGCTCTGCAGGGGCAGGCCCAGAGGTGGTTCACACCACCCCAGCTGGAGCCAGGAATGGTGGTTTGTGATAATGGCACTAACCTACTGTCTGCCTTTACACAGGGAAAGTTGACGTGCCATACCTGGCACATGTCCTCAGTTTTGTGGTGTGTGGTCTTAAACGGGTACCCAGGGTTGGAAGATCTGCTAAAGCATGCCAGAAGAGTCTGTAGCCATTTCAGGCGGTCATACACAGCCAGTGCTCGGTTGGCTAAAATTCAGCGGAAATTCCACCTCCCCATAAACCGCCTGATTAGTGACATGCCTACCAGGTGGAATTCAACTTTGGGAATGCCGCACATGAGGCAGAGGTCCAATAACGGGTGCCTATGTTAGTATGGCACAGCGACAGGCTCAGGCTGGCTCTGCTTTTTTTCCACACACCAATGGCTGCTGATAAAGGATGCATGCACTGTACTGTGACCATTTGAGAAGGTGACAAGGATGAGAAGTCATGACAATGCATGCATCAGTGACCCATTCCCTGTTGTGTTCCTGCTGGAGCATACTCTGCATGGCATTATGGACAGGGCACTCGCGGCAGAGGAGGACCTCTCTTCCTCTCAAGGCCCACTTTATGCAGACATCATTCTTGCGACACAACAGAACACACAAGAGGAGGATGATGATTGCAGTTTTGCTGGCATTGAAGCAGAGGAGGACATACATCAAACCTTAAGTGATGGTTTTCCCTTTGGGAGTAGTACGTGGCTGGGAGGAGGCAGTTACAGCTACTATAATCCTCAGTGACCCGAGGACTCTGCTTCTCATGTCATTCTTCAAAGCCTGAAAAAGGACCCACAAATTTGTTGCATCAAGGAGAGGGATCACTATTGGTTGGCAACCCTCCTTGACCACCGTTACAAGGGGAAGATGTGAGAACTCATCCTGTCCTCAGAGGGAGCAGAGGATGAAGTATCTCGAGGATACCTTAAAGAGAAGTTTTTTCAGATTCTGTTAGGTTGCAGTCTCATGGGAAGCCTAGTTTTGAGGCTTCTGTTGGTCAAGAGAGGGGCAGTGGAGAAAGGGGCCTGCCTCAGTAATGCTTTTTAAAAAAATGTTTAGTTCTCGGTGCCCAGGGCTGTCGGCTTCCACATCCCATCGGCAGAGTCTGCGTCATATGGTGGGAGATTAACTAGGGGCGAAAACAGACATGGAGAGTTTTCCAGTTCATGATCCACTGGGTTACTGGGTCATGAGAATAGACCACTGGCCAGAACTTGCTCAGTATGCAATTGAGCTGCTGGGTGTCAGGCCTGGCTCAGCCCTTCCTTCTCTGAGCTGGCCGCTCAGCTGTCGGCTAATTGCCAGCTCTCATCTCTCTCCACAGTTAACCAGCTGTTGTGGATCTGCTCATCAATCCTGCCTACTTAAAGGTATCCAGCTCACTTCATTCCTACCTTTGCCTTGGTCACATCACAAGAAACCATCTCCTGCGTTCCTGTTTAAGGACTGGCTTTGCTGACATCCCTTCTGGCTCCTTATCCTGCTTGCTGTTCCTCTACTTGGATCCCTGACTTCTGGCCTGGCTGATTACCAGATCTGGTTACTGAACTCTGGCTTGGCTGACTACCCGATCCGGTTACTGGACTCTGGCTATGCTTTGACTACGCTTACTCTATTTACCTTTTTATTAATAAACAAGTGTGATTTTACTGTACTTCTGTCTCGGTCTGGTTCATGGTTTCTGAGAGTAGGCAAAGGCCATGAATTCAGAAGATACAGTCAATCCACTTGTTGGAAAAAAATTTTCAGATTGGATGAGCAAGATCACCACATGGAACAGTTTGCCATGGTGTTACAAACGCTCCTGAGTCGCATGTCTCACCTGGAATCCCTCACTGTGGCTGCTCCGGTACAACCTGAGTTGCAGACCGTCCCTGCTGCTGCGCCAGTCTCTATGCAAGCACCTGCCTTGAGTATTACCTCTATAAGAGGTATGTCTGGTTCTGCCCCGCTTCCCCAGCGATTTGGGGATGATCCAGTTCAATGCAGAGGGTTTCTCAACCAGACGTTTCCCACGGACAGAAGCAAAGTAGGGTTCGTGATATCTTTGCTTTCTGAGAGAACCTTGGCCTGGGCTAACCCTCTATGGGAGTCGCAAAAACCTGTTGTCTTGAGTCACCCTGAGTTTGTGGCCTCCTTTAAAAGGGTATTTGACGTTTCCGTACGCTCCGCTTCTGCTGCCAAGTGCCTCATGTCCATCAAACAAAGTACGAGAACTGTTGCCGACTAGGCCATTGAGTTCCGTACTCTGGCAGCAGAGGTTGCTTGGAACAATGAGGCCCTCGTGGCTGCTTTTTCTCATGGTCTCTCAGATGCCATCAAGGATGAGATAGCAGCCCGAGATATACCCACTGAGCTGGAGAGCTTGTTTGCCATCCTCATTGACTCCAGACTCAGAGAAAGACTTTCTTTTAAGGAGCGCTTGCGGAAGCCTCCTGTACGTTTGCCTCCGACCTTTGCAGTCCCACCCAGGCCTCCCTCACCTCCCATGCCTCCTGGTACCGAGTTGGTCAGTGAAGAGGAACCCATGCACTTGGGCTTCACGCGTCTCTCTGCGGATGAGAGGGCCTTTAGAAAGAGGGAGAGATTGTGCCTTTATTGTGGCCAAGCAGATCACTTTTTGAAGTCTTGTCCTACCCGTACTGGGAACACCCGAACCTTGAGGTCCTGTCATGGACAGACCTTAGGTGGTATTGCGTCATCCCCAGTTATCCAGAAGGATAAGCCCCTGGTTTCTGTCACCCTTTCTTGGGCTATGTCATCTGTCGAGATACAGGCTCTAATCGACTCTGAGGCTCCAGGCCTGTTCATTGATGCTGCCTTTGTATCAAAGCACTCGATTCTACTGCAGCTGCATGACACTCCGCTTGCCATTGAGGCTCTTGACGGGTGACCTCTACAGCCTGCCCATGTGACTCATGAGACGGTTCCATTGTCCATGGTCGTAGGTGCTCTTCACCATGAGATAATCCAATTCCAAGTAATTTCCTCTTCTAAATTTCCACTGGTTATTGGTTATCCTTGGTTACAGAGGCAAAACCCCTCTTTTGATTGGCTCCGTGCTGAGGTTCTCTCTTGGTCACCACAATGCAGTGAAACATGCTACTGGAAGATAGCCAAGGTCCTGTGTACCTCCTCACTCAACTCCCTGCCAGAGGAGTACCGTGATTTTAGCGATGTCTTTGACAAAGGTCAAGCTGGTAGTTTGCCTCCACACCGGCCGTATGATTGTGCAATTGACCTTCAACCTGGTGCCACTCCCCCTCGTGGCCGGTTTTACCCTTTGTCGGTCTTGAAGGATAAAACCATGGAGGAGTATGTTGCAGACGCACTTTCTCTGGGTTTTATCCGCAAATCCTCGTCTCCTGCAGGTGCTGGTTTCTTCTTTGTTAAGAAGAGGAGCAATGAACTGAGACCTTGTATTGATTATAGGGGTCTCAATCATTTCACGATTAAGAATGCCTACCCGATCTCGTTGATTACAGAGTTATTTGACCGCCTCAAGGGAGCAACGGTTTTCACTAAGCTTGATCTGAGAGGGGCTTACAAACTCATGAGGATTAAGGAGGGCGATGAGTGGAAAACTGCGTTTAATACCAGAACAGGCCATTATGAGTATCTCGTAATGCCTTTTGGCCTTTGTAACACCCCGGCAGTTTTCCAGGAATTTATTAACGATGTCCTCCGAGATTTGTTGCAGTTATGTGTAGTGGTTTATCTCGATGATATCCTCATATTTTCCAAGTCCCTGGAGAGCCACCACACAGATGTCTGTCGTGTGCTTCAGAAATTAAGAGAGAACAATCTCAAATGTAAACTGGAGAAGTGTGAGTTCCATCGGGACCAGGTTAAATTCCTGGGCTATGTCATTTCCACTGCTGGTTTTTCAATGGACCCAGAGAAACTTTCATCAGTCCTATAGTGGCCTCGACCCATGGGCTTACGTCCTCTGCAGCGTTTCCTGGGTTTTGCCAACTATTATCGGAAGTTTATTCATAACTTCTCGTCTCTGGTTAAGCCCCTGACAGATATGACCAGAAAGAACGGTAACCCACAGAGTTGGTCTCCGGAGTCCATTAACCACTTGACCACTGGGCACTTAAACCCCCTTCCTAACCAGGCCAATTTTCAGCTTTCGGTGCTCACACTTTGAATGACAATTACTCAGTCATACAATACTGTACCCATATGAAATTTTTGTCCTTTTTTTCACACAAATAGAGCTTTCTTTTGGTGGTATTTAATCACCGTTGGGTTTTTTATTTTTTGCGCTATAAAAGAAAAAAGACTGAAAATTTGGTAAAAAAATGAATTTTTTTTTGTTTCTGTTATAAAATTTAGCAAATTAGTAATTTTTCTTTGTAAATTTTGGCCCAAATTTATACTGCTACATATCTTTGGTAAAAATAAGTACAACTTGGTGTATATTATTTGGTCTTTGTGAATGTTAGAGAGTCCAAATGCTATGGTGCCAATCTCTGAAAATTGATCACACCTGAAGTACTGACGGCCTATCTAATTTCTTGAGACCCTAACATGCCAGAAAAGTACAAATACCCCCCAAATGACCCCTATTTGGAAAGAAGACATTCCAAGGTATTTAGAAAGATGCATGGTGATTTTTTTTGAAATTGTCATCTTTTCCCACAATTCTTTGCAAAATCAAGATTTTTTTTTCTTTTTTTTTTTTCACAAAATTGTCATATTAGAAGGTTATTTCTCACACACAGCATATGCATACCCCAGATTACACCCCAAAACACATTCTGCTATTACTCCCGAGTACAGCAAAACCACATGTGTGAGACTTTTACACAGTGTGGCCACATACAGAGGCCCAACATGCACGGAGCACCTCCAGGCGTTCTGGAGCACCCAGGCCAATTCTTATATTTCTCTCCTACATGTAAAAATAATAATTTATTTGCTAGAAAATTACATAGAACCCCAAAACATTATATATATTTTTTTAGCAAAGACCCTAGAGAATACAATGGCGGTTGTTGCAACTTTTATCGCAGCAATTTTTCGAACGCGTTTTTTTTGGAAAAAAAACAGTTTTGTGCTTTAAAAAAAAATAAAACAGTAAAGTTAGCCCAATATTTTTGCATAATGTGAAAGATGAAGTTACGCCGAGTAAATAGATACCTAACATGTCACCCTTCAAAATTGCACACTCTCGTGGAATGGTGCCAAACGTCGCTACTTAAAAATCTCCATAGGTGACGCTTTAAAAATTTTTACTGGTTACATGTTTTGAGTTACAGAGGAGGTCTAGGGCCAAAATTATTGCTCTCGCTCCAACGTTCTCAGTGATACCTCACATGTGTGGTTTGAACACCGTTTTCATATGTGGGCGGGACTTACATATGTGTTCTTCTGCATGCGAGCACACGGACATGGGCGCTTTAAACATTTTTTTTTTTTTTTTATTGTTTATTTTACTTTATTTATTTTAGTTTGACACTTTTTCCCCCCCCAAAAATTTTTTGATCACTTTTATTTCTATTACAAGGAATGTAAACATCCTTGTAATAGGAATATGGCATGACAGGTCCTCTTTACAGTGACATATGGGGTCAATAAGACCTCACATCTCACCTCTAGGCTGGGAAGCCTGAAATAAAAAAAAAAAAAAAAACGATCTTGGCTTCGATCATAGCGGTGAGTCGGTAGAAGCACCGGAGGGTGGCGGGAAGGGGGGGCGTCCCCTCTCGCCTCCCGTAAGAACGATCAAGCAGTGTAACAGCCACTATGATCATTCTTATGGTGTAGGGAATCGCCGGCTGAAAAAGCTGATATCTGAATGATGCCTGTAGCTGCAACCATCATTCAGATATCTCCGCTCAAAGTCAAGGACGTCATATGACTGTGGGCGGGAACTGGTTAAAAATTGCGGGGTATTGCAGAGTATTGCGGAGTAGTGCAGGGTATATTGCAGAGTATTGCTGGGCATATTGCAGAGTATTGTGGGGTATATTGCAGAGTAGTGCCGTGTATATTGCAGAGTAGTGCCGTGTATATTGCAGAGTATTGCGGGGTATAATGCAGAGTATTGCAGGGTATTATGCAGAGTATTATGCAGAGTATTGCGGGGTATTATGCAGAGTATTGCAGGGTATTATGCAGAGTATTGCAGGGTATTATGTAGAGTATTGCAGGGTATTATGCAGAGTATTGCAGGGTATTATGCAGAGAATTATGCAGAGTATTTCGGGGTATTATGCAGAGTATTTCAGGGTATTATGCAGAGTATTTCGGGGTATTATGCAGAGTATTATGCAGAGTATTGCGGGGTATTATGCAGAGTATTATGCAGAGTATTTCGGTGTATTATGCAGAGTATTTCGGGGTATTATGCAGAGTATTATGCAGAGTATTTCGGGGTATTATGCAGAGTATTTCGGGGTATTATGCAGAGTATTTCGGGGTATTATGCAGAGTATTGCGGGGTATTATGCAGAGTATTGCAGAGTATTGCAGGGTATTATGCAGAGTATTGCGAGGTATATTGCAGGGATGGCTGAGCATGGAGGGATGGATGGATGTGACTGCAATTGTCACTGAGCACCGCTGTGGGCACTACACATGCAGCCCACAGTGGTGCTGCCATCCGATCCCTCCCCCTCTCCCCTCACACTGTACCGATCGGTACAGAGAGGGGCGGGAGGAACCGGCGTCATAACATGACGCCGGTCTGTTGACATGTGATCGCTCCGTCATTTGACGGAGCGATCACATGGTAAACGGCCGCGATCAGCGGCCGTTTACTGTGATCCGTGATGCGCCGGGTCCTCTGGACCCGGCGGTCACGGAAGTTCTCGGGTGCGCGCCCCAGGGGGCGCGCGAGAGCAGTATTCTGGGAGGACGTCCCACGGACGTCCACCCAGAACTAGCCGACCGCGCTGCAGCCGTCTTTCGGCTATGGCCCGGTCGGCAAGTGGTTAAGGCCTTTGAAAGTCTCAAGGCTGCCTTTGTTTCTGCTCCTGTGTTGGAACATCCTGATCCCACGTTTCCTTTTATCCTTGAGGTTGATGCTTCTGAGACTGGTGTTGGCGTCCTTCTGTCTCAACGTCCTACCTCTGAGAGTGCTATGCATCCTTGTGGCTACTTTTCCAAGACATTGTCACCTGCCGAGTGCAATTACGAGATTGGTGACAGAGAGCTGTTGGCAATCCTTTTAGCCCTGAATGGAGACATCTCCTCGAAGGAACTACTGTGCCGGTTCTCATTCTTACTGACCATAAGAATCTCACATTCTTGTCTGAGGCTAAACGCCTCTCTCCCAGAAGGGCGCGATGGGCTCTTTTCTTGTCAAGTTTCAATTACATTGTCTCATTCTTACCCAGTACTAAGAATGTAAGGGCTGATGCCTTGTCACGACAATTTTCCTACACTTCCAAGTTGGAGTCGGTTCCGGTTCCTATGATTCCTCCTGATCGTATTCTGGCTATGGTTCGCACCAGTCTTCTCCTTTGGGTGACAAAATTCTTGCTGCTCAGGTCGATGCTCCTCCTGAGAAACCTTGTGACCGATGCTTTGTCCCAGAATGTCTCCGTACTGCCGTGAGACCATTCTCCCAAGGCAGCTGGCCACCCTGGTAAGAATCAACTCGTTTGGGCCATTTCCCAACAATTCTGGTGGCTAAGATTATGTGCTGATGTAACTGCCTTCGTAGCTGCCTGTTCTGTGTGTGTGCTCCGAGTAAGACTCCACGACCTCTTCCAGTGGGCCTCCTACAACCCATACCCAATGGAGAGAGGCCCTGGACCCACCTGTCTATGGATTTCATTGTGGAGTTGCCCAACTCCCACAAGGCAACACAGTTGCAACACATGGTGGTTGACCGGTTCTCAAAGATGTGTCATTGTATTCCACTTAAGAAGTTGCCCACTTCTAAGGAACTGGCTTTCATTTTTGATCAGGAGATCTTTCGAATGAAAATGTGGGTTGTGGGTCTTTAAATGAGGCATGGATATGTGTTTGAAGATGTCTAGGATAATTAAATAAGGTGTCAACATCCCAGAGGGGAGATCTGTATAACCATACAGATTTATTGAACAATCTAATACACTAGAATCAATTCATAGGTAATGAATATATAATGTATCATAATATATAATACATAAATCATGCAAAGAAAGCATAATAAAATATAGTAATCATGTTGACATAAATAGTGTTTATAGAGATAGACCAAATTGGTACAGGTAATTACAATTATAAAATGGAATGGATATACAGACAGCGTAGACATGGTTATCCTAATGATTATGAAACTAAATGCATTTGATGAATTCATAGTTGGAACAAACTTGACTTGACATCCCTAAGTATGGACTCAAAATGTATAGGATACCTATAATTAAATAAAGTATTAACATCCCTTAAGGGAGATCTGTATAACCATAAAGATTTACTGAACAGTCTAATACACTAAAATCAATTCATGGGTAATAAATATATAATATATAATACATGAATCATGCAAAAAAAGCATAATAAAATATAGTAATCATGTTGACATAAACAGTGTTTAAAAAGATAGACCAAGTTGGTACAGGTAATTGCAATTAAAAAATGGAATGGATATACAGACAATGTGGATATGGTTATCCTAACAGTTCTAAAATAAAATACATTTGATGAATTCATAATTGGAGCAAGCTTGACTTGGCATCCCTGAGTATGGACTCTACGCGTTTCGTGACGTTTAAAGCCAATCATCAGGAGTGGGATGCATCAATTGGCTAAAAAAGTGGAATAAATTAAAAAATAGGTCAATGAAGTCTCAAAATAAAAAAAATCATGCTTTCAAAAAGAGAGCAGGTTTTAGAAATAAAAATACATTACCTTTGGCAATGCCCAAGCGAATCGCCCAACAGTCCACTAAATGGAGATAGGAGGGTGGCCCTGGATGAGCTATCTCCCCCGGGGTTGAGGCGGGGACACACTACCTTCGCCCCCCAAGAAGACCAAGGCTCTCCTGGAGGGATGGAGAACCGGAGAAGGGGTAGCGGGAGACAGCAGCCTTGGAGCGAGCCAGACAGCCATAACACAACGCCAGAGTATGAGGTACCATCAGTACCTGTAGTACCCAACCCGTCCACTATACTGGCAACAATACCACCTTCAGCAACTCACTTTACTGTAATTGACCTTGCCTCAGCTTTTTTTAGTGTACCTGTGCATCCTGATGATCAATGGTTACTGGCTTTCACCTTTGAGAAGAAGCAACTTACCTGGACTAGATTGCCAATGGGATATCATGATTCCCCCAGTTGCTTTTCTCAGGCGCTCAAGGATAAATTAGATGAGTGGCAGCCACCCATGGGATCGGTATTAGTACAATATGTGGATGATCTTTTGCTAGCATCCCCTGATGAACAGGCATGTACTGAGGATTCTATTTCTTTAATTAATTTTTTAGCCAGTATAGGACAAAGAGTAGATGCTGCAAAGGTGCAATGGGTTAAATTAAAAGTACAATACCTGGGTCACTGTGTCTCCCAAGGTATCAAACATTTGACAAATAAAAGAAAAGAGGTAATTGCAAAGCAACGAATGCCCACAACACTGAAACAGTTGAGAGCATTCCTTGGATTAGTGGGGTATTGTAGGCAGTTTTTACCTCAATACTCTACAGTTATAGGGTCCCCTACAAGATTTGTTAAAAGGCCATACCAGAAGCAATTACAAATTTACAAAAGATGAGTTAACTCCGTCGGTCCAAGAAGCATTTAAATTAATAAATGTACAATTGTAATATTAATGTGATACCTACGTAATCATGTGCATAAAAACCTTCAATTGCGTCATAATAAAGCAGAACAGTAATTTGGAAAGATGCTGAGCGTATCTTTTGTGTCTGTTCCCTACTGCAGTAGTTATTATTAATTTGGAACCACTAATCAATATGAGGATAGGAGTTGCCTATCATCAATTTAACCGAGTCATTGGCAAAACTTCAGATGGACCTTGTGGGCACTGCAGGATTTCAAACCATGTCGGCATATTGTGTTACCAATGGTTTGTTTGGTGACTGTAGTTCCAACTGCCTTGAGATCATTCTCAAGCTCCTCCGGTGTAGTTCTGGGCTGATCCCTCACTTATCTCATGATCAGTCTTACCCCATGAGGTGAAATCTTGCATGGAGCTCCAGACCAAGGGCGATTGATAGTTATTTTGTATTTCTTCCATTTGCGACTAATCGCTCCAGTTGTCTTCTTCTTAACAAGCTTCTTTTTGATGGTCTTGTAGCCCATTCCAGC
Source organism: Aquarana catesbeiana (assembly GCF_042186555.1). Lineage (NCBI taxonomy): Eukaryota > Metazoa > Chordata > Amphibia > Anura > Ranidae > Aquarana > Aquarana catesbeiana. The sequence continues at coordinate 154,661,986 of NC_133336.1, forward strand.
CTTGTGTAGGTCTACAATATTCTCCCTGATGTCCTTTGACTGCTCTTTGGTCTTGCCCACGATGGTGAGGTTTGACTGGAAGAAAGATTCTGTGGACAGGTGTCTTTTATACACATAACGAGTTGTCGTTAGGAGCACCTTCTTAAATTAACAGGAATGATCTGTGTACCACTGCAGCCAGTCTGTGGGAGTCAGAATTTTTGTTGGTTGGTAGGGGATCACAAACTTATTTTACTCACTGAACTACAACTCATTTCATAACATTTGTATCATGTGTTTTTCTGGATTTTTGGTTGATGTTAAAATACACCTATGATAACAATAGACCCTTCATTTCTTTATAAGTATGCAAACTTACAAAATCTGCAGGGGATCAAACAATTATTTTCGCCACTGTATTTGGCCTCTACACCAAATGATATGTCTGTCAGCAATTCAATACAGTTCACCATTCAAATAACACCATTCCTACAGTAAAGCATGGAGGTGGAAATATCCTGTTATGGGAGTGTTTCTCTCTGCAGCAGGGACTGGAGCATTTGTCAGGATAGAAGAAAAATGGATAGGGCAAAATGCCGTCAAATTCTTGAGAAAAATCTGCTGCCCTCTGGCAGACAGTTGTCAATGGAAAGAAGGTTTACCTTCCAACATGACAATGACCCAAAGCACACAGCAAAAATATCCACACAGTGGTTGAAGGAGAAAATGACTAATGTCCTTGAATTGCTTAGTCAGAGCCCAAACCCCATTGAAAATCTGTGGAATGACATTCCTCTATTGAATGTTCACCATCAAATTTAACTGAACTTGAGCAGTTCTGCAAAGAAGAGTGGGCAAATATTGCAAAGTCTAGATGTGCAAAGTTAGTAGAGACGTATCCCAACAGACTAATGCCTTGTACACACGGTTGGATTTTCCGACGGAAAAAATGCGATCGGATTATTTTCCAACAACTTTGTGCGACCGTGTGTATGCAAGACAAGTTTGAGCCAACATCCGTCGGAAAAAATCTGATGTTTTTTTTTGTCGGAATGTCTGATCAATGTCGATCGTGTGTACAGGGCATAAAGGCTGTAATTAAAGCAAAACGTGGTTCAACAAAATACTTACATAAGGGGGTGATCTTTTTTCCAACTCATTGATTCTGTTTTTGAATTTTTTTACTTTTTTATGATATGTTTGTGTTATATCTTTCATATGGATGTTATAAGTTGCACTAGTAAATACAGATGGATAAATAAAACTGTGTCCGTCTTTGCATCCGGCTGTAAAGCAACCAAATGTGATTATTTTAAATAGGGGTGATTCTTTTCTATACCCACTGTACTTTCTTTTTTTTAACTGCGGATGAGAAATCTCCTTCAGCAGTACTGCAAAGGCTGATATATACACTGCTCAAAAAAATTAAAGGAACACTTTGAGAAAACAGCAGATCTCAATAGGGAAAAATATCATGCTGGATATCTATACTGATATTGACTTGGTAATGTGTTAGGAATGAAAGGATGCCACATTGCTTGATGGAAATGAAAACTATCAACCTACAGAGGGCTGAATTCAAAGACACCCTGAAGATCAAAGTGAAAAAATGATGCAGCGGGCTAGTCTATTTTGCTGAAATTTCATTGCAGCAATGCAAAATAGTACTTAGTAGTTTGTATGGCCCCCATGTGCTTGCATGCATGCCTGACCACGTCGGAGCATGCTCCTAATGAGATGACGGATGGTGTCCTGGGGTACTTCCTCCCAAATCTGTACCAGAGCATCACTGTACTCATGAACAGCAACCTGGAGGTGTCGGAGCGGGGGGGGGGCGGGAATTTAGTGGTATGCTCTTGCCACATGAGGCCGGATGTTGTGTACCAGAAGGAACGCAGGACCCACTTCACCAGCGTAGGGTCTGACAATGGGTCCAAGGATTTAATCCGATACCTAATGGCAGGGCAGGGTGCCATTGTCTATCCTGTAGAGGTCTGTGCCTCCCCAGACCATCACTGACCCACCACCAAACTGGTAATGCTGAATGATTTTACAGGCAGCATAACATTCTCCATGGTTCTCCAGACCCTTTCACTTCTGTCACATGTTCTCAGGGTGAACCTGCTCTCATCTGTGAAAAGCACAGGGTGCCAGTGGCGGACCTGCCAATTCTGGTGTTCAATGGCAAATGTCACTCGAGCTCCACGGTGTAGGGCAGTGTGCACAGGTCCCGCTGGAGGACACACAGTTCAATCTCCTGCACTGTTTGGTGGGCCTTGGTGCAATATTGTACTTTTGATGCTTCTAAATAGATAATGCACACCTCGCTGCCTTTCACAGACTGGGGAAATCCAAAGTACTGGAACATAAAAGAAAATAGAAGGCGCATGGGCCTAGCACATTATCCCAAATATAGGCTTTATTGATTAAACAAAAATAGGTATCATACTCACAAGTATAAACTTGAAAAAAAGCATATCATATCATTCCTCCATATGAATCCATATGAAGCTGTCCCCATCAGAGCTGGGGACACCAAAGCAGCTGAAACTGATTTAACAACCTACTCTGCTACTTAACTGACCAGATCAATATCCCAGGATTTTAAATGACTTGATGCTATACTCTGATTAATCACTTCAGCCCCGGAAGATTTTACCCTCTTAATGACCAGAGCATTTTTTGCGATTCGGCACTGCGTCGAACAAAACAAACAAAATTGACATCCTTTTTTTTCCCACAAATAGAGCTTTCTTTTGGTAGTATTTGATCACCTCTGCGGTTTTTATTTTTTGCGCTATAAACAAAAAAAAGACGGACAATTTTGAAAAAAAAGCAATATTTTTTACTTTTTGCTATAATAAATATCCCCCAAAAAATGTACAAAAAAAAACGAATTTCTTTCTCAGTTTAGGCCGATATGTATTTTTCTACATATTTTTGGTAAAAAAAATCGCAATAAGTGTAATTGATTGGTTTGCGCAAAAGTTATAGCGTCTACAAAATAGGGGATAGATTTATGGCATTTTTATTATTATATTTTTTTATTAGTAATGGCGTTGATCTGTGATTTTTATCGGGATTGCGGTGAACAGATTGGACACTTTTGACACCATTTTGGGACCATTGACGTTTATACAGCAATCCGAGCTAAAAATAGCCAGTGATTACTGTGTAAATGTCACTGGCAGAGAATGGGTTAAACACTAGGGGGCGATCAATGGGTTAACTGTGTTCCCTCAACGTGTTCTAACTGTAGAGAGGATGGGCTACCTAGGAAATGACAGAGATCCCCGGTCCCGATGACAGGGAGCAGTAGATCCCTGTTATGTCACTAGGCAGAACAGGGAAATGCCTTGTTTGCATTTCCCCGTTTTGCCTCTCCTCGTCGCGACCGCGGGCCACCAGCTGACATCGAGTCCGCGGGACCCGCTAGCCTGGGATTGCTAAGGGACGTACGGGTACGCCCTTTTGCGCACCTGTGCCATTCTGCTGACGTACATCGGTGTGGAAATGGTTAAAAAGTGTTTTTTTTCTTTTGAGCATTGTATATAATCTGACAGCAACACCTTGTTGCTGTCAGAATAAACATATCAGTGCTGGCGTTCCTGCAAAGCAAGCAACAGTTAACAATAAAACACAGTAAGAACAGAACAATAACTCAATAAAACAACAATTTTTGTGGTGTTTTTTTTTTTTTTTTTTTTTTACTTTTTTGTAACTTGATTAAACTGTAAACTTTCCAGGCTAGGGTCTCTCATGCTGTACCCTATACTGATACTCCACTAGCGTGTGGTAGCGAAGGAAGCAGTCCTTGAGGCAGAGACCAGGTTGGCCAGGACTTATTCTTTGCTGGGGCAATTCCTTGCTGGGGCAGGAGTATTCACTGCTGGGGCAAGCCATGCAGCCGGATCCATTCAAAGTGTCTTTTCAGGCCGAATTGAATGGTACCTGGGCCTCATGTCGGAAGAAACAAGGTTTAGCCTGTAACGCTTGTCTTTTTAGAGAGTTGGACCGCTGGATCTAGTGCGTTGGTTGTCTCAGCCATATTTCCTGTCGGGTGCTATACGTGTCCAAGGGTGTAGAACCCCCGATAAAAAGGGGCCCCGGTCCTTGAAGGTTTTCTAACTGAGTCCGCCGTGATGGGTGAAGATTGGGTCTGTTGGTTTACCACAGAACCCTGCGGCGGATAAGGTAAGCCCTCACTGCTCAAGTGCTGCGTTTGTGAGTGATGTTTTAATGTCTTTATGGGGAAATAAACTGTTTTGATATACAGAGAGCACTAGATTTTGCCTTTTCTGTTCCTGTGTGCACCGGACCCCATTGAGGGAGTCTGTACTGGCTGGTATCCATCTAATCAGCTGGAGGCAGCACGGACGGAATAGGAGCTCCATGACCAGCTGATTTGTTTAGATCCCTGAGAGGGAACCTGCTTTTTCTGACCTTCTGGTGAAATGGGTCAGAACGTGAGGTGAGCGGCTAGGATATTGAGGTGGAGGAGAGCACTCTCAACGTTTATGCACTGGTGGTGTGTTGTGCGTTTTTGTGCAGAAGACTCTGAGGATTATTTTTGTGCATTTGGACTCTTATTTTTATTCAATTATTTTTTTTTGAGTTTGTGGACTTTATCTTTATTGTCTACTGTTTATTATTCCCATATAGGGAACATGTATATTTCATTATTGTGTATTGTCCACTATTCCCATTCAGGGAACACGAATATTTGATTGTGCACTCAGTATCTTGCTTTATTGCAAGATAACCATCTATTCTCTTTAAGGATATATTGGTAGTTATTTAAGAAGCGCAACACTGTTTTGTTATGTATATTCTATATGTGAAGTGAACACATTTTCTGTGTGTGCAGAAGCCAGGTGGGGGGGGGGTATTTTTCAACTTTTGGTTTGTGGTGGGATTTTGTCACATCACCTACTACACATATCACTACATAGTGATTAAGGTTATTATCCTTTGCGCATTTTCTGTGTATACAACAGCCAGGTGGGGGGGAGGGTTTTTGTGGGATTTAGTTATATCACCTACTACTCATATCACTACCTAGTGATTAAGGTTATTAATATTTGCGCTGATAGAAATTTTTTTTATTACTACAAGACAGAATACTAAAGCCTCTTTATGAAGGGGTGCCCCCGCTCGCTCGAGTGGGGGGAAGACTTCTGCAGTTCTCAAAGGTCTGGCAGGAAGAGTTTCGAGACAGATGGGTGGCCTCCACAATAGCCCTAGGATACAAACTAGAGTCCCAAGAGTTCCCGTCTCCTCATTTCCTCAGGTCAAATGTCCCCAAAGATCCAGAGAAAAAGAAGTCTCTCTTTCAAGCGTTAGACCGACTTTTGTCTTAAAAAATTATTGTGGTGGTCCCCATAGAAGAGCAGTGGTTGGGGTTTTATTCAAACCTTTTCACGGTGCCAAAACCAAACGGAGGTGTCAGGCCCATTCTAGATCCCAAAGATCTAAATCAATTCCTGAATATCCGCTCTTTCCGCACGGAATCAATCCGATCAGTTGTCTCCATCCTACAAGAAGGAGAACTTCTGGCGTCAATCAACATCAATGATGCATACCTGCATGTGCCTATATTCCCGTTCACCAGAAGTATCTGCGTTTTGAGGTAGAAAAACTCAATTTTCAGCTTGTAACTTTACCTTTCGGTCTAGCTATGTTTACAAATGTTCAGGCTCCTCCTCTGGCCAAGTTAAGGGCTCAAGGTATAACAATTGTGGCATACCTAGACTACCTGCTCTAGATAGACTGGTCAGTAGCCCGCTTAGACCAAAGCATGGTCACCACAGTCAACTACCTGGAATACCTAGGTTGGATCCCCAATCTAGAGAAATCTTCTTTAAAACCAGTAAGAAGACTAGAGTATTTGGGCCTGATCATAGATACACCCCAGAAAAGGGCATTTTTACCCCTGGCATAAATCAGTTCCATAAAAGAGCTGGTTCAGGTGGTCAGGGTGAAGAAGGATCCTTCTATTCGCCTTTGCATGAGGTTATGGGGAAAAATGGTGGCTTCATTCGAAGCGGTTCCCTATGCTCAGTTTCATTCGAGACTAATGCAAAACAGTATCCTGTCTGCTTGGAACAAAAAGGTTCAAGCGCTATATTTTCCAATGCGTCTGTTGCCAAAAGTGCGCCAGAGCCTCAGTTGGTGGAGGATATCCAAGAATCTACATAAGGGGAAATCCTTCATGCCGGTTACCTGGAAGGTGGTAATAACAGATGCCAGCCTTTCAGGTTGGGGAGCAGTCCTGGAAGAAGCGACTGTCCAAGGAAAATGGTCCAGGGCCGAAAGGACCTTGCCTATCAACATTCTAGAGATTTGGGCAGCACGTTTAGCCCTAAGGGCCTGGATGTTCAGGTTGCGGAATTGTCCGGTCAAGATTCAATCCGATAATGCCACAGCAGTGGCTTATATCAATCACCAAGGGGGCACTAGAAGTCATGCAGCCCAGGGAGAGGTAAACCATATCCTAGTCTGGGAAGAAGAGCATGTGCCATGCATATCGGCAATCTTCATTCCAGGGATAAAGAATTGGCAGGCGGACTACTTGAGTCACCAACAGTTGTTCCCGGGGGTCCCTTCATCCCGACATCTTCCTGGTCATATGCCAAAGATGGGGGGTCCCGGATGTAGATCTGTTTGCGTCCAGGTTCAACAACAATGTCAACAACTTTGTGTCAAGAACAAGGGATCCGCTCGCGTGCGGAACGGACGTCTTAGTGACTACATGGAATCAGTTCTCACTGATTTATGCATTCCCTCCTATTCTGATGCTACCTCATCTTCTTCACAGGATTAAGCAGCAAAAGAAGTCAGTGGTTCTTGTGGCCCCAGCATGGCCCAGAAGTCCTGGTATGCAGAGATTGGCAGTAGGGGACCACATCCAGACCTGCTCTCGCAGGGACCAGTAATCCATCCTACCTTACAAACGCTAAATTTAACAGTTTGGCTATTGAAACCCACATTCTGAAGAATCATGGGCAGGGGCGTTGCTAGGTGGCAAAAAGACCAGGGGCTTCAGCCCGAAGTCCAAGGCCGGAAACGGGGGGGGGGGGGACACGTGACGCAGGCCTTTTTTTCCGGCTGGACCTTGACCTACCTGACCTACATACACTGACCTACCTACACTGATGGTAGTGACCTACCTACACTGACCTACATACACTGACCTACTTACACTAATGGTAGTGACCTACCTACACTGACCTACCTACACTGATGGTAGTGACCTACCTACACTGACCTACCTACACTGATGGTAGTGACCTACCTACACTGACCTACATACACTGACCTACTTACACTAATGGTAGTGACCTACCTACACTGACCTACCTACACTGATGGTAGTGACCTACCTACACTGACCTACCTACACTGACCTACATACACTGACCTACTTACACTAATGGTAGTGACCTACCTACACTGACCTACCTACACTGACCTACCTACACTGATGGTAGTGACCTACCTACACTGACCTACCTACACTGATGGTAGTGACCTACCTACACTGACCTACCTACACTGATGGTAGTGACCTACCTACACTGACCTACCTACACTGACCTACCTAAAAATTCCTAAGCTGACTGGGAATGTTTTACCACAGCCATAATATGAGCCAGTCCCTTGTGGTTCTTCCTGCAAGCACACATTGCTAGAATCCACCTCAGCTACTACTTCCACCATGATCAGCCGATGCCATAACAAAATGGAAGCAGCCCATCGCTGCACAAAGCTGCCTCACACCTGATGAATAGAAACAGTGCTGCTGCCTCAAACATTCCAAGTATTATTTCATATAAAAAAAACAGCCTGTACACTGGCATACACTGACCTACCTACACTGATATTTCCATACACTGTGTCTGACCTACCTCAGCTGTGGTGTGCGGTGTCACAGCACAGCAGCCAGGCAGTCAGAGGAGGAGGAGGACCCGAGGAGGAGAGGAGAGCGGGCCGCCCGAGCGCAGAGCGGGTATGTGGCGCGGCGGCCGCATTGTAATTCCCGCCTTCTGGAGCCTGCAGCGCCTATGATGGACGTCACACGTCCCGCGGTCCCATCATTGGACCAGGGGGACGTCCATCATAGGCATTGCAGGCTCCAGAAGGCGGGACCTGCTATGACACTCGGCCAAACTCGGCGGCGCTCGGGATCAGATCGGTCCCGGCGCTCGCCGCTCGGGGCTTTCAATTGTGAGCTGCATGCCTGAGGCTCGGGGCTTTTCGGGGGCACATTCGGGGCTTCAGCCACATCTAGCCACCCCCTCCCGACGCCCCTGATCATGGGCTTTCAGGGTCAGTGATTTCTACCTTGGTTAATGCAAGGAAGCCAGCTTCCAGAGTCAGTTATTATAGAGTCTGGAGGGCATATGTTTCCTGGTGTGAACCCAGGAGTTGGCATCCTAGAAAATATGTTATAGGTAGAAGTCTTGTCTTTCTGCAAATGGGATTAAGCTGGCCTTGAGTACCATCAAAGGTCAAGTCTCGGCCTTATCGGTATTTTTCCAATGACCACTTGCTGTGCATTCTCTGGTTCGTAATTTTTTTCATACAGGGGTAACACTGCTTAATCCACTGGTTAGGTCACCCTTGAAATCTTGGGACCTGAATCTAGTTTTGTTGGCTTTACAAAAACAGCCTTTTGACCCAATACGGCATACTCCCTTGATCATTTTGACAAGGAAGTTAGTTTTTCTGGTTGCAAGAAGGGTATCAGAGTTGGCTGCTCTTTCTTCCAAAGAGCCATATTTAATTATTCACAAGGATAAGGTAGTATTGCGCCCTCATCCTAAATTTCTACCGAAGGTAGTGTCAGGTTTTCATCTAAACCAGGATATTGTTCTGCCTTCATTTTTCCAGAACCCTGTTCCACGGAAGAGAAGTTGCTACATTCTCTTGATGTAGTGAGAGCAGTCAAAGTCTACTTGAAAGCGACTGCTCAAATTTGGAAAATTGATGTTTTGTTTGTGTTGCCTGAAGGTCCTAGAAAAGGACAGACAGCATCGAAATCCACTATCTCTAAGTGGATTCGGCAAGTGATTGTTCAGGCTTATGGTTTGAAAGGGAAAATTCCACCTTTTCAAATCAAAGCGCACTTCACCAGGGCTGTTAGTGCGTTGTGGGTAGTGCATCACCAAGCCTCCATGGCTCAATTCTGCAAGGCAACTCAGTCCATTCATTCACCAGATTCTATCAGGCGGATGTAAAAAGACAGGAGGATATTGCCTTTGGGCGCAGTGTGCTGCAGGCAGCAGTATAGGTCCTCAGGTCTGATAACACCCTACTTTTGTTTGTTTCTCCCTCCCCTCAGATAGCATTGCTCTGGGACATCCCATATAGTTACCACTATGGCTCTGTGTCCCGTGATGTATGATAAAGAAAATAGGATTTTTATAACAGCTTACCTATAAAATCCTTTTCTTGGAGTACATCACGGGACACAGAGGTCCCTCCCCTCTTTACACATGTTTGTGCTTTGCTACAAAAACTGAGGTACTCCCGGTAAGGGGAGGGGTTATATAGGGAGTAAACTTCCTGTCTAGGGTGTGCCAGTGTGGGCCAGGTGTCTATCACCTAAAGGTGGCCTTTATAACCCATATAGTTACTAATATGACTCTGTGTCCCGTGATGTACTCCAAGAAAAGGATTTTATAGGTAAGCTGTTAAAAAAATCCTATTCTTATAGCACTGATCACTGTATAATTGACAATGGTTCCAAAATAGTGTCAAAAGTGTCCGATGTGTCCACCATAATGTTGCAGTCAAGATAAAAATCGTAGATCGCCGCCATTACTAATAAAAAAAAATTAATAATAAAAATGCCATAAATCTATTCCCTATTTTGTAGACGCTATAACTTTTGCGCAAACCAATCAATATACGCTTATTGCGATTTTTTTTTATTTTTTTTTTTATCAAAAACATGTAGAAGAATACATATTGGCCTAAACTGAGAAATAAATTTGTTTTTTTATATATTTTTGGGGGATATTTATTATAGCAAAATGCAAAAAATATTGCTTTTTTTTTCAAAATTGTCGCTCTATTTTTTTGTTTATAGCACAAAAAAAAAAACCGCAGAGGTAATCAAATACCACCAAAAGAAAGCTCTATTTGTGGGGAACAAAGGACGTCAATTTTGTTCGGGTGCAACGTTGCACGACCGTGCAATTGTCCGTTAAAGCGACACAGTGCCGTATGGTGGTTAAGTGGTTAAGAGGGGATACGAACAACATTCTCCTTGTAACGGCTGATTTCAACTCGCTATATACGATTATAGGCCACCATGACGCTCTCAGTTCGGTTTAGTGGGCTCTTGATAAGTCCACTTTACCGCCTGCTCTCATTGATTTTTTATTGAAAGCTTTAGATTTTTGTCTTGCCAAGAATTATTTCTGGCATGATGGGAAGTTTTTTTTTTTACAAACACTCGGAGTTGCCATGGGCGCTCGTTTTGCACCTAGTGTCGCTAACATTTTCATGGCACTATGGGAGGTGGAGTCTGTCTTTGGTAGCAGACCGACTCAGTTGGTCTGCTACCAAAGATATATAGACAATGTGATCATGATATGGGAGGGTGACCTTGTCCAGACTGAACGGAAACGATAAGAATATACGCTTGACCTGGAATGCGGATGTTTCCTGTATAGCCTTCCTGGATCTTGAAATCTTCAAGCAAGGAAGTTAATTTAAGACCAGAAACTATTTCAAACCAACCAATCGAAATGGATATATATCCTTGGACAGTTGTCACCACCATTCATGGCTATATAATATCCCTAGGGGCCAATTAATTTGCTTAAGTCGAAATTGTACTTTGGATTCAGATTATTTTTCCCAGGCCAATATATTGGCTGATTGTTTTTTACAAAAGGGATATACCCATGATCAGATAGTTAGCGAAATTAACAACATTGGGAGTATGTATCGAGCATCTTTAGTTACAGGTCTAGACACTAGTAGGAAGAAGCAAGACACCTTTGAGTATAAAATAATTTTAGATTATAACATTCAACATAAGAAATTTGAGAAGATAATTATGAAGCATTGAGAAATTCTGAAAAGAGATCAAATATTAGGTACTGTGTTACCCTCACGTCCGAGATTTGTTTACAGGAGACCGCCCACTTTGAGGGACATGTTAGCCCCAAGTGTGGTGGATCCTCCAATAATTAAAGAAAATAGAATTTTTAACTTTTTTCAGGATTCTATGCTTGTGGGAAATGTCCAGCCTGCAAGAAGTGTAAACATAATCTCAAAAGGAGAAAAGAATTAATTGCCTTGGCGACCAACAAGAAATACATAATAAAAAATCTCATTACATGTGATACAGTAGGAGTTATCTACATGCTACAATGCGATTGCAGACTCCAGTATGTGGGGAGAATGTCTTGACCTATGGGGGTCCGTATAGGCGAACATGTTAACAACATTAAAAAAGGTCTCGTATCACACAGTGTCTCTAAGCACTTTAAAATTTTCCATAACCAGGACCCGAGATGCTTGCAATTCTGGGGTCTAGAAAAAGTAAATAAGCATTGGAGAGGAGGTAATTATATTAAGCATTTGAGCCAACGTGAATCCCTGTGGATTCATGAAACCAAGGTTGGGGTCCCGAGGAGGTTAAATGTTGAATTTGACTTGAACTGTTTCATATCAGATAAATAATATTGGTATCTTAGCTCATATACACATGCATATTGTTTGTCTATATACTTCTCTTGTTTTTGTTCCATATTGGTGTATTGTGGTTTTTCCTTTTATATTGTCAAAGCGATGGCCACTGGTACGTATTGTCCGTTTATATTGTGATTTGGTATCGCCAATCAGGCAATTATCTAATTTACATATTATTTTTCTTTTATATATTTTTTATTTAATTTTTGCTGGTGTCCCTGCCGGGTGAATTGTCCATTTTTAGAAGTATTTTAACTTCCAGTTTCATGGCCTTCCTTGCAGACACCAGCAGCTCTTCATAAGCTGCTGGGTGACTCCTAGCTCCACCCCTTGCTGACGAAGTCCAGTTGGGACGTAACGCCGTGTAGGGGGGACGGAGCTTGTTGTGTGGACGTCACCCGCTGCCACCTCTATGCTGTTGATTTGTGCATTGTCTTGTAACACATTTTATTGTTTTATGGATTGCGCTAGCTAGCACTGTATTTTTACTCTCATCTTTGTATAATAAACGGAGTGCACATAGCATGTTTCCTTTGTTTTTTTTGGAACGCTCCTTACCATAGCTTACACTGGCCTTTGGAGATCTCCCCCTCTGTTGCTGGATTTCACTGCTGGACAGGAGCTCCACTTACCGGGATCGAGGACTGCCCAAACCTTATGGGAGGTTTGCAACATCCCTGTGGGGATACACGCGCTTTTGACCTTCTGTGATAGGGAGGTCCACCATTTCTGGTAAGCGTATCTGGGCTTATTTGGTGGAGGAATTGTCACTTAACATCGGAAGGACTTTCCCACTTTCTTCACGAGGGATCCTATTTTTTCTTTCTGTCAGGTGATTGGAGATTTTCCACCTGAATTGGACTTTTTTCTTTCTTTCTTTATATTTAATTTTATGCGCTGCACTTACCTGTGGTTTTTTGATTATCTGCTAGGTATATGTGATTGCCTATAGTGTTAAGCTTGCATTTTCTATGTCTTTTTAGTGTGTGCTGATTGTTCACTTGTTTTTTCATCAATACGAACAACATGTATAAATACATAAGTGGTCCATAGTGAACTTCAATGTAAGATCATCACAGAGGACAAATGGGCACTCTTTACGTCTAGAGGAAAAGAGATTTAATCTTCAAATATGGAAAAGTTTCTTCACAGTAAGAGCTGTGAAAATGTAGAATAGTCTCCCTCAAGAGATGGTTCTGGCCAGCTCAGTAGATTGCTTTATGTTTCAATAGTTTTTATTTAAGATTTACAATACAAGGAACAAAGATCTCAACTTTTCATTGTGCAGGATACGTGTTTAGGGAGCCATACAGTGAATATTCTAATATACTTGAGGATTCCTCCTCTTATAGCATACATGGACCATTATCACGTTCTGATGTTGACTGTAACTTATTTGCTTGTATAAGTGTGGTATATATGCCTTTCTCACCTAAGAATCTTAAACTGTACACAGTACCGGAGCATCTATGACCTAAAGCATATTTCCAATCCTAGGCCCTAACGTATGTTCCACCCGCTGGGAAGAACCAGCTCCCCATCTGACTATCGGGGGAGTCTGGTTCCTGCGGTCGTGCGGCTATCTCCCTCCATAGCCCAAGTAGACAATGGTCCGCCAAGGGTAAATGAGAGAAACAATATAACAAATAAAGCAAAAATTGAAACCCACTAATTAAAAATTATTAAAAGAGGGGGGTAAAACAAAGTAGAGAAAAAGTGCAGAGGAAAGGGCAGAGAAGAGAAAGTTGAGGGGGGGGGACTGCGGCTCCGTGCCCAGAGACCCATTTCTCGAGATTAGATCTAGTTTGTGGGCGTCCTGGGGTCATTTGTCAGGTATCTAATCCATGGATCCCATACTTTGTTAAACAACTTCATCTTATCTTGTACTATTGCTGTTAACCTTTCATTCAACATAAGCCACGACATTTTGTGTTTAAGCTGATCAAATGGCAGGGCAGCGGACCTCCAATTTCTGGCTATAGTTATTTTAGCTGAAATGAATATGAATGTAAGAAGTCGTTTTTGGAATCTGGAGGCTTCCGCTATCCTGCCACCCAGGAGTGCGTGTTTTGATGATTTTGTCAGGTTAATCTGGGTAAGGGTATATATAAAATTGTAAACCCTGATCCAAAATCTCCTGACCTTGGGGCATGTCCACCATATGTGATAGGTGGATCCCACTTGGCCGCATCCCCTAAAGCACTTAGAGGTGGCTCAGGGTACAAAGGTGGCCAGTCTAGCCGGTACCATATACCATCTTAATAAGACCTTATAGTTAGCCTCTATAATAGTGGTATTGATGAGCGATCAAGATGCTGTCTCTGATATCATGTACCATTCCTCAAGGTCAAGGGTTTCCTGAAAATCTTGTTCCCATTGGATCATGTAGTTCAGTTTCGTCAAGACATACCTCAATATTGTATATATAGCAGATATGTGACCTCTGATTTTATCATATTGTCTACATAAATGTTCCATCGGAGTCAATGTCACTAAATCACCCTTACGAGCTACAGTTTGTACATATTGGTGTATTTGGGTATATCTATAGCGTTCAGCAGATGGCATTTGATATTTGTCTATCAGAGATCGTTCGGATAGCATACCTTTGTGGTCGCAAAGATCGGCTATTCGTATTAGGCCCTTGTTGGTCCACCATTCTAGTACGAGGGGAGTGAGGCCCGGGGTGAACTCTCTATTTTTCAATAGAGGTGCTAGTGGATTGTGGGGTGACTTCAATTTCTGAGTCCTTGAGAGTCTGTCCCATATTTCTAGCGAGAAGGAGAGAGTAGGACATAATATAATCAATCTCTTTTTCATTGGGAGCCACATAATTGGTTCAGGGTGACAGGAATAAGATTCCATAGTCATCCATATTGTGTGGGGTTTTTGGGAGTGAAACCTAGAGAGTTGGGCCAACTGGGCTGCGTAGAAGTATTTCTGTAGATCAGGCAGGCCAAGTCCCCCTTTCTGTTTTGGAGTGTACATTGTACCTTTGTTCACCCTAGGCCTCTTATCTCCCCAGATGAACTGGAGGACTTTATTTTGAAATGTTTGGAGGTCCTTTCGAACCAATGTCACAGGTATGGTGCGAAATAAATATAGTAACACGTTCTTTTTTATTGAGTGTAGTCTGCCGAACCACAATGGGGGTGAATCTGCCATCTAGCTAGATCCTCAGTCAATCGCTTAAACAGGGCAGGGTAATTTCTTTTATATAGTATTTGAATTGATGAGGTCAAATGTATTCCAAGGTATGGAAGAGCCTCCAGCTCCCATAGAAATTGGTAGGACTGTTCTAGCGTTTTCTGGGTGGAACTCTGCAATGAGAGATTCAATGCCTTGGATTTGCTATGGTTAATTTTTAGCCCGGAGATATCAGAAAATGGTTGTAACATTGCATATAAATTGGGGAGGGAAGTGATTGGTGATGACAGAGTCAGCAGTAGGTCATTGGCAAAGAGTAGGCATTTATGTTCATAGTCTCCACAGGCGATCCCCCTGATATCCTGGCATGCACGAATCCTGACAGCCAGGGGTCTATCTCTAGAGCGATGGGCATCCCTGCCTATTTCCCCTCCTAATAGCAAGGGGTTGGGAAGAGTACCCTCTAAGCATTAATTAAGCCGACGGAGTGTCATACAGCGTCCGAAGGAGGGCCAGAAAGCGCTCGCCAAATCCAAAGCGATGTAATACGTCAAAAAAATAATCCCAGGAGAGGGAATCGAATGCTTTCTGGATGTCCAGCGAAAGCAGTAATCCCCGTCTAGGTCCCTTGCAGTCCCAGTCAGACTGGACCACTGAAATTAGGTCTATTATCCTGCGGGTTTGATCTGATGCCTGTCGGTTTGGGTCAAAACCAGCCTGGTCTGGGTAAATATAGTGTGGGAGGATTGCTGGTTGGATGGAGAGGTGACAATGTCAGAGGGAGGGCGCCACCACCCCTGAATAACATGTGCAAACAGAGAGAAATTTTGGTGGGATTTTGTAGGCGCCAGGTAAGTAATTTTAAACAGACATCACAGGAATAAAAAATATAAATTACATTTTATTGAACATAGACAAGGTTTAAAAAATTATGCTGGCTGTGCATAATATAATAACATAGAAAATAAGGGGTCACTCAGCACTTATAATCCCTACATGTTTCGCCCATTGGGGCTTCTTCAGGGGATGTGTGTTGAGGGACCAAGCTGGATATATCTCTAAGTAGAATAAACATACAGTTAGAAACCATCAACAATAGTAACTCGATTATATAATCAAGAAGAAAAAAGGAGATGTTAGTGACTGTCCAAAGCTAGGTAGTGTAACTGCCAACTGATAAATAGTTACCTGTTATAAAGATGCAACCAGGAATAGGAAAATGGACATTGAGCTGTACAGGAAAGGGTTTGGCCTGGGTGGGCCCAAACGGGGGCCGTGGGATCATGTCTGCCATATAAAGGAATAATGTGAATGGGATGGTGAAAAAGAAAAGAACGTGAAGAAGTGAGGGAAGAAAAGGAAGGGGGAAGGGAAAGGAGGAAAAAGGGGAGGGACGGGAAGAAAAGGGGGGGAATGGGAAAAGAATGAAAGAGAGGGAAAGCATGAAGAAAGGGAAGTAGGGAGGGAGAGCAGGAAAAAAAGAAAAGAGAGGGGGGGAAAGATGGAAAGAAAAGAGGGTGGATTGAGAGTAAAGAGGGATGGAAACAAAGGACAATAGAAGAAACGGGTGGGGGGTGTGGGAGGGGGAGGGTGGGGGAAAAAAAAAGGAGGTGAGGGGAGAAGGAAAAGGGGCACAGGGAGAGGGGGTGAGGGGTGTGAAGGTGAAAAAATAAATAAAAAAGTGAAATGTGAATAAGTGCAGCCAAGGGAAATTTGGTGGTGTAAAAAGGTGACGTAATGCAGTGATAAAACTGGATTAAATAAACCAGAGAAAGGACATACTTACACAGGACCAATTGAGTCCAATGTCGCGTACACACGAGCGGACTTTCCGGCAGACTTTTTCCGGCGTACTTTTCGACGGACTTTACGACAGACTTTCCGAATGAACGGACTTGCCTACCCACGATCAACCAAAGTCCAACGGATTTGTACGTGATGACGTACGACCAGACTAAAACAAGGAAGTTCATAGCCAGTAGCCAATAGCTGCCCTGGCGTCGGTTTTTGTCCGTCGGACTAGCATACAGACGAGCAGACTTTTCGACCGGACTCGAGTCCGTCGGACAGATTTGAAACATGTTTCATTTCTAGGTCCGTCAAACTTTTGAGAAAAAAAAGTCAGCTGGAGCCTACACATGATCGAATTGTCCGACAGACTCCGATTCGCCGGACCAAGTATGCCGTAAAGTCCGGTCATGTGTACGCGGCATAAAGGCAAGCAAGGGCTGCCAGATAGGAAGTTTATCTGATTGAGGAAAAGAAGGGCCAATAATGAATATCTGTATTAATAAATGCTGATTAAAAGAAGTGTGTATGGGGAGGAAGGGTAATATCAAAATAGGGTTAATTCAGAAAGGAAGAAAGTTTGTAAATACTGTCACTTATATTGGTCATCCATATAGGACAAAGCCAAAACCCTGTATACAGATAGTCTATAACCACCTAGCAAACGAAAGGTGGGAGCAAAAGTTCCTCTAAAAGACGGTAACAGGTGCTTGTGTTTAATGAGTAGTTCACATGAACCAGCATAGTTATACAGATAAAGCAAATGGATTCAGAGGGAAGGTTAAAAACAATAGGCAGCAGATTTATGTTGGAAGGAATGGCAACAGAGGAAAAGTTGTGGGAAATACCTTGTGCAGGAGGATACAGCAAAGTGGCAGCCTGTCCATCATCTAAATGTGATGTAGTGAGAGAGGTTTAAGTACACTTACATGCCGGTCACGTGTCTGCCGACATCCAATGGAGCGGGGGACACGGGAGAACGGCAAACAGACACATGAGAATGGGAGTAGAAAACTACATTACCCATAAGACGGCACAGGCTGTGTGGGGAGAAGAAGGGGGGCGGGCGCTTGATCAGCTGACATAGCCCATTTAGTGGGCACGCCTCTATCTTCTATCTCTGCTCACAAGCTCGTGGGGGAGGAAGGTAGAACGAAAGTGTAGATAAGAGTGAGAGGAATGTGAAGAAGTAATGATGAATGAAGAAAAAGGTCAGATGGACAAAATGAATATGTGTAAATGGATAAGGTGGAAGATTGTGGGGGGGAAGTACAGCGCAGTGCCGATCACATTACTGGTAGAGAGTAATTGAATAATGATAACATTAATGGTCAAAATAGCGGAGGGCAATTAAGAAAAAATAAGTAAAAATGGAAATGAAAATGAAATAAGGAATGAAAACTAATAACGAAAGAAATATGGAAATAAAAAAATATGAAATAATTGTAAATAAATAAATGTAAATATTAAAATTAAAATAAAATAAATAAAGATAAATGTAAAATAAATAAATAAATAAAATATAATAATAAATAAAAATAAATAAAATAAAAATAAGGAGGGGCAGATAGGCAATGGACAGTAACAGTAAACATCAACAGATATACATGACACATTTTATTATTCAGAAAATATGTAGACAAACAAAAATTCATAATAAATTTGGGTAAGTGTGTTACAGCAAAAAAGTAATTAATGATATTATGAATAAATAATTTACAATACACTATTGGTAAATATTGAGCAGTATAAAGAGAGATTATCAGTGAGAGATACATACACACAGGGTAAAAAAAGCCCAGAAAGGGAAAGGGGGGGGAAAAAAGGGAAAGACGAGGCGAAAAAAAAGAATAGGGACGAGGCAGACAAGTGGGGAAAGGAAGCGATGAAATGGATCAAGACAGGAAAAAAAGGGGAACAATAGAGTTACAGAAAAGGCTTGAAACTGGCTGTTTGATTGAGGCCCGGGTAGACCATAGCCTTGAGGCCATGTATCCATCTGGCCTCTAGTTGTAGTAGAGCACGGTCAACACTACCTCCTCTGGCATTGACGGGCAGATGGTCAAGGGCAGAAAAGGAAATCATTTGCGGGTTGAAGTTGTGATACAACCCTACATGTGTACTAACAGCTGTTACCAATTTGCGTTTGGCAATGGGACCTACATGGTTACGGATCCTTTTAAAGAAGGGACGTTTAGTTTTACCCATGTAGTAGCACCCACATTGGCATTGCATGATATACACTACGCCGGGGGTTTGGCAGGTAACCCTATGCTTAATGAAGTGGGTTGTGCCGTTTGGAAGGAGTGTACCAGAGCTGTTACTGATAAAGCTACATACGTCACAGCCACCACAAGAGAAAGTTCCTGTAGCAGCAGGAGTCATGGTTGGTATTGGGTTGTGATGGCTGTGAACTAACCGATCCTTAATAGATTTGGCTCTTTTAAAGGTAATAATAACTGGATACGGTTTGACATATTTTGTAATTATGGGATCTGTTGAAAGTAAAGGCCAAAACTTCTTTAGAATTGAACGAACTTGTTAATGTTGCCTACAGTACGGAGTGATGATTCTGATACATTCATTAGCTTCCCTATTCCGATTTGAATAAATCAAAGAATTTCTATTTTGCTTTAAAGTTTTGTTGAATGCTCTTTTTAGGCAACTATGACTATATCCTCTGTTCCTTGTGGAAGTCTTCATCATTGGAGCAATTCCTTCGTATACGAAGGTATTGGCTGTATGGTATACTCCTCTTTAATGGAACAGGGTGAGAACTTGTTGCATGTAGAACAGTATTTGCGGCTGATGGTTTACGGAAAAGAGAAGTGCCCAGAGAGCCATCACTGTTCAAGAAAATTTCAAGATCTAAAAAGTTGACTTTGGTAAGGTCGCAATTCATGGTGAATTTGAGGTTATATTCATTACTACCAATGATAGTCATAAATAGGTCCAATTCGTCCCTATTACCCGTCCAAAACATCAGTATTTCATCAATGTATCGAAGCCAGGTGGCGATGTGCCCAAGTAAAGTTGGCATGTCGTCCCTGGCAAACATTTCCTTCTCCCACCCCTCTAGGTACAGGTTGGCATACGATGGGGCACACCGTGTCCCCATCGCAACTCCCTGCACCTGGAGTTAGTGGGAGAGTCCAAAATCAAAAACATTCCGTGTGAGGATAAATCTTAAAAGTTCAATGACAAATTTATTGTAATCATTGGCTAATTTGCCTCTATCCTTCAATTGAGCTTCAATTGATATTGAAGTTGATGTTGGGATTATTATTCAAAAGTGGAAAGTTACGGGATTTTGGTTTGAATGACTTGTGGCCCCCAAGTTGTCCGGAGAAGAGTTCTCAGACTCGACATCGAGCCCACAGCAGCACCCATCCCAAAGTTCCATAAGGTCATCTAGTGCACAAAGTTCCTGTAGAGTGTAAGTGCCTGGATCTAGGGCAGTAGTGCGAAGACATTCAGACAGTTGAGTGTGTTTGTCGTACAGAGTTTTGAACATAAGTCTACGTGCAAATAAGTGTATATCTTTGATAATCGTAAATCTATCCACGTTGGAGTCCGGACAAGAGGTCAGTCCTAACTGGAGGACCTGACTCTCCGCCTCGGACAATTGGTGTGAAGATAGATTAATTATTTCAAACTGAGTTGTTCTGCCACCTGTTGGGGCACGGCATCCGGAGATGGGCATTGGTCCATCTCCTGAGCCTTCCCCAAAAAAAAAGGGGCCAGTTTGGGATCAGGGTGTGACGGGTTGATAGGCAGAAACATGGTGTTCAAAGTGGCCACCTTGTTAGGAATGTTAGATATCCAACATGCAGAAGAGACCAGGGTAGGTTCTGTGGTTAGGACTGGTGCAAAAGTGCCAGATGCAGTGTTAGATAGAGTGGGCTGTGATGGTGGTGGTTGTGTACTTCTCTGACGACCAGAAGGTCTCCAGTTCTGTGTTGTTCCAAACATACGTTTGAAAGACTCTAAAGATTGATTATCCGGGTTACTCTTTCTCTTTTTGGTTAGTCTGTCTTCGGACAAATCACGGTAAGAGGTAGACTGGCTAGAGGAAATTGAGGATGTAGAAGAGATGTTGGGAATGATGTTATCCTCATTGGGGGTTTCGGTATTACATTCTCGTGACTGGGTATTTTATTTCCCCGCCTAAGGTCATTAAAATAAGAACATAAGTGGGGAACAAGAATGTCTTGGTACTTTCTATTGTAGTGGCCGGAAAAGCCATCCGGCCCTGGGGCCTTAGAGGGGTGGATGGTTTTGATAGCCATCTTAATTTCTAATTCTGTAAAATCTTTGTCCATCAGTTCCATGTGTGCTTGTGTCAGTTTTGGCAGTTGGATATCGCGAAAGAACATTTCCGCCTTAGGTGGCTCGTATTTAGTCAGTGGGCTATACAGTCTGGAGTAAAAATTATGGAATGCCTTGAGAATTAGTTCGGGGTTTTGAGTGGGGTGCCCAGTGGGTAGTCGAAATTTAGGTAAAGTCGGCGTGTATGGTCGGGGTACTAGCTTCCTGGCTAACATTGTGGTTGGTTTGTCTCCCATCGTGTAATACTTATGCTTGGACCAGCTAATATGTTTCTCTGCTTGGGTGGTCAGACATAGGTTGAGTGCCAGTCTCGCTTCATCTATTTTATGCCTAATATCAATCTGGGGGATCCTATGCTGTTCCTCCATTAACAAGTCTAGATTAGCTTCCAATTATTTAATTGTTTGTTCTCGGGACCGTTTCGCTCTGGCCGCTAGTTGAATCAGTTTACCCCGGATCGTAGCTTTATGGACTATCCAATTTATTGAGGGGGATGTGTCTGACGACTTATTGGTTCTAAAATACCCCTGTATTTCTTTCTCAATTTCGGTATAAAGTATAGGGTCGTTCAGTAAGCTTGCATTAAGTCGCCATGGAGAGGGGCTAGATTTCGTCCAGAGTCCCGTTGTGGAGAGTTTGATTGGGGAATTATCAGACCAGGGAGTGGACAGTATTTTAACCAACGTTAGATACGGAAGCAAGGGGGTACACACTAAGAGATGATCTATCATGGAATAGGTGTTATGTACCTGTGAAAAATGTGTGTAGTCCCTGGCAGTGGGGTTACTCTCCCTCCAGGCATCAATCAAATCATAGACGTGAAATAGGCGTGCTACCTTACTGCTCCCGGTTGGTGGTCGTTTAAGAATCGGTTTGGTAGGGTCTGATTTGTCCATAATCCTATCTAGCGGGATGTTGCTGTCTCCCCCCATGATCACCTGTCCCTGCACCTTGGGCATCCAGTATCCTGAGCATTTTACTAAAAAACTCTGTCTGTCCCGTGTTTGGGGTATAGTATGATATGAACGAGACTACCTGATCATGGAGACGTCCCACTGCCATAAGATATCGGCCTCCTTTATCCTTCAAACCGCCACTCCGCCCTTTTTGTCAGGACCACATGCAAAGTAAAACTGTGGATATTTAACATTCAGGTATCGGAGGCCGAAGTTTTAGAAAAGTGAGTTTCCTGCAGCAGGAGGACTTCGGCTTTTTGTTTGTGATAAAATTTAAAGGCCTTAGTTCTTTTAGTTGGGGAATTGAAACCGTGTACATTATGGGTAATTACCGAGTAGTCAGTGGAGTATGTCTTAGCAATCGTGCTAGGGCAAAGCACTCTTACTTTGTGTCACCGAAGGAGTGGATGAGACTGCTGGGGTGGATGTCGTCTGCTTCCATATCTTCCAGGACCAGATAGTATGGGTGGGGCACAGAACCAGAGCTCCGGAGGAAAGGAGGGAAGGGGGGAGAGAGAAGAGAGTAAGAAACAGATGATTAAACAAAGAAAAAATATCTGGCCGTAGGCCTAAATGTTCACACTTAATAAACCTGAGTAAGTTAGCAACATTGTGGGGAATAACCCCTACCGGATGCAATATCCGGAACTGCGTGAGCAAGGGTACCATCCTCCTCAAAGGAAAAGTAGTCCCCCAGATGGGTGGCATGTATTGCGGCCTCGACCCAAGGAACTAAAACTTTAAAGCAGGTCAACCGGGGTTGAACTTAGACTAATATAGTCATATAATCATTTAACACTGTGTAGGCGGTCTGCACCACCCCCTCCCCTCCAAGGGCTGCGACACCAGGACAGGTGGGTTCCCCATCGGTTACATCTGCCCCGGAGTCACCAGCCCAGGGGGACTTAATTATCCCCCATGCTGAGGGGGCCGATGCAGCGCCGTACTATTAAAAAATAGACTAGAGGCAAACTATAACAAACGGTTAGCGATCAGATAATTGTTCAGATAAACAGGGAACTGCACTGTACTTGTGCAACCAGGGTGACCGTGTGAAAACCACAGTCATTTATGGACTTGAACCGGTCCATCGTGGTGGGACTTCAGTGATCCCCGTACGGGGAAAGTAGCGACTTCCATGTTCAGGTCATCCAAGGAGAACTTCTGGCCTGTGAGTGCTTCCGGTCTTGCCACAGTGGGGAGAGGGGACGATAAGGAGGGGTTTGGGTTCCTGGAGGACTGGGCCGACTTCTCAGTCGGTAACCGGTACTATAGAAGGGACGGACTGCACCTAAATGAGGAGGGTGCAGATCTGCTGGGAATGAAGATGGCCAAAAAGTTAGAGGGGTTTTTAAACTAGGCGATGGGGGGGAGGGTCCAGAGACAGTGATAGCCAGCGCGGAAGATATTCCAGAGGGTAGTATTGGGGGCATTAGTGGTAGGTTAACCAAAGCACAAAAACACAAGGTGAGTATAGTAGCAAGTCCAAGTTGCAATCTTGAAACACCCAATACGAGGACAATATGCGACCGGTCTAAACTATGTGGCATGTTCACCAATGCCAGGAGCTTGGCGGACAAGATGGGTGAACTAGAGATACTGTTGTACAAGGAGGATTTGGATTTTGTGGGAATTTCAGAGACCTGGTTCAACAGCTCTCATGATTGGCTGGCAAACATTCAAGGGTATACCCTATACCGCAAGGACAGAGAGGGTAAAAAAGGGGGAGGGGTATGCCTATATATCAAGAATAATGTACAAGTGAATGTGAGAGATGACATCACTGAGGGGGCTAGGGAGGAGGTGGAATCTTTATGGGTAGAGCTCCAAAGGGATGAAGCTAAGGGGAAAATAATACTGGGAGTATGCTATAGGCCCCCTAACCTGAGGGAGGAAGTGGAGACGGATCTCCTATCACAAATTGGATTAGCAGCAAGGATGGGAAGTGTTATCATAATGGGGGATTTTAATTATCCAGACATAGACTGGGCGGAGGGAACCGCGCATTCATTTAAGGCTCGCCAGTTCCTTAGTGTCTTGCAGGACAATTTTATGGGTCAGATGGTAGACGCACCAACTAGAAATAAAACATTACTAGATCTACTGATTACCAACAATACAGACCTGATAACAGATGTGGAAATACGGGGCAATTTAGGTAACAGCGATCACAGGTCAATTAGTTTCAGTATAAATCACACAAATAGGAGACAGGAAGGGAACACAAAGACACTGAATTTCAAAAGAGCCAACTTCCCTAAACTACAAACCTTGCTAAAAGGCATAAATTGGGATAAAATATTAGGAACAAAGAATACGAAGGAGAGATGGGTTTGCTTTAAGAGCATATTAAATAAGGGCATTAGCCAATGTATCCCATTGGGTAATAAATTTAAAAGAGCGAACAAACATCCTGGATGGCTTAACTCCAATGTAAAAATGCATATAAAAGCAAAGGAGAAGGCCTTCAAAAAATACATGGTTGAGGGATCATCCACAGCATTCAGAATTTATAAAGAATGCAATAAGAAATGTAAGGGTGCCATTAGGTTGGCTAAGATAGAACATGAAAGACACATAGCGGAGGAGAGCAAAAAAAATCCCAAGAAATTCTTTAAGTATGTAAACAGTAAAAAAGGGAGGACAGACCATATTGGCCCCATAAAGAATGAGGAAGGACATCTGGTTACAAAGGATGGGGAGATGGCAAAGGTATTGAATTTATTCTTCTCCTCAGTCTTCACGAGTGAATCGGGGGGCTTCAGTAACCAAAACTGCAGTGTTTATCCTCATGACACAACACAGGAAGCACCTACATGGTTAACAGAGGACGGAATTAAAATTAGACTTGAGAAACTTAACATTAATAAATCACCGGGACCAGATGGCTTGCATCCGAGGGTACTTAGGGAACTCAGTCAGGTGATTGCCAGACCGTTGTTCCTAATTTTTACAGACAGTCTATTGACTGGAATGGTACCAGCTGATTGGAGAAAAGCCAATGTAGCACCAATATTTAAAAAGGGCCCAAAAAACATCCCTGGGAATTACAGACCAGTTAGCCTAACATCAACAGTATGTAAACTCTTGGAGGGGATGATAAGGGACTATATACAAGATTTTAGTAATAAGAATGATATCATTAACAGTAATCAGCATGGATTCATGAAGAATCGTTCTTGCCAAACCAATCTATTAACCTTCTATGAGGAGGTGAGTTGCCATCTAGATAAAGGAAGGCCCGTAGACGTGGTGTATCTGGATTTTGCAAAAGCATTTGACACAGTTCCCCATAAACGTTTACTGTACAAAATAAGGTGCGTTGGCATGGACCATAGGGTGAGTACATGGATTGAAAACTGGCTACAAGGGCGTGTTCAGAGGGTGGTGATAAATGGGGAGTACTCAGAATGGTCAGGGGTGGGTAGTGGGGTTCCCCAGGGTTCTGTGCTGGGACCAATCCTATTTAATTTGTTCATAAACGACCTGGAGGATGGGATAAACAGTTCAATCTCTGTATTTGCAGACGATACTAAGCTAAGCAGGGCAATAACTTCTCCGCAGGATGTGGAAATCTTGCAAAAAGACCTGAACAAATTAATGGGGTGGGCGACTACATGGCAAATGAGGTTCAATGTAGAAAAATGTAAAATAATGCATTTGGGTGGCAAAAATATGAATGCAATCTATACACTGGGGGGAGAACCTCTGGGGGAATCTAGGATGGAAAAGGACCTGGGGGTCCTAGTGGATGATAGGCTCAGCAATGGCATGCAATGCCAAGCTGCTGCTAATAAAGCAAACAGAATATTGGCATGCATTAAAAGGGGGATCAACTGCAGAGATAAAACGATAATTCTCCCGCTCTACAAGACTCTGGTCCGCCCGCACCTGGAGTATGCTGTCCAGTTCTGGGCACCAGTCCTCAGGAGGGACGTACTGGAAATGGAGCGAGTACAAAGAAGGGCAACAAAGCTAATAAAGGGTCTGGAGGATCTTAGTTATGAGGAAAGGTTGCGAGCACTGAACTTATTCTCTCTGGAGAAGAGACGCTTGAGAGGGGATATGATTTCAATTTACAAATACTGTACTGGTGACCCCACAATAGGAGTAAAACTTTTTCGCAGAAGAGAGTTTAATAAGACTCGTGGCCACTCATTACAATTAGAAGAAAAGAGGTTTAACCTTAAACTACGTAGAGGGTTCTTTACTGTAAGAGCGGCAAGGATGTGGAATTCCCTTCCACAGGCGGTGGTCTCAGCGGGGAGCATTGATAGCTTCAAGAAACTATTAGATAATCACCTGAATGACCGCAATATACAGGGATATGTAATGTAATACTGACACATAATCACACACATAGGTTGGACTTGATGGACTTGTGTCTTTTTTCAACCTCACCTACTATGTAACTATGTAACTATGAGCTTGACGTGAGGGGGAGGGGGCTGGAGAGTCCCATGTGATGATTCCCAAGTCCAGCAGCAGGTCCTCACCATCTTGATCGTTGAAAAGGAGTGGGATCTTCCTTTGTATGTGAAAGACAACTTGAAAGGAAATGCCCATCGATATTTTATCTGTTTGTTAACAAGCTATTGTAGCAAAGGCCTAAGGTTTCTACGTTTTTGCACCGTGGAAGGGGCTAGATTGGGAAAGAGTTGAATCCGTGCTCCAAATAATGACAAGTCCTGTCTGTTGAGGGCTGCAAACATCAACTTCTCCTTTATTGATAATAGTGCGGCTTGACTATGATATCACGCGGCAGGCCATCCTTCCTTGGGGCTGTCAGGGCCCGATGGATGCGGATGATCTCCATTTGGTGCGAGTAATGTCCTGTACACACGGTCGGATTTTCCGATGGACCATGTGTAGGTTCCATCACACATTTTCCATAGGAATTTCCGACACAAAGTTTGAGAGTTTGCTATAAAATTTTCCGACAACAAAATCCGTTGTCGGAAATTCCGATCGTGTGTACACAAATCCGACCCACAAAGTGCCACGCATGCTCAGAATAAATTAAGAGACGAAAGCTATTGGCTACTGCCCCGTTTATAGTCCCGACATACGTGTTTTACGTCACCACGTTCAGAACGATTGGATTTTCCGACAACTTTGTGTGACCGTGTGTATGCAAGACAAGTTTGAGCCAACATCCGTCGAAAAAAATCCATGGATTTTGTTGTCGGAATGTCCGATCAATGTCCGACCGTGTGTACAGGGCATTAATGTCAGGAATCAGTTCTTTCATCAGCTCTCTCATGGCACCCTCCAAATCAGTGTGTGTTTCAGGGAGGCCACGTATGCGCACGTTATACCTGCGAGAGCGGTTTTCTAAATCTTCGATTTTAGTATAGGCCTCCTCCAGCCTACCCTGGAGGTCAGTAATCATATTGGAATTCTGATTGACCTTTTTAACAGTGCTGTCCACCTTAGTTTCTATTAGCTCAAATCTCTCTCCTATGCTGTGAATGTCTTTCTTGAGATCAGTGGTGATCATAGTGCAGGCTTTGGAAAGCTCTTGCCGTAGTGTGGTGGAAAAGCGTGCAAGTAATACCGCATCTCCAGAATAGTGTGCCGGCTGAGGCGCAGTGATGTCAGGGCTGGACTGACTGAATATGGCCTTTGTCATTTCAGCCATATTTCTGTCCATGGAAGATACATGGCTCCTGCATGTCTCTATATGTGTCCGGGGATGGGGGCTGTGATAGGGACTCACCCTGCTGGTCAGCTTCCATGTCCCTGGATGATTGTGAGGAGAACGGATCTCTGATTTGGTCAGGCTGGCTCCGCTTGTCCCCCATCTGCAGGGTTTTGTCTGCCCTGAATGCTGTACTGCCTCGTGTGTCTGGTCGTCCCGGCGCCATCTTGGATTGCGGCCTGCGTCCGGGGAAGGGCCCCGCTCCTCCATATGATTTTGTATACTGTCCCCTTTTAGGCTGGCCTTGTGCCCTCCAGTGCATTACCATCCCGGGGTGGTCGCCGTACTGTTCCCAGTGCGTCGTCCCCGCTGCCTGCGCTGTATATTGCTTTATTGGGTCAGAGCGTGTGGAGCCCGTTCAGAGCACGTCTGCGCATGCGCTCTCCAGGAGACCGCTTTAAAAAGCCTGGAATATTTCCTAAATTCACATAAAATTACTGGATACTAACATTTATAGGCAAAGTTGATGTAGGGATTATTTGATTGCCTCTCGGGGGATCAGGAAATAATTTTTTCCCATGCTGGAGCAAATTGGATCATGCTTTGCTGGGGTTTTTTGCCATCCTCTTGATCAACTGTGGGTATAGAATTGTGTATATGGTATTATATGATTCCCCCCCCCCTTTATTGGTTGAACTAGATGGACTTTATGTCTTTTTTTTAACCTGACTAACTATGTATTTAACAACATCTTTTTTGGGGTGACTTTTGGGTTAGGGTACCAGGAATGGGATTTGCAAAATTTTTCTCATGCAGCCAGCTCACTGCATCTGGATTGGGAGTTTGGGCCACAGAACCTTCTGGATACAAAAGGGCATTGGTGATCTGTTCCTGAAATTATAGGAAGGATTCACTTCTTCCTGGCACTTTGTAAAGTGCAAAAGCGTTAAACAGAGCCAAATATACAGACACTTTCTTATACCAGCATCTGGTTTTACGGGAGGCCATATTTTTCGCTCCATAAGACATACCTGACCAAAAGATGCACCTACATTTTAGAGGAAAACAAGAAAAAAAATATTCTGAACCAAATGGTGTAGTAAAATATTTACCAGTGCCCATGAAACGCAGCTTGACCAGTGCCAATTAAATGCAGCCTTGCCAATGCCCATGAAATGCAGCCTGACCAGTGCCCATGAAATGCAGCCTGACCGGTGCTAATTAAATCCAGCCTTACCAGTGCCAATGAAATGCAGCCTTACCAGTGCCAATGAAATGCAGCCTGACCTGTGAAAATTAAATGCAGCCTTACCAGTGCCCATGAAATGCAGCCTGACCTGTGCCAATGAAATTTAGCCTTACCAGTACCCATGAAATGCAGCCTTACCAGACCCATGAAATTCAGCCTGACCTGTGCCAATGACTCCTGGTCTCTGGCCCTGTTGTGGCTTACTGGTCTGACTGCTCTCCTCTTCTCTTCTACCCATTGCAGGTGGGCACTGATTGCTGAGGGACTGGAAGGGACTTGGAGTGAGGCGGCAACCAATGGTACACTAGGTTTGCAGCAACAAGTGAGCAGGCCCAGTGTGCGGAGCAACACGTAATGACATTGCGTGGCCGTGTCTCTGCGCACTGTGCCTGCTTACTTGCTGCAAAGCTTCCTGGGCAACTTCTAACTGGGCTGGGCCCTCTTTCCTTGCTATATGATCATCATGCATGCTGCTGCGGCCCAGCCGAGCCCGAAAAAGATAGTCGCTGCCACCGTGGACCAGTCTGACACCAGTGAGTTCCAGCAGACAGCACCGGCTGCCTCCCTTCTGTGCCCGTGCCCTCGGACCACAGCCTGCCTGGTATGTAACACGGCGGTGGCGACGGGGGGGCGCCGGTTCAATATTCGCTCCATAAGACGCAGAGACATTTTCCCCCATTTTTTTAGGGGGAAAAAAGTGTGTCTTATAGTGCGAAAAATACGGTAAGTACAGCTTCATCATCTGGTCGTTGAAGTCCACCCCTCCCAAGTTAAGGTTGTAGTCATGGACAGAGAGGGGCTTCTCAACAACACCAGATGCTGTTGTAATTTAGACTGTGGTGTCTGCACGAATGGAAGATTGGTATAAAACATCCCGTTTGTTCTTCCACTTCACTGCAAGCAATTCATCATTTCTCAAGCAGGCTTTCTCCCCCTTTCTAAGTTGGGTATTTATAAGCCACTGGGGGGAGCCCCGGTGATTAGTCATCACGTGATACTGCAGTGCTGGTGTGTAAAAGACCTGGATGTACATTGCTGCTGACTGGTTTCTATGCAAAGCCGCGCCAGATTTTGCACGCTCCAGTTGCAGTAAATCTCTATGGCAGACCCAACCGTGACAGGGGCTTTTGGAGGGTACTAGGAGCTTGCCTCCTACCCACTGATTATGGCCCAGGAAGAGAGCAGATCATCCTGTATTGATGGATAACAACGTGATGAACACTAATGCCCCGTACACATGGTCGGACTTTGTTCGGACATTCCGACAACAAAATCCTAGGATTTTTTCCAACGGATGTTGGCTCAAACTTGTTTTGCTTACACACGGTCGCACAAAGTTGTCGGAATTTCCGATCGACAACCACGCGGTCACGTACCCCACGTACGACGAGACTAGAAAAGGCCGGTTCAGAACCAAGCGCGGCACCCTTTGGGCTCCTTTTGCTAATCTCGTGTTAGTAAAAGTTTGGTGAGAGACGATTCGCGCTTTTTCAGACTCGTGGCTTTCAGATCGTTTTCTGCTGTTCAGTTTGTGCTTGTGGGTTTGTATCTGCTCTTCAGTGCGTGCAGTCAGTTCGTATCAGAGTTTTCTGTGTGATCTTGCCTGCTCGTTGCTGCTTTTCAGGTCGCTCTTCACAGGCCTTGCTGTTCTTCAGTGCGTTCTGTTACTTCGTTCTGAGCAGCCGACCGTTTTCTAGCCATGTTTCGTATGCGTACTCCTCGTACAGTTCGTGCTGTGCGGGGGCTTGGTGTTGGGGTCCTGACCTTGACACAAGTCCAGTCCATGAACAGGGTGGGGAGGAGTTCATGGACCAAGAATTGGTTGCTTCAGCGTCACCAGTTCTCTCATATGCTTTTGCTCCGTGAGATCCGTGAGAATAATCCTGATGATTTCAGGAACTTTCTCAGGATGACGGACCCCGTGTTTCACCGTTTGTTGGCTTTGCTGACCCCATATATCAGCAGGCAGGATACCTGCATGAGGCAAGCCATCACTCCGGAGCAGAGGTTGGTCGCTACCTTGCGGTATTTGGCCACAGAGAGAAGCCTGCAGGACCTCAAGTTCTCGACAGGCATCTCCCCCCAGGCTCTTCTTTGTGGACATTTACTGCTTGTGTTTGTTTGAGCTGACCCTGACAGAAATGTGTGGAGTGCAGAAAATATCGTGATTGTAACCTTATACAAAGCACTGTTGGCTGTTATTTACTAAATGCAAAGACACTTTTCACTACAAGTGCACTTGCAACTGCACTGAAACTGCACTTGTAGTGCAAAGTGGATTTCCCCTTAGGAAATTACCCCCATTTTCTCATAAAACAACAATTACATCACCCCAAAAGTGTTGTAGCGTGAGACAATAATCCACACATTCTTGATGAACAATCTTTTTAATACCTGCACAATCACATGTGCATTTACCAAAGGTTTTTCTGACAAAGCGACATGTTTGTTGTATAACAATTTTTGTGGTGTCATTATCCAAAATCAAAATGTGCATTTTATAGAAAACAGGCCTGTGTAAAACCAACAAGAAAGACACAAATCTTGATCTTACAAAGTTCACATTTGGTAGAACTGGAAGGCAATATCAGACATGAGTATTTAGGAACTGTGTTTGATATAGCGTTCAGATGGGGGGAAATCACCCCTGGAAAAGCCAAATTTGGAAGATGCACACAAATTTCCCAATGTCAACATGTGCTAGCTGCCATCACGGGGGATCAAGGGATGTGTTTTGGGGGAGAAAGCCCTTCCTCACCGCTACTTTATTATTGAGGAAGGGGTTGCACCCCCAAAACGCGTCCATTGATCTCCTGTGATGGCAGATAGCACATGTTGACACACTGTGTGCATCTTCCAAATTTGGCTTTGGGAAAAATCACAAAAACATTTCGCACATTGTAGCACACAAAAGAAGAAAGTGATTTGGAGGGGCTTTAAACTCGCCCCAAAACATCAATGATGTTTTTATATTTTGGAATAACATCATTGATGTTTTGCTTGATGTTTTCCAATTGTAAATTACACCCCATGATCTCCCCGATCAGGATCTGGGCACTTTCGGATGTGAAAGGATCTGGATCCACAACCTCACGATCACCTAAAAAGAGAGGAACCCCAAAATAAATTTAGGTTTCAAAAAAATGCCGCAATCCATCTCTTATCGGAGCCTGTGGTTGCAGACACTCACCTGTTGTGGTAACTACTTCCACCACGTCTTCATCCTCCTGCTCAGCTTGTGTTGGGGGGATTTCCCCTTCTTCCAGAGGGGGGGGGCTCTGGTCTCCTCAGATGAGGGGTGTCCTCCGAGTCTTTTCTCCCCTATGTAAAACAAAAATGGTATAATTAGCACACAGATATTTGATGGCAGAACTATAAAGATGAAACATTGCTTGGAAGTGGGGTACAATTATCTATTTTAGCAGAGTTCCAACATGTAGCTTTTTTAGTGTCCTTTGTCAAGCTGCAATACTTTACCTGTTTGGTAAAAGCTTCACAGATGTAGCCCCCCCTATAGTATACACTGGAGCACCTGTGTGGCCCCCTAATAAAAATGGTGTTCTTGTGTCCCACACTAGTGCTCCAGTGTCCAGATGTGAAAACAGCTGCTCAGTGTCCTCTCCTTACACAGAATCTAGTTTGCATTTCATTCTAGTAACAAAGCCATCTACACAACCCAATTCTTAGAAGACAAGTATAGGGCGTCAAAATGGTGGCCAAATGCATATGGCCTAAACAATGGTATTTTATCGTCCGAAATAACAATGTGTGATCCGAACGAATAATGTGCCCATGAACATGAAAGTTGCCATTTTAAACTGTACAACAGTTCCTAAAAGCACATGGAGCAGCACGAACGTAATAAACATAAAGAATAGGAACACAGCACAACTACTTACTTTTTTGCAGCACTCTCCGGATCTTTCTGTACTGCTCATGTTCTCGTAATTTCAGGTCCGACCACCGCTTCCTGAGCTGATCTTTCGATCGTCGTACCCCGAATTTCCGGTGCAGACTCCTGACCACTTTCGCCATGATCTTGGCCTTTCGGACATTGGGGTTGGGGTAAGGCCCATACTTTCCATCATAGTCGGCCTTCTTCAGGATGTCCACCATCTCCAACATCTCCCCAAAGGACATATTTGAGTCCTTTAATCTCCTTCTGGATCGGGACGTTTCAGGCTCCGGCCTTTCCTCCTCCTCCTCCTCTTTGCTACAATTAGCATGATCCTGCTGTCTATCCGCCATGTGCTCTTCCCCCACTGCGCCGAACGAAAAGGGGCGGGGAATAGACTAGAAAGAACGTCAGGGGTGGGCGGAGTTATACGCATGCGCAGTGTGTATAAATCGTAACGCGCGCGTCTTACGTACGATCTGTGAGCGGAGGAAGGAGCATCGGAGACGCCGATCGTGCTAACGAAGGTAGGATCTAAACTTGGGCCTATACTGCTTCGAAATGGAAGCCTATATTGTAACAAGATTAGGGGAGTTTGGCCTGACATTAGGCTTTGTCTTGTGTTGTGTCTTACAGAGAAAATGGATGGGTTCAACGACCACAATTTCCTGCCCCTGTTCATAGACAAGTACAGGGAGCTGCCCTGTCTGTGGCAAGTGAGACACCCCCACTATAATCACAAACAGAAGAGGCAGGCAGCGCTGGAGAAACTGCTGGAGTTGGTGAAGCCGGTGGTCCCCACAGCAACCATCCCTTATTTGAAAGCTAAAATTGGTGGCCTGAGGAGCACTTATCTTAGGGAGCGCAAGAAGGTCACGGATTCCCAGAGGTCCGGAGCTGCAGCAGATGACATTTATGTCCCCAGGCTGTGGTACTATGAGAGACTGCGATTTCTGTCAGACCACACTGAAGTCAGGGAATCCCTCTCCACTCTTCCTTCCACGCTTCCTTCCATTCCAGCTGAGGCTTCCGATGTCCAACCTGGGCCTTCCAGCCAGGAAGAAGTGGAGGAGCCCAGCTGGAGTCAGGTATAGCATTCTTCTACAGATTTCTGGTCAATAAATAAATTATGTTTATTAGATGTTATTATTGATCACTAATTGCTGATTAAAAAAAGTGCTTTACATATCAATAGACAGTAGTGGGCACCCAAAATTGGGAAAAGACTGAAAACTGCTGGGCTCAGAAGGATAGTTTGTTATATTTGTTAACATTCAATTTGCAGCAGTCAGGAGGTGAAAATTGTGTGTGATTGATGAATAAAAAACTAAAACTATGTCCCTTTTTCATACACAGGAAGACCTCAGCCAGGAGGAGGTTGTGGAATGTGGCAGTCAGGAGGAGGCGGGGATTAGTGGCAGCCAGGAGGAGGCGGGGCTAAGTGTCAGCCAAGAGAAGCCAGGGACAAGTCGCAGCCTGACTGAGTCTCAGGTCCCTCCCCTCCGCCTGCCATATAAACGAGCCAGGAAGGCCACTCCGAGTCCCGTGCAGGATTCAGCGTACAGGCTGATCCAGGAGGCTTCGGCGTCCCTCCGAGCCTTCCCCAGTCCTGAAGAGGCCTTTGCCTGCATGGCTGCCACAAAATTGCAGGGCATGCAGGAGGGTCAACGCAAGATCTCTGAGGACCTGATTTATAAAGTCCTTCGTAAGGGGGAGAGTGGGGAACTGACACACAAGACGGATGTCATTGAGATCGACGATCCTCCTCCTCCTCCTGCTGCCACAACTCCACCACCACAGCCAAAGGCTGGAAGGAAGCGTGGAAAGAAGACCTGAGAGTGATTGCCCTGGGTTCAGTCTGGTCTGACAGAAGCTGCAGTCTCTCGTATGACCACAGCCTGGGGACACAGATGTCATCTGCTGCTTTCCGGATCTCTGGGACTTCTGGACCACACTGCCCTCCCTTAGATAAGGACTCCTCAGGCCACCAATTTTGCTTTTAAATAGTTGATGTCTGCCCCGGGGGTCCAAGGCTTCGCCCACTTCTGCAGTTTCTCCAGCGTTGCCTCCCTCTTTGTTTAGTTGTGAGCCCTTAATAAAATTTTTTTGGGTAAATTCTACTCTCCTGTGTGTGTTTTCATCCAAAAAGGACAGTTTGTTGGTGACGATTCAGGTACATTTCTAAAGTACAATGTGAAATTAACAAGGGACAACAACACCAAACAATCTCCTACAGATTAAATAGAACAACATATTAGTGGTGTTGTGGGAACTTGTCACAAAAAACACACAAACATTTTCGGGAATACAAATCAAAATCACCAAAAAAATAAAAAAAATAAAAAAGAGAAACACAAAAAAAGAATCTACATTAAAGTCCAAAAAAAAAAAAAATTTGTTGTCAGATGTGAGAAATCAAAATATATTGAGGGAATCCCAATAAATAGTAACGAAATAAGTTTGTGAGAAGTGTGTGTGAATATGAGCAGCAAAACTACTTAATTCTTGTCACATTATAAAGAAGAAGAGAGTGCGCTGTATTAAACCATTTTGAACATTGCAGCGTGACGAAAGTGCTGTATCCATTCCGAACGCTACGTTTACCAGAACGAGCTGTCCCGTGTCGGAATTTCTTCTGAGCATGCGTGGCACTTTGTGCGTCGGAACAGGCCACACACGGTCGGAACTGACGCGATCGGATTTTGTTGTCGGAAAATTTTATCTCCTGCTGTCCAACTTTGTGTGTCGGAAAATCCGATGGAAAATGTCCGATGGCGTCCACACACGGTCGGAATTTCCGACAACACGCTCCGATCGGACATTGTCCATCGGAAAATCCGACTGTGTGTACGGGGCATTAGAGTGAGGCTTTTTTAATTCTTTGAATAAGGGCAATAAAGCTTCCCTTATGGAGTGGATGGAAAAATGTAATTTTAATCTTGTACAGGTTAATGGTCAGAGGGAATATTGTGGCCCTTCTGCATACTGGGTGGGAAAGGCTCCTTTACTTGGGACAGAAATATTTATCAACAATATCCCTCAAGAAATATATGAAGATAAATTAATTCCACTTTATCAGACTACTGGAACATTGTTTGTCTTCTGATTTTTTGTCTAGTGGACAGAATACACAAGTTTGTGTCTCTCCCATTGTGTGACTCCTAGGTGTGCATTCCCATTGGTAATTGAGTCACCTATTGTTTCTGTCTGTTGGATAATTTGGATAACTCTAGGAGGTTTCTACATGATGGGATTATTCTGGTGTTAATTCTATCTTGTTATCTAACCTTTGTGTGATGTTTTGAGTAAATATTTTGTTTTATTGTTCATGTGGTGACTGATCTACTTTTAAAGTGTATAAAAACCTGTATTTCTGTTCAATAAACAGTCATTCCTTTGGTTCTACCCCAACATCTTGTCTGTTATGATGCTTGGGGTAAAGGGCTGGTATTAGCTCTTGGCCTTCTGGAAGGGTTTGGAGAGCAGGAGGCACTGTTTGGCGGAAGCACCCAAGCAGGGTGCCAAGCGGTTCTGTCACAATCTCCCTTATCGTGAGAAGAAGTATTCTTTTCCAAATGCTACAAGGATGACAAAACATTCTTGCTTGCCAGAGGTACCCTGAAGATATTAAAAAATACATTTTGGACTTAAATGATGAGGACCATAATGAAAGTGCAAGTAGCTTTTTTCTCCAGAGTTCTCATGACAGAAACGCTTTCTGCTGCTTCTGGATCATCACAAAGTGTTCCTTTACCAGCAGCATCTTCAAGTAAGGAAGTGTTGCAAACAACTGCCTCACAAAAATAAACAATACCTTCAGTTATAGATAAAATGACACCTGGAAATCGGGAGAACATTGATCAAGCTATTGAAAGAGCAATATATGCTTTTGGACCAGCATTGTCAGTAACTTAAAATGCATATTTGCAGGAAACTTTTAAATTATTACGACGGAAGGGGGAGTGGTTACCTGATCTCATGTGTAATTGAAATGTTCCTAACATATACAGCCCTTATTATTCCATTTGTAATAAAAATAAAATTTAAAAAAAGCAAGTTTAGTTTACTTAATAAGCTGTACTTATATGTTAAGCATAATACTTTTATATACACTGCATTTCCTGTTCCCAGTGTAACAAAATTACTTTCAATTTGTAAAACTACTCCACTCTGCATTTTTTTAAAAATTTTCTGAAAATGTCCACTTTTTACAGAAAAAAAAAGGGGAAAATAGTTTTTTCCCATGGCTTCAAAGTTTCCAGAAATTTTACATCTCTAGCCTGGATCATTTTGGAGCTATAGTGTCTTATTCCATTGACAAAAAGAGCAGACAAACCTATTCAGTTTGTTGTTGATCCTGGGAAGCCAGGAGGTCCTGACACAGGCCTTAAAACACTTCCAGGTATAGGGAGGATTCCCCTGGGTCTGGTCAAGATAGTCTGCCTGCCAGTTGTCTATGCCTCGAATATGAACCGCTGACAAGGCTGGAATGTGAGGTTCTGCCCAGGACACAACCCTTTCTACTTCTCAGCAGCAAGACTTATGGTTTCTCCTTGATGGTTGAAGTATGCCACTGCTATGGCGTTATCTGACTGGATCTGGATTGGATGACCCAAGTTGTAGAGGCAACCACAATTGCCCATAATTTCAGAATGTTGGTTGAAAGATGAGATTCCCCTGCACCAACAAGGTGTTTAGGACTCTTCTTCAGCCCTTCATGCTGGCATCTGTTGTTTGGATCTTCTGAGACAGGTGTAAGGATTTTCACAAATCCAGAGCGAGATTCCTGAAGCACTAGATCAGGGATAGCCTGGTCTTCAGCATCAGGTGAGTCAGTTTGTCTAGTTACTGATCTGAATTGTCTTACAACAAAAGAATGTTGAGTTGAACAAGTCTGTAGTGGAATGGTGCAAATGGAATTGCCTCAGATAGGTCTACCATCAAGCATAGACTTCTCAAGCAGAATCACAGAGTCAGATGGCTCTTGGACTGCAGAGCCAAAGCCTGGGAGCAGAGATTTAGCAGTGTATCCTGGGGAGGAAAAACCCTGGCTTGAGTCCTGTCCAGGATGAGACCCAGATACTTTAAGCAATGAGCCGACTCAAACACAGACTTCTCAAGGTTCAGATATCTGGATGACCTCTTATTGAGGGCACAGTCAGCACAGCTCCTGACCAACTAGGTAATGATGGTGATCCAAACCTCATAAAGGTTGTGCCAAAGCTTTTGAGTTCTGGACCGCCCTCGTTACCTAGTTGATCAATAGCTGTGATGACTTTGCCCTCAATAGGAGGTCATCAAGATATCTCAGTAGGAATACCCTGGGAGAGTAGCAAGGCTTGTGTAGGAGCCAGTCCCTATGTGGACACTCAGGGGATGATGGACTAACTAAATAGTGATGCTACAAACTGGTAGTAATGAGTGCCCATGGGGGCGTGACTGTATGTGGAGGTGAGAGGACGTGTGTGTCAGCTCTCTCTCTCTCCCCCTCTCCTACTCGGGAATTCTGAGATGCCAGGGGGTGGTAGAGGGTGGCTGACGTGTAGTGAGAGCCGCCTGGCTGTGCTAAACATCCCCACAATTGAACTGGGACAGGCACTCCTGGCTTAACAGCTTATCTGATGGAGCGGCGGTGGCGATGTGGGAGATCTCCACCGCGCTTGTCAGACAAATAACCAGCTCTAATGGCAGTGTGTGTGTTGGCAGTCAGCACAGCTCCTGACCAACTAG
Source organism: Aquarana catesbeiana (assembly GCF_042186555.1). Taxonomy (NCBI): domain Eukaryota; kingdom Metazoa; phylum Chordata; class Amphibia; order Anura; family Ranidae; genus Aquarana; species Aquarana catesbeiana. The sequence goes on from NC_133336.1 coordinate 154,700,409, forward strand.
GTAATGATGGTGATCCAAACCTCATAAAGGTTGTGCCAAAGCTTTTGAGGTCTGGACCGCCCTCGTTACCTAGTTGATCAATAGCTGTGATGACTTTGCCCTCAATAGGAGGTCATCAAGATATCTCAGTAGGAATACCCTGGGAGAGTAGCAAGGCTTGTGTAGGAGCCAGTCCCTATGTGGACACTCAGGGGATGATGGACTAACTAAATAGTGATGCTACAAACTGGTAGTAATGAGTGCCCATGGGGTCGTGACTGTATGTGGAGGTGAGAGGACATGTGTGTCAGCTCTCTCTCTCTCCCTCTCCTACTCGGGAATTCTGAGATGCCAGGGGGTGGTAGAGGGTGGCTGACGTGTAGTGAGAGCCGCCTGGCTGTGCTAAACATCCCCACGATTGAACTGGGACAGGAACTCCTGGCTTAACAGCTTATCTGATGGAGCGGCGGTGGCGATGTGGGAGATCTCCACCGCGCTTGTCAGACAAATAACCAGCTCTAATGGCAGTGTGTGTGTTGGCAGTAAGCCAATGAACCCTGAATATTTATCCTCTGGAGAGCGGTGCAGTGAACAAAAACTGTCCGATTCAGTTAGGATCTGACTGAGTGATGGCGGATTGGTGAGAGACATCCCCTGCACAGCCAATCACAGCAACAGCTCCAGGACCAGAGTAAAAGGCTGGCAGGAATAGAAAGCTTGGATCAGAGATTGAAAAATTAACCCTTCTAAAGGAGTAGTGGAGACAAGGACACTGCTGGTGACCTGCAATGAGGAGGTGAGAACAGGTCTGGGGGATTTGAAGGGCTGTCTGACCTGGGCAAACTGATAGATTCTCCTGCAAAAAAGAATCTGGGAACTTCTTTTAATTTTTTCTGGTTCGCTTACTGCTTTAATACTTTACTTTTAAAATTAATATCAGCAAAAAAAATATGACAAAGAAGAAGAGGGAGGAGGCCCTGCAGCAGGAGGGTGCAAACCCACAGTTGCAGCGCTCAGCAAAAGATAAAGGATGCCAAGTAGCAGCTAAATTAGAGAAGTTTGCACACACACCTGCTAAAAATAATCAAACTGCTTTACAGGATAAAAATCATGCTGGGTTCTCAGTGGCAAGAAAAAGCCTAGGCCTGCAAGGGACTGACAGAGGCACATAAGAAGCAATGTTAACGGAGAACTCAGTATTGTCCATGGAAGTGGGTGCGGTAGGAGGGGAAGAACCTTCTCTGAAGGAAGTACTACAAGCAGTGAATTCTTGAAAATTCTCTCTATTTGAAATAACTGAGCAATTAAGAGGTATAAAAGAGGAGTTTAACCACTTCAGCCCCGGAAGGATTTACTAGACATGTGCATTAGTTTTCGTCCGAATGGATTTTCGGCCGAATTTCAGGTATTTGAATCCGAAAAACGAAAGATCCGACATAAACAAATGCTTTATTTTCGTTTTCGTTGCTACAACAGTTCGATATAGATAGGAGATTCGACATGATGATGACAATAACAATCTGTGTCCATCAAACCTGTGGTCGAATGTGCCTAACCTTAACTCTATTAGTCCAAGATTATTCTACATAGAGAGAAAAGATTTGACATAGAGAGAAAAGATTCGACGTAGGGGAGAAAGATTCGACGTAGGGGAGAAAGATTCGACGTAGGGGAGAAAGATTCGACGTAGGGGAGAAAAGATTCGACGTAGAGGAGAAAAGATAAATAAAAATAATGATGATGATGAATGTTATTGGCTGATTGTAACCAAAGAGGAGGAGCAGTAAAATAGCTAGAACTAAGTACACATGTACTTTGGCTTATAGTGTCTGTTGAAAGTTCTAAGAAGATTCGACGGAGCAGGTAAACTATACGGCGTCATACAGTTTAGCTGCTCCGTCGAATCTTCTTTAAACATTCGACAGACACCATAAGCCTTCAATGACAGATTTGACCTTAATTTGGATTTTCGGACGAATGCAATTTTTAACCAAAAACTAAATAAATAAAAACGAATTTCGGGAGTAACTAAATAAATTTATTTTTCGGACAAAAACTAAATTCCAAAATTTCAGTGTGCACATGTCTAGGATTTACCTCCTTCCTGACCAGAGCACTTTTTACAATTTGGCACTGCGTCGCTTTAACTGCTAATTGCACAGTCATGCAATGCTGTACCCTAACAAAATTTGCGTCCTTTTCTTCCCACAAATAGAGCTTTCTTTTGATGGTATTTGATCACCTCTGCGTTTTTTATTTTTTGCGCTATAAACGGAAAAAGACCGAAAATTTTGAAAAAAAATGATATTTTCTACTTTTTGTTATAAAAAAAATCCAATAAACTCAATTTTAGTCATACATTTAGGCCAAAATGTATTCGGCCACATGTCTTTGGTAAAAAAAAAATGTTAATAAGTGTATATTTATTGGTTTGCGTAAAAGTTATAGCGTCTACAAACTAGGGTACATTTTCTGGAATTTACACAGCTTTTAGTTTATGACTGCCTATGTCATTTCTTGAGGTGCTAAAATGGCAGGGCAGTACAAACCCCCCCCCAAATGACCCCATTTTGGAAAGTAGACACCCCAAGGAAATTGCTAAGAGGCATGTTGAGCCCATTGAATATTAATTTTTTTTGTCCCAAGTGATTGAATAATGACAAAAAAAAAAAAAAAAAAAAATACAAAAAGTTGTCACTAAATGATATATTGCTCACACAGGCCATGGGCATATGTGGAATTGCACCCCAAAATACATTCAGCTGCTTCTCCTAAGTACGGGGATACCACATGTGTGGGACTTTTTGGAAGCCTATCCGCGTACGGGGCCCCGAAAACCAATCACCGCCTTGATTTCACTCCTCACTACCTATCACAGTTTTGAAGGCCATAAAATACCCAGATGGCACAAACCCCCCCAAATGATCCCATTTTGGAAAGTAGACACCCCAAGCTATTTGCTGAGAGGCATGTTGAGTCCATGGAATATTTTATATTTTGACACAAGTTGCGGGAAAATGACAATTTTTTTTTTTGCACAAAGTTGCCACTAAATGATATATTGCTCACACAGGCCATGGGCATATGTGGAATTGCACCCCAAAATACATTTAGCTGCTTCTCCTGAGTATGGGGATACCACATGTGTGGGACTTTTTGGGGGCCTAGCCGCGTACGGGGCCCCGAAAACCAATCACCGCCTTCAGGATTTCTAAGGGTGTAAATTTTTGATTTCATGCTTCATTGCCTATCACAGTTTCGGAGGCCATGGAATGCACAGGTGGCACAACCCCCCCCCCAAAATGACCCCATTTTGGAAAGTAGACACCCCAAGCTATTTGCTGAGAGGCATGGTGAGTATTTTGCAGCTCTCATTTGTTTCTGAAAATGAAGAAAGACAAGAAAAAATATTTTTTTTTCTTTTTTCAATTTTCAAAACTTTGTGACAAAAAGTGAGGTCTGCAAAATACTCACTATATCTCTCAGCAAATAGCTTGGGGTGTTTACTTTCCAAAATAGGGTAATTTTGGGGGGTTTTGTGCCACCTGGGCATTCCATGGCCTCCGAAACTGTGATAGGCAGTGAAGAGTGAAATAAAAAATTTACGCCCTTAGAAAGCCTGAAGGCGGTGCTTGATTTTCGGGGTCCCGTACGCGGCTAGGCTCCCAAAAAGTTTCACACATGTGGTATCCCTGTATTCAGGAGAAGCAACAGAATGTATTTTGGGGTGTAATTTCACATACTCTCATGGCATGTTTGAGCAATATATCTATTTATATATATATATATCTATTATATATATTTAGTGACAACTTTGTGCAAAAAAAAAAATGTCTTTTTCCCGCAACTTGTGTCACAATATAAAATATTTCATAGACTCGACATGCCTCTCAGCAAATAGCTTGGGGTGTCTACTTTCCAAAATGGGGTCATTTGGGGGGGGTTTGAACTGTCCTGGCATTTTATGCACAACATTTAGAAGCTTATGTCAGACATCACCCACTCTTCTAACCACTTGAAGACAAAGCCCTTTCTGACACTTTTTGTTTACATGAAAAAAATATTTTTTTTTGCAAGAAAATTACTTTGAACCCCCAAATATTATATAATTTTTTAAAGCAAATGCCCTACAGATTAAAATGGTGGGTGTTTCATTTTTTTTTTCACACAGTATTTGCGCAGCGATTTTTCAAATGCATTTTTTGGGGAAAAAACACACTTTTTTAAATTTTAATGCACTAAAACACACTATATTGCCCAAATGTTTGATGAAATAAAAAAGATGATCTTAGGCCGAGTACATGGATACCAAACATGACATGCTTTAAAATTGCACACAAATGTGCAGTGGCAACAAAATAAATACATTTTTAAAATCCTTTAAAAGCCTTTACAGGTTACCACTTTAGATTTACAGAGGAGGTGTACTGCTAAAATGACTGCCTTCGATCTGACCTTCGCGGTGATACCTCACATGCATGGTGCAATTGCTGTTTACATTTGACGCCAGACCGACGCTTGCATTCGCCTTAGCGCGAGAGCAGGGGGGGACAGGGGTGCTTTTTTTTTTTTTTTTTTTTTTTTTTTTGCTTTTTTATCTTATTTTTAAACTGTTCCTTTCATTTTTTTTCTTAAATCATTTTTATTGTTACCTCAGGGAATGTAAATATCCCCTATGATAGCAATAGGTAGTGACAGGTACTCTTTTTTGAAAAATTTAGACCCTAGATCTCTCCTCTGCCCTCAAAGCATCTGACCACACCAAGATTGGTGTGATAAAATTCTTTCCCAATTTCCCAATGGCGCTGTTTACATCCGGCGAAATCTAAGTCATGAAATGCTCATAGCTTCCGGCTTCTTAGGCCATAGAGATGTTTGGAGCCACTCTGGTCTCTGATCATCTCTATGGTCAGCTGGTTGAATCACCAGCTGCATTCTCAGGTTCCCTGTTGAGACAGGAGAGCCAGAGAAAAACACGGAAGACGGTGGGGGGGCATTCCCTCCCACTGCTTGTAAAAGCAGTCTAGAGGCTACTTAGCCACTAGGATTGCTTTTACATTAAAGCCAACCGCTGGCTGAAAAGAATGATACCAAGATGATACCTAAACCTGCAGGCATCATTCTGGTATAACCACTCAAAGTCGTGAATTGCGTACCTGAAGACAAAAAAATGGTTAACAATAAAACACAGTAAACGGTAAAGTATAAAAAATTGCATACCTGAAAAGCAAACATGATAAAACATAATAACAATAAAACATTGCAGAATACAATACAGTAAAAAAGAGCAGAACAATAGAGAGAGAATAGAGAGAGAGAGAACAATAAAACGACAACTATTTTTTTTTATTCTATATATTTTTTTGTGGTTTTTTTTTTTTTTTTTTTTTTTTTTTTTTACACTTTTTTGTAACTGTAACTTTTGTAACTGTAACTGGTTTCAGGTTCGGGTCTCTCAAAATGCGATGGCATCTTGAGAGACCCTGTGAAAGTGTGCCTAGTCTGTGCAATGCTGTACCCTACGCTAATACTCAACTAGTGTATGGTAGCGTTCAAAACATTCACCAATGCAAAGACCAGGATTGTCAGGAAAGGAGGGACAATAATAGCGGGTGTCATGCCTATATCCACACTTGCTGCAGACACGACATCTTTTTTGGGGGGGTTCGTTGGGTAGGGGTACTCGGGAGGACATAAAGAAAATGCCTCTCATGCAGCCGACTGCATTTGGTTGGGGATGTGAATGGGGGAAGTACGGGTGCTGCAGAAGCTGTGGGTTCCCAATTAGGATTGGCGAATGCAGCAGGATGGCACTATGGGCACGACGGGCCTGTTTGTCTTCTTGGTGGCAGCGGGACACTACTTGTGCTTGCCACCTCACCAGCTTGAGCTGCACTTATGGGACTCGCTACGTCACCAAGTGTTACTGCAGTGCTGGTTTGACTACAACCGGGGTGTTATAGGCCGCTGGTGCTTGCCAGTTCACCAAAACGCTATCAAAAAAACTGTTAGCGATTGCAGGGATCAGTCCTGACTCTGCGAACGCTGCAGTTATGCGTTTAGTGTTTTGTAAGTGACAGTGATCGATTGATACTGCACTTGGGTGGGCTGGGCTGAGCCGGGCGGAGGGGCAAAACGCAGGTGCTAGCAGGAATCTGGGCTGGTCCCGCTAACACTGCGTTTTTGGGAACTCTAAACTGCTGGGGACGCTGGTATAGATCTGATCGGATCAGATATTGATCCGTTCAGATATTATACCACTAAGGGAGGTGTATGGTGCGTGCGTGGGTGTTAGCGGTACTGGCGCTAACCTGACGCTGCTTTGGGCTGGTGCTTGCAAGTTCACCAAAATGCTACCAAAAAAACTGTTAGCGATCGCAGGGATCAGGCCTGACTCTGCGAACGCTGCAGCTATGCGTTTAGTGTTTTGTAAGTGACAGTGATCGATCGATACTGCACTTGGGTGGGCTGGGCTAGGCCGGGCGGAGGGGCAAAACGCAGGTGCTAGCAGGTATCTGGGCTGATCCCGCTAACACTGTGTTTTTGGGTACCCTAAACTACTGGGGACGCTAGTATAGATCTGATCGGATCAGATATTGATCCGTTCAGATACTATACCACTAAGGGAGGCGTATGCTGCGTGCGTGGGTGTTAGCGGTACTGGCGCTAACCTGACGCTGCCTGGGGCGACGCATATCACTGCCGGGCGATCAGGGGGCTAAACTTTTATTCGGTAATAAACGGCGGGTGCCCTGACACTATAAAAAATTAACTAACCAGTGTCACCCGTAACAGTTGATCACTGGTGAAAGGGTTAACTAGGGGGCAATCAAGGGGTTAAAACCTTTATTAGGCAGTATATGGGGGTCCCTGAAGCTATAAAACACTGACGGCGAACCTAAATATTTACCTCCCTAATTAGCGTCACCAGTGACACTAATACAGCGATCAGAAAAATGATCGCTTAGTGACACTGGCGACGGGGGGTGATCAAGGGGTTAAAACTTTATTGGGGGTTAGGGGGGTACCCTAGACCTAAAGGGGGCTAATACTAACTGCCCTACCACACTAACTGTCACAAACTGACACCAATGCAGTAATCAGAAAAAAAAAACTGCTTGGTGTCAATGTGACGGGGGGGAGGGGTGATCGGGGGATAAAGGGGGGTGTAATGTATGCCTGGCATGTTCTACTGTATATGTGTGTGTTGTGCACTCACATTGAAGTCTTCTCTCCTCGACGCCGGAACAGAAAATACCAAGCCGAGGAGAGATGACATCATTTCCTCTGCTGCTGTTTACCATACAGCAGCAGAGGAATGATCTCATTGGCCAGGAGCGATCACGAGGGGGGGGCCAAGAATGGATGGCCTCCCCCTCACCTCCGATCGCCAGGGGAGATATGCCGACCGCCTCAGGCACCGGGGGGGGTCCGATTGGACCCCCGCCCATGGGAGGCAGATCACGTACAGGTAAGTGATTCTGCCTGCCCGTGCCATTCTGCCGACGTATATCGTCGTGAGGCGGTCGGCAAGTGGTTAACTTCCTAATACATGATGTACAGAAGGTAAGGGAACGGACAACCGTGGTGGAGGGGAGGGAGAGCTCAGTGGAGGGCGATCTAAGCCCATTAAAGCAGGAAATGAAAATAATTAGCGAAAAAATTAGAAGATATGGAAACAATGTAAGGATATTGGGGGTCCCTGAACGCTGTGAGGGTTCAAACCCTGCAGGCTTCATGGAAAAGTGGCTTGTGGAAATTTTTGGGAAGGAATCCTTTTCCCCTTTCTTTGCAATAGAGAGAGCACATAGAGTGTCAGAGTGCCACCACCAGGGGGTCAGCCAAGGCAATTGTTGGTAAGAATGCTTTAATTTAAAGGGTAAGTTCACGTTTATACACTTTTTTATTTCTAAATTCCAGCTCCCCTATGCACCAATATAGCATTCATGTACTTTTTTTGCAAAGGTATCAAAGCTTTCCATTAAATCTACAGTCACTTACTTTTCTTGTCCTAATCAACATTTCCAGACGTTTCCATCAGTAATGTCTTCTTCCTGATCAGACTTTAGGTCATGACACAGGAAGGAGTTGACCAGCTGATCTCATTAGCACATACCCTGCATCATCCATCCTCCCATTCCCAGGTGCACGTTTTTTAAATGAAATGCAATCAATCAGTGATCACCCTTCTCACTAAAAACACAATATACAATCAGATTGCATAGTGTAATGTGACAGACTCACCCAGGACAGAGGCTTTTGGAGGGGACTGAATGCTGGCCTCTTGCCTACCGACTATGGGCCCTGGCATTTGAGGGAGCTACAAGCATTTAGGAAGATATTCTGTTATGTTATGCAAAAGGACATTATTAAGGAGGCCCTGATGGTCTTCGCATGCTTGGGACTCATATAGCAGATGTATGTGAAAGATATGCTGATTAATGAGATCTGGAAAGCCCTGGGTCTCCTGTTGTCTACTAATGTGGCTTCTAAGAGTATTTCACCCATTGTTTGTGCTAATTAACCTTGCTATTGTATGAAGGAGTTTATGATAATGTGTATTGTATAGTCGGTGAGCTAGGAGACGTGAAGACTACCACGAGGGGTCATATCACTGAGTCACCTAGTGTGGGTAAATGATTTAGTAAACGAGCTCATTTTAATTAGGTTTCTGGTTACAGGTGTATTGTTAGAGAATATGAGCAGGAGGGAGGAACCTCCTCTTTTGCTGTATATAAGACTTGTATTTTGGTTCTAATAAAAGAGTCCATGTTCAGCAACTAAACAAGTATTGTCTTGTTTTGTGCTTGTGAGCAGTTGGAATATCTGATATCTATATTCAGACTGGGAGGAAGTGGTATATGACGAAAGCACTCAAGCGGAGTGTGGGACGTTTCGTTACAAGTGGCTTGTGGAAATTTTTGGGAAGGAATCCATTTCCCCTTTCTTTGCAATAGAGAGAGCACATAGATTTCCATACAGAGTGCCACCACCAGGAGGTCAGCCCAGGCAATTGTTGTTAAGAATGCTTTAATTTAAAGGGTAAGTTCACGTTTATACACTTTTTTTTTTCCTAAATTCCAGCTCCCCTATGCACCAATATAGCATTCATGTACATTTTTTGCAAAAGTATCAAAGCTTTCCATTAAATCTACAGTCACTTACTTTTCTTGTCCTAATCCACGTTTCTAGACGTTTCCATTAGTAATGTCTTCTTCCTGATCAGACTTCAGGTAATGACACAGGAAGGAGTTGATCAGCTGATCTCATTAGCACACACCCTGCATCATCGACCCTCCCATTCCGAGGTGCACATTTTTTAAATGAAATGCAATCAATCAGTGATCACCCTTCTCACTAAAAACACAATATACAATCAAATTGCATAGTGTATGGCCATGTTTACGCACCTAAAATTACTAGTTGCGCTTTCAGTGCCAATAATTGTTAACGGCACACCAAACACAGAAGAAAACACACATTTTGCCATGTGAAAAAATGAGGGGCAAATGCTGCAAAATGCACAGTAAAAAACACAACCCACAAAACGCCAAAATGTCCCATGAGTCACATGTAGTGCAGCCAATTGAAATCAACAGGCTGACCTATGCATGTCGCAGGAAAAACGAGACACAAAATGTGGGCTCCCACTATGCTAGATGTGAATGGGGCCTGAAAGTGAAATTGGTGCGATAACACAGGAACAATGAGGCTCCATTCACATCTGTGCATTTCCTTGCATTTCAGAAATGTGCTGCACCAAAAATTGCAGTAAAAAACGCACAAAGCTCAGCTCTAAAAAAAAGTTCTGAAGCTTCTTTGGGGCGATTGCTGTGTGTAAGGCAGCCCATTCAGGTGGATGGGCTGCCCTATGTGTGATGAGTGAAAATGCTCCAAAACACCCCCCCCCCCCCTCGCTAAAAAAAAAAAAAACATGTGGAAATGCGAGTTCCCGCTATGCAGAGTCGTGAACAGGGCTTGACAGATGAGTGTTTCTGTCCACTCCCTCCTATGTACTTGTATAAAGATGGCCATACACTATGCAAACTGATTGTGTATTTAGTGAGAAGGGTGATTACTGATTGATTGCATTTCATTTAAAAAATGTGCACCTGGGAATGGGAGGGTGGATGTTGCAGGGCGTGTGCTAATGAGGTCAGCTGGTCAACTCCTTCCTGTCATGACCTAAAGTCTGATCAGGAAGAAACAATAAATAATGGAAACGTCTGGAAATGTAGATTAGGACAAGAAAAGTAAGTTACTGTAGATTTAATGGAAAGCTTTGATATTTTTGCAAAAAAAGTACATGAATGCTATATTGGTGCATAGGGGAGCTGAAATTTAGAGGAAAAAAAGTGTACAAAGGTGAAATTACCCTTTAAGGACAAAGACAATATACTTCAGAAGGCAAGAGAAAAGAGAGACATACTTTATAATGGAGTTAAAATTTTATTCTTTTCGGATTTCTCCCCAGAATTGCAGAGGAAAAGAGCTAAGTTCGTGGAAATTAAGAAGAAACTGCGGCATTTAATTGTTACTTATGGTATGCTGTATCCTTCACGGCTGCGAATAGTGGCACTTGGGAAGACGCATTTTTTTAGTACTCCAAGCAAGGCTTTAGCATGGCTGGAAAAATAAATTAAAAAATACGAAGTAAATCAATCAAAGAGTAGGGTCTTATAGATTAAAATGGTATAGCTGGTGTATTATAAATTGCTAATTATTAGATGGGGCTGGGAGGGGGAGCTACACTACCCTTTTTTTTTTCTAATTTCCCTCTTTTCCTCCTTTCTTCCTCCTTGTGATGGGGGGAGGGAAGGAGAGAGGGGAAATGTTACATTGTTCACAAGAAAGGTTCACTTTAAATGCCTCCGGTATGGGCCTAGTCAGGGCCAGGTGTGGGAAATGAAACGGTGTGGGTATATCTGTCTGTTCTGTTTTTTCTCTAAGTTTTTTATTTAGTGTATGTTATGTTCTTTTTTTTTTTTTTTTCCTCTTTTTTTTTTTTTCCTCTTTTTTTCTTTTTCCTCTTTTTTTCTTTTTTAAAGGGATGGATGTGGAACAAAAAACACTGCACAGGAAACACTAAAGTTAAATGCTTCTTACTTAGGTTTTGCGTGAGACAAGGGTGGTGAGCGAAAGGGAATGGTGTGAGGATAGATAAAGTTGTTTTGCTAACTTTTTATTGTGTCACTAAAAACACTACAAAGAAATATGAGGATTTTGTGGAAAGACATTTAAAATTAAAGGTTTTCATGCATTGCACTTTACACAACTATTAAATAAACAAAGGAGAAGTAATGGGAGAGTAGTGGGGATAATTAAAAATGATTTCTTTCTTTTTTTATTATTATGATGCAAATTAATGGTGTGAATATATGCTCTTGGAATGTTCGAGGTTTAAGCGACCCTACAAAGAGAGCTACTGTATTTTCTGTAGCAACGATGTACCGAGCTAACATACTCTGCCTGCAGGAGACACACTTAACGAAAGAGACAATAACATACTTAAAAAGGAGAAACTTTCAAACCCAATACCACTCCATGTATACGTCATACTCTAGAGGAGTAAGCATTTTGATTGGATCTGGGGTGGGGTTCTCCTGCAGACAGACTAGTATAGATTAAAAAGGCCGGTATATTTTTCTACATTGCACTTTTGGGAGTATTTAGGGTGTATCTTGAATAATGTATACATTAGTCCCCCATTTAAGGCTGAGGTTTTATATCAGTTGATGAAATTTATTTATGATAAGCCTGATGTCCTGATACTGATTTCAATATGGTACTGGATGGGAGGGCAGATAGATGTCCCCCAGGAATGCACATAGGAAAAGGCGGAAAAGGCATGGAAACACTATTGCAAATAGTGGGAGAATTAGGATTGCTAGATATGTGGAGGCTGAGAAATCCAACGGAATGACAGTATTCCTGTTTTTCTAAAACTCATGCTACGCTTTCTAGAATTGACCTGGCTTTGGGTAGTGAGGAATGAGTATAAACTATATGCCTAGGGGCCTCTCAGACCACTCCCCATTGGTAGTGTTGTTGAGCCAGGGTGAGGGTGAGGTGTATGGTAAAGGGGAATGGAAAATAAAGCTCTTAAGCTCACTTGATCTCTGCCTTCGCCCTGGTCACATCACAAGAAACCATCTCCTGCATTCCTGTTTAAAGACTGGCTTTACTGACATCCCTTCTGGCTCCTTATCCTGCTTGCTGTTCCTCTACTTGGATCCCTGACTTCTGGCCTGGCTGATTACCCGATCTGGTTACTGAACTCTGGCTTGGCTGACTACCCGATCCGGTTACTGAATTCTGGCTATGCTTTGACTACTCTTACTCTATTTACCTTTTTATTTTTATTAATAAACAAGTGTGATTTTACTGTACTTCTGTCTCGGTCTGGTTCACGGTTTCTGACAGGGTGGTAGTGACACAGCCACAAATGATCCACAATGGCTCAAAAGTAACATGGTCCAGAAATATTTAGACAGAATAAAGGTGGATAAAGCACCTGGGCCAGATGGCATCCACCCGCGGATCCTAAAAGAATTAAGCTCTGTCATTTCAAGGCCATTGTTTCTAATATTTATGCGTTAATGACTGGAATGGTACTGCTGGATTCGCACAGGGCCAATGTGGTTCCCGTATTTAGAAAGGGATCAAAGTCTTTGCCAAGTAACTATAGACCTGTTAGTTTAACTTCTATAGTTGGGAAGATACTGGAGAGTTTTAAAAAAGACCACATGTATGAGTTCTTGTTGGAAAAAAATATTTTAAGCAACAGACAGCATGGATTCATGAAAGACAGAAGTTGTCAAACAAACCTGATTTCTTTTTATGAGGAGGAGAGTAAATACTTGGATTTTGCAAATACCAGTTTTTTAAGACCGAGTACGAGTACCAATACTTTTTTTATCGCCGATACCGATTACTGATACCCATTTTTAAAGTATTATTTTTTTATTTACATTTTAATAACTTGAACTTTTTTTGGTGAAGAGGTGGGGAGGGGGTTATTGTTTAGGGTGGAGAGGTGAGGAGCGGTTTTATTGTTTAGGGTAGACAGGGGGAGGGGTGTTCTTGTTTAGGGTGGAGAGGTGGGGAGGGGTGTTATTGTTTAGGGTGGAGAGGTGGGGAGGGGTGTTATTGTTTAGGGTGGAGAGGTGGGGCGGGGTGTTATTGTTTAGGGTGGAGAGGGGGAGGGCTGTTATTGTTTAGGGTGGATTGGTGGGGAGGGGCGTTATTGTTTAGGGTGCAGACGTTGGGAGGCTGTTATTGTTTAGGTTTGAGAGGTGGGGAAGCTGTTATTGTTTAGAGTGGAGGTGGGGAGGGGTGTTATTGTTTAGGGTGGAGAGGTGGGGAGGCTGTTATTGTTTAGGGCGGAGAGGTGGAGAGGAGGTTATTGTTTAGCGTGGGGAGGGGGTTATTGTTTAGGGTGGGGAGGGACGTTATTGTTTTGGGCGGAGAGGGGAAGGGGAGTATTTGGGAACCCACACACTGCCAATCACTGCACTACAACACCCAGCAGACCTGCCCTCCCCCCCAAGAAGTTCTGCAGCAGCAAAGCCTGGCTCAGTGCAGTACCTACCACTCGACAGGCAGGCAGATCTGTCACCCCTCAGCCGCCCGCAGAAGAGCCAGAGGAGGAGAAGCAGCACATCGCTGGAGGACACAAAAAACGGAGGTAAGGGGGAGGGGCGGAGCCAGCATGGGAGGGGGCAGAGCCAGCGTGGGAAGGGGCAGAGCCAGGGCTGGTTGACTGCGGGGAAGGGAAATCCTCAGTGACAGCTTAAACATCATTGGTTGTTAAGGACGCTGCGGCCCCGCTCCTTAACAACTAATGACGGCACTATAAAAAGGAAGTTCAATACCAAGTACGCCACCCTTTGGGCTCCTTCTGCTTAGCTCGTATTAGTACAAGTTTGGTGAGAGACAATTCAAGCTTTTCAGCCTCGTGCTTTTCAGTTCGTTACTGCTCTTCAGTTTGTGCTTGTGGGTTAGTATCTGTTTTTTAGTGCATGTAGTCAGTTCGTATCTGTTTTTCAGCGCGTTCTTGTCCGCTCGTTTCTAATTTTCAGCTCGCTCTTCTCAGGCCTTTCTGATTTTCAGTGCGTTCTGTTAGTTCGTTCTGACCAGCCGACCATTTTGAAGCCATGTTGCGGTTACGGGTTACGTACTCATCATAGAGTTCGTGCTATGCAGAGGCTTGGTGTTGGGGTTCTTACTTTGACCCAAGCCCAGTCCAGGGGGAGGAGGAGTTCATGGACGAAGAATTGTTTGCTCCAGCGTGACCAATTCTCTCATATGCCTTTGTTGCGGTAGATCCAGGAGAATAATCCTGATGATTTCAGATATTATCTCCGGATGATGGACCCTGTTTTTCACCGTCTGTTGGCTTTGCTGTCCCCTTATATTACCAAGCAGGACACCTGCATGCGGCAAGCCATCACTCTGGAACAAAGGCTCGTCGCCACCTTGCAGTACTTGGCGACAGGGAGAAGTCTGCAGGACATCAAGTTCTTGACAGGCATCTCCCCCAGGCTCTGGGAATCATTATTCCAGAGACCTGTTCTGCCATCATACAGGTCCTGCAGAAGGACTATATTAAGGTAAGTTTTATCCTTTAACATCACATTCCATGTATTCAATGTTTGCTAATGTATTGGATTTATTTCATCACTCGCTAATTACCATGATTGTAATATGCTGTGAATGTCCTCTTTGTCCGCATGCACACTGGAAGCTTTTAATGCTCCTTTTTTGTCCTTCATGCATATTTGCCCTCACTAACCTCCCCAGCATGCTATTCTGGGCCCATACACACCTAGCCTGGTCACTTAACAATGTATTTTGTCAGCTCCATAGTAGTGTTTTACCCTAAGCGCCCCCTAAAATGTTTACAAATGTTATTTGTGTCCTTAAATTCAGGCAGTGCAAGAGGCAAGAGGCTTTTTTTGGGGGGGCCCAAACTCATTTGGAACCCTCCCTCCCCCCCAACCGCTAAGTCAGCCGATACCAATCCTCTATCTGCTGACTTTGCCGAACCCATACACACTATACCTACCTCTTTTGTATTCAGATTTATGGATGAATTCACCAAAGCATGCAAGGACCTGCCTGAATACTTTCAAATGGTACTGTTTAAAGTTTTGTTCTCCTATTATCTTGATAGGTAATTGCAGAATGCAAAAATGTGCTTCAATTTGTATAGTGTGTATTCCTCTTTTTGTATTATGACACTTCTTACCTGTCCAGTGGGCTGCCAATAGTGTAAGTAAGGAGGGGCTGGCCAAAGTAACACACATTATTTATGCATTCAGCTCTCAATGAAGTGGAGAGGGTTACCTGTCCAAAACATCCCCCCCCCCTAAAATTTTTACAATGGGCCATCAGAGGGGGGAAGGAATCTGATAAGCGGACCTTATACTTTTGTCTTTAAATTCTCCTTAAAATAATTGTTATACTGATGTTGGCCAAGAATGTTTGTCTAATCTGCTTGTAATGTTATGTGCAAAAGTACTAATTTTTGTTTTTCTTGTTTTACTCCACAGTTTCCTTCAACCCCACAGGAATGGCAGACTGTGGCATCCCACTTTGCCCAGCGGTGGGATTGTCCTAACTGCGGAGGGGCAATCGGGAAATACATCCACATCGTCCCACCCCCCAACTCGGGGTCATACTATTATAATTACGTGGGGTTTAATAGTATAGTGATGTTGACGGTAGTGTCAGTGGCATACGAGTTTTTGTATGTGGACGTGGGGAAGAATGGCCGGATGTCGGATGATGTCTAATAGTTAGCTGAAGAAGAGATTGTCACCTTATGTATCAAATAAATTACATTTGCACTATTGTAGAAAATGGACAAAAAGAAAAGTCCATTGGAGAACCTAGGAGACAGCTAAAAGAAACACAAGCAGTAAATCCAATGAAATATTAGTTAATTTTTTCAAAAAAATGTATTAAAAAAAATGTTTTACACATTTGCTGGCATATCAATGGCCCCCCTCCCCGCAAAGTACTCCAGTAATTTTGTGGGGAGGGGGGCCATTGATATGCCAGCTGGAGCCCAGCTTGAGTCAGGTACTGTATAGCATTGTTCAACATATTTCTTGTCACAAAATGAATGATGTTAACTAGATTTTATTATCGATCACTAATTTCTGATTTAACAAAGTGGTTTACATATCAATCGACATTAGTAGCCAAAAATGATTGGGACAAGAATGAAAAATCCTGGGGTCAGAATGATAGTCTTTTCTATTTGTTAACATTGAATTTGCAACAGTCATGAGCTCAAAATTGTCTGTGATTGATGACAAAAAAACTAAAACTATGTCCCATTTGTATACACAGGAAAGTCTCAGCCAAGAGGAGGCCGTGGAAAGTCTCAGCCAGGAGGAGGCGGGGGAAAGTGGCAGCCAGGAGGTGGCCGTGGAAAGTGGCAGCCAGGAGGTGGTCGTACCAAGTAGCCTGACCGAATCGCAGGTTCCTCCCCTCCGCCTTCCAACAAAAAGGCCCAGGAAGGGGAGTAACATGGAGGAGTCAGCACTTTCTTTGATTCAGCAGGCTACTACGGCCATCAGAACCACTCCCAATCTTCAAGAGGACTATGCCTGCATGGCAGCCAGCAAAATGTAGGAAATGGAGGTGGGCCAACGCCTCATTTGTGAGGAAGTCATCTATCAGGCCCTAAATAAGGGGGTGATGGGCGAACTCACAAAAAAGTCACGTATGTGAGTTGGACCATACTCCTCCTCCACCTCCTGCCACAACTCCAACACCACAGACACAGTCTGAAAGGAAGCGTGCAAGGAAGTCTTGAGAGTGATGGCCTGTGTTTGGTCTGGTCTGGCAAAAGACGCAGGCTGTTGTAAGACCACAGCCTCAGCTATGTCATCTGCTGCTGCTCCCGATATCTCGGAGTCCTGGACCAGATTGTGCTCCCTATTAAATGGACTCCTCAGGCTACCAATTTTGCCTGTCAAATAATTGATGTCTGCTCTGGGGTACAAAGGCTTCGCCAATTTCAACACTTTATCCAGCATTGCCTTCCTCTTTATTTTGTTATGACCCCTAGTAAATGTCTATTTTTTTTTTCACAAATACTTGTGCACTACTGTGTTTTACTTCAAAAAGGACAGTTTGTTTGTGAGTAGGCAGGTACATTTCAAAACACCAAGATAATAAATGGTATTGTGGATCACTAGAAAAAAAACATGAAAAAAAAAAAAATCAGAAGATCTTGATAAAAAAAAGTAGATCACTATAAAAAAATTCTAAACATTATTCTGGAGATCTGGCGAAAAAAAAATATAAAGATTATTCAGGAGATCACGAGAAATAATAAAGAAATCAGTCTGTCAGAACTCTGTGTGAATATCAGCAGCAAAACAACCTCATTATTCTAGCATTATAAAGAAGAAGAGAATGTGTTGCATTAAAAGATTAAAAAATTTGCAGCGTGACGAATGTGCTATCTCCTATCCGAACGCTAGTTTTACCAGATCGAGCGCTTCCGTCTCGTACTTGATTCAGAGCATGCATGGAATTTTCTGCGTCGGAATTGTCTACACAGGCTTGGAAGTTATGACAACGGATTTTGTTGTTGGAAAATTTGAGATCCAGCTCTCAAACATCTGTTGTCGGAAATTGCGACACGAAATGTCCCATGGAGCCTACACACGATTGGAACTTCCGAGAACAAGCTCACACATTTCACATTTACAATCGAACATTTGTTGTCAGAAATTCCGATCGTCTTTACGTGGCATTATTCTAAATGGCCTAAGGTTATTAGTGGTGTACCCAAAGGTTCAGTGTTGGGACCCTTACTTTTTAATATCTTTATAAAAGATATAGGGTCTGGGATTAAAAGTACCATTTCTGTCTTTGCAGCTGACACTAAGCTATGCAGTGGAAGAATGTCCTTACAGGATGTCTCCAATTTACAAGCCAACTTCAATGCACTGTCTAATTGGGCAACTAAGTGGCAAATGAGATTTAATGTTGATAAATGTAAAGTTATGCACTTGGGGGCTAAGAATATGCATGCATCATACATACTAGGGGGAGTACAACTGGGGGGATCCATAGTGGAGAAGGATCTGGGGGTTTTAGTAGATCATAAGCTCAATAATAGCATGCAATGCCAAGCTGTGGTTTCCAAAGCGAGCAAAGTCCTTTCTTGTATTAAAAGAGGTATGGACTCCAGAGAGAAAGAGATATAATTTTGCCCCTGTACAAATCATTAGTAAGACCTCATCCGGAATATGCAGTTCAGTTTTGGGCACCAGTTCTCAAAAAGGATATCAGGGAACTGGAGAAAGTGCAGAGAAGGGCAATCAAACTGATAAGAGGCATGGAGGAGATCAGCTATGAAGAAAGATTAGAGGAATTAAATCTATTCCTTCTTTAGAAGAGGAGATTAAGAAGAGATATGATCAACATGTACAAATACATAAGTGGTCCATATAGTGAACTTAGTGTTGAGTTATTCACTTTAAGGTCATCGCAGAGGACAAGGGGGCACTATTTACGTCTAGAGGAAAAAAGATTTAATTTCCAAATACAGAAAGGTTTCTTCACAGTAAGAGCTGTGAAAATGTGGAATAGACTCCCTCCAGAGGTGGTTCTGGCAAACTCAGTAGATTGCTTTAAAAAAGGCCTGTATTCTTTCCTAAATGTACATAATATAACTGGGTACTGACATTTATAGGTAAAGTTGATCAAGGGGTTAATATGGCGCACAATGGAGGTAGCCGAGTACATATAACTAAAAATGGTGGGGGGAAGGGGGTCAATTGGGGGTTCCTGAGAGGGGGAACTTGGTGGTGGTAGTTAATGTTTCACAACAAGTTTAGGTATTAGTCCATGTAAGGATAAAATGATGCTGAATAAATGGAAGGCAGCCAGTCTATAAAAGCTAGAAGAAGCTCTGGAACAATAAAAAAGAAGAAGCATAGCCTGATATAGGAGCACAAATTCAAAACCAAAAAAATATATACTGCGCTATCCCATAAAATATTCAATAATCCAAAAAACATGTGTCTGTGAAGACAAAAAATAATTAATGCTGCTGCAACCATAAATGTGAGACAACCTCCACTTCAAAATACTATACAAAGAAAAGCTGCACTGCTGTTAATTAAGTGAGTGTGATCATAAATCAAGAATAAAAATTACTGAGACAAATATTAAACTTGATTGCCACAAATTGAAACATATGTGATTGCTCTATAGATGTAAACAATCAGACATCCAGCATGCTATGCCAAGTCCATACATAAACGTTCCTTTGCTCAAAATGTCTTTCACCGATAAAAGGAGAGAAAACACCACTCTTCTGATGATGTGAAGCATGCAATGTTGTCACCCTGAAGAGTGTGATGATAGGAAAATTCCTCCACCTAAAAACGATCTGCCTCTTACCAGATCTCTTGATCTCTTGTTAAGGAGATCGTATGTGCAGGTGGCTGTGTCCCCCAGCCACTGGGTCTCTGCTAAAATTATGGCTCCACGGGTCACCTCTCAAGGGGTCCGCTAGATGGTATACTGGCACTCAGATCCCAGGGGACAATATAAAAGAAAAAGCTCCATAGCATAATACTGATATTATTTATTAAAAGAATGACAAGAAATACACTTACAGTGTTGTAGCTTTCAAATCGCGTGTGTACACAAACATATGCCGGCCGACTCACAGCTGCTGCCCGTAGCTTCCGGATCAGCGGTGGATGGTGGTGACGTCAGCACGTCGCTCCTCCCTACGCCGTTTTGACAAATCTGACCCCAGGAAGACGATAGATTTGTCGAAATGGCGTAGGGAGGAGCGACGTGCTGACGTCACCACCATCCACCGCTGATCCGGAAGCTACGGGCAGCAGCTGTGAGTCGGCCGGCATATGTTTGTGTACACACGCGATTTGAAAGCTACAACACTGTAAGTGTATTTCTTGTAATTCTTTTAATAAATAATATCAGTATTATGCTATGGAGCTTTTTCTTTTATATTGTCCCCTGGGATCTGAGTGCCAGTATACCATCTAGCGGACCCCTTGAGAGGTGACCCGTGGAGCCATAATTTTAGCAGAGACCCAGTGGCTGGGGGACACAGCCACCTGCACATACGATCTCCTTAACAAGAGATCAAGAGATCTGGTAAGAGGCAGATCGTTTTTGGGTGGAGGAATTTTCCTATCATCACACTCTTCAGGGTGACAACATTGCATGCTTCACATCATCAGAAGAGTGGTGTTTTCTCTCCTTTTATTGGTGAAAGACATTTTGAGCAAAGGAACGTTTATGTATGGACTTTGCATAGCATGCTGGATGTCTGATTGTTTACATCTATAGAGCAATCACATATGTTTCAATTTGTGGCAATCAAGTTTAATATTTGTCTCAGTAATTTTTATTCTTGATTTATGATCACACTCACTTAATTAACAGCAGCGCAGCTTTTCTTTGTATAGTATGATGAAGGAGCGCGCATGCTCCGAACGCGAAGCACCGCCCGCCTCACCCCGCTACCGGAAGTGAAGACGCAGGTCAGCACGGCGCTCCATGGAGGATCCATGACCAACATCCTGGCCGCCTGGAGGCTCTGAGGACCCTCGGCACCACCGGAACACCTACCAGGACCCAGGTCACAGGACTCACATCCCAGGAACCCCCCCACTGGTCCGTGACGCCCACATCCCCCGAGAGCATGCGGATGAAGCTACATGCTGGTTTTTAGCAACTCAAATGTGAGTGTTTTTATCTATTGTAATAAATATTTTTAACATACATGCTGCACTTAGAGGGCGCCGTCCTTCTTTCTTTTTTATAGGTAAAGTTGATCCAGGGAAAATCCAATTGCCTCTCGGGGGATCAGAAAGGACTTTTTTCTCCTGCTATAGCAAATTGGATCATGCTTTGCTGGGGTTTTTTGCTTTCCTCTGGATCAACTTTGGGTATAGGACTGTGTATATGGGATTGTATTTTTTTTTTTTTTGTGGTTGAACTGGATGGACTTATGTCTTTTTTCAACCTGACTAACTATGTAACTATGTAATAGGGAAGAAAGAGGACATGATATCTTCCATGTTAGAATTCTGGAATACAGAACGGCACAGCAACTTTGGTGGGTGGTCTGGGATGCCCTTAAGGCATTTCTCAGAGGGTCATTAATACAATGGGTAGCAGAAGTAAAAGGGCAAAACAGAAAATGTGAAAAAATTATTATGAATAAGGTTGTAGAGGTAGAAAGACAATATCTAGCAAGACCAACCCTGGAGGTGTTCCTTAACTGGGAAAGGGTACAACAAGAATATAAGGATGTACTTTTGGCAAAGGCAGAAATCAAGCAGCTGTTCTTGAGACAAAGTTACTATGTAGAGTGAGTGAGTGCAGGCCATTTGTTGGCCCGGGTGGCAAGGGCAAACTCTCCTAATACCGGGTCGCTATCTCTGCAATTAGAACAGATGAGGGAAGGATTACAGTGCACGCCTCCGAAATGGTAGATACATTTAAAAAATACTACGAAACATTGTACAGAACTCAAGGGGGGGTGGTAGAGGGAGAGATGTGGGATTTTTTTAGGGATAAAAAGATTCCAAGCCTCAATGAGGAAGAAAGGATAGTACGGGATGCCCCCATAGTACTAGAGGAAGTGAGGCAGGCGGTATTAACACTAGCAAATCAGAAGTCTCCAGGACCAGATGGCTTGCCAGCAGAAGTATATAAACAGTATGGAGAAATGTTGCTGCCCAAGCTGTTAAAAGTATTTAACGGAGCACTATTGTCCTGCCAAAAGAAGGAAAGGACCCTCTTAACCCAGCCTCCTATAGGCCAATAGTGTTGCTATGTACAGACATAAAAACCTTGGCAAAGATATTGGCCGCTAGGCTACAAAAAATAGTACAGAGGCTTATACATCCGGATCAGGCAGGGTTTATACCAAATAGGTCAACTAGCACCACTATAAGGAGGGTATATTTAAATTTACAAGCCCCAACGTTCAGTGAGGGGTCAAGAGCAATATTGTATTTGGACGCAGCCAAGGCCTTTGATAGCCTTGAATGGCATTATTTGTGGCAGACTTGGTTGCTTTCCAGTTTGGCTCAAATTTTGTTAACTGGGTAAGGCTCTTATATGATTGGCCTAGGGCGAAGGTAAAGATAAATAATGCATTCTTTGAAATGTTTCCTCTGACCCGAGGAACAAGGCAGGGGTGCCCCCTATCACCCCTGCTTTTCGCTCTAGCTATGGAACCATTGGCAATTACCATTAGGTCATCTGCTAATATTCAAGGGTGTCGGGGGAGGAGAAGATAGCATTATATGCTGACGACGTATTATTGTTTTTAGGGGATACCCAGGCATCCCTGATTGTAGCAATGGATATAGTTATTGACTTTGGTCGGATATCCGGTCAAATATAAAATGGGATAAATCAATTTTGTTACCGGTGGATTCAGTGAAATCAGACTTATCATTAGAAATCCCATGTTTGAAAATAGTTAATAAGATCAAATATTTATGGATATATATAACCTTGAATCCGAAAGGCTATATAGTCAATAATGTGAATCCCATGAGTAAGTCGTTATGACGAATCGTCGGGACGTGGCTGTACGGCAACCAGTTTTATATGTTTGACGCTATACCGGAAGTGACGCTCAGAGGATCACGATCGTTCGCTGGTGAGATTCAGTTCACCTATACTGTGTCCGCTGTGACCACATTACACCAGTACTTGCTGCTGCAAATGGATGCCTCTGGGCTTCATTGATTTGAGCTTATATGTGAGTGCAATGTTTGAAACTGTTTTAATAGAATAAACTTTTTACAACGATACTGCATTATTGGAGCACTTGGTTTCATTATATATGGAGAGTCCATGATATCGGGTGTCACGTCTGGATATTGGTGAATATTTAACCCTGTAAGGGTTGATGCTGTTTTGCCGAGCATGAGAGTGCAAGGCATTGCCTTTTGGTGAGTGTTTAACCAAAGGGGACACTGAGTGCACGCGGTGTTGTGAAAGTTTTGAAGATTTCACATCAGGATATATTCATATTTTCTTGTTTGAGACAATCCAGTCTCATTTATGGACTATTTTTGCACAAACTTTATTATTAACCACTTAAGCCCCGGACCATTTGGCTGGCCAAAGACCAGAGCACTTTTTGTGATTCAGCACTGCGCCGCTTTAACTGACAATTGCGCGGTTGTGCGACGTGGCTCCCAAACAAAATTGACATCCTTTTTTTCCCCACAAATAGAGCTTTCTTTTGGTGGCATTTGACTACCTCTGCGGTTTTTATTCTTTTTTGCACAATAAACAAAAAAAGAGCGACAATTTTGAAAAAAATGCAATATTTTTTACTTTTTGCTATAATAAATATCCCCAAAAAAATATATAAAAAACATTTTTTTTCCTCAGTTTAGGCCGATACGTATTCTTCTACATATGTTTGGTAAAAAAAAATCACAATGAGCGTTTATTAATTGGTTTGCGCAAACGTTATAGTGTCTACATAATAGGGGATAGTTTTATGGCATTTTTATTAATATTTTTTTTTTTACTAGTAATTTATTTATTTTATTTTATTTCAGTTACTTATATAGTGCAGCTCTTTACATATACATTGTACATTCACATCAGTCCCTAACCCTCAAGGAGCTTACAATCTAAGGTCCCTAACTCACATTCATACATACTAGGGACAATTTAGACAGGATCCAATTAACCTACCAGCATGTCTTTGGAGTGTGGGAGGAAACCGGAGTACCTGGAGGAAACCTGTGCAGGCACAGGGAGAACATGCAAACTACAGGCAGGTAGTGTCGTGGTTGGGATTCGAACCAGCAACCCTTCTTACTGCTAGGCGAAAGTGCTATCCACTACACCACTGTGCCACCCCAGTAATGGCGGTGATCAGCGATTTTTATCGTGACTGCGACATTATGGCGGACAGATCGGACACTTTTGGCGTATTTGGGACCATTCACATTTATACAGCGATTAAAAATGTATTGTGACTGGCAGTGAAGGGGTTAACCAGGAGGTGGCGCTGCAGGAGTTAAGTGTGTCTTAGAGAGTGATTCTAACTGTGGGGGTGTGACACGACACTGATCACCACTCCCGATTACAGGGAACAGTGATCAGTGTCACCAGGCAGAACGGGGAAATGCTTGTTTACATCAACATTTCCCCGTTCTTCCTCTCCGTGAGATGATCGCGGGTATCCCCGCAGGCATTAAGTCCGCGGGACCCGCGATCACACTCACGGAGCTCACGGCAGGGTGCGTGACCACACGGCGGCAAATTTAAAGGGACGTACCTGTACGCCCATTTGCCTGTCCGTGCCATTCTGCCGACGTATATGTACATGCGGCGGTCGGCAAGTGGTTAATTGTTTTTTTTTTTTGTTTTAGTGTTGATCACTATCATCTGTCACTGGGTTTATTTGATTATACTGTTTAGCGCTACTATTTACTTTAGTTTATACTGTAAACGCTTATTTATATTTATTTTATTTAAAGTAGCAGCTGTTACACATTTAGGTTATTTTTGGCGCATTGGTGGTACTTGAAGAGTGGGTGTACGGATCTTTTTGGACCAGTTTTTGTTTTAATGTTATTCCATTGCTAGATAAATTTAAATATAAAGGGAAGGTATGGTGAATGCTGCCTTTATCGGTGGCAGGAAGTTGCAATCTAATAAAAATGATCTGGATGCCTCAACTGTTGTACGTATTGCACAATTCCCCAGTTTGGATAAATAAGCAAAATGGTTCCAGAAAATAGATACTATATTCAGAGAATTGATATTGAAGAAAAAACACTCTAGGATACAGTTACGTATATTGCAATTGCCTAAAGATGGGGGGGGGGTCTGGCAGTTTCGCACAATTGCAGCCGGAAAATGTAACGTTCCATCCATAGAGAGCTCGAATGGGGGAATCATGCTGCTAGGCACGAGGATTAATACATTAATGGAGGCCTTGGAGGCTGATTCCCTCCCATGTAGACGCCTTACGTTTGTGCTGGTCAAGAAAATATGGAGATTGACTATGGAGATACTAGAATACTGGGGATTTACAGAATTCTCATCACTGTGGGACAATAAATATCTGTACGCATTACTTGATATAGAGAGAAATAGAGACTGGGAAAACTGCGGTCTGGTATACCTTGCTCAGTTTTATGGGGGGGAGGTACTTAAATCATTCCAGGAACTTAGACAGGAATATGGCATTCCAAATCAGACCTTTTTTAAATACCTTCAAGCTAGACATGCTCTTAGAACACAATTTAAAAGAGATCAGTGAAGTGGAGTGAGGCAACCATTCTTTGGAAAGTAAGTAATACCGATACGTCCAAGGGCCTGATAACACTTATATATGACAGTATATGTGATAAAGTTATAAGGAGGAATGAGGAGCTTCCCTTTAAGAAATGGTTGAAAGCCTTGGGGGATATACCGTCAGTGGAAACTAATTCTGGAAATAAGGCCACTGAGTATCTTATCTCCATCACAAACAGTGTCATATTTATTGTTGTTGCATAAAGCTTATAGGACACCTCAGAAACTTTTCTTGTATGGGTGGAGAGCGAAAGCTAAATGCCCAAGATGTGGAGACCTAAATGGAGACCTAATTCATATGATGTGGAGAAAATTAAACAGATATTGGAGAGAGGTTATTAGTAAAATAAACTCTTTATGTGAAGCAACATTTGATTTAGACCATAAGACATGTATGCTAAGATACATGGATGAGGATAACAATATGCAGGGAAGGTAGACAGCAATAATTAGATTTCTCTTTTTGGCACGAAAACTGATAGCGAGAAGGTGGATAGCGGCAAAACCACCAACTAGTGTAGAGTGGGAGAATGAGGTGAAAATTACAATAAGGAGTGAAAAGTTTACATATAATAAAAGGGGAAATATCAAGGTGTTTGAAAAAATATGGAAACGTTGGATTAGTAGACAAGGGTAAAGTGCAATGAATGAATAAAAGTGAAGGGATTACGGCATATGCTTCTTTTCTTTTTTTTTTCTTGTACTTTGAAATGGTCTCTCTATTTTAAATATAGACTGATATTATTGAAAAATAAAAGTGGGACATTGTAGTGTACGGTATAATTTAAGAGTGGATGTTAAATGTTGAGTCTTTGGGTTGATGTGAGAAGATGTATGTAAAAAAACTTTTTTAATAAAGATTATATAAATTAAAATGAGTGCCCACAGCAAAACAAAGGTAGTGTTGATGTGCTGGAAAGATAGAGAAATGCAGGAGTGGAGAGTGGACCTCTAGCTTGTAACCCCTGAAAACCAGATATATTACCTGGGCATTTGAGATGCTTTTTTTTTTAAATTCTTTATTTCAGGTTTGTACAAAACAATTAAAAGCTCTGAATGTAGATGATGAGGAATGTGTTGTTTCCAGAATACAGTACATATACACCCTTTAACAACAGAGAAAACAGAGACTCATTAAGTACAAGTGGAAAAGACATTCCATAGGTGTGAACAAGCTCCATACAAACCCCACTTTTTGCAGGAAATAGGTGCACTGGTGGTGGGAGAAATGGAAGAAAAGGGTTAGTGTGGAAGAAAGAAGAAAAGAAAAAAATGGGGGGGAGGGGATTAAGTGAAAATGGGGGGGTATGGGACCAGGAATCTTTTCTTTGGGGGGCAGCTATCTAGAGTGAGTGAGACAGTAAGGGTCTCCAGCTAAATGTGCCTTTCCTTCCTCAGAGAATATTTAGGAGTAGAACCAGTTTTTTTTTTTGTAAGTTTCATGTTTATTCTGAAAAGAGAGTGCAAGGTCCTTCTTTCAGTTTATGTCCTCGACTTTGTATAACCAAAACGTGTTTGAAGGGGAATTAGGGTCCATTTTCATTTCAGGGGGATACAGGCCTTGGCTGCATCAAAGAGGAGACAAAGTATAGATTTCTTGTATGTCTTAAGTGGGAATGAGGTTGAGGAATGGTGCAATAAAATCTGTCTATTTCTGGGGTATAGAGCTGACTTCTGTCCAGAAAGGCTGCAAAAATGGGCAAGATCAAAATATATGTAAAGCCGAGCATTTCGCCAGTTTACACCTCCAACACAAATCTGTGGTATTGGGGTACTGTTTGTGGAGTTGTGTAGGCATTCTGTACCACCTTGTGAGTATCTAAAAATCGGTTTCTTAAGTTTGTGTGCAGATGCATGATTTTTGGGCAAGGTGGAGGATTCTGTGTCTTTGCTGTAAGAAAATGTTAGGTTGAAGTTGTTTTCCCATTTAGCCAGAAATGTGGGACAGTAGTCGTCATCAGACCGGCAGATAATATATGATAGGTAGGGAGTGTCTAAGGGGTTTTGTGTATCACACAAGGATACAAAGTGGGTAACAGGCCTCTGGAAGCCCCTAGGAGTAGGCAGGCTGAGAAGGAAGTGACGCAGTTGTAAGGCTCTCCAGATGTTTAGGTAGAAGTGGCCAGTGTAGCTCTTGTAAGAGCCTTGAAGGTAAGCCAGTGACCAGAAAAAAGAAAGTAAGAGGCTTGAAAGAGAGCACAGTCTATGAGTTCACTGAAAAGGCCTGGACATGTGCCAAGAAGAAAGGCAGGATTGGCTATAATTGGGTATAGAGGGGAAGGGGCAGAGAAAAGGTTATATTTCAAAAATATTGATTTTGATTGTGGGATGTTTCTGGGCCCACAAGAATTTGGAAAAAGTGAAATTTATTCATTTTGGGAGACGGGGGGGGGGGGGGGGGGGTGTGGATGGGAAGAGTCATAAGTAAGCATATACATTTCAGGAGTATTGTCTTCTTGAGAATGTTACAATAGCCAAACCAGAAAAAAAAACAGTGTTCCAGTTCTGCAGGAGCTGATGAGGCTTATGGAGGAGAGGGGAGAAGTTCAAGTCAAAGATGTGTTTCAGGTCTGCTGGTTCTAAGATATTGCAAGGTTTTAGGGACCCAGTGGTATTTGAAATTAGATTCGAGAGCGAGGATTTGAGAGGGGGGCAAGACTACACCCATGGCCTCTAATTTTTGAAAGTTGACCTTGAAGGTAAGATCACCATAAATTTCCAGTTCTCTCATGAGATTGTGGAGAGACATATGTGGAGAAGTGATGGAGAAAAGGAGGCCGTCTGCATACACAGAGATTTTGTATTGCTTATTTCCCACAAGTATACTCTGGATGTTCAAATTTGCTCTTATTCTAGAAAGAAAAGATAAATAGGAGGGGAGATAGAAGAGAATGGGTCCCTTAAAATTCCATTCACCTTGACTGCGGCAGACGGAGTGAAGTATATGGTGTGGATCCATTTGAGAAAGTTGTGGCATAGACAAATGTGTTTTAAAGGAGTTGTAAACCCTCACCTATACCCAGTGAAGTGAATAGCTTCAGATGATATACAGATGAAACAAAGCCTCCTAGATAAGACTTACTTGTTTATCTGCAGTCTTCTCATTTATACATCCCTTCAGGTGCTGAATTTAGATAAAATCCTTCTTCATCTGTTGGAGTACAGAGGAGGGGGCAGAGAGCTGAAGTTAGAGCTCTTGTACAGTGTGTGAGAGCTGATTAAAGGAAAGGGACAGCCCCTCCTTCACACACAGCACAGCAAAGAAAGAATGATGCAGAGCTGTGTTATGAACAGACAGGCTGTGTGCTGAGCTACTCCCCCCCCCCCCCCCCGTCACAATTTTATCTCTGGTGACGGAATAACTTGTCAGAAGTGACACATGCTGATAACAGAGAAATGAAATGAAGCACCAGCGAGAGATGACACTGGGAACTTGGAGAGAGGCAAGTAAACACTACAGATATATGTGCTTTGTTCAGATTTCATGACTGAGGTTTACAACCACTTTAATATTGTAAATAGGAATTGCCAGTTGACCCTATCAAAGGCCTCTTCAGCGTCGGCCAATAGGAAAAAGGCAGGGCGTTTTAAAATAAAAAGCCACATGGATGAGATTGAGCATTTTGCTCACATTATCTTTATCCTCTTAAGTGGGTAAGAACCCCACTTGTTCCAGGTTAATTATACTTGTAACGTGTGGTAGAAGGTGGTTGGCCAGGATTTTGACAAGGAGCTTTAAATCTATGTTTAAGAGGGAGAATAGCCTGTAGCTGCTGCAGAGGGAGGAAATCACCTCTATCTGGGCCATGAAGGAGTCTCCGGAGAACTGGGAGACTTGTGTAGGCGAGTTGAGAGCTTTGGTCAAATGGGGGACAATATAAAGGAATTGGGGCTGGTATTAATGGGCTAGAAGGCAGTGATCTGATGGCAGGTTGGATCTCATCCTGGGAAATAGGGGCGTCTAGGTCGCCTCAAATAGCAGGATCCAGCGTAGGCATGTTTGAGGTGACGATATACTCCTTGATCTTGTTTAGCCGGGAGTAAGAGGTTCTGGGAGGGTCTTTCAAATGTAAGTTGTACAGAGAGGAGTAAAAGGATCTAAATGAATTAGAGATGATGTGCCTTGTGGGAATATAGGGCACTGAGGCGATTGCGAAGCGAGACAAGTTTTGCAGCGATGGAAGTGTCTTATTTAGCCTTATGTTGGAATTCAAGACTCCTGATGTCATCTAAGAGTTTATGCATTTCGGCTTCCCACGCATGTTTTGGTCTGGAGCCATGCTTAATGAGGATGCCCTGTATAAAGGGTTTATGGGCCTCCCACACATGTAGTGGCAGCCTGGGGTGGCATTTAACTAAAAAAAAAAAGGGCTAGCTCTTTGACCACATCTGCCAGAGTGGGGAGGATCCTGTAATAGGCTCCTGTTAAGATGCCGGGGCCAGTCTCTCAGAAATTTGTCTGGAGAGAGCGATAGTGTCATTGAGGTTGGGACATTATCTGTCTAAAATTACCTCTGGTCACCCATTTGACAAAAGAAATATATGTGTGGGCGATCAGAAAGAAGTCGAAACAAGAATATAATTTATTTGGTGGCTGGTTGTAGAAAGTGTAATCCCTTGTGTCGGGGTAATGGATCTTCCATATGCCTATTAGGCATCGTAGCATAGATGGGAAATGCGTTTGTGGTGTTTATGGGAAAGGGAAGAGCTGCTGGTAGAGGTGTCCTAAACTGAGTCCAAGGGGAAGTTCCAATCACCTCCTAGGATAGGAATCCACTCCATGAAAGAGGTCAGAGAACCCAGAATATTTTTCCAAAGCAGGAATTAGTGGTACTGTATCTGCCGTCATCTCCCAACCATGAATCTAACCGTGTGCATTGTACAAATTTAGAGAGGCTAGAAACCCCTGTAGATATGGCTGTTGAGTTACAGCAATGGTAGGTGATGGGGAAATATTGATGATGAAGGGATGGGACTTTGTCATTTTTTAAGTATGTTTCTGGGACGTAGGCAATGTGGGTTTTTGACCTTTTAAGGTCTGTAAGTAGTATTCTCTTTTCTGGATAGTTGAGTCCCTTTCCGCTTATAGAGACAAAATTAAGGTCATCCATCACTACCTTGGGGGAAAGGGGAAGGGATTGGAAAAAAGGGAAGAAAGGGGGGTGTGAGAAGGGAACATGTGGAGGAGTGAAGAGGGAAGGGATGGGGAGATTGGGCGTGGGACAGGGGCAATTAATAGGGTACAGGATAGAGTGATATTAGCAGAAGGGAAGGGCTGCTGACTAACAGCTCATTCAGCTGTTTGCAGGGTTTCTCTGTGCCCTGAGGTTGGACAATGGAAAGACTCTGCCACATAGAATGCTTCGACTTCTTTTGTTAGGGTAAATGAGTACTGTTTATCCCTGTGACATCTTTTATGAGGCAGCTCCACATACTGTAGATATTCTCTCTTAAAGGGAATGCTCAGCAAATGCTTTTTACATTGCTGTTCCACAATCCAACATTTCAACCAAAATGATCTTTGCACATTCACTGTTAGGAGACTTATTCAGGATACAAGACAGGCAATATCAACTAACCCAATTATCTCAAAGGGCTGTCAGCATGAGCTCTACAAATAAAGAATCAGTATGAATAGCAGCTGGATTATTTTAAGTGAGTTTAGTTTATTCCCCTAAGGTCTGACAGACTAACATCATGGCCATGGCAGGCTGCGGTGCAGGGCCTACAAGAGAAAACAAAGGTTCTTTATTGGGGTCCTTAAATATTGATACATCTTCATCAGGAAAGGTAAGTGCTTTATTAAGGTGGGACATCATCAGATCAACAGTGGGAAATGCCCACTTTTTAATAAAGGCTTCCTTAAACAGATATGGGTCTGTAAAAAATTTTAGTGGTGGTGTGAATACTTTCCTGTTTCTGACCAGAATAACTTTAGGGAGACTGTGTAGGGGAAAGGTTTTTTAAAGTCTGGGGCCTCAAGGATCACAGACTTGTAACAGCACTCGTAGAAGCTATAGATTACCAGTTTTAGGGTGGTACACAATGCCTCAGAATTGCTTTGGTTTATCTAATGCCGCGTACACACGGTCGGACTTTCCGGCATACTTGGTCTGGCGGACCAGAGTGTGCCGGACAATCCGCCCGTGTGTAGGCACCGGCGGACTTTTCCGGCGGACTTTTTCCCAAAAGCCCGCCGGACCTAGATTTGAAGAAAGTTCTAAATCTTTCCGCCGGACTCAGTTTCGGGCGGAAAGTCCGCTCGTGTGTGTGCTGGTCCGACGGAAAGCCCGCTCGTGTGTAGGCTGGTCCGACGGACCAGATACAACACGAGGGCAGAGTATTGCATCTCACGCTCGCTGCAATAGGAAAAACACATTTTCCTATTGCGGCGAGCGCGGGGCATACCAGGCCCTTAGGTCTGGTATGGATTATAAAGGGAAGCCCCTACGCCGAAAAAAACGGCGTGGGGTCCCCCCTAAAATCCATACCAGACCCCGATCCGAGCACGCAGCCTGGCCGGTCAGGAAAGGGGGTGGGGACGAGCGAGCGCCCCCCCCCTCCTGAACCGTACCAGGCCGCATGCCCTCAACATGGGGGTGGGTGCTTTGGGGGAGGGGGGCGCCCTGCGCCCCCCCCCCCCCCCAAAGCACCTTGTCCCCATGTTGATGAGGACAAGGGCCTCTTCCCGACAACCCTGGCCGTTGGTTGTCGGGGTCTGCGGGCGGGGGCTTATCGGAATCTGGGAGCCCCCTTTAATAAGGGGGCCCCCAGATCCCGGCCCCCCACCCTATGTAAATGAGTATGGGGTACATGGTACCCCTACCCATTTACCTAGGAAAAAAGTGTAAGTAATAAAACACACTACACAGGTTTTTAAAATATTTTATTAAACAGCTCCGGGGGGGGGGATCTTCCTCCGGCTTCGGGGGTCTTCTTCCGGCTTCGGGGGTCCCTCCGCTTCATCTTCTCCCGGCGTCCGGTTGGTTCTTCTCCCGGTGTTCCAGTTCTTCGGCCGGCTCCTCTGCTGTCTTCAGGTAGCTCTCTTGCCAGCAGAGGTCCGGACTTCTGGGCTTCTGGGCTTCTTCTCTTCTCTTCTCCAGATGTTGACACGACGCTCTCTCCGGCTGGACTGCTCTCCGAGGGCTGCGTTGTGACTTATATAGGCGGAGACCCCGCCCCCTTTTGATGTCACAGTCCCTGGGCATGCTGGGACTGTGACGTTTTAGGGGGCGTGGTCAACATCACCCAGTGACCACGCCCCCTAAAACGTCACAGTCCCAGCATGCCCAGGGACTGTGACATCAAAAGGGGGCGGGGTCTCCACCTATATAAGTCACAACGCAGCCCTCGGAGAGCAGTCCAGCCGGAGAGAGCGTCGTGTCAACATCTGGAGAAGAGAAGAGAAGAAGCCCAGAAGCCCAGAAGTCCGGACCTCTGCTGGCAAGAGAGCTACCTGAAGACAGCAGAGGAGCCGGCCGAAGAACTGGAACACCGGGAGAAGAACCAACCGGACGCCGGGAGAAGATGAAGCGGAGGGACCCCCGAAGCCGGAAGAAGACCCCCGAAGCCGGAGGAAGATCCCCCCCCCCCGGAGCTGTTTAATAAAATATTTTAAAAACCTGTGTAGTGTGTTTTATTACTTACACTTTTTTCCTAGGTAAATGGGTAGGGGTACCATGTACCCCATACTCATTTACATAGGGTGGGGGGCCGGGATCTGGGGGCCCCCTTATTAAAGGGGGCTCCCAGATTCCGATAAGCCCCCGCCCGCAGACCCCGACAACCAACGGCCAGGGTTGTCGGGAAGAGGCCCTTGTCCTCATCAACATGGGGACAAGGTGCTTTGGGGGGGGGGGGGGCGCAGGGCGCCCCCCTCCCCCAAAGCACCCACCCCCATGTTGAGGGCATGCGGCCTGGTACGGTTCAGGAGGGGGGGGGGGGCGCTCGCTCGTCCCCACCCCCTTTCCTGACCGGCCAGGCTGCGTGCTCGGATCGGGGTCTGGTATGGATTTTAGGGGGACCCCACGCCGTTTTTTTCGGCGTAGCGGGGTTCCCCTTTATAATCCATACCAGACCTAAGGGCCTGGTATGCCCCGCGACGGGGCTAGTAAGGTGTCAATCTCGCCGATAAAAGCGGCAAGATTGACATCCTTTTCTAGTCCCGTCACACCTGAGTCACGTTCAAAATGAACGGACTTGTCCGTGTGTGGGCAAGTCCGTTCATTCTGAAAGTCCGGCGAAAGTCCGTCGGAAAGACGGGCGGACTTAGCCCGCCGGAAAGTCCCGGCGTGTGTGGGCAAGTCCGTCCGTTTTAAAGTCCGGCGCACCTGGCGGACAAAGTCCGTCGGAAAGTGTGCCGGACCAAGTAGGATAGAAAGTCCGCTCGTGTGTACGCGGCATTAGTCTGAAATGCGTGGCAGGGACAAAATCATCTTGCGAGGAGTGGTGAGACTCTTCATTAGATAGTCTCTACAGTTGAAGGCTCAGATGTAGCTATAGCTGCTGGTACAGTATATTGGAAAGTGATTCTGTAAGTACGCTTACAACTTTTGCATTCAGAGTCGGCAATCAAATTTGCAATTTTGCCTATAAACCTATAAACTAAATTGATCTAGCACAGGGGTAGGCAACCTTTTGAGTATAGTGTGCCAACATTTGTTTCAAAGAAACAGAGTGCCCAAAAAAAAAAGCCAACTTGACACAGTCACAAAAAGGAGATTTTTTATAAAGTAAATGTTGTAAACGACCAAATGCTGCACCTTCACACCGCAAATCAGCCATGATTCATTCACCTTCACGCCTCAGTGCACCCCGATTCCTGCACGCTCACACCTCAGTTAACCCCATTTCCTGCACCGTCATGCCTCAGATGACCCCAAATCTTGCACATTCATCCTTCAGATCACCCCAATTCATGAACCTTCACCACTCAGATCACAGCAATTTCTGGACCTTCACACCTCAGTTCACCCCAATTCCTGCATTTTTACACACCAGATCACCCCAATTCCTGCACCTTCACACCTCAGGTCAGCCCCAATTCCGGCACCTTCACACCTCAGATCAGCCCCAATTCCTGCACCTTCACACCTCAGATAAGCCCCCCAAGCAAATTTAAAAGATGTGTCTCTCTTCAATGTAACCCATTTTTACTTTTGGCAATTTTACATGTCTCCTATGGTATTGCCCAACTTCCCATTCCTCTTGTTTTACAATAGCTTACTTATTAGCCCTACAAATAGCCAGAATTCAGTAACATGATTTGCCCCACCTATACATTTTAGTGGGGTTTGGTGCAAAGTTTGTAAACTTCAAACTAAATTTGCAAGACGGCTGCACAACCAGGCCTGAGAAAATTCGCTCAACCGTTAGACTGGGTTGCCTATAGCTGAAAAATGTTATCTTTAACCACCTCAATACCACCATACATGTGTGTATGTGTGTGTATATATATTTTATATATATTTATTTATTTATATGGCCCTGTATTGAAGTTGTTATACCATTCTTTTTATCTGGTGAAAAAGATTTGAGCAGCTATTTAGCCATTTGATCACCTTTACAAGCAATGGATTGGCTGCTTTGGAGGGCAGAGGAGAGATCTGGGGTCTAAGAGACCCCAGATTTCTCTATGAAGAGGACCTGCATTGGCCGATGCTATCAAAAGGGATGTTGCTCTTCCCTTGTGATAGCAATAAAGTTGATAAAAAAATAAAGTTACAGTGCAGTAATAAAATGTAATAAATAATCAAATGACATATTTTTTTTTTAACCACATGCCGACCGGGCCATGGCCGAAAGATGGCTGCAGCGCGGTCGGCTTGTTCTGGGTGGACGTCCATGGGACGTCCTCCAGAACTCTCGCTCCCCGCGCGCCCGGTGGGGCGCGTGCACGATAGTGTCCGTGCTCGCTGAGTTCACGGGACCCGGCGCAACACGGATCGTGGTAAAGGGCCAATGACAGCGGCCCTTTACCACGCGATTATGAGCGATCATAATGTAAACAGACTGGGGTCATGCAAAGGTCCCAGCTCTCTTCTCTCCTCACACCGATACAGAGTGAGAGGAGAGAAGAGAGATCGAGTGAAAAAAACGACTGAAATCGTGAGTGAAAGTACTACAGTGCCCAGCAGTGCCATACAGTGCTAAATTGTGCCCTAGAGTGCCACCAGTGCCACTACAATTCCCATCAGTGCCACTACAGTACCCATCTGTGCCACCAGTGCCACTACACTACCCATCAGTGCCACTACAGTACCCATCTGTGCCACTAGTGCCACTACAGTGCCCATCAGTGCCACTACAGTACCCATCAGTGCCACTAAAGTGTCCATCAGTGTCACTACAGTGCTCATCATTGCCATCAGTGCCACTATAGTTCTCATCAGTGCCATGTCAGTGCCACCAGTGCCCATCAGTGCCACCTCTGCCACTACAGTGCCCATCTGTGCCGCCAGTGCCAAGTCAGTGCTCCGTCAGTGCCACACCAGTGCCCAGTGCCACTACAGTGCTCATCTGCCACCAGTACCACATCGGTGCCATCAGTGCCACCTGTGCCACTACAGTACCCATCGGTGCCACCAGTGCCATGTCAGTGCTCCATCAGTGCCACTACAGTGCTCATCTGTGCCACCAGCACTACATTGGTGCCATCAGTGCATCAGCGTCACTAGAGTGCTCATCTGCACCACTACATCGCTCATCAGTGCCACTACAGTGCTCATCGGTGCCACTACAGTACCCAATAGTGCACATCAGTGCCCATAAGTGAGTGCTCATCAGTGCCACCATATCAGTGGATCCTCATCAGTGCCCATCAGTGCTACCTTAGTGCACATCAGTGCCAGATAATCAGTGCATCCTCAGTGTGGTGCATTAGTGTACATCAGTGCAACCTTATCAGTACCCAGCAGTGCACCCTCATCAGTACCCAGAAGTGCACCCTTATCAGAACCCAGAAGTGCACCCTTATCAGAACCCAGCAGTGCACCCTTATCAGAACCCAGCAGTGCACCCTCATCAGAGCCCAGCAGTGCAGCCTCATTAGACCAGCCTCATCAGCACCCATCAGTGCAGCCATATCTGTCCAAGTGTCCCTACCACAGCAGTTTGTCACCACAGTCACCAGTATGGCAAAAAAAAAAATTTCCGCTGAGGAGGCATACCAACAGCTTAGCTTGACTGACGAGAGCAGCGGGGAGCTCTCGGAGTCTACGTCTGATTCTGGTTCAGAATATGAACCCGTTGTAAGCAGTGGGTCTGATACAGAATCAGAGGAAGAGCAAAGTGTGCCTGTGAAACGAAGGCGCTCTGGCATGGAGCAGCAGGCTACCACAAGTAGTGCTGTGGCATCAACCAGCAGCTCAGTGCCATCCACCAGAAATGCAGTGGCATCAACTATCAGCTCAGTTGCTTCCACCAGTAGCACAGTGCCATCCAAAAGAAATGAAGTACCAGTGCAGCAAAGGCCAAGAACTAGCGGGGTGTCATCTCGGCCCCAAAGCATTAGGACCCATGCCGGCCTTCCCTATGCCCTTGAAAACCCTCTGTGGCTTCCCCCTAATTCAGGAGTAGCAAACATCCCCCCTCTCATCGCCCAGCCAGGTGTTCAGGTGAACACAGAGAATTTTGCCCCTATTGATTTTTTTAATTTAATTTTTACCCAAAACCTATTGTCCTCCATCGTGGCCCAGTGCAACCTCTATGCACAACAATTTATAACAAGCAACCCTGGTTCAAGTTATGCTCGTCCCCATGAGTGGAGAGCATTGACAGTGGAGGAATTTAAATTTTTTTTAGGTCTAACATTTAATATGGGACTCACAAAAAAAATTAATTATACTCCTATTGGTCCACCAACCCCATCCACCATATGCCAATCTATTCATCCATTATGCGAAGATCAAGATACCTCATGATAATGCGTTTCCTCCTTTACAATGACAACACCCAGTGCCCTCCCCGAAATGACCCATCACATGACAAATTATTTAAAATTCGGCCACTTCTACATTTTTTCTCTGAGAAATTCCCCCAGTTATTCATCCCTGACCAAAATATCTCCGTGGATGAGTCATTGGTCCACTTCACAGGTAGGCTTGGGTTCAAGCAGTTTATCCCCAGTAAAAGGGCCCGATATGGGGTTAAGCTCTACAAGCTATGTGACTGAGAAACAGGGTATATCTACGCCTTCCGGGTGTACGAAGGGAAGGACACCCAACTGCATCCCCCTGAATGTCCGGAGTACATAGGAGCCAGCGGAAAGGTTGTTTGGGAGCTTGTATATCCACTCCTTGGAAAGGGTTACCACCTTTATGTGGATAACTACTATACAAGCTTGCCCCTCTTCCGTAATCTTTACCGCAAGGACACTCCAGCGTGTGGTACAGTGTGAGCCAATAGGAAGGGATTCCCGCAAAGACTCATTACTGAAAGACTATGACAAGGGGGGACGGCGTCTTTACGGAATGAAGAGATATTGGCTCTCAGGTGGAGGGACAGACGAAACGTCGACATGCTCACAACTATCCACAACGACACCTACGTGGAAATCCCCCGAAGAAACGGCCCAATCCAGAAACCAAAATGTGTCCATGACTATAATTTGTTTATGGGGGGTGTCGACTTCAATGATCAGATGATCGAACCCTAACTTCCCACAAGAAAAAGCCACTTTTGGTATAAAAAAGTCTCTATATATCTTTTCAGTTTGGCC
Organism: Aquarana catesbeiana; assembly: GCF_042186555.1. Taxonomy (NCBI): domain Eukaryota; kingdom Metazoa; phylum Chordata; class Amphibia; order Anura; family Ranidae; genus Aquarana; species Aquarana catesbeiana. The sequence continues at coordinate 154,738,465 of NC_133336.1, forward strand.
ATTTACAATAGTTTTGTTATTTACCGTAAATCTACAGAGAGCCCCGTATCTTATCTTCAGTACCAAGAACAAATTATCTCCACCCTTTTGTACCCTGAAGGCACACCAGAAAGCATTCGCTCGGATTCAGTGAGCAGACTCCACGAACGCCACTTTCCTGAAAAACTTCCTCACCATGAAACAGGCCGGAAACGTCAGAAGAAATGCCGGGTGTGCTCCAGAGGAGGAGCTAGAAAAGACACTGTGTTCTATTGTCCTGATTGTCCTTCCCAACCAGGCCTTTGCATTGATGAATGTTTCCGCCATTACCATACTTCTCTACATTATTAGCGAAGTATGGTAAACGTAATTGTCATTTACCGCCACACCCCTTTATGCCACTAAACATACCGCTGCCTTCTCCGAAACTGACCCTGGCCTGCTAAACGACCACGCTTCTGCCTAATACTAAACTGTACCTACCTCTGCCTTCTCCGGAACTGACCCTGGCTTGCTAAGCGACCACGCTTCTGCCTAATGCTAAACTGTACCTACCTCTGCCTGCTCTGGAACTGACCCTGGCCTGATATATGGCCATGCTTCTGCCGAACGCTAAACTGTACCTACCTCTGCCTGCTCTGGAACTGACCCTGGACTGTTTGACCATGTTTTTTGCCTGCCTCTTGGACTGGTCTTTTACTCTGCTACTGGAGTAGTGGGCCTCATAACACAGGGGTCTCACATATATGAGGGGCTCCAGAATTGTTTTTCTGGATGAAGAAAACTATTTTTTTTAGTTTTCTCATTCCCAGATTAGGGTCTGGAGACTCGGAGGCTTCAAAGAGATTTGGGTGGGAGAAGCCTCTACCCCTGTCCCCATTCTTTCCTGGCCTGCTACTTGGACCATTTTCTTGTTTACTACCAGGACCAATATTTTGACACTGCTGGCAATGTCTCTACTTGCACTGACCGTGGACTGTATAAGGACAGTATCCCTGCCTGTACTATGGACAATATTCTTGCCTGCTGCCTGGACTATTCCATTCACTGTCGCTGACCACGTCCCTGCCTGCTGCCTGGATCAGGGCTCTCCTCCTGTGGACAACTGCACTACTAAAACCACAGGTAATCTTTTGTTTACCCTTTGCTCAACAGAATGTATTTTAGGGTGTAATTCTTGGTTCATGCTGCGTGTTAGAAATATGAAGGGCCTTCAAAAATGTGATAGATTGTAAGGAACTTAGATGTGTAATTTATGCTCCTAGAACGCCTGAATGTGCTACTTCAATGTTGGGCCTCTGTATGTGGCCAGGCTGTGTAAAAGTCTCACACATGTGGTATCACCATACTCAGGAGGAGTAGCAGAATATATTTTGGGGTGTCATTTTTGTTATGTACATGCTATGTGTTGGAAATATCTTAGAAATGGACAACTTTGTGTAAAAAAAAAAATGCGTTTTCATTTTTTTTCCACATTTTCCAAAAACTTCTGGAAAAAAATGAACCGTTCAAAAGACTCATTATGCCTCATATATTATACGTTGGGGTGTTTGCTTTCCAAAATGGGGTTACTTTGTGTGCCTTTCCATTGTCCTGGTGCTCCAGGGCCTTCAAAAGTGTAATAGGTGGTTGAGAGATTAGATATGCAATTTATGCTCCTAGAACGCCTGAATGTGCTACTTCAGTGTTGGGCATCTGTATGTGGCCAGGCTGCGTAAAAGTCTCACACATGTGGTATCGCCATACTCAGGAGGAGTAGCAGAATATATTTTGGGGTGTCATCTTTGTTATGTACATGCTATGTGTTGGAAATATCTTAGAAATGGACAACTTTGCGTAAAAAAAATGCGTTTTCATTTTTTTTCCACATTTTCCAAAAACTTCTGGGAAAAAAATGAACCGTTCAAAAGACTCATTATGCCTCATAGATTATACGTTGGGGTGTTTGCTTTCCAAAATGGGGTCACTTTGTGGGTGTTTCCATTGTCCTGGTGCTCCAGGGCCTTCAAAATGTAATAGGTGGTTGAGAGATTAGATATGCAATTTATGCTCCTAGAACACCTGAATGTGCTACTTCAATGTTAGGCCTCTGTATGTGGCCAGGCTGTGTAAAAGTCTCACATGTGGTATCACCATACTCAGGAGGAGTAGCAGAATATATTTTGGGGTGTAATTTTTGTTATGTACATGCTATGTGTTGGAAATATCTTAGAAATGGACAACTTTGCGTAAAAAAAAAATGCGTTTTCATTTTTTTCCCACATTTTCCAAAAACTTCTGGAAAAAAATGAACCGTTCAAAAGACTCATTATGCCTCATATATTATACGTTGGGGTGTTTGCTTTCCAAAATGGGGTTACTTTGTGTGCCTTTCCATTGTCCTGGTGCTCCAGGGCCTTCAAAAGTGTAATAGGTGGTTGAGAGATTAGATATGCAATTTATGCTCCTAGAACGCCTGAATGTGCTACTTCAGTGTTGGGCATCTGTATGTGGCCAGGCTGCGTAAAAGTCTCACACATGTGGTATTGCCATACTCAGGAGGAGTAGCAGAATATATTTTGGGGTGTCATCTTTGTTATGTACATGCTATGTGTTGGAAATATCTTAGAAATGGACAACTTTGCGTAAAAAAAATGCGTTTTCATTTTTTTTCCACATTTTCCAAAAACTTCTGGGAAAAAAATGAACCGTTCAAAAGACTCATTATGCCTCATAGATTATACGTTGGTGTGTTTGCTTTCCAAAATGGGGTCCATGTGTGTCCATGTGTGTCCATGTGAGAGAAATAACCTGTAATGCCCCGTACACACGGTCGGACTTTGTTCGGACATTCCGACAACAAAATCCTAGGATTTTTTCTGACGGATGTTGGCTCAAACTTGTCTTGCATACACACGGTCACACAAAGTTGTCGGAAAATCAGATCGTTCTAAACGCGGTGACGTAAAACACGTACATCGGGACTATAAACGGGGCAGTGGCCAATAGCTTTCATCTCTTTATTTATTCTGAGCATGCGTGGCACTTTGTCCGTCGGATTTGTGTACACACGATAGGAATTTCCGACAACGGATTTTGTTGTCGGAAAATTTTATAACCTGCTCTCAAACTTTGTGTGTCGAAAAATCCGATGGAAAATGTGTGATGGAGCCTACACATGGTCGGAATTTCCGACAACAAGGTCCTATCACACATTTTCCATCGGAAAATCTGACCGTGTGTACGGGGCATAATAATGACAATTTGGTGTGAAAAAAAATAAAAATAAAAAAAAATCTTAATTTTGCAAAGAATTGTGAGAAAAAATGAAAACTTCAAAAAACTCACCATGCCTCTTACTAAATACCTTGGAATGTCTACTTTCCAAAAAGGGGTCATTTTGTGGGTATTTGTACTTTTCTGGCTTATAAGGGTCTCAAGAAATTAGATAGGCCTCAGTACATCAGGTGTGATCAGATGTGATCAATTTTCAGTGATTGGCACCATAGCTTGTAGACGCTATAACTTTCACACAGACTAAATAATATCCACTAATTTGGGTTATTTTTACCAAAGATATGTAGCAGTATAAACGTTGGCCCAAATTTATGAAGAAAAATTACTTATTTGCTAAATTTTATAATACAAATGAAGAAAAATGCATTTTTTTACAAAATTTTCGGTCTTTTTTCTTTTATAGCGCAAAAAATACAAAACCCAACGGTGATTAAGTACCACCAAAAGAAAGCTCTATTTGTGTGAAAAAAAGGACAAAAATTTCATATAGGTACAGTGTTGCATGACTGAGTAATTGTCATTCAAAATGTGAGAGCACCGAAAGCTGAAAATTGGTCTGGTTAGGAAGGGGGTTTAAGTGCCCAGTTGTCAAGTGGTTAAAGCACCCCTGTCCCTCCATGGTCATGTGGAAATGTGAATGCACAGGTAGGTCCTACACACACACATATAAATGGGAATTTCACCACACATGTGAGGTATTGCACCACACGTGTGAGGTATCGCCGTGAATGGCAGAGCAAGAGCAATAATTCTAGCACCAGACCTGTGTAAACTGATAACTTGTAAAGGCTTTTAAAGTGTCGCCTATCGATAATTTAATGTACCGTAGTTTGTCACCATTCCATGTGTAATTTTAACGTGTGGCATGTTTTGTATCTACTTACGTGGCGTAACATTATCTTTTACTGTATATTTTACCAAAAAAATGTATATTATATTGTTAGTGTTTATTATAATTCAATAAAGCGTATTTTTTCCTGAAAATTTGTTTTTGATAAACCGCTATGCAAATATTATGTGACATAAAAAATTGCAACCCCTACTATTTTATTCTCCAGGATTTTGATTTCAGAAAATATATATTGTTTGGGGGTTCTAAGTAGTTTTCTAGCAAAAAAAAAAAAAAATCTGATTTTTACATGTGTTTGAGAAATGTCAGTGTTGGCCCGGTTTTGTAGTGAATAAAGTGATTGTAAACAATCACCTTGTAAAACAACCCATTCAGTTTAAAACTGAAATGAAAGGCAAAACATTTGTGTATAGTTATAAAAAAAAACATAAATACCTTTTTTCCCCCTTTCTTTTAATAAGTGATCACATGCCCTCTGTTCTCGGCTGCAGAAAAGCTGGGGGGAGGAGATACAACAGTACACCGATCTTCCCAGTGAGAGGCTATGCAGAGGGGGCGTGTCAGTATGGGCAAGTCTGATCATTGGAGGAGAACAGGGTAAATTCCCAGCAGAACTAGAGAACTGACCAGTATAGTCAGTGTTTATCTGGCGCTCCAGATGGAGTAATCCTTAGGGGTATAGTCTGTGGCTGTAATAGCTGGATGGTGATGTATCCATAGAAAGGGGTATTAAGGGTTAAAAAGGAAGGCAGCCATCCTTCAGAGTGTGTCCAGAACTCTGCAGGACATGTAAGGAAAAAACAGGGAAGGGGAGGCGCCGACCTGAGTGTAGTATTAAAATGATGACTTTAATAGGATAAGATTAAAAACACTTACAAGATGATAGAAGATGCATGCTCCTCAAAGTAAAGTGCAGTCCTGGCATTCCACATGGCTCAGTGGGTCCCACCGCTGTTCCGGATAGCTGGTAAGGATTGAGCAGCTGGCTGGAATGGATCACAGTGTTTCTCCAGGAGCCTGGAGAGCAGAGGGACTGGCAGGAACACCAGGGAAAGGAAGCAATACCAAGAGAGCAGGATGCTTTTTCTCCCTTCAAACACTTTATTGAAGAATATAATGATCATACATAGATAAAGAACAATAAGGAAAAATTCCCATCTGCCTGGAAAAATATTATATTACAATGTGTAATGTGACACAGCCCTTAGTAGTTGGATAAGGTTTGCAAGAGAATACATGCAAAAGAATCATGCAACATCTTAATTCTTACAGGTGTAAAATGATATAAGTAGCAGTGTCATAGTCTCAGATAAGTATGGAGGCAGGTATGCTGTGTAACCTCTTACAAATTACAGCTCAAGAGAGCAAACCTAGTGTGAAACAAAATGAGGATACTAGGGTCTCCGATGTATAAAACTGGAGAATCAGGGGGATTATCACCACTTTAAGATTGGACCATGGGTCTCATAAATGGTCACGGATGATGTCCTGTCAAACCTAAACCTACTAGTAACTTAATGTTAGGCTCCTTTCACACTGAGGCGTCAGCATCGGCGGTAAAGCGCCGCTATTATTTGCACTTTTAACCCCGCTAGCGGCCGAAAAAGGGTTAAAACCACCCGCAAAGCCGCTTTGCCGATGGTATAGCCGCGCTGTCCCATTGATTTCAATGGGCAGGAGCGGTGGAGGAGCGGTATACACACTGCTCCTTCACCGCTCCAAAGATGCTGCTAGCAGTCCTGCCAGCGCTCTCGGGCTTTCACACTGAGGAGACAGGAGCAGCTCTTTCAGGACGCTTTGCATGCGCTATTTTTAGCGCTGTAGCGTCTGCAAAGCGCCCCAGTGTGAAATGGTCTTAGAGAAGTAGGTCACTAGCAATTAAAAACGAGTGGGAATTGGGGAGTTGTAAAAGAGCGAGGGGAGCAGGAAACAGAGGATGAAAGCAGGGTACTTTTTCATACAAGTACATGGTACATATCAGAAATATAAAATGCTGGGGTAACAAACATTTTAAGTGTCAGGGAAAGGTGATGTTAGATTTTGGTCCAAAGAAAGCAGTCATTAACCTCTCACACTAATCACTCCACTACTTCTAATGCAATTTTTTTAGTACCTGCAACTTTGCTTAACTCCCAACCCCCCCCCCCCCATTGTCCAGTTATGTCAACTTTGTGGTTGCCATTGACTCCCTGTATAGGCATGGGCGCAGAGTGTGCCTTTAGGGCCGGGACAAGGGGTGGGTGGGAGGGGAGGCTGCCCTAGGCACAATGTTTTACTTGCGGCACCTTCCTTCTGTTGCAAAGCTGACAGGGGTAGTAACAGTGGCAGTGATTTTAACTGCTGGGTGTAGGATCCCCTAAGCTTGCATATAATGAACAGGGGAAGTGGGTGCAGTTTGGCATCTTTACCCTGGGCGCCCGATGACCTTGTCCCAGCACTGCCCTAATCACCCCATGCTGTGTCGATTCCCCCTGCTTCCTGGCGCCCCCTGTCTTCCATCCCTCTCCCCCTCCTGCTGCCACCAAAAGCTTGGTTGACTCATCAGGCATATGCCTAGTTGGGTTCAACCTGTCTGGTAAGCCCCTTTCCTTACGGTGGTGGATTATCTACAGATAACCAATTCACACAGATTCACAGTCACTATAATTGATGTCATATATGGACTTTATGCACTTTATATGCACTGAAAATGTTGGTTTATACTATTTTATCATTATTGTTGTGATATTTTATTGCTGTATATTTTTGTTTTGAATATTCATTTATCATATTCACTTTGTATTGGTATAATTTTATTGCTTATTTCATCTTCATCAGCGCTGCACTATACTACTTTAAATGATTGGGACCTCTGAAAAACATTAACTTCCATACATCAGACATCCCAGTGCTGTAAATAGTGCTGCAGACACTTTGTACTATACTATTTTCTTTAAAAAAATGTTTTTAAAACCTCTAGAGCCAAAGTGGCACAGAAGTTATAATATGCTGTCATTGTGAGGAACCCGAAAGAGCCAAGACCAGTCTGGGTGTCTGACCACCGGCAGTGTGAGCAGGTGTGATTGACTACTCCATCTGACATTCTTGCCTTTGTAACCCTTACTGCCTGCCACCCCGCACCCCCTATCACTGTGTAATTATTTTATCAAATGCCTTACTGCCTGTCTACTATCCAGAGGTGTCACCCTCCTTATGGTTACCTTGGGCAGCAAAAGTGTTAAAGGATAACTGCAGCTTTGTTTGAAAAGCCAATATTGTAATGAGCCTAGCACACCTATTAACCACTTGCCTACTGCACACTTATACTCCCTTGCTGCCCACACCAATTTTCAGCTTTCAGTGCTCTCACACTTTGAATGATAATTACTCACAGGAATGAGTTAGCAATGGAGAGTGCTGCTTCAAGCTAGTCTGTTAGCTTGGAGCAGGGAGGTGAGGGAAAATGCCTTGCCATCCTAGGCTATGGGGTTGTGTGTTTCTATTGTTTCACACTGTGTAGGGAGACTCAACTCTTGTCCCTGGTTGCAAAGGTGGCACCATAGAACACTGCAAGAGAAAGAAGCAACACTTTAACAGGAAACCTGGGGCAGCAGTCATTACATCAGCTTAAAGCGGAGCTCCACCCATTTTTACAAGGTGGTCTTAAACGAAAGAATACCCCTCGTTTTTGGATATCTATATACATATATATATATATATATATATATATATATATATATATATATATATATATATATACACTTCTTTTCTTTCATACCTTTTTAGAAATACTAAGTGTACATCCGTCCTAGCTGGGCCGCGGCGAAGGACATCATGTCCTCTTCTGTGTCAAGCCCTCCTCCTTCACTCCCGCTGCCTTCTGGGACCATGCGCAGTAGGAAACCGGCTGTGAAGCCTGAAGGCTCCACTGCCGGTTTCCCTTAGTTGGAATGGCTGTGCCTGCACCCGAGCCGGTGGACGAATCCACCTCGGGGGGCCGACATTGCGTCCTTTAATAAGTTTAATGCGTTTTTTAATAAGTGTCCTTATTAAAAGTCAGCAGCTATAGTAGTTATAGCTACTGACTTTTAAAAAAACTTTTTTTACGGCTGGAACTTTGCTTTAAACAGGAACAGGCAGGGATTAAAAGATAACTAAACTGACTGCTCTGCAAGTAATTAAATCGGCTGCTGAAAGTGCTGTGGGTTTATTTTAATTTTTATACCACTTTAACCACCTCAATACTAGGCACTTTTACTCCTTTCTTGCCTAGACCAATTTTCAGCTTTCAGTGCTCTCACACTTTGACAATTACTCAGTCATGCAACACTGTACCCATATGTAAATGTTGTCCTTTTTTTCCACACAAATAGAGCTTTCTTTTGGTGGTATTTATTTTTTGCACTGTAAATTTTTAAAAAAATGTTGTAAATTAGTAATTTTTCTTCATAAATTTTGGCCAAAATTTATACTGCTACATTGCTTTGTTAAAAATAACCCAAATCATTGTATATTTTTTGGTCTTTGTAAAAGTTATGGAGTCTACAAGCTATGGTGCCAATCATTGAAAATTGATCACACCTGGTCCCACCTGATGTACGGTAGTGACGGCCTATCTTATTTCTTGAGGCCGGGTTCACACTGGTACGACACGACAGTTGTACCACTGTGGATCCGACTTTACTCTGCAACTTGAAGTCCGACATCCGTCTGACTTCAATGAACGGGGATACGACTTTGATCCTGACAATTCCAGGCACTTTGTGTCTGGTATGAATCTTCAACGGGAACTCCACGCCAAATTAAAAAAGTCATGGGTACCCCCTCCAAGACTATACCAGGCCCTTCAGTCTGGCATGGATTTTAAGGGGAACCCCTCACACTGAAAAAACAGCGTGGGGTCCCCCCAAAATCCATACCAGACCCTTATCCGAGCACGCAGCCTGGCAGGTCAGGAAAGGGGGTGGGGATGAGTGAGCCCCCCCTCCTGAACCGTACCAGGCAGCATGCCCTCAACATGGGGATAGGTGCTTTGGGGCAGTGGGGGCCTTGCGCCCCCCACCTCAAAGCACCATGTCCCCATGTTGATGAGGACAAGGACCTTTGCCCGTCAACCCTGGTCATTGGTTGTAGGGGTCTGCGGGCAAGGGGGTTTATCGGAATCTGGAAGCCCACTTTAACAAGGGGGCTCCCAGATCCCGGGCCCCCACCCTATGTGCATGAGTATGGGGTACATTGTACCCCTACCCATTCACCTAAAAAAAAGTGTCAAAAATAAAACGCAGTACACAGGTTTTTAAAGTAATTTAAGACAGCTTCGGCGTCTCTTCCGATTTCTTCTCCCCACTCTGGTTCTTCTCTCCTCTCCACTGATGTCTTCTAGCCCTCTCTGGTTCTTCTCCTTCTGTCCACTGTCTTCTGCCTCTACCAGGTCTTGTCCGCTGTCTTCTCGCTCTTTTGCTGGGTCTTCTATGCTGTCTCCTCCCTCTGTTCTTCTTCCGATGTTGACTCAACGCTCTCTCCCGCTCTAATGTTCGGTGCGTGGTGTGCCACTACTTATATTAGCATGGGGTGGAGTATGATGGGGCAGTAACATCATAAGGGGTGGGGCCTCTGGATGACATCACCCGGTGACTCCACCCCCATGCCAATATAAGTAGTGGCACACTGCGCACCTAACAGAGCAGGAGAGAGCGTTGAGTCAACATCAGAAGAAGAACAGAGGGAGAAGACAGCGAAGAAGACCTGAAAAAAGAGCGAGAAGACAGCGGACAAGACCCAGCAGAGGCAGAAGACAGCAGACAAAGGGAGAAGAACCAGAGAGGGCTAGAAGACAACAGCGGAGAGCAAAGAAGAACTAGAGAGGGGAGAAGACCCGGCGAAGGCAGAAGACATCAGCGGAGAGCGGTGAAGAGCCGGAGAGGGGAGAAGAAATCGGAAGAGACACCGGAGCTGTCTTAATAAATTACATTAAAAACCTGCGTTTTAATTTGAGACTTTTTTTGGGGTGAATGGGTAGGGGTACAATATACCCCATACTCATTCACATAGGGTGGGGGGCCGGGATCTGGGGGGCCCCATTGTTAAAGGGGGCTTCCAGATTCCGATAAGCTCCCTGCCTGCAGACCCCGACAAGCAAGGGCCAGGGTTGTTGGGAAGAGGCCCCATGTTGATGACGACAAGGTGCTTTGGGGTGGGGGACGCAAGGCCCCCACTGCTTCAAAGCACCCACCCCTCATGTTGAGGGCATGCGGCCTGGTACGGTTCGGGGGGAGGCGCTTGTCTCCACCTCCTTTCCAGACCTGCCGGGCTGCTTGTTCGGATAAGGGTCTGGTATGGATTTTGGGGATGGACCCCACGCCGTTTTTGTGGCGTGAGGGGGTTCCCCTTAAAATCCATGCCGGACCGAAGGGCCTGGTATGGTCTTGGAGGGGGAACCCATGCCATTTTTCTTTGTAATTTGGCGCGGAGTTCCCCTTCAAGATCATCAAAGCGCAAATCACATGCCAAAGTCGACCGCGATCTGACTTTGATCTCACTTCAGTGATATTCAATGGGCTGAAGTAGGATCAAAGTAGTGCAGGGAGCATTTTCAAAGTCAGACCGACTTGCGTCGGACCAGTTAAGACCGCTCTTATAGGGAAACATTGATTTTCACTTGTCATGCGACATGAGCTTCCATTGTCGGAGCGTTTGTCGTACCAGTGTGAACCCGGCCTCAGACACTGACAGGACAGTACAAATACCCCCCAAATGATACCTTTTTTTGGAAAATAGACATTCCAAGGTATTTACTAACATAGAGAACATGCAACTAGTGCATTAGGAGCCGCCCCCTTGGACTTTTAAGGCAGAAAGAAGTATAAAGGTACAGAAGTATGTAAGTGGGTGTTGCCAACAGACAACAATCATTAAAAGTTTTTGTATACATAAAGTACACCAACAGAACTCATAATACATGAATATACATATATATCAAACCCAAGGCTAATAATCAAGGCATTGCCAGAGTCAAACTGAGGTCAGTCCATAGAGATTTGTAGCATGCATCCCAACATGTTTTGGAAATTTATATTGGTACATATTTTCCTTCATCGGGGGGATTTACTTGGGGTGACTTAATCTTTATCTGCAACATAAATATAATACATAATATATGTGCAGTGACATGTGAAAAGCAATAATGTCATATAAATTATTTGTACAATGTTTTAGGTCAAAAGGTACTTACATATGGATTTCATAGAAATAACATGGAAGGAACATAAAAGCAATGGCATATAAACCACATTGGCTGGAAGAGCTCAGACAAGGACATGCCGATGTGCAACTGCGTAATCTGGGAGCGGCCAGGTGCTTCACACATACAAGAGGCTCCCTGATGTGATGGGAGGTCCCTAATACCAGCTCTTCTGCTGGGGGCTCATCAGATTCACCAGATTGTTCTTCCTCAGCAGAAAAGTCTATCAAATCCCCTGTCTCTGCAGCTGGTGTCTGGGGATAGAGGTTCACCATCTCCTGTCCATGGAACCCAGAATATGCTATCGGTGCTGGGCAGAGGTTAGCAGAGCTCTGCCCTGTTGTCAGCACTTCTACTTTGGGGATGGCAATCTCCAGATTTTCCACTGCTGATTCTCTGGCATGCTGCTGGACAGGCACATTCCTCTATCCAAGATCAACCCATGCAGAAACAGGGTCATCAAGGTCAGTCAGCAGTTGCTGCATCCGCCATAAGACCTTCCGCCTGCATAGCTGCGGGGGCAGGTTGGAAAAGCACACTATTACTTTGCCACATTGCTGACTCTTCAGCCAGGATTTCAGGGTTGTCAACTGGTTTTTCCTGATAGTTCCAGGCAAAGGGAGCCCATCCCTGGCACTGGGCAAAGTCGAGCAGCCGTCTGTAGGCGATCTCCAGCTTCCATTCCTGAATGGCCAGAAACTCTATATCTTACAGTGCCCAGTGCACTTCCGAGATGTTCAGTAGCCCTTCTCTGAAATCCATGATTTCGTCCAACCGCCACACCAAATCACTCCCAAAGTTAGGGTCCCCTGTCAGCTTCACATACAACAGTCCCAGGCCGCCGTAGCTTAAGCCTTCCGTTGGGCTGTCATCCGCTATCCAGGAACATGCTTGGGATACATGCCACCGGAGGGCTCTGTAGATCTCATCCAGCTTCATCTCTGCCCAGACCAGCCTGCTTAGTTTAGCTGTCTGCTCGTTTTTTTCTCCCAAAAACAGCACCCGCAATCCATACTGCGACCAGTACCTTTCCTGGATGGAGGGGAAAACTTTTCCCTGGTGTTGCTGCTCACGGGCTAGCGCTTCTTTCCAGAGTTCACAGTGAATAGAATCAAACCATCCCAGCAGGACCTCCTCTGATACTGGTCCTCTGTGCTGTATCTGCATCTCTCGCAACCTCCTTCTGAATTCCTCTTCCATGGCGGCTGGTATCTGTACCTCTCCTCTCCTGCTATCCGGACATTGAATCCAGGTGGAGGTTTGGATGTCCCAAACTGCAGAAAGCATCCCGCTGCTTGCCACCAACGTCATGGAACGTCCCACACTCCGCTTGAGTGCTTCTGTCAGTAGTCTGACTCTAGATATCAGATATTCCAACCACTCACAAAGCACAAAACAAGGCGAGACTTGCTTAGCTGCTAACATGGACTGTTTTTATTAGAACCAAAATTACAAGTCTTTTTATACAGTAGAAGAGGAAGTTCCCCCCTCCTGCTCATATTACTCTAACAATACATCTGTAACAAATTAAAATGAGATATTTAACTAATCCCTTTAAGCAGCCGATGTGACTCTGTGCCCCTCAGGATTTCACTACAGGTCAGACTTGTCACCAAGCTTCACACAGTACATTATACATTATCATAAGTACAACCACAGGACATTTTCATACAATAGCAGGAGCTCCACTAGGAGTCGGCCCGTCTCCTACATTGTACAGAGGACAATGTGGTCAGCTCTCTCAATTAACTAACATGTTGAGTTCAGAATTAAACAAACCAAGAATAGTCTCTACATACATCCTGGGACATATTGTGGACAAATATCACTGTCCCATTTTAAGTAGTCCAAGATATATTTTCTCACTCACCCTGTGCCAGGATGGCACAGGGTGACTTAGACATAAGAGGTGTATGGGGAGCTGAAACAAGGGCATCCCATACTTTCCAAGGGATTCTGGGTTCCACGGGCTCTCCCGTCTGTGACACCTGGTATATAACCAGCAGAAAGCACTATCTGGAAAGTCATAAAAGGGGAACCCCTGATTAGTTTAAACAGTGGGTATAGTTTTTTGATGCTATTAAAACATCAGATTAATACTGACTTAGCAAGCTAGGCATAACATGTGCCTTAAATTGCCTAGTCAGAAAATTTTACCTTTCACCGGAGATGGAACATTTGTGGTGCAAACAGCCAGGCAGCAGTCCTCAGAATGAGGGAACGCCGGATGTGAGTATGCACCTTAAATAGTATAGAGCTGTACAAATGGCCAATCAAGGCCACCTGTTTGTGTGTTGCTGGTAGTTCCACGTAGTCAGCTGCAAATAAATGCAGCTGAGATGGGAACTCAGGGTGTCTCCCTGAGGCCGAGGCGCGCGGTGCAGCCACACCCCAAAGGGTCACCGCATCACCAGTGAATGCATTGTGCTCAATGGGGACATGCAAAAGCTATCCCCAGTCCAGAGGGAATAGGATCCCTTTTCTTCCTTTTACTGATGTCCGCTGCTTGCAATGAACTATGCATAGGAAGTCTCTGAGTCTGTGCAGTGGTTGCAATTGATTTATATGCCACTGCTGGTATTTGTTTGAATGACTTGGGACATTTGATCTCTTTTTCACTGTACTGAATGTTTTCCTTTTTTAGAGTCTAACATTCAAGAGATAAATGGTATTACATGCCTTTAGTTTGAAAGATTATTTTAACAGCTTATGAAGATATCGCATGCCTTTAGCTTGTCAGATTACTTTAGCAGCATATGAGCTATTGTGTCCAGTTTGTGTTATCGTTGTAATGTAGGAACCGCATAATCATCAAATATCTTGTTCTTGGCATTAGTGCTGAGTAGATCAGCATGTCATGGATGGGGTGGGTGGACCAGTATGAGCATAACTTGTTTTTTTTGGTGAGTCCTATATTGAATGTGAGGCCCAAAAAAACCTTGAACTGCTTCACTGTTCTCTCCATTCATAGGGACATGAATAATATGATGTTGGATTGTTGGCTATAAATTGTTGGGCATAGAGGTTGCACTGGGCCACAATTGAATGCAATACGTCATCTGTGAAAACTAAATGAAAAAATATATGGGGCAAAATTCTCTGTGTTCACCTGGACACCTGGCTAGGCAGTGAAAGGGGGGATGTTAGCTGCTCTGAGTTAGGAGGAAGCCATAGAGGGATTTGAACGGCATATGGAAGGCTGGCATGGGTCCTAACCCTTTGGGGCTGAGGTGACACGCCACTAGTGTCAGGCTTTTCTGGTAGATGCCGCTGCTCTACTGGTGGGTGCCAGTATGCTACTGGGGGATGGCACTGCTTTACTTGGGGTAGCCTCCTCCTCTCCAGAATACCTTCATTTGGTGGGCGCACTATCCTCCTCCTCTGACTCTCTTACTGTCTCACTGCTTAATACTGGCTCATAATCAGAATCAAAATACATATTTTTTTCCACATAAGCTAAAATTTTGCCATGACCCAGGAAAACTTAAAGCGGAGCTTCACCCAAAAGGGGAAATTCCACTTTAAGCCCCTCGCCCCTCCTTTGCCACATTTGGTAGGTCATTTTTGACTAGTTTGCTTACACTTCTGCTTGGCTTGCTAGGCGGAAGTTCTCCTCTCCTCCTCCCTCCCTGCAGTCTTCTGGGCTCAGTCACAGTCAGCTGTGGAGCCTCAAGTAGCACAGCTGGCTGCCCACAGTTAAGATGCCTGTCCCTGGACAGGTAAGTGCCCTGTTATTAAAATTCAGCAGCTACAGAATTTGTAGCTGCTGACTTTTAATTTTTTTTTCCAGTGTGAAGAACTTCTTTAACTCTGTTGCTAAAATCAACAAAAATGGTAACTACTTGCTTTAGCACTAAGTGACTATTCAGGTTCCTGCGTAGGAATAAGTACAGGAAGCCCCAGCATTCAGTTCATCTGAGGAAACCTGCTCCTTTCTACCCCCTCTGTTCATCCTATCACCATATTAGTTGATTGTAGAACTGCATGATTCTGGATTAAATGAGAATCACAATTTTTTTGCTTAGAATAAAGATCGCGATTCTCGGCGCCATTTCATCTTTCACATTATACAAAAAAAGTGGGTTAACTTTACTGTTTAGTTTTTTTTTAATTAATTGAAGTGTATTTTTCCCCAAAAATTGCGTTTGAAAGACTGATGCGCAAATAAAGTGGGACATGCCATTTTTTTCTCTAGGGTCTCTGCTTAAAAATATATAATGTTTGGGGGTTCTAAGTAATTTTCTAGCAAAAAATACTGATTTTAACTTGTAAGCAACAAGTGTCAGAAAAAGGCTTAGTCTTTGAGGCTGCTTTCACACTGGGGTGTCGGCGGTAAAGCTTTGCTATTTTTAGCGGCGCTCTTACTGACATTTTTGCGGAGGTTTTCGGCCACTAACCCGCTAGGGGGTAAAAAAAGGGTTAAAACGACCCACAAAGCGCCGCTGCAGTGGCACTTTGCCGGCGGTTCGGCAGTGCTGCCCATTCGTTTCAATGGGCAGGAGCGGTGTACACACTGCTCCTTCACCGCTCCAAAGATGCTGCTTGCGGGAGTTTTTTTAACGTCCTGCCAGCGCATCGCCTCAGTGTGAAAGGACTCGGGCTTTCACACTGAGACTGCAGGGTGCTTTACAGGCACTATTTTTAGCCCAAAAGCGCCTGAAAAATGCCTCAGTGTGAAAGGGGTCTTAGTGGTTAAACTGACCTTATTTGCATGACCAAAGTTCATCCCTTTGATCTCTAAAAGAAACATTGATACAATGTTTCTTTTTATCTCTCAGCACTGAGCAATGTTGTGATAAACTTTGCAGGCTGCTGTTTTTTTGGGGTTTTTTGTTGTTGTTTTTGACAGCTGTGAGCAGAGAATGCAATTTTTTAAACGATTGTTCGTGCAGCTCTAGTTGATTGGTTGAAACTCGTAACAAAAGGCTGCTTGCTTACTGGATATTGTTATGCTCACCTGAGTATATAATGCAAAGGACAGATATATCACGTTCCCATTCAGCATGATGTTGTGAATACTGCTAAATCTGCTGCTAAAAGGTGAGCAGGATGAACAAGAGAGGAGAGGATGGGAGTTTCCTAAGGTGCATGAAATGCTGGGACTTGTAGAGCACACTTCCTGTGTACTCATTCCTCCACAGTAGTCTGGATGGTCAAGTTAGTGATGATGTAAGCGCCCAGAAGTTTGGTCAATTTCAGCTTTAAGTGTTAAAGTGGTTGTAAACTCTAAAAAAAAAACAACCTGCAAGACAAAGGCATAATAAGCTAGTATGCATTGCATGCTAGCTCATTATGAAATACTTACCTTAGATCTAAGCTGTTGCAGCGATCCCTGTACACCGATGTGACCGGTGACATGTCTCCCGCAGTTATTTTCTGGGTTTGCGGGTTCCAGGGCTGTGATTGGCCGTAGCCGCGATGACGTCACTCCCCCGGGAGCCGCCGGTCACGGCACAGCTCCTGAAGAAACGGCACGAGCGTGCCGTTTCTTCAGTGCGGATGTGCTGATGATGTCGGCACATGCCGATACAGTGAATATCTCCTAAACAGTGCAAGTTTAGGAGATATTCACGGTCCCTACAGGTAAGCCTTATTATAGGCTTACCTGTAGGTAAAAGAGGTAGTGCAGGGTTTACAACCACTTTAATAAGTGTACCTCATTCATTAAAATATTGATTTTTTTAAACAAAGTTCAGTTGTCCATTAACTTCCAGGGCCTACAGTCACTCTCGTAGTACTAAGCTAAGCTAAATAATGGGAACATATAACTCTTTCATAGGTAAGTATTGTCCTGCTGTAAAATTAGTGAATTAAATTGCTGGTTAATTTATACTATATAATGAATGTGGAAGATCCATTGCCCTCACAACTCTTTGGCTTAAGCAATTCTTAACTGGTTTTATTCAATAAAAGTGCACACATATGACAGTTTGTTTATTTCTGAGTAAGTTCCTTTGAGGTCTGACAGTCGATTGAGAGACGAATATTCATAATTTGCTTTTATGTTTTCATTAGATTTTTCACTGCTGTTTATGAACATGCTGGGGAAATTTCAGCTCACTGCTAATCCTGTTATACCCTGCACAAATGCCACCTGTCCGGAATTTTGCAGGGCAGTTCAGCATCTCTGTCCTCTGTCCTGATGATGTTGTGCCTTGAGATCATAGGGTAAAGCTTTTTGTGTGCAGTAAAAAGGGTATTAGTAAGGATATCACAGCCCGCATTATTATGGGTGGGACCACCTAGATAGTGGTTGTGATCTGGTCATGACCACCTGGAAGGTAGGTGTATCAAGTGGGTGTGGCTGTGGGTGGATGTGTTCGTTTCCCAGGGACTGGAACAAGATGATGGTAGGTATGATCCTGTTAACCTTGACAAACAGGGTATATATCACTGGGACAGGAATTGAAAGAAAATCTATCATACACAAAACAAAATGTTAAAGATGGTTATGACCCCACTTTACTGTACTTTGTTGCTGTTTTTGTTTCTGCCTAGGTAATATCCCCTCACTTCCTGTCTGAGTGACTGAGGGCCAGGGTTCCTGCTTCGAAGTATTCTCTGTAATCCCTCCTCACCTCCATTACTCCATGGAGTCTTTTAGGGGGGAAAATTGTTTTTTAGGGCTCAGGTGGTTCTAGTACAACTGCCTGTTTCTCTGATACTATAGAAGGTTGAGGAGTTTGTGTCCTCTGCAGTCAGGGAAATCGAGGGGTCTTTATGGCTTGCTAAGGATTGGCTCTGTGGTAAATTCTGGAGCCTGAGTCCAATATCTGTCTCTGATTGTCTAGCCTGCCACAACCAGTTTATGGCCATTTCTTCTTCCTCACTGTCTTCTTCATCTTTGTTTGGTGGCATAGATTGAGAACTGGTTATTGGGCATGATCTTTGAGAGGTAGTTTGAGTAGGCTGTGGACCTGCATGCTGAGGCACACAAACTGCTTCAGACAAGGGCAGTAGGTGATTACGGTGCCAGGTTTTTAGTGAGCCCATGCTGCCTTATGGGCAAATCTGGTAACTGCTTGCAGATAATTTATCTAATCGCTGGAAGTCACAGCCCTAACTTGTGTTTTCCAGGGACGCCTAGATTTCTCAGCAACACCCTATCGCCAGGCTGTAAGTCATGTACTCTCACCTTCAGGTCAATTTTTTTTATTTTGCTGCCACCGGATGTCTGAGGCCGCCTGAGCTTTCTCATACAATGTTTTTAGACTCTTATGCCCTGTACACACGATCAGACATTAATCGGACATTTCCAACGGATGTTGGCTCAAACTTGTCTTGCATACACATGGTCGCACAAAGTTGTTGGAAAATCCGATCGTTCTGAACGCGGTGACGTAAGACATGTACGTCGGGACTTTAAACGGGGCAGTAGTCAATAGCTTTCGTCTCTTAATTTATTCTGAGCATGCGTGGCACTTTGTGCGTCGGATTTGTGTAGACACGATCAGAATTTAAACAATCGGATTTTGTTGTCGGAAAATTTTACATCCTGCTCTCAAACTTTGTGTCGGAAATTCCGACGGAAAAAGTCCGATGAAGCCCAGACACGATCGGAATTTCCGACAACATAATCTGATCACACTTTTTCCGTCGGAAAATCCGACCGTGTGTACAGGGCATAAGACTCCTTTACACTTACCTCAAATGGTCCAAATATCCTCTGTGGGATGTCATCAAGGTATGATCTAGGGATGTGCCGAATGCCAAGTCGACTGGTAGTCGAGCCTCCCTCCCGAACATCAGCCTGTATGGTGAATAGCCAGTAGCATCATTTTCAGTGTTGTAGGCGCGCACGATAGCTGCAATGTGTCCTCTCCAATGCAGTTTCTTCTCAGCAGAAAGGGTTCCAAGCATATCTTGGAGAGTGCAATTAAATAATAAATAAAAAAAATAACTTGAGGGTGGTAGGCTTTTTTCTTGACTTCTGAACACCTAAAAGGTCCAACAGTCTTTAAATGAGTCTACTCTCAGTCTCTTTCTTGGTCAGAGTAAATGCGTAGAGTTAGGCCGTAGTGGACGAAGAACTTTTCTACCAGAGCTTTGGCCACCATACATACTTGCTGGTCTTTGGTTGGGAATGCTTGGGCATACCAGTGAAGTAATCGGTTACCACTAAGACATTAACCTGTCTGCTTAAAGAGGAGTTCCACCCAGGGGGTCGGGTAAAAAAAAAAAATAAAAGTCAGCAGCTACAAATACTGCAGCTGCTGACTTTTAATTGGACACTTACCTGTCCCAGGGTCCAGAGATGCGGGGGATCGAAGCCCCGCTCGTCTCCCCCTCTGTTCAGCGGCGCCGACATTGCAACTGTGGGCTCCGGGCTGTGGCTTCACAGCCTGGCACCCACTGCGCATGCGCGAGCGGCGCCGCGCGCCGTGATTGGCCGCTCAGTCACCTGGGACCTGTAATGGGTCCCAGATGATTGACAGCGGCGAGGGAGCAGAGCGGAGCCCTTCCTGTGCCGAGGGGGAAGTTATGTCACCAGCCCAGGCACTGGAAGGGGCAGACTACGAGGGACCCCCTAGCAACAGGCATTTAGAGGTAAGTTAAAAAAAAATATCCAAATGTTTTTTTTGTTTTTTGTTTTTAGGATTTTTCAAGTATTTTTGTTTTTTTGGGTGGAACCCCACTTTAAGTCAGGCTCCAGACACACAAAGTCAATGCACACCAACTCTATTGGTCCTTGACTCAGAAGATTGCCCATTGTGGTGGCCCGGCTGGGTAATGTCTTTCTCTGTATACATCGTAAGTAAGAGTGGCAGTATCCTTCCACTTCAGTCCACATAATGGGCCAAAAGAAATGGTCTCTCACTAATTATCATCATCATCTTCCTTATTTTTCAACAACTCATTGAAGGGAGGAGCTATTTTAGCCAATCCCTTAACAAAGCTTCTGTATGAGCAGTGACCCCTCTGGGGGTCAGTAGCCACTCCTCCAGCGGAGACAACATGCCCAAGGTAATTAACTGAAGGTTGGTAGATATTACACTTTTCTAGGGACAATTTCAACCCCTCGTCATTTAGTCTCTTCAGGACCTTCTCCAGACGCTCTTCATGTTCTTTAAAGGTTTTTGAGTAGATTGCTTTAAGAAAGGCCTGGATACTTTCCTAAATGTACATAATATAACTGGGTACTAACATTTATAGGTAAAGTTGATCCAGGGAAAATCCGATTGCCTCTTGGGGGATCAGGAAGGAATTTTCTCCCCTGCTGTAGCAAATTGGAGCATGCTCTGCTGGGGTTTTTTGCCTTCCTCTGGATCAACTCTGGGTATAAATTTGGGTATATTGGATTGTACAATATTTTTTATTTTATTTATTTATTGTTTTTAAGGTTGAACTGGATGGACTTGTGTCTTTTTTCAACCTGACTAACTATGTAACTATGTTTTGCCAAAAACAATGCTATAATCCAGGTGCACCAACATTTCGATCAGGTTCATGTCTCCTACTATCTAATCCATAAATTTCTGGAATGTTGATGGAGCACTGGACAGACCAGTTGGACAGGTATCCTGTCCAACTCGAAGAACCCCAATGGGGTGTTAAAAGCTGTCTTCTCTCTGTCTTCAGGGTGCATGGGTATTTGATAGTACCCACTTTTTAGGTCCAATACACTGAACCACTTTGCTACGACAGGCTCTGTAAGGCATCTTCTATTCTTGGAGAGGTTTACTGATCAGGGATAGTCCTCTGGTTGAGTGTCCGGTAATCAATGCACGACCTCAGGGAACCATTCCTCTTCCGCACCACCACTACAGGGGAGGCATAAGGGCTCTGAGACTCCAGAATAATGCCTGTTCTCGTGAGCTCTGCCGGTTGCTTGCGTAGATCTTCCAGGTCCCCCAATGGGATTTGTTTGACTCTCCTTGAATGGCTTGTCTTTCTGAAGTTGAAAACATATCCCACCATTTCAGGGTGGCTGGATTCCCAGTCCTAGCAGAATTTGGGCCTGAGTCTGTGACATTGCAAACACTGACTGGAATCTTCCTGTGGCTTTGTTGCAAAGCCCTAATTGATACTACCTCTGGGATCACCTCCACCCCTGTGTTTTCCCCCTGAGACTTGGCTTTGAGGGCAACAAAGGGTCCTGGTTGGTCCCAATTGAATTTGACTGAAGCTTGTAGACATGCCACCTCTCCAGGCTGTAGTATCTTCTCGTTTCTTTCTAATCTACATATCTTCCCCTCTCCTTCAGCTGGGGCTTTCTGTTCCTAAACTAGGTGTCTGATAAACTTGTCACAGCATGGGGTGTATGCCCTCTGTAGGGGTGTCTGGTTTCGAGACAAGAGGAGTGAGTAGTCTCCTGATGAGGTCAGTGTTGGCCCCTACTATCAGGGAACTCTTGCTGGCTCCTGGTGGGCAAGGGCACACAATGGCTAATGTGTGATGTCTCTGATTACCCAGCCACAGAGGGGTCAAAGGCCACTTTGACAAGTAGCCATCATATTGGAAATTCTAGGTTCCAAGGCCCCATATTTCTAATTCCTAAAATTTTTGTAGGGGCAAATGTTTGAGGTGTCTGCCATAAGTCATAAGTGATATAGCAGGGTCACTTGTGCCCCTGTGTCCAGAAAGGCATTTGCATAGATGCCTTCCTCTTGGATTGGCACAACAGAAGAAGGTCCCACTAGCTATGCAGGAAATTTGTGAGGAGCAATGGGGTTGGCCTGTCCTGTTGTCTGTATTTGTACCCCTTTCTTGATGGGCTTCTGGTTTTGTGTCTCGGTTGGGCCCTGGCGGGCGGGTGCAACCCAACTTTCTGAGACCGGACACCTGAGGTCGAGGAGAGTGGGTTGTACGGTCACTCAGAAGTAACAGTGGGGACCCTCTGCGCAGGTCAGGTCACGTTGGCCCCTTTGCTCCTTCACTGGGGTCCTCTGAGGTTTCTCGCCAGCTTTCAAGTGCAGACTTTTATGCTTTGGAGGACTTGTGCAGTTGCGTCGGTAGTGACCCACTCTTCCACAGTTAAGGCAGACTACTTGACTCATAGGCATCTCTGCAAGAACGACCATAGGGTTCAAAGTCTGCTTAGGTTCTGAGACATTCTTGTTAGGTGAAGTGACAATCCTGGGTGCCAGCAGTGTCATCATCTCCATCATTTGCAACATCGGTTTTTCAAGATCTTTATCTCTAGGTCATCGCTGGCTGCACTAGTAACCTCAGCGACTGACTCTGATTTCAAGCTTCTCCTTTTACTTACCAATGGCTTCTCCCTTCCGCACTGTCCTGATTAATTCAGGGTATGTCAAGATTCCACCATCTCTTTGAGTATAGGTTCTAAGGGCTGAGCTCCTCTTAAAACCTGTTGTGCATGGACCTTGTCGACTGACCTAGGATCTATATCTTTCTTTTCAATGTTTTTTTTATGTATTTCTCAGAACATGGAAAGAGCAATGTGAACAATGAGTTGTAATACAATAATCATGTAAATAAATGTAAGTAACAGAACAGAGGTTACAATTATCAATAAGACATAGGAACAATACTGAGTGCTTAAACTTAATGCATAGTATGTAGTCTCATTCCTCTCAGACACCCCAGTTGGGAACAAACTGTGTCATGGTGGCGAGACCACATTCTCAATCTTAAATTCTTTATTAACCAGGATAGGGTTAAATCGGATATAACAAACTGTTCATGTCCAGTTTTCGCAATTGCAGAGGTACATATCTCACCTATATTGCGAGGCACACATTGAAACCATTTGTGTATGTAATACTGAGAGGTCAGGTGATCTGTATCATAGTATGGGTTTTACTCTAAGAGAATTCTTTAGCTAACCCTATTAAGGGATAACATTAGGAGATAAACAAGAGTAGTGATAACACAGATGTCTGCTTGAGCTTGAGTTTTTGGATGGGATAGATCATACCTGATGTTGCTGTAGTTTTCCACTACTAGCCGCCATCAAGATTGCGTAGGAGTAGTGGGTGCGAGTTAATTCTATGGTTTCTAACAGGGTAGGTGGTGTAGGGGATTTCCAGTGCCTAGCAATGGTAGGTCTTGCTGCAAGGCGTACATGAATGGTTGTATGCTGAGTGTCGTGTGGTAAGGACTCTAGGTCTAGATTTAGTAATGCCAGTACCGGGGGGGGATCGGAGCTTGGGAGATTGATGATAGTAACATGAATATGTTTTGCCAGAATTGTGTAATTTTGGGACAACTCCAGAATATATGAAGTATATCCTCTTTTTGGCCGCAGTTTCTCCAGCAGTGGTCTAAAGGGTTTTCTTTGAAGTGGGAGATCTTGTTTGGGGTGAAGTATCATCTTAAAAGGAGTTTTTGGGAGAGTTCCCGTAGTTTGGAGCATCTTGTTGCTTTGTATGTTGCTCTACTTGCTCGTATCCATCCTTATATGTATGGCCAAGGTCTTTTTCCCAGTGGACAATGACATCATTTTAAACAAATTTTTTTTTCTTTTGGAGAAGGTTATAAAAACGTGATATGCCTTTTCGAGACATCTGGGGTGAATGGTAGTATATCCATACCTGATATGGGAGTTTACAAGACCACTTGGATTTCCTGGATAAGCAGTGGAGTATGCTAATGTGGCGGTAGAAGTCCCTATTTGGTATTTGATATGCTTTCTGGATTTGTTGAAAAGGTTTAGGGGTGTCGGACGTGAACAAATCTTCTATGTATTAAATACCCTTAGATGCCCAGGTAGTGAGGGAGAAATGATCTATTAAATATTCAAGGGTCGTAATAGTAATCTTAACCTTTAAAGGATCGATGTGCGTGGAAGTCAGCTGGTTTGGTGTTTGCCATGCTTTGACTGATGCTGACATGGGGGGAGAGATGGATGGGACTGATGTTCCCAAGTGGATTCCTAATAACCATGGCAGAAGGGATTTTTTAGGGGTAAAAGAGGCTTCTATTCTGGCCCATATTGCATCAGGTGAGGGTAGGAACCATTCTTTAAGTTGAGTAAGGATAGTAGCCGTGTAGTAGTCGTGAAAAACAATATACCCCATGCCTCCTGCAGATCTATATTTTATTTGTTGTGAGCACATCTGGGCTTTTTCCCTTGCCATATGAAATTTGCAAGGATGGATTGTAGGGATTTGAAGTAGGTAGGTGGGATGGGGGTGTTCTAAATAAATATAAGATTTGGGGAAGGTGCAACATTTTGAACGCTGCTAAATTCCCTGCCCAGGAAAATTCAAACGTAGCCAAATTGTTTTGGTCATTTTGGATCTTAGTGCGGGAGGGTATGTAGTTTGCATGGAAGAAGTCTTTAACCGATTTAGTCAGGTGTGTGCCAAGATATGGAATGCTGTGTTCAGCCCATATGTATGGGAATTTTTGTTGGAATAGGTTATTTACTACGCTGTCTAATCCTATTCTCAGAATAGAGGATTTTGTTTCATTGACCTTGTAGTATGAGACGTTGCTGAACCAGTATAGAGTATGTTGAGCCTCAGCTAGGGAAGTGTTTGGATTTGTTAACATAAGTATGACATCGTCAACAAATAAGCTGATCGTGTGCTCCTGCGGGCAATTTTTAGTCCGGCAATTTTTAGTCCGGCAATTTTTTGATTAGTCCTAATATTTTCAGCTAAAGTCTCCATAACAAGATTGAAAATTAAGGGGGATAGGGGACACCCCACCTTGTTCCGTTTGTGATAAGAAAGGGAGTTTACAGGATATCTGATGTGAATACATGTGCAGATGGGAGGGTGTAAAGTTCCATAATTGCTTTGAAGATTAGTCCTTGGAAGACAAATTTTTCCAAGACTGAGTGTAGATAATTCCAGTGAACTCTATTGAACGCCTTCTTTGCATTCAAGGAGAGAAGCAGAGAAGGCGTTATCGTACTTTCAGCATGGTGGATAAAGTTGATCAGTCTTTCACTACTCTATACTGAGTAGTGAAATCAGATTTGGCTCCTTCCCTGGCTTTGGCGATGTTACTACAATTGCATTTAACAATTCAGAAGGAAATAATGAAGAGGAGGCAGCGTTGATAAATATAGAGCTCATGTGGGGGGATTAATAATTGTTGGAAGCCTTTATAGTAGTCCATCTGGACCAGGGGACTTGCTATTAGGCAGGTCCTCTATGACCTTTTGGAATTCTTCTACATGAAGGGGTTTGTTTAAGTTTAACAGTTGATTCTCATTCAACTCAGGAAGCAAAATATGTGCGAGGAAGGAGTCTATTTCCTATTGGGAGGGTTGATGACGACATCAAGAATATTGTAAAGTTTGCTATAGTATACGCTGAAAGCGTCTGCAATTGACTGGGGATTTACTCATTTTTCATTAGTGGTAGGGTGAAAAAGATGCTGTATTTTAGATTTGAGTCACTGACCTTTATTCTGCCATCGCCTTACCTGCCTTGTTACTAGTAGTATAAGTAGTAGCTTTTAGTTTGCGTTGGGATTTCTCAAAGGTATACAAGAGCAGGGAACAGAGTTCTTTGCGCCGGTTAAACAGTTCAGAGGTTAACTGCGAAGATGGGTTTATTTTTTTTTTTGCTCATCGGCTCTTATAATAGCTGCTGTAATAGTGTCTATATGCTGCATCCTATCCTTTTTGGCACGTGAGCCAAGTTGAATGAGCACGTCTCTGATACAGGCTTTGTGCATGTTCCACACCACCATCGGGTCTGCCACTGAGCCTAAGTTAGTAGTAAAAAATTATTCTAGGCCATCCGAGATAGTTTTTGCATGCGTAGCATTTTGCAAGAGATAATTGGTGCGCCATAGGAAGGAATTTGGTTGTGGCTTCTTCCCATTTAAGGTGATACTAATTGGTTCATGGTCAGACCAGGTGGTGGTGTGAATATGTGAAGAGCATACATTTTGTAATAACCATTTATCTATGATGAATAGATCTATGTGTAAATACATATTGTGTCTTGGTGACGGATACGTATAGTCTTGTTCTGTGGCATGTCCACATCTCCATGCGTGTTTATGGTGTTTATTTAAATAGGTGACAAGTAAGTGACTATAAACAGTGCACAACCGACCACAGACCCACAAACAACAAATAGTATATACAAATAAATGGGAGATACCAAAATCGTAAACAAAAGCCAGGACGAGGTCATACAAAGGGAGGTCAGT
Source organism: Aquarana catesbeiana (assembly GCF_042186555.1). Classification (NCBI taxonomy): domain Eukaryota; kingdom Metazoa; phylum Chordata; class Amphibia; order Anura; family Ranidae; genus Aquarana; species Aquarana catesbeiana. The sequence continues at coordinate 154,764,870 of NC_133336.1, forward strand.
AGATGGGTAAGGACGGGAAACCAACAGGACAGGGAGAGGATGGATGGCTAGGCTGCGGGGCAGGGATCCAAGGTAATCAAGGTAACAGGAGGGACAGGTCCAGGATGGGCTGGGGATAGGGATCGAAACAGATCAGGTCAGATGCAGGCTCAAGGTCAGGATTTCAGGCAGCGAGGTCAGGGCGCAGGGAAAGAGATACCAAGGCAAGCATGTGAGGGCTTGCCGGGTATTTATGAGACAGTAATTGTCTTCAGGTAACACCTGAGTGCAGGAAGTGTTGTCTGCTCCATACTTCCAGGATCCATCCGCTGGTGGACGTCAGTACTGCAGCCTAACAATGACATAACACCAGCAGGGAAAGACTCCCTGACAGTTCCAAACTGCCAGGAGACACCTGCTGGTGGACCTCAGTACTGCACGCCAAATTATTATTATACGAGATTTATATAGCGCCAACAGTTTACGCAGCGCTTTACAATGTATAAGGGGGACAACACAGTACAGTTCAATACAAAAGGTACAGGAGGGCCCTGCTCGTAGAGCTTACATTCTAAAGGGAGGGGGTGGTGGTACAAAAGGTAATGATAGATCTTACCAGCAGACGGACCCTTTCCTGATAATCTGTTTCACTTTTTTGAGGGTCCTGTTGCGGAAGAAAAGTTGCCATTGGTTGGGAGCATAAATATTTACTAGGGTGTATCGAGTTTTGTTGATAGAGCAGATTAGTATTATAAAGCGATCATTTGGGTCTAGAATGTTTTGGTGCAGTTGGAATGAGACTGCGTCTTTAATAGCAATCATTAATCCCCTCTTTTTCTTTGTGAAATTTGCTTTTAACACATGGCGTTTAGGGATAAGGCTTTAAAGGTCATTGGGATGGAAGATTATGTGTGTAGTATAGAGAGAAACTCACGGTTAGTAGTCTTGGGTATTGTAGCTGGCAGAAGTGGGTAGTGCTCCTGCGTATAAGTAGGTCGGCGGCCTCAGATACAAGATAGGTGTGGCTGTAGTTCAGTGAATATTATACCTAGAGCTAAGGTAAAAGAGTTATTTCCTTAATACTTTATACGTTATAAACTCGTAGATGATGCCGATACTGGAACTTGAATTGGAGTTGCTAAAACAAAACGAACAGCAAAAGGAGAAAGAAATAACAAAACTTAATAGAAACAGTGGAAGAGCTGAATAGCGGTTAAGCTGCTAGATTTCCTTGGGGCAAAGTTAGTGAGAGAGACTATGATTTATTAAAGGCAAATCCACTGTGCACTACAAGTGCACTTGGAAATGCAGTCCCTGTAGATCTGAGGGGAAGCTCTGCGGATTTCTATCATGCAATCATGTGCAAGCACAAATGTGTTTCTTCTCCTTGTATGTCCTCCTCGGATCTACAGCGACTGCACTTTGTGCACTTGTAGTGCACAGTGGATTTGCCTTTAGTAAATAATCCCCTATGAGCCATAGCCTGGACCGGATGTAAGGCTGAGGCTAAATGGTATCAGCAAAAGAGTCATTTATATTTGGATCCATATTTTTTGGAGTAGATGCCTGTTGGAGACAGGTGGGGTAGAGGTGCCTTGGTGTTGGTTGGGTATGATACCCCAGGTGTGGAGCAGTTGCATACCTTTGTTCATACTGGTGATTGTGTGTGGTGATCCATTGTGAGTGACAAGTAATATGGCAGGGTATCGCCATCTATAGGTGATTTTTTGGTTATTGAGTTCTTTGGTGATGGTCTTTAGTTGTCTCCTCATCTGAAGAATGTACTGTGACAGATCTACAAAGATTTGTAGCCCTTCCTTTGGGGCTGGGAGGTTAGAGAGTAGTCTCATTAGAGAGTAGTTGTTCTTTCACCAGGAAAAAGTGAATTCTCATAAGGACATCCCTGGGGACTGTGTCTGCCAGGTGCAGGGGCTTAGGAATTCAGTGGATGCGGTCAATGGTCAGTTCCACTGGTGACAGGCCAGGTAGTATAGTGGAAATTAAATTGGGGGCATATTGCTGTAGACCCTGAGAGGGTACTGATTCGGGCACTCCATGTTTTACATCGTTGTGCCGTGAGCGGTCCTCTAGGTCCACTAACTTTGCATTTATCCATAGTGCGTCCTCTTTGGAGTCAAGTCATTGACTGTGTTTGTGCATTCCTCCATTTTGCCCTCCTTGTATTGGACCCTATCACCCATTTGTTGAATGTCATTGGAGAAATTATGTATGAGGGAAGAAAGATGAGACATGAGGGAGGATTGGAGTGAGAGGAGCATGTCCTTCATAGTGGAATCCAGGACAGGTTGCCCAGTAGTAGGGAAAGAGGCAATGGATGATTGTAAAGGATTGTCTGCATATAATGGGAGAGCATCTGTACTCACCCCTGTGGCCTGATGGTGAGGAGAATCCATCCTCATTCTGGCTTTGGTCTGGGCTTCCCGTTGTTGGGCTGTTAGGAGTGGATTCCCCTTGTGAAGTAGGCGACTTTCCACCTTTTGTTTCTTGGGTGTCTGCATCCAGCAGATCTGTGTATGATGCCAAGAGAGCTGTTACTCAGGTCCCTGGTACCATCTTGGGCCTTCTCATTCAGCAACGTCGACTGGAGAAAGAAAGCTGTTCATTTTTTAGGGCGATACTCCTCTTTCCTTTTGCGGGAAAGCATTCCCCTGTGATTCCAGGATGTCAGTGGGGAGAAGCTGGCTCGGTAAGTGGTGATTCTTTCGCTGGTGTGCTGTATGTCGCTGGTCCATGGCCCTGAGCTCGGGCTTAAGCAGCCATCTTCAAGCGCTTGCAAACCATGCCCTCAGATCTATGTTTTTCTTTAACAATATTTGATGCAATATTTGTCAAGACGCCTCATGTATTCAGTTTCTCACCCTCATCTTGGTTGGTATGTTCAAACTGGTACATGAGGTCAGAGGCTTTTTCTGTTCTCTCGAACCCATCTTGCAGGCTACCGAATTAGTTATAAGCAGTACAGTCCTGTTAAGTTTAAGGTTGCAAATAGCTTCTGAGGCAGGCACCCTTAAACTCTTGGTGATTCTCTGCTTTTTTGGGGCCTTGGGAATATCTCATTCATCTAAGGCTTGCATGGCTTGTTTACTCTTCTTACACTTTGCCACAAAATCTCCCAAGGCGGCAAAGTATTCCAGCCCTATCATGGCTATAGGCACCTGTAGAGTGACCTCTTCTGTTGGAGCTGCTTAAATCAAATTTTCTGGGCTGATGCCTGGTAAATTCAGCTGGACCAGGTGGGCCTCAACTTTGCTGGAAAGCTGCAAACTAGTCCCTCTAAAGCAGGCAGGGATCTCCCATCTCCACTCTAGTAGGACATAAGTGTGAGAGGTCCCTTGATCTGGTTTCAAGTACCCCACACACCTTCTGATCAGCAACTAGCGCCATCACAGCTTGGTAGATCTGCTCCTCAGTCCAGGCTTCTCCAGGGATGTTGAGCACCACACTTGACTCCCGGCAGCCATTTTCCTCTTCGCACCACTGGCTTGCGGCCACAGAATCCATCTTGATGGTTCTTGGAGTGTTGTCTTGTCGATTCGCTTGTAGAACAGAGTATCCTGGAAGAGCCCCTAGGTGTAGCACCACCCCCGAAGGAGCCGCTTGATAATTTTGGGTCCCCTGTTCTGAGTCTCAACTCCAAGAACATCCTCAGCTCCACTGACACACCTGGTTTAAAGTAAAACACTGTAGGTACATATAAAGACACCAATAGAAAATACCTTTTTCCTGGTTATATTTAAATTCAAAGAATGAACACACAGACTTAGAAAGAAACATACTTTTTTTATATTGGCAAGAGCTTAGTATACACAGTAGTAGAACATACATGCTCACACAGCAAATGAAGTTGAACATTGTCTGCTAGACAGAGTAGACTAGAACTACTAAGGTCAGCTTATATATCTCTAAATGGAAACAATACTGGTATTAGCAGGTCAGCAATAAACAGTGTAAATTTATATTAAATAATTGATGTTACCGTTATGCCCTGTACACACGGTCGGATTTTCCGACGGAAAATGTGTGATAGGACCTTGTTGTCGGAAATTACAACCGTGTGTGGGCTCCATCACACATTTTCCATCGGGTTTTCTGACACACAAAGTTTGAGAGCAGGCTATAAAATTTTCCGACAACAAAACCCGTTGTCGGAAATTCCGATCGTGTCTACACAAATCCGACGCACAAAGTGCCACGCATGCTCTGAATAAATAAAGAGATGAAAGCTATTGGCTACTGCCCCATTTATAGTCCCGACGTACGCGTTTTACGTCACCGCGTTCAGAATGATCGGATTTTCCGACAACTTTGTGTGACCGTGTGTATGCAAGACAAGTTTGAGCCAACATCCGTCGGAAAAAATCCTAGGATTTTGTTGTCGGAATGTCGGATCAATGTCCGACCGTGTGTACGGGGCATAACTCTGGTTTAGAATCTACTATAAGGGATTGACTGGGATATAGCGTCTGAAATAAATAGGGGGTGGTTTTGAATTCCCCCTATTTTAAATATAAATATGTATTATCTTTTTTGTTCCTATAGTTAGCTAGTCTATCAAAGCTCTAATAATATAAATAGTGATGATATAATAACAGTATTATCTATAAAATAAACACAATGCTCAAGGAAGCGCAAAGGTCTTATTTATTTACAAAGAAAGTAAAATATTAACACAGAAAACGAAAAGAATAATACAAAACATATAAAAACAAGGAGCAGTGTTCTGTGTCTCCTAAGTGGACCTCAAGGAGAAGAGAGCTTTCATCGCTGACCTTTGCATTTTAAAGCACACTCAGACACAACCCACACAAACACCTTCTGCCCACCCATGTAGTCCTCTGTCCAATGAGCTACAGTCAGTAAGCTATAAGAGGATGTCCTTCCTAATCACCAGGAAGTATGTTATAAGCCGAACATCCTCCAGGAAGTATGTTGCTGTCTTTCACTAGGGGTCAGTATTACGCTGTGAACAACTGCCTGGACCCAAGTCAACATTCCCATCCACATCTGTTTTTTTTTATCCTATTGCAGAACTGTAAATTGGTCACTTTAATCTCCGCCTCATCAGGAGATCTAAGGTGAAGCTTTCTTATCTCCATGCCCCACGACTAGGGGGTATGTGTGAATTCTGTTTCAGAGGCAAGATTCTGGTATTCAGTCTTTTGTTACACACACACACCCTGCTGTGTAATCTGATTCTCCTGACATTCTGGGACTTACAGCGGGCTAGATGGCTCTCTGATAACAATGTCTCAACAGTTCAGAAACATCTGATATATAGAAAAAATGTTGCGCATTCCAACATATGCCGCTTTGTGCCTGAATGGCACACCATCACCCTTCTTCAGAGACAGCCTCCATGGAACAGTCCAGAAATGTCTGACCTAAAGACGTGCTTCCCCACGTGTGCTGCTTTGCCCCTGAATGACACACCACTACCATTCTTCAGCAGCAACTTCCATAGAACCATTCCATGTCTTCTCCTTATTGGCATCTTCACGATAGGGTCTGCTACAGGCAAGGGGTATCCATTCATTCACCATTCATTAACACACACTCAGAAGCATACATTGACCAGCTTTCAGATACAGAACCTTAAGGAGGGCCTTATCCAACCATATTACTAACCTAATACATGTATAACAGCACACCCATCAAGATGTTATCATAATATATACTTTATATATACTGTATATGTTGAGCCTAGTGACCATTTGATATGTTCCTATCAGTACATGACCTACCAAATTCGGCATCTCACTCCCAACCTCCTATAACCCTCCATTGTATATACGGGATTAGGCTGGCTTCCTCAGTATGGCCTTTTCTACTGCAATTTTGGCATGCCAGAGGTACTTCAGGACTCCTAATTGCCAGCAAAGTCTCTAACTTGTATAAAAAGACCTTCCCATCAATTCACCCCTCAACTCACATAGACAGATGCCAGACCTTCTTTCTTAAATAAATGTTGAGTCCAACAACACATACCAACTTGAACCACTGAAGAATAAGTAAAATCAAATATTTCAAAATGCCATTTGCCTTACTGGAATATCCAAATATTGCCTCCTACCAGTACCCTCTAGCATCGTTCTAGTTAATGCGCTACCTCCTATATTTTATTCTGATCATGGTAAATGACTATAGTATTGCTATAGTTTCCTCATAAGGTTCTCATCAAAGAAAGGACAAAAAAAACAAACTCTTATATAGCCTAAATAATACACAGGTGCTTCATTCCTGGCAATGCTCTCCCCATGCAGAACACAGAGTGAAGCATCTTCACAACATTTCTTATTCGCCACTGTGTTTTGGTCTGGCATACAAAGAACATCATGGTCATGCCTCCGACAGCGGGAAATATCACCATGCTTCCAGCTCCCCTCCTCTCTAATTAATGTGGGTAACTTAGCCTTCAACAAGGCAGATTCCCCAACAAGTAAGCCCATTGACACCACTGAATATACAGACTGAGTCTGCACTTCTGTATATGATCAACGAGGAAGCATAACAACTTTCATATTCCAAACTTGTACAGCCCACCCAGGTATTCAACCACCACTCTGGATTAGTGAAAGCAATGTGTTTAGGCAAAATCTTACTGAAATGGGATGCTAACTCATAAGGCCACTGCTCCTCATACAGAGACTGCAGCTTGATGTTGGTTGATAATTCCAACTGTCCTTGCATGCATGCCAGAGCCCATGATACATTTTTACCCTGTACTACCACACTCTTGACCAACCTCTTAAAATGGTATATAAAATCTTGAGCCACCTTAACCTGGGTCTCCCACCCATTGTCTCCCACCAGTATTTAGCCTGTACAAATTTCAAGGTACCCTGAACACCCATGTGGCTTCTCCTTCTGTGATCCTCTCAGGCTAAATCCTTTTGATTATGGAAGGGCACAACAAACCACAAGCCAAGTACACACTACTAGTTTTTTTGATTCAACCCAGCGGGCTGAACAAAAAAAAAAAAACTGAGCTGTATTAACAATCCGATGTTAGTACAGCGATCTCCCCTGCTGTGCTGTTGTGTTCTGACAGGGGGACGCCCCCCCCCGCCAGAACACGCTGGTCAGAGTTCTCAGCCATTGAGATGGCCAGGGGCGTAACTACCACCATAGCGACCCATGCGGGCGCTATGGGGCCCGCAGCCGAGTGGGGCCCAGTGAGGATAAGAGCACCGCCGGCACAGTCTTCCAGCCAGGGAAAGAGTGAGGAAAGGAAGAGGCGAGCTGTCCGTATCAGCAGAGAGCTGAATTGCCCGATGTAAGAGCTTTCGTTAGAACTTCCAGTGTTCCCGGTGCTCACGTCACATAGCTCCACCTTTTGGCCCGGTGCCTTTGATAGACAGAACGCCGATCCAATGCGGGACATGTGACGTGGGGCTATGTGACGATGAGCCCCGGGAAGACAGGAAATTCAAATGAAAGCTATTAGAGCGGGCAATCCCGCTCTCTGCTGATCCGGGTGGCTTGCCTCTTCCTCTGCATAGGTGGGGCTGTATGGGGCACAGGCAGACCAGGCTGTATTGGGCACAGGTCACGCTGTATTGGGCACAGGTCACGTTGCATTGACACTAGGGCAGCTGAGGGGGGGGGGGGCTGTTTTCAGGGGGGCCCCATACAACATTTTGCTATGGGGCCCTGCTATTTCTAGTTACGCCCCTGGAGATGAATGATAAGAAAGGACTAAAAAGCACAATACAATCCACCACAGTGTGTGAAATAATCAGTCCATATATCCGGTCCGCATAAATCTTCAAAGTGTGGAAAAATGCATGCTTGCAAAAACGGTGATTCCAGGAGCCCACCACCACGGTAACAAATGGCCTCTCACCTGATGTAATGGACCCTTTGATTATAGAGGGTCAGAAAACGCCTTTTTCATAAACCAATAGGTATGCAGCATATCAGTCAGGGACCAGGTACAAGACACTCCAATACGGCCATATAAAATAAAAGTGGCAAAAGGATAGTGCTCTCCGTTTGGTTACCTCTTTATTCAATGTATAAAATAGAAACACTCACATATGTAGTACTTGATACAGGCAGACAAGCGAAAAAAGATCCTCCGATCTTCCGAACAGCTTAGCAGATGTTCCTCGTTCAGAACTGCTCTTTGATTGAGCTCAAGACCTAATCCTTATTTCGCTCATCTGTTAAGCACGGGGTAGGTGTCCTTAACACCGGCAAGAGGTCAGGTGAACCCGTTTTTACCTCCTGTTCCTCAAAATTATGTTACTCCCAGGCCTGCCTCACCACAACATCATAGGGTGTCCACCTGACTCCTATCAGGGCTGTCTCCTTTGCAAGCTCAACTACCTTGTTATTGCCCATGGCAGCCACTCTCTGAGGCTCAGCACTCACTCTTTTCCATATATTTCTGAGCACCAAACTATGTACCAAGTTTTTCGCAGAAACAGGTTTCTGGTATGCAATCTTTTGTCACACACACCCTGCTGTGTAATTTGATTCTCCTGGCATTCAAAGACTTAGACCCCTTTCACACTGAGGCAGTTTTCAGGCATTTTAGAGCTAGAAATAGCGCCTGTAAAGCACCAGAAAACTGCGTCCCATGCCTCCCGAGTGTGAAAGCCTGAGTGCTTTCACACTGAGGTGGTGCGCTTGCTGGACGTTAGGAAAAGTCCTACAAGCAGCATATTTGGGGCGGTGTGGGAGCGCTGCCCCACACCGCCCCTGCCCATTGGAATGCATGGGCAGCTCTTCAGAAGAGCTGTAACACGGGCGCTTTTAACCCCTTCTTGGGGGTTAAAATCGCCCCGCTAGCGGCCGAAAAGCTCAGCTTAAATAGTGGTAAAGCGCCGCTTAAACGGGTGGCGCTTTGCCGCTAATGTGGCTGCAGCCTCAGTGTGAAAGGTTTCTGACAGCAGGCTAGATGGCGCTTCGATAACCAGGTCTCAACAGTCCAGAAATATCTGACATATAAAAAAAAGTTGCACCTTCCAACAGCGTCTATTAAGAGGTACCTATTTGGCTTAAAAAAAAGGGGTAAGGTATCAGGGCAGCAACTGTTAGGGGCAGTCCATAGTCTTGATTCTAAAGCCAGCTAAGCATCAGAGCCCACTGGTGCACGTTAATGCCATTAATAAGGCCTGCGGGCAGTATTAAATCTGAGGTAACTGGAAGGTAGCTCCTAATGGCTCAGTCACTAATGGTAACAAGTAGTGGCCACAAAGCCTTCTCACCAGACCCAGTGGCACAACAGCAGTTGTACACTGTACAGGGCTGGGGGTTGCAGTCCAATATTTGTTATAGGCAGCCTGTCTCTGGGGACTAGGGTTGCCACCTTTTCTTCAAGCCAAAACCGAACACTTCAGGGGGCTTGGCATTTTTTTTGTAGCATACACTATGAGATTGTAAAATACCTGGGACACCTCTGTGTGCCCTAGGGGAGTAGCAATGCGGCACACGCAGCGTTGAACAGTGGGTGTAGCCAATTGTATATAGTGCAGGTGTGTGTAATGTACAATATAATGTATATATAGTGTGTAATGTTTGGTGGGGAGCCTCCCAGTGTAATTTTGGGGGGAGGTCTCCTGGTGTAGTATGGGGGGAACAGGGGAGAGGAGGGGGGCTGACAGAGAGGAAGGGGGCTGACAGAGAGGAGGGGGGGCTGACAGAGAGGAGGGGGGGCTGACAGAGAGGAGGGGGGCTGACAGAGAGGAGGGGGGCTGACAGAGAGGATGGGGGCTGACAGAGAGGAAGAGGGCTGACAGAGAGAAAGGAGGCTGACAGAGAGAAAGGAGGCTGACAGAGAGGGGGGGGGCTGACAGAGGAGGGTGGCTGCGATCATACCTTTGGGTTCCTGCTGTGCGGAGGAGGTCTTGGGCTCCCCGGTCACCTCAATACCTTGTCTCCCCAGCTGTGGTGGAGCAGGAAGAGGACAAGGCCCCATGAGGTGAGGAGCTACACCGACTAGAGTGAGATTCGGACCGTGATATGGAGGGCTGTCTGTAGTGACACTTGATCGCTGGAACATTGTGTGTGCAATGATCGTATACATAGGAGAAGCCCCTGATCTGCCATTTGGGAGATAAACAGGAAGTATACACATAATGGGAGCCATGTGTATGAAGGGGGGAGGGGCACTGACACTACCATCTCCTCCACAGCATAATGGAGCAGAATGGTGCACAGTCGCCACGAACACAGAGTTACGGGGCAGAGGAAGGGACAAACTGGGAGACAGACAGGTGCTGGATATATGTTGTGCCTGGGTTTCCAGGGGACAGAAACCCAGGCACAAGTTGCCAAACCCGTACTGTGCGGGTCAATCCCGCACGGGTGGCAACTCTACTGGGGACTACATGTCCTATGATGCTCCTCCCCTGCTTGTTGGTCTCTCGCTGTTAGGAGACAGGGGGGAGAAGAGTACACACAGTCCTCTCTTGTGATTGAACTCTGCGCTGCTGACAGGAGGAGGTGGGGGGGCAGCGGAGCCCACACAGGCTTCCTGCAGCTTACCTTTCCCTTGTCACAGTACAGCTGTTTACACAATAAACTGGTGGAGAGGGTAGGCAGATGAGCCAGGGGAAGGGGGTGAGGGGATGCATGCAATTTGGCTTTTCCTTAAAGGGGTTCGTGTTTTTTCACCTTAATGCATCCTATGCATTAAGGTGAAAAAACACCTGTACGTGACCGGCCCCCAGCACCCCCCATTTTACTTACCTGAACCCTCAAACTTGTCCCACGGGGATGCGTCGTCTCTCTGCTAGGGGGTTCTCTGGCTGTTGCTTGGATAGATTGATAGCAGCACAGCCATTGGCTCCCGCTGCTGTCAATCAAATCCAATCATGCGGCCGCCGGAGGGCGGGGCTGAGTCCTTCTATGGACACCGAATGCTGGGCTCTGGAGCGCGCCCGCAAGGTAACCCCCCAGGGGAGCGCTTCTCCCAGGGGGTTATCTGATGCGGGGAGGAGCCGCAAGAGCCGCCGAGGGACCCCAGAAGAGCAGGTTTGGGGCCACTCTGTGCAAAATCAGCAGCACAGTGGAGGTAAGTATGATATGTTTGTTATTTAAAAAAAAAAAAAAAAAGAACCCTTAGTATCATGTTAACATTCATTCCTTTTTTTCCAGTTTGTAAGGACTATTATGGTACCATAGTGATTGCAAGCAGTGATGATGTGGTATGCTTCTTGTGCCGACTGTGCCTCCTTCTCTTCAGCACATCTGTAGGTCAGACAGCAGGCTCTGTGAAATGTGTGACACAGCAGTGCATATTCTTCAGGCATAGTATTCGTGAATATGTGCAGAATTCAAGGATGTAAATGTGTGGGGCTCTTCAAAATGTAAGTTTTTAAAATTCAAAATTATTCAGATTAATAGGAATAGGCTATAAATAATTTAAATTCAGTGTGGAAATGAACATATGTGTAGCACTCCCCTTGCAGGAGCCGCTTTTGTTCAGTCCGTTACTCTGCCTCTCAACCCTAATAACAGCCTCAGTCCCCTCTGGCACACCTGTCAATAGTGTAAGTGCAATGACCAATGAGAAACACACACATTATGATAAAACACAGGAATTGTCGTTACTGCAATATTTCTGTGTAAGAATAACAAACAGTAACCATATATATTCAGGTAAGCAACTAGAGAGCAATAACTGAGATTTAAGAGAAATATAGCTCTCAATCCTATATTTAAGCTGCTTTTAGTGGATTCCAAACCCGAGAATGTCCCCAAGAGCAGAAACACACTTAAATGGTAAATAAAGCACAATATGACACTTTAAATCGGATTGGTTACCCTTACTTAGGTTGGCTCCATGAGTCCAGGCAGGAGGAGAGCAGAGGGATGATCCTCTTTGTGTCATGCCTCTCTCTCCTGTCCCCTGACACCACAGGCCCAACTTTAAACACTTTATTTAAAATCAACATGCAATGGCTTAACCTCCTAGATAAGCTGTCCTACACAAGCCAACTGCATATACAAAGCCCTAAATATGTGTGTGTGTGGATCCGTATGACACTAGCAGCTTCAGTTCTTTTGAAGAAAAGATAAAACTTTGTGTCTTCAGCTAGCCACTTTCGTTGGTGCACTTAACTGCTTGCCGACCAGACGCGGCAGTTTTACTGCGGCAGAATGGCATGGCTAGGCAAAACGACGTTACCTTACATCGCTTCACCTTTTGCCCACCAGAGCCGATGTGATCACCCGTGACAGAGCGAGATCCTAACTCTGTGTGTGTAAACACACAAATCCCTGTTCTTTCAGGGGAGAGGAGACAGATTGTGTGTTCATACTCGGTATGAACACTGATCTCTCTCTTCCCCTAGTCAGTCCCATCCCCCCTACAGTTAAAACACACCTAGGGAACACAGTTAACCCCTTGATCGCCTCCTAGTGTTAACCCCTTCCCTGCCAGTGACATTTATACAGTAATCAGTGCATTTTTATAGCACTGATCACTGTATAATTGTCAATGGTCCCAAAAATGTGTCAAAAGTGTCCAATTTGTCCGCCCCAATATCGCAGTCCCGATAAAAATTGCAGATTGCCGCCATTACTAGTAAAAAAAAAATAATAATAATAAAAATGCCATAAATGTATCCCCTATTTTGTAGACGCTATAGCTTTTGCACAAACCAATCAATATACGCTTATTGCGATTTTTTTTTAACCAAAAATATGTAGAAGAATACATATCGGCCTAAACTGAGGAAAAAAATTTTTTTTTTTTTTTAAATGTGGGATATTTATTATAGAAAAAAGTAAAAGATATTGTGTTTTTTTCAAAATTGTCGCTCGTCTTTTGTTTAAAAAAATAAAAAACGCAGAGGTGATCAAATATCACCAAAAGAAAGTTCTAAAAAAGGACATCAATTTTGTTGGTACAGCATCGCACGACCGCGCAATTGTCAGTTAAAGCGACGCAGTGACGTATCGCAAAAAATGGCCTGGTCATTGAGCAGCCAAATCATCCGGGGCTGAAGTGGTTAAACTCCTGGATAGCAGAGCCAAACAGCACAACTGACCCAGATTATCAAGTGAAGCAGGCAGGATGTTTCTCAGCAAGGTGAAAGGACAATTGAAGAATGAAGATTCATATCTAATATTCTTGTATCTCAAGGTCGTTTCTGGATGAATAGCATTGATAGTCAAACTGACTTAAAACAAAGTGTGAGTTTATTGTCACACAGTTGGCATCATAAATACACTGTAAAAAGTATAATAGTTCAGTTCAGTGTGGGTAAAAATATATTAAATAGAATAAATTGTTATAAAGCTGTAATAAGCTTATGAAAGCATGTGTACTTCATGGCTGCTGCCTTCTGTCCATGCTGTCTTGTGTGTGCCAAGAAGAAGCATATTGGGTGTGTGTGTGTGTGTGTCTGCCCGACCTTCAATATGGAAGCGTTGGCTTTATATGTTACATGTGAACGTCATAACCTCACAAAAACATAGAACCTTATATGGCATTTTCATTTCTGCTAACTTCAGCAATATGCTATACAAAAGTAGATACTAACTCAGAGAGTCATATGGAGCTTGACTGACAATCCCACACGTAACATTTGTAGTAATGTGCAGATCATGTAATGTCATATAACCAAACATCTACATAATATGAATACTTATTAATATGACTGAGACTACACTAAACTTAACTTAACAGGATATAAACCACAATGTATTATTCCTTTAGCTATGTAGACACATGTCTATTTTTGTCTTCTCATGACATTCTATACCAAGATACCTTATATGTCGTTCTCATACACCAGAAACTTATTACTAACTCAGCTTTAGATGAGGATATATTTCACTGAACATTTGATCAAGGTCATTCACACATACTATTTATTATGACTAATCATAAAACCAAATATGTTTTGCAAGCTTGCCATGAATATAATATAACACTTATAAGTGCCAAATTATTAATTTGGAATAATATTCTAACAATCCCCCCTGAATTATGATTAATCATAGTAAATTAAATTTATTACATTCAAAATCATTCATATCACATATACACATCAAATGATCGGACACAATATTCATCAGAGCTGAAGCAGCTAGAAATAACTCTCCTTCTAATCGCTTATCTCTTTACTTTTAACTCCTCTTAGATCTATCTCTTCAATATCTTAAAAATAATGGTATAGATTTTAAAAATGTATAACATAATGATGACTAATATCAATAATTATTAATAATAATAATCATAATAATAATTGTTAATATTAAAATAAGTAAAGGATGCAATAATATATTTCCATATTTGTGCCCAAATAATATTTTAGCTCTTTGGAAATATACTTTACACTCTAAAACTTGTCATAACTTTTCATAGTTCTTTCAAGAGTGATATGTTTCTTAAGTTATGAACAAAAGATGTTCTATTAACTAGAATGATTGTGCAGTTTTGTTTTTTTTTTTTAAATCAGAAAATTCTTTATTGAGCCACAAAAGACAAGTTACATAGTAGACAATCAAGCATTAAATATGACATCATATATGTTGTGAACTCAGATCATTCAATGCTTTCTTGACCATGTGTATTCAATGTAAATAAAGATTGTTACAGCAGTGGCATCAAATAGGTTTTACATTTATATAACAACAAACCGTATTGTGTAAGAGAACAAAAATTCTCCCACCCAACACAGCTACCAGATGACAAACTGGTCATCTAACCATAAACCTTGCTCCTGGTCTGCACAATTAGGTTCAGTCTCCCGGATACACAGCATAAATACACCAATTACCGCCTCTGTCAAACAAGCAGTATACACTTAAACTTGAAATATTCTGTGCATAATTAATTGTGGGGGTGCCAATCCCGGGGAGTCCAACCAAGGTTGCCATATAGAATTAAATTTTCGAGATGCATTTCTATGCTGATATGTTAGATGTTCTCTGATAAGGATATAATTTACCTGTTCTATCCATTGTTTTTTGGTTGGAACATTTACAGATAGCCAGAATCTGGCCACCAACTTACGGGCCAGATATAATAATCTGATTATTGCTATATTATTAGGAGGGGGTTATATTTCTTCATCAATTGCTCCCAAAATACATATCAGGGGATCCAAGGGGACCCTAATTTGAAATACTAATGAAATTGTATCGGTAACATCCCCCCAATAACAGTGTAATTTGGGGCAGCGCCACATCAAATGAATCAGTGACCCCTCTTCTCCACACCGTTTAGGGCACAAGGGAGAATCCCTTCTGCCCCATCTATGTAATTGTATTGGCGTACGATAAGCTCTGTGTTTGTGATACAGAAGTTAATGGCCCTGTCTGAAGGCATGTGTCCCAGATATCTTCGCTCACCTCTCCCAGGTCCTCTATCCATCTACGTCTGCATGGTAAATTTGCAGTGTCTTGTATAGCAGAGAGCAAATGTGAGTAAATGTGAGATATAAGACCCTTTTTTTCCTGACCATAGAAAATGTCATTTATTAGGGGATGGGTAACAAGTACAAGAGCAGCTGACCAGCTTTGAATCTGAAGGGCATGGCGTAACTGAAGATATCGGTAAAATTGATGTCTGGGAAGCCCAAATTCCGATTGCAACTCCATAAATGGTTTTAAAATATTTTGGTGAAATAATTGAGAAATATTATGAATTCCGGCATTCCTCCACAATTGGAAACCCTCCAGTTTATAGACTTCTGCTAGGTTCGGATTGTTCCATAGAGGGGTCTCTGCTAGGAAGCCCAGAACTTGTAATTTAGATTTGACCGTAGACCATAATTTTTTGAGAAGAACTATGGTGGGGGCCGTTTGTGGCAGGTATAACAATCCCGCCTCCAAAATTGCCAGCACCGATGTATTTAATGTTCCAGTTCGCAGCATGCTTTCAACCGAGTCAAAATCGTTTAGCAATCCAAGACCACTCAAATGTTGCAATTGAGAGGCATAAAAATATAGTTTAGGGTTGGGAACCGCAGCTCCACCCCGATCTTTACCATACTGCAAGGTGGAAAGACTTATTCTAGCAACTTTTTTCCTCCAAATTAGGGATCTAAACAATGTCTCAATACGATTAAACCACTGACGGGGTATCCATTGTGGAGAATTGTGCATAATGTATAGAAGCTGAGGTCCCCAGAACATTTTGATTAAATTTATTCTACCAATTACTGATAAGGGGAGCTTACACCAAGTATTGCATGTCATTTGAAGTCTTTTGAAAAGAGGTAGTAGATTATCTTCTAAGTATTTTTTTGGGTTGACTGACACATGTATTCCTAGATATTTAAATGAGGAGACCACTTTAAGCGGTCTTGCACTAACCGGCAGATCAACCATTGGCTCATCTACCGGAAGAATGAAGGATTTACTCCAATTAATGGAGAATCCCGACAATGAACCAAAATGTTGTATTATCTCCATCACATTCGTAAGTGAGGCCTCCACATCCCCTAAGTAAAGTAAAGTGTCGTCCGCATAAAGAGAGATCTTATCAGAAATTGGGCCTCTGACAAAGCCCACAATAGACTGTGAGGATCTTACCATCTCTGCCAGTGGTTCAAGGGGATTGTGCAGTTTTAACCTAAAAATATTCAATATATGGATAAGGAAAATAAATAAAAATAATAATGATAATCCTAACTTAATATGAACATTAATATCAGAATAATTGGATAATCAAAAAATGTATCTGTGGACAAATGTTTCAGTCCTAAATTATTTATCTATAGTAGATAGATAAAGTTTGTTCTGATTCATTTTTTTTTCATGAGATATCTTTCAAATTTCTTCTTCAAGTTCTGTTAGGTTAGAAAAACCTTGTTGAATAAGATAAAACAGTCATCGATATTAAGTATAACTCTTTTGTCCAATATTATTCCCAAGAGGATCTCTTCTTTAACTTTGAATTTCCCGATATTCTCTTTGCTCTTCATATGAGCTTGTTATCCTCCACATTTTTTTGATTTTAGATGCCATATCTGTAAAAGAGATGCAGTATCATTAATTAGGCATAAAATATTTACATTAAATTCTTGTAACTTTTTTTTTTTCAACAAATGTTAAAACATTATGGGACAATAACTTTGTGAATTTGTTAAACTATATGTAAAATAATACTATCTTGTATTTCCTTCAAAGAGAACGTCTGTATGACAATGTACTGTCCTTATCCTGTCTAAGATGGCCTAAACTATAGAATATATGTACTGTGAAGTTTAGGTATGACACGATGCAACACCTCCTTTTGGTCGTGATACAAATCCTTGTTTTCACAAACAAAGAAAGGTTTTGCATCACCCAGAGATGACAATAGACTATGCCTTTGTTCTCATCTCTAAAAGATTAGAAATATGCGTAACTGTATTCTGTGTTGAAGCTCTTATTCTAGTGTTAGACAGTTCTGCAGTAACAAGTACTGGTCCTATGTCCTTCTCTGTTCTTATGCTGGAAACCTGAGATAAAGACTTCTCAGATACAGCTGTATAAACATGTGCTGGTATACATTCCTGAAGATGTCTTCCTTTTACATCTATCTGAATGTGTTTGGATGATAAAGCTCTGAACCATAGAGGATATGTTTTACATAAACAGAATCCACCCTCCAATGGTGCAGATGGATAGCGGCGCTAATTATAACAATGATGGAAAAAAAAAAAAAATAGCTTGAAACCCCACCGTTCTTAGTACCTTGGGGTGAGTTAGAGATGTGCTGAATCTCAAAGGTGATAACTTAGCACTCACTCTTATAACACATATAATATTAGTGATCTAAATGAATAGAACACTCCCGTGTGTACAACAAAATAAATGCCCCCCAATATTCCAACTAATATATGTGATGAATATATATTACCATACACCACGTGAAAAAATACAAATAGTTCCTACAATATATAATCACTTGAAAAATATATAAAAACTAAAAATTAAATAGTATATGAAAAATAAAAATAAAATAATATAATAAATAAATAAAGTCCAAAGTGAAATAAAAAAAATCCAAAAATAGTCCACAAAAATAGTGATAATGTGTGACAAGAAAACACCACTCCAAGAAGAAAGTGCAGGTGTCCTCAAAATCGTTCTGCTGTGATCCGCAAATTTCACCACACCTCAGGGACGTGATTCCACTCCCTTCTGAAATTCAAACTCACCAGCTATTAAGGCCTCCCACTCTCGTGTTTGGTCGAACAGAGCCTCAACCCACTCTCATGGGGGTTAGCATATGTTCCAGATTTCCACTGGTACACACTGGCTTTCCTCCTCATAATCGTGAATTCATATATGAGATAAAAGAAATGCTCCAATAGTGTAGTATCGTTAAAAAGATCAATTTATTCACACTAAACACTAAAATAAATTGATCTTTTTAACGATACGCTATCCATCTGCACCATTGGAGGGTGGATTCGGTTTTTATATGATGTGATATTTAAGTGGCAGCTCTATTTTGTGCTCTCTATTTCATCTAGCGCGGAGTTGGTAGTGCAGGTTTAGGCGGACTCTCCTGGTTACCTTTCAGTTTACAGGATATGTTTTACGCCATTCTTTAAAACTATCTTCCTCGAAAATACCTTTTAGTGAGCAGTCAGGTGTTTGTACAATAATTTTGTTTGATTTTACTATGCTCTCTGTAGCTTTAATTGCATAGTAAACACTTAGCTGTTGATTTACACTAGGGATGAGCTTCAAGTTCGAGTCGAACTCATGTTCGACTCGAACATTAGCTGTTTGCAAGTTCGCCGAACAGCGAACAATTTGGGGTGTTCGCAGGAAATTCGAATGCCGCAGAACACCCTTTAAAAGTCTATGAGAGAAATCAAAAGTGCTAATTTTAAAGGCTTATATGCAAGTTATTGTCATAAAAAGTGTTTGGGGACCCGGGTCCTGCCCCAGGGGACATGGATCATTTCCTGTGTGAAATGGTAAGGGGGTACTTACCCCTACCATTTCACTAAAAAACTGTTCATCCTCTTCTCTTCTTCATTTTCTTCTCCGGGCCGCTCCGCATCCATGCTGGCATGGAGGGAGGCTCCCGCTGTGTGACCGCGTCTCCTTGTCTGACGGTTCTTAAATAACGGGGGGCGGGGCCACCCGGTGACCCCGCCCCCTCTGACGCACGGGACATGATGGGACTTCCCTGTGGCATTCCCCGTGACGTCACAGGGAAGTCCCATCAAGTCACGTGCGTCAGAGGGGGGTGGGGTCACCGGGTGGCCCCGCCCCCGTTATTTAAGAACCGTCAGACGAGGAGACGCCGTCACACAGCGGGAGCCTCTCTCCATGCCAGCATGGATGCGGAGCAGCCGGAGAAGAAAATGAAGAAGAGAAGAAGGAAGAAGAGAAGAGGATGAAGAAGAAGATGAAGAGAAGAGCGGGAGCCTCCCCCCATGCCATGGGTGCGGAGCGGCCCGAGGAGAAGAAGATAGAAGACGCCGCGGAGGAGATGCTGGACGAGAACGCCAGAGGAAGAACCAGAAGAGCCAGAAGAACCAGAAGAAGAAGAAGATGAAGGAAGATAGAAGAAAGAAGAAGCATTTAAATAAAGGAATTGTCAAAAACTGTCTCTTGTCATTTTTAACATTTTTGACAGTTTTTAGTGAAATGGTAGGGGTAAGTACCCCCTTACCATTTCACACAGGGGGGGCGGGATCTGGGGGTCCCCTTGTTAAAGGGGGATTCCAGATTCCGATAAGCCCCCCCGCCCGCAGACCCCCACAACCACCGGCCAGGGTTGTGGGGATGAGGCCCTTGTTCTCATCAACATGGGGACAAGGTGTTTTGGGGGGCTACCCCAAAGCACCCTCCCAATGTTGAGGGCATGTGGCCTGGTACGGTTCAGGAGGGGGGGCCCGCACTCTCGTCCCCCCCTCTTTTCCTGTGGCCTGCCAGGTTGCGTGCTCAGATAAGGGTCTGGTATGGATTTTTGGGGGGACCCCACGCCGTTTTTTTTTTTTTTTTTAATTTTGGCCGGGGTTCCCCTTAATATCCATACCAGACCTGAAGGGCCTGGTATGGAATTTAGGGGGACTCCCACGTCATTTTTTTTTTTTAATTTTGGTTCGGGGTTTCCCTGTGGGGAATTCCCATGCCGTTTTTATCAATGAACTACTGTGTGTATTGTCGGCAATGAAATAGCCGCGGGTAGTTTTAAATGGGTTTTTTCCTTCCAAATGTCATTTTGCTGTCAGACTGTTCTAAACACGGGAAACATGCGCCCCTTTACAGGCATACTATAGACACCCCCCAGGTACGAAATTTAAAGGGATATTACACTTTTATTGTTTGACTTTAAGCATTATTAAAATCACTGCTCCTGAAAAAACGGCTGTTTTTAAAACTTTTTTTTGCATTGATCCATGTCCCCTGGGGCAGGACCCGGGTCCCCAAACACTTTTTATGACAATAACTTGCATATAAGCCTTTAAAATTAGCACTTTTGATTATTCATGTTCGTGTCCCATAGACTTTAACGGTGTTCGCGTGTTCAAGCGAACTTTTTTCCTGTTCGCATGTTCTGGTGCGAACCGAACAGGGGGGTGTTCGGCTCATCCCTACTTTACACCTGACTCAAAAGTTTTTTTCAAAAATGATAAAACTCTGGAGAAATAGCCATTTATTTTCTCCTTACCCTCTTGTAATTGAGACAACGTTACTGAGATGGCATTCTCAGATACATGAGTTTTCAAAACAAAAGATGCTTCAGAACAAACCTCTATTGTACTTAATGCTGGAGCATTTTGCAAATCTTTTTTTCAACACTTCAAAAGCATTTTTCTCATTTGGACCCCATTGGTCAACTATATTACCTTTATTTCTCAAAAGATTATATAGTGGATTAACTTTTTCTGTGAAATGGTGTACAAACTCTTTGCAATAATTTATTTTGTGCAAAAATTGATGCAATGCCTTATGAGTTGTTGGAGTTGGAATTGCAGTTATATCTCTAACTGTTTCTTGCAACAATTGTCTCTTTCCTTGACTAATTTGCATGTGAAGGTATTTCACTTGACTTTTCATCAGCTGAACTTTTGTCAAGTGAACGTATAAGTCTCTTTTCTGAATGTGAATGCTATTAGTTAAAAGGATGGAAAAACGACTATTAGCGATTTCTAGTACAGAGAACACTTTATCCTCAGCATTCAAATTTAACTTTATGTCATCACATGGTGTTGGTAGAGGGGGAGGAGGAACTGACTGGGATGGACGTGCAGTTAGTTCGCTCCTCTGGCCCAGGTAATCGGCTGTAGCAACTTCCAAATGATTCCCTAGATCTCTTCAGATCTCCCATGCAATATGCCTCTCTTGGAATCATCTGCTTTCCATGTCCCTGTATGAGGCTGAACGGAAACGCTAATGAAGCTGGAGTTCCCTAGTGAGCTAGGGTGACTGCTGGATGTCTATCTGGAGACTCTTTTAGGTACACTGGCTGTAAGGATTGGAGAGTACAGAGCGAGGAATTGGTGAGTGTGAGCGGTCGGATCTGAACCTCACCGGGAAAACCCGAGTGGAGCCGAGTGCCGCCAAATCCCATTGAGCCCCACCGAGATACACGTGGGGAGCCGGCTCTCTCTGTGTGGGCTGAGAGCTGTGGGGGGATCGAGGGGGTACTCGTATAGAACCGAGTCTCGTGGATTGTGGAGAGGAGCCTGCCCTATGCCCAGCTGAACCCTGAAACGTATTTCAGGGGATACAGACGAACATTGAGGGGACTAGCTAGGCTTTTTCCCGTGCTCACATAGGGATTACCTCAAAAGCCAGTAAGAAGAGTGGGGCCGTGACAAGGGACTAGGTAAAAGGCGGCTTTTTATATATAACTGTTTTATCATATTGACTGGATATAACACATAAAGTCCCTAGTACTTTGACAGCCTCCAGACAGGAACAATATAGGTCTGCGGAGATAAGATCCATTGGAAATACTAGAACTAAATGTAAATGTTGGTAAAACCAATAAAACTATACGATTGCATATAAAGACATCAATATTAATTTAGGCAAACTTTCGCTTTATATTATATTTGAGGGGTTATAGGTGAGAGCTATACTCCCTCACTCTTAATCTGAATATAATATGCTTCCTAAAAGCACCCAAGCTCAGAAAACAAAAAGAGGATCAACAGGTGGGACACTTAAGAATCCCCACAAACCTGCATCTGCACAAAAGCCAGATATTAAAGGTTTTTTCAGCACCCACAGTCACAAGATCAACAAGAAGGCTCTATAATAACTGAGTTGAATTTTGCATCCCCAGCTAGAGATATAGAGCCTAGAGCAAACGATAGTCCTAGGGGTAATATACACCAGCTTACAATGGATATAGAGGGAGCAGAAGGTGGTCCCACCTGGGATTTGCAGGCATATGTAAAAACCTTACCAACAAGAGAAGATATGGACAAATATGTACATAGATTGGAATCCTCATATAAGGCTGAAATACAAACACTGAAATCATCTTTAACTGATACACAATATAAGATCGAAGACATGGACACTAAAATGGCAGCGATTGATCAAAAAATGTTACTACTTGAAGAGAAAAGTCAAGAACATGATCGATATTTAAACTACATAATAAACACCACTGATGACCTTGAAAATAGAAGTAGACGTAATAATATAAGAGTTGGAGGTCTCCCAGAAACTGTGAAAACAGAAAACCTAAAGAGAATACTCCAAGACATATTTAACTCTTTATTAAAACGTCCAAATACGACTGAACTTGAGATTGATAGAGCTCATAGAATTCAAAGTCTTAAAGAATATGACTCAAGAAAGCCGACAGATGTGATATGTAGAGTGCATTTTTTTCAGGTCAAAGAAAACATCATGGCAGCTGCACGGCTGCATCGGGACTTTGGATATGAGGGTGCACAGCTTATATTTTTGCAGGACTTATCTAGATACACATTGATAAGAAGAAAAGCGGTGAAACCATTACTGGATGCGTTAAGGAAGAAGGAAATCTTATATATATAGGCTTTTCCTTTTCAGATCATAGTTCATCAAAGTGGACAAAAAATTATTTTTCATAGTATTGAGGATCTCCCCGATTTTATGAATCGTCTCCAACTGCCTTTAATTGACTTACCGGCATGGCCACATCCATATCAGGGATTTGTTGGAAGACAATATAGAGGAAGATAGAAGGGAGAGATGGGGGGATCGAGGGGAGGGGGGAACGGGAGTGGGTTTCCTTTTTTTTTGAATTGTGGATTTGCACTAATATGGTGACATTTTTTTTTTTTGTACAATGGTATATATCAATACTAACACTGGCTACTTGATTTGTGGATTTGCACGAATATGGTTAATATGCACTTTATCAATATGTATGAGATTGAATATATTTGATATTGATAATATTTGAAAAAGGTGGTATAAGGTGGGGAGAGGGGGGAATAGGGTCAAGTGTAGATAGGTGGTAAGAGGGTAATATTAGGCATAATGGATATATAGAGATATAATGGCAATGTATATGTATTAACCACTTAAGGACCAGCCTCGTTTTGGATTTTAGGTGTTTACATGTTTAAAACAGGTTTTTCTGCTAGAAAATTACTTAGAACCCCCAAACATTATATACGTTTTTTTTCGAACACCCTAGAGAATAAAATGGCGGTCGTTGCAATACTTTTTTTTGCACCGTATTTGCGCAGCGGTCTTATAAGCGCACTTTTTTTGGAAAAAATTCACTTTTTTGAATAAAAAAATAAGACAACAGTAAAGTTAGCCCAATTTTTTTTATATTGTGAAATATAATGTTACGCCAAGTAAATTGATACCCAACATGTCATGCTTCAAAATTGCGCTCGCTCATGGAATGGCGTAAAAATTTTACCCTCAAAAATCTCCATAGGCGACGTCTAAAAAATTCTTTTTTTTGTGTTACAGAGGAGGTCTAGGGCTAGAATTATTGCTCTCACTCTACCGGTCGCGGCGATACCTCACATGTTTGGTTTGACCACCGTTTTCATATGCAGGCGCTACTCACGTATGCGTTCGCTTCTGCGGGCGAGCTCATCGGGACAGGGGGTTTTTAAAACAAAATTTTTTATTATTTATTTTACATTATTTTATTTTTTTTACACTGTTTAAAAAAAAAAATTATGTCACTTTTATTTCTATTACAAGGAATGTAAACATCCCTTGTAATAGAAAAAAGCATGACAGGACCTCTTAAATATGAGATCTGGGGTCAAAAAGACCTCAGATCTCATATTTACACTAAAATGCAATAAAAAAAATAAAATAAAAAAGTCATTTAAAAAAATGACATTGAAAAAAATATGCCTTTAAGAGGCGTGGGCGGAAGTGACGTTTTGACGTCGCTTGAGCCCAGCAGTGTCATGGAGACGAGTGGGTGCCATCTTAGCCTCACTCGTCTCCAGGCACAGGATGGAGATAGACGCGATAGCCTCCGCTGCTACCGACGGCTCCGGTAAGCGGCGGAGGGCACCGGATCGCGGCGGGAGGGGGGGCCCTCTCCCGCCACCGATAAAAGTGATCTCGCGCCGAATCTGCTGCAGGGACCACTTTTATCAGAAAGAGGACCGCCGCACGAAAATGGGGATACCGGGGTTATGGCAGCTAGCTGCTGCCATAACAACGGTATCCCCCTTCAAAGTTTGGACGTACATCGTCGTGCGGCGGTCCGGAAGTGGTTAACACTGTACATTTGATTGGCACTAATATGTGAATTGGTTGGGGTTTCCCATTTTTTTTTCACATAAGTATTAACAATAGATATTTGATTTATGGATATACACTAATATGGTAAATAATTTTTTTTTTTTTGTAAAATTAAGATGTTGATTACATTTGATGTAGGGGGAGAGGGGGTGGAGCTGATGGGTTATAAGAGGAAGGACAATAGAAGGTCAAAGAGAAAACAATAGACACAAAGCAAATATAGGGACATATTGCCACATTTTGGTGCTAATACTAGATATGTGATTTGTTGATTTGCATTAATTTGTGATTTGGTTGTTATATTTGGTTGGACTTGGGAAGGTGTAGAGAGTATTATACTCCAATAATATATTTCTTGTTGCACATTGAGGTTGTGTGGGTTGGGGTGACATTATGGTTATGTTAGGAGTCCCCCCCCCCTTTTTTTCCCCCTCCCTCTTCCTTTCTTCTCCCCTTTCCTCTTCTCTGTGCGTTTTTCTTTTTATACGAAACTTGGGAATCTTTTTTTTTTTTTTTTTGGTGATTAAATAAGCCTGGGCCAGGCACATTTTATCCTGGGGGATCTCCTTCTTATTCCCCAATCTAGGGAACTTAGTAAGGATAGACTCAAAGGAGTCGAGTAGGTAGTGAGTGGATAGGTTTGTGTGGCTGAGTTGAGTGGATTGAGTGTGTTCATTTATGGGTACGATAAAAATATGCTCTTACAATATTAGAGGTCTTAATTCAGTAACAAAAAGGTTGCAGGTTCTATACTCTCTCCATAAACAAAAAGTGGGTGTGATTTTCTTTCAGGAGACGCATTTTCACACAGATCATGTACCTAATTTACAAAATAGATATTATACTACATGGTATCATGATTCCTTCTTGTATTCAAAATCGAGGGGAGTCTCCATAGCAATACATAAGACATTACCACATCAGGTTTTGGAAAAGTGGAGGAATAGAGATGGAAGAGCAATATTACTTAAGCTTCTTATATATGGTAAAAAATATACTTTCATTAATATATATTTACCTAATCAAGGTCAGTATAAAATAGGAACACAATTGCTAACAGATCTTATGGAAAAAGCAGATGGGATCACTATAATAGATGGAGATTTTAACTTCATTCTTGATAAGGATAAATACACTATGGCACCCTCAGTAACACAGATGAGTAGGGATAAAAAAAATTTAAGGAAATGATGGTAAAACACCAATTGGTTGATATATGGAGAGCTCTACATCCATTAGAAAGGGACTATACGTTCCACTCAAAAGTCCATGGTACATATCATAGACTTGATTATTTTTTGATAAACCAGTTGGGGGTGACTGTGACCTCTTCCTCTTGAGAAAGGTAGTTCCGTATGGTCAGATCATGCGCCAATATTTTTGGTAATCGCTTTATCTAAGGGGAATGGTACAAGAGGTACCTGGAAATTAAATGATAATTTGTTATATGATGAGATCTGTGTATCTGAGATAAGGTCGGCAATAACAAATTTTTCAAGAGATCATATAAAAGACACCACGTCCCTACCGATTCAGTGGGAAGCACTGAAATGTGTAGTTCGGCACTTATTTATAAAACACGGGGCCAGGTTAACCACTTGAGCCCCGGACCATTATGCTGCCTAAGGACCAGAGGTCTTTTTCCAATTTGGCACTGCGTCGCTTTAACTTTTAATTGCGCGGTCATGCAATGCTGTACCCAAACGAAATTTGCGTCCTTTTCTTCCCACAAATAGAGCTTTCTTTTGATGGCATTTGATCACCTCTGCGTTTTTTATTTTTTGCGCTATAAACGGAAAAAGACCGAAAATTTTGAAAAAAAATGATATTTTCTACTTTTTGTTATAAAAAAAATCCAATAAACTCAATTTTAGTCATACATAGGCATGTTGAACCCATTGAATATTTATTTTTTTTGTCCCAAGTGATTGAATAATGACAAAAAAAAAAAAAAAATATTTACAAAAAGTTGTCACTAAATGATATATTGCTCACACAGGCCATGGGCCTATGTGGAATTGCACCCCAAAATACATTCAACTGCTTCTCCTGAGTATGGGGATACCACATGTGTGGGACTTTTTGGGAGCCTAGCCGCGTACGGGGCCCCGAAAACCAATCACCGCCTTCAGGATTTCTAAGGGCATAAATTTTTGATTTCACTCCTCACTACCTATCACAGTTTTGAAGCCCATAAAATGCCCAGATGGCACAAAACCCCCCCAAATTACCCCATTTTGGAAAGTAGACACCCCAAGCTATTTGCTGAGAGGCATGTTGAGTCCATGGAATACTTTCTTTTATGACACAAGTTGCGGGAAAGTGACAATTTTTTTTTTTTTTGCACAAAGTTGTCACTAAATGATATATTTCTCACACAGGCCATGGGCATATGTGGAATTGCACCCCAAAATACATTTAGCTGCTTCTCCTGAGTATGGGGATACCACATGTGTGGGACTTTTTGGGAGCCTAGCCGCATACGGGGCCCCGAAAACCAAGCACCGCGTTCAGGATTTCTAAGGGCGTAATGTTGTGATTTCACTCCTCACTACCTATCACAGTTTTGAAGGCCATAAAATGCCAAGATGGCACAAAACCCCCCCAAATGACCCCATTTTGGAAAGTAGACACCCCAAACTATTTGCTGAGAGGCATGTTGAGTCCATGGAATATTTTATATTTTGACACAAGTTGCGGGAAAGTAACACTTTTTTTTTTTTTTTTTGCACAAAGTTGTCACTAAATGATATATTGCTCAAACATGCCATGGGCATATGTGGAATTACACCCCAAAATACATTCTGCTGCTTCTCCTGAGTACGGGGATACCACATGTTTAGGACTTTTTGGGAGCCTAGCCGCGTACGGGGCCCTGAAAACCAAGCACCGCCTTCAGGATTTCTAAGGGCATAAATTTTTGATTTCACTCCTCACTTCCTATCACAGTTTTGAAGGCCATAAAATGCCAAGATGGCACAAACCCCCCCCAAATGACCCCATTTTGGAAAGTAGACACCCCAAGCTATTTGCTGAGAGGCATGTTGAGTCCATGGAATATTTTATTTTTTGACACAAGTTGCGGGAAAGTGACAATTTTTTTTTTTTTTTTGCACAAAGTTGTCACTAAATGATATATTGCTCAAACATGCCATGGGCATATGTGGAATTACACCCCAAAATATATTCTGCTGCTTCTCCTGAGTACGGGGATACCACATGTGTGGGACTTTTTGGGAGCCTAGCTGCGCACGGGGCCCCGAAAACCAAGCACCGGCTTCAGGATTGCTAAGGGCGTTAAGTTGTGATTCCACTCCTCACTACCTATCACAGTTTTGAAGGCCATAAAATGCCAAGATGGCACAAAACCCCCCCAAATGACCCCATTTTGGAAAGTAGACACCCCAAGCTATTTGCTGAGAGGCATGGTGAGTATTTTGCAGCTCTCATTTGTTTTTGAAAATGAAGAAAGACAAGAAAAATGTATTTTTTTTTTTCTTTTTTCAATTTTCGAAAGTTTGTGACAAAAAGTGAGGTCTGCAAAATACTCACTATACCTCTCAGCAAATAGCTTGGGGTGTCTATTTTCCAAAATGGGGTCATTTGGGGGGGGGGTTGTGCCATCCTGGCATTCCATGGCCTCCGAAACTGTGCTAGGCAGTGAAGAGTGAAATCAAAAATTTACGCCCTTAGAAAGCCTGAAGGCGGTGCTTGGTTTTCGGGGTCCTGTGTGCGGCTAGGCTCCCAAAAAGTCCCACACATGTGGTATCCCCATACTTAGGAGAAGCAACAGAATGTATTTTGGGGTGTAATTTCACATATTCCCATGGCATGTTTGAGCAATATATCATTTAGTGACAACTTTGTGCAAAAAAAAAAAGATTTGTCTCTTTCCCGCAACTTGTGTCACAATATAAAATATTCCATGGACTCGACATGCCTCTCAGCAAATAGCTTGGGGTGTCTACTTTCCAAAATGGGGTCATTTGGGGGGGTTTTGAACTGTCCTGGCATTTTATGCACAACATTTAGAAGCTTATGTCACACATCACCCACTCTTCTAACGACTTGAAGACAAAGCCCTTTCTGACACTTTTTGATTACATGAAAAAATATTTTTTTTTTTGCAAGAAAATTACTTTAAACCCCCAAACATTATATATTTTTTAAAGCAAATGCCCTACAGATTGAAATGGTGGGTGTTTCATATTTTTTTTTCAAACAATATTTGCGCAGCGATTTTTCAAACGCATTTTTTGGGGAAAAAACACACTTTTTTAAATTTTAATGCACTAAAACACACTATATTGCCCAAATGTTTGATGAAATAAAAAAGATGATCTTAGGCCGAGTACATGGATACCAAACATGACATGCTTTAAAATTGCGCACAAACGCGCAGCGGCGACAAAATAAATACATTTTTAAAAGCCTTTAAAAGCCTTTACAGGTTACCACTTTAGATTTACAGAGGAGGTCTACTGCTAAAATTACTGCCCTCGTTTTGTCCTTCGCGGTGATACCTCACATGCATGGTGCAATTGCTGTTTACATTTGACGCCAGACCGACGCTTGCGTTAGCCTTTGCGCGAGAGCAGGGGGGACAGGGGTGCTTTTTTTTTTTTTTTTTTTTTTTTTTTCTTTATTATTTTTTTGCTTTTTTATCTTATTTTTAAACTGTTCCTTTCATTTTTATTTTTTTTTTATTAATTTTATTGTTATCTCAGGGAATGTAAATATCCCCTATGATAGCAATAGGTAGTGACAGGTACTCTTTTTTTTTAAAAATTGGGCTCTATTAGACCCTAGATCTCTCCTCTGCCCTCAAAACATCTGACCACACCAAGATCGGTGTGATAAAATGCTTTCCCAATTTCCCAATGGCGCTGTTTACATTCGGCGAAATCTAAGTCATGAAATGCTCGTAGCTTCCGGTTTCTTAGGCCATAGAGATGTTTGGAGCCATTCTGGTCTCTGATCAGCTCTATGGTCAGCTGGCTGAATCACCGGCTGCATTTTCAGGTTCCCTGTTGGGACAGGAAAGCCAGAGAAAAACATGGAAGACGGTGGGGGGGGGCATTCCCTCCCACTGCTTGCAAAAGCAGTCTAGAGGCTAATTAGCCGCTAGGATTGCTTTTACATGAAAGCCGACCGCTGGCTGAAAAGAATGATACCAAGATGATACCTAAACCTGCAGGCATCATTCTGGTATAACCACTCAAAGTCCATAAACATACCAGTACGTTGCTGGTCCTTGTTAGGCATATATTGTAAACTTTTTTTTCATGCAGCCTGTGGGCTGAACGAAAAAAAGATATTGATCAGTGGGTATGCCCACCATTAGAATACCTCCCTTCATCCACCCACTTCTAATGATGGGCATACATGCACCATTTATATATGCCGAAGCATGGGGGCATCCTCCCGCAAAAGGCAGGAGCAAATTGCTCCTCCACCCACTGCTGCCCCCACGCTTCGGCATATATGCTGAAGTATGTAACTGTGGTGGTGAAATTGCCTCCGACAGCGCTGAAGTCACGGCTTTATATATCGTGGGAGCAAATGCTGTTGCTGTCAAGATAAATAAATCCGCGCTGCAACTGAATGGTGTACCTGCTAAGCAAATGATGGTTAACAATAAAACAAAGTAACATTACAGTATACCAGTAAGACTTACCATACCTGCAAAGCAAATACAAAAAAAAAAACATAGTAAAAAATAAAACATTTAACGCAACCTGTGCCTAAAATATATATATGCCGAAGCATGGGGGCATCCTCGCGCAAAAGGCAGGCGCAAATTGCTCCTCCACCCACTGCTGCCCCCACGCTTCGGCATATATGCTGAAGTATGTAACTGTGGTGGTGAAATCACCTCCGACAGCGCTGGAGTCACGGCTTTATATATCGTGGGAGCAAACGCTGTTGCTGTCAAGATAAATAAATCCGCGCTGCAACTGAATGGCGTACCTGAAAACAATAAAATGGTTACCAACACAGTAAACGGTAAAGTATAAAAAATCTGAAAAGCAAACATGGTAAAACATAATAACAATAAAACATTGCAGAATAGAATAGAGTAAAAAAGAGCAGAACAATAGAGAGAGAATAGAGAGAGAGAGAACAATAAAACAACAACTATTTTTGGTTTTTTTATTTTATATTTTTTTTTGTGTTTTTATTTTTTTTAATTTTTTTTAAATTTTTTTTTTTACACTTTTTTTTAGTAACTTTTAACTTTTGTAACTCGTTCCAGGTTTGGGTCTCTCAAAATGCAATGGCATCTTGGGAGACCCTGTGTTAGTGTGCCTAGTCTGTGCAGTGCTGAACCCTACGCTAATACTCAACTAATGTATGGTAGCGTTCAAAGCATTCACCCATGCAAAGACCAGGATTGCCAGGACAGGAGGGACAATAAGACCGGGTGTCACGCCTAAATCCGCGCTTGCTGCAGACACGACATCTTTTTTGGGGGGCTTTTTGGGTAGGGGTACTCGGGATGGCATAAAGAAAATGCCGCTCATGCAGCCGGCTTACTGCATTTGGTTGGGGAAGGTGAGGTAGGGCACCGTCTGGAAACAGAAGGGCTCTGACGATCTCTTCCTGGAATTTAAGGAAGGATCCAGTCTGTCCTGAAGCTCTGTATAGCACATGAGCGTTCAGCAAAGCCAATTGAAATAAATAAACAGACACTTTTTTGTACCAGTGTCTGGCCTTACGGGCAACTAGGTACGGCGCCAACAACTGGTCGTTGAGGTCCACCCCTCCCATATTAAGGTTGTATTCGTGGACACAGAGGGGTTTCTCCACAACACCAGTCGCCGTAGGAATTTGGGTCGTCGTGTCTGCATGAAGGGAGGTGAGAACGAAAACATTCTTCTTATCCCTCCACTTCATAGCGAGCAAATTATTATACTTCAAGCAGGCTCTCTCCCCCAGCCTAAGACGGGAATCTACAAGCCGCTGGGGAAAGCCCCGGCGATTAGGTCGCACGGTGCCACATGCTCCAATCTGCTGATCAAACAAGTGACTAAAAAGTGGCACGCTCGTATAATAATTGTCCACGTACAAGTGGTACCCCTTTCCGAATAAGGGTGACACCAAGTCCCACACTATCTTGCCAGCGCTTCCTATGTAGTCAGGGCAGTTTGTCGGCTCTACGTGACTATCTTTGCCCTCGTAAACCATAAAACTATATGTATAGCCTGTGGCCCTGTCACAGAGCTTATACATCTTGACCCCGTATCTGGCACGCTTGCTGGGAAGGTACTGTTTGAATGACAAGCGGCCAGAAAATTTAATCAGGGACTCATCAATGCAGACAACTTGATGGGGGGTAAACAAGTCTGCAAAACGTTGGTTGAAGTGGTTTATGAGGGGCCGAATTTTGTAGAGCCGATCGTATGCAGGGTCTCCACGAGGACGACAGAGTTCATTGTCGTTGAAGTGCATGAACCGCAAAATCTGCTCGTATCGTGCCCTGGCCATGGAAGCAGAGAACAAGGGTGAATGGTAAATTGGGTCAGTGGACCAATATGACCGCAACTTACTCTTTTTATTCAACCCCATGAGGAGGGAAAGGCCCAGAAAGGTCTTAAATTCGGAGACCGTAATTGGTCTCCAATCTCTGGCAAGGGAGGACTGGGGATTAGCGGCGATGTGTTGACCAGCGTATAAATTGCTTTGGTCCACAATAGATCTATAGAGATCTTCGGTGAAAAACAGTGAATAAAAATCCAGTGGCGTAAAGTCAACTGTTTCCACCTGAATTCCGGGTTGGCCAGTGAAAGGGGGAAGTACGGGTGCTGCAGAAGTGGTGGGTTCCCAATTCGGATTGGCCAATGCAGCAGGAAGGGCACTATGGGCACAACGGGCCTGTCTTTGTCTTCTTGATGGCAGCGGGACACTACTAGTGCTTGCCACCTCGCCAGCTTGAACTGCACTTATGGGACTCGCCACGTCACCACGTGATACTGCAGTGCTGGATGTACGACCAGGGTGTACTAGGCCGCTGGTGCTTGCCAGTTCACCAGAAGGAATAGCGGCGCTAGTACTTCTCTGCTCCATACGAGAGCCCTGCGGTTCTTGCACTTCAAGGACAGAAGAAGATTGGGGTCTGGTACGCCTGACCTTAGCAGGGACCACAACTCTGTCGTCAGAGCTATCTGTCATGGAGCCGCTGTCCTCTACAGGTTCGTATTCTGAGCCTGAACTTGACAGATGAGTGACTTCCTCTTCACTATCTGTCATACTCAGAAACGTGTAGGCCTCTTCACTAGTGTACCTTCGATTTGCCATTTTGGGCTCTAAATTTAGGGGTACACTAGTGAGACTCACAGGCAAAAAAGCTCCTGACTGTCAGCGACTGTATAAAAACGCTACCAAAAAACTGTTAGCGATCGCAGGGATCAGGCCTGACTCTGCGAACGCTGCAGTTATGTGTGCTTAGTGTTTTGTAAGTGTCAGTTATCGATCGATACTGCACTTGGGTGGGCTGGGCAGGGCTGGGCCGAGGAGCAAAACGCAGGTGCTAGCAGGTATCTGGGCTGATCCCGCTAACACTGCGTTTCAGGGAACCCTAAACTGCTGGGGAGTATAGATCTGATCGGATCAGATATCGATCCGCTCAGATACTATAGCATTAAGGGAGGTGTATGCTGCGTGCGTGGGTTTTAGCGGTACTGGCGCTAACCTGACGCTGCCTGGGGCGACGCAGACCTAAGCTGACCCTAAAAATGTAATTTATATCACCGCCGGGCAATTAGGGGGTTAAACCTTTATAGGGTAATAAACGGCGGGTGCCCTAAAACTATAATAAACTGTAATAAACTGTAATAAACTACAAAAAACAAACTAGCTAACCAGCGTCACCCGTAACACTTATACGGTGATCGCTGGTGAAAGGGTTAACTAGGGGGCAATCAGGGGGTTAAAACCTTTAGCAGGTAGTATATGGGGGTACCTGTCGCTATAAAACACTGACAGCGAACCTATATACTTACCTCCCTAACTAGCGTCACCTGTGTCACTAATACAGCGATCAGAAAAACGATCGCTTAGCGACACTGGTGACGGGGGGTAATCAAGGGGTTAACTTTTATTAGGGGGGGTTAGGGGGGTACCCTGGACCTAAGGGGGGGTACCCTAGACCTAAAGGGGGCTAACCTAACTGCCCTAACACTTGTAACTGACACAAACTGACACCAATGCAAAAAAAAAAAAAAAATGCTATTGGTGTCAGAGTGACAGGGGGTACAGGGGGGTGATCGGGGGGTGATGGGGGGTGACAAGTGTGCCTGGCGTGTTCTACTGTTAGTGTAGTGTTGTGCAGACTTACTTGATGTCTTCTCTCCTCGGCGCCGGATCAAAAAGACCGACTCAAGGAGGGATGACATCACTTCCTTTCCCTCTGTTTACCTTACAGAGGGAAAGGAAGCATTCTCATTCGCCGGGAGCGATCGGGAGGGGGTGGCCAACAATGGATGGCCTCCCCCTGACCTCTCAACGCCCGGGAACAAATGGCGACCGCCTCGGGCACCGGGGGGGGACCGATCGGACCCCCCACCCGTGGAAGGCAAATCACGTATATATACGTGATTTTGCCTGTCCGTGCCACCTTGCCCATGTAAATCGGCGTGAGGCGGTCGTCAAGTGGTTAAAAAAAGCAAAGGGAAATAGAATGGCTCAACTTTTGAAGGATATACCTAAATTGGAAGCTCAACATAAACAAAATCCTCTACAAGAAAAATTAATAGAATTAACAGAAAAGAAATTAGAATTACAAACCTTGTTGAATGAACAAACATTACAGATAAGAGATAGGAATCGCACTTTATATTATCAGCAAGGTAATAAACCAGGTAAACTCTTAGCAAGGGCATTACATCATCAGATAAACACATCATCTATCGTTAAGATTAAGATAGAAACAGGGGATATGGTTTATGATCCAAAAGGCATCCTGAAAACATTCCAGACCTTTTATATTAGATTATATAATATATCAAATCAACTAGCAAATAGCGACCCTGAAAGATTTCAACAGATTATATACAAATACATAAAAGATACTGCCCTACCACCATTGGCAATAACAGAAATAGAACAGTTAGAACAGGAATTCTCTGAGGTTGAAATACAGAAAGTACTTGACTCATTAGTACCAGGAAAAAGTCCAGGCCCAGATAGTTTCACTCCGCGGTTCTACAAAATATTTAAAGAAGCTTTAACCCCTATTATCAAGCGGACTTTTAATTCAGTATTTACATCTGTGCCTTTTGTCTTGCAAAGTATGCAGGCATATATCTCACTTATACCCAAACCTGAGAAAGATCATACCATCTGTGGAAATTATAGACCAATCTCTCTAACTAATATTGATCTTAGATTATATTCGAAGATTATCGCCAACAGACTTACCCCGATAATACCAGCACATATACACTCAGACCAAGTTGGATTTATAAAGGGATGAGAGGCAAGAGATAATACCTTAAAAACACTGACTTTGGTGGAACACGCCCGGAGACGCTCCATCCCTTACTGCCTGTTGGCAATTGATGCCAAAAAGGCGTTTGACAGGGTGGGATGGAGCTTTCTCAAAGAGACATTAAAGCAATGGGGTCTTGGTCCATTACTTCTAGATAAAATAATGGCCCTATACCATAATCCAACAGCTAGAATACGTGCAAATGGTGATATATCTGATATAGTCCCTATAACTAACAGAAACCGACAGGGATGTCCGTTATCCCCACTACTATATATATTAGTTATGGAACATTTAATGATAGCGATTCGGAACAACAGCGATATACAAGGAATAAAAGTGGGGGAGGTAGAGCATAAAATGTCAGTGTATGCAGATGACTTGCTATTATACCTCACAAATCCGCTGGTGTCATTACCAAATTTGATACTAGAATTCAAACAATTCGGTGAACTGAGTAACTTTAAAGTGAATTATAACGAATCTGATGCTTTGAATATTACTTTGTCAAGTACTATGGTGGAACTTCTTTAAAAAAAAATTTCTTTTAAATGGCAGGCAAATGCAATCAAATATCTCGGAACTTTTATCCCTAAAGAGATGAATAAATTGCAGAAATACAACTATCTTCCGATAGTGCAAAAAATAACAGACACTACAACATTATGATAAAGGAATTTTTTCCTGGATGGGTAGGATAAACATCATAAAAATGGATATAATGCCTAAAATTATATATATTTATATATATATTTCAGACGATACCTATTTTTCCTTCAACAAATACTTTGAATCAACTACGTAAGGCTATAGGGAGTTTCATTTGGGCAGGTAAGCCTGCCAGAATTAGCAGAGCAGTATTAAACAGGGTAAAAAAGGATGGAGGTCTGGCTCTCCCAGATATATGTGTATCTCAGATCAATATTTTTAACTAGGATAGTGGATTGGTTTCATAATGCAGATTGAAAACAATAAGTGAAGCTCGAGGAAGAGATCACAGTTATAAAATTAAAACCATTACCATGGATTAAGAAGGAATTTAGACCGCTGGATGGGGATATGCCCTCTTTGGTTGTATCAACTTTGAAAGTGTGGGACGATTTGATAAAGCGGTGCAATGACCACCCTCTTTAGCAATCCAAAATTCCCACTAGCAATAGAATCCAAAACCTTCCTTAAATGGCAGAGATGTGAAGATAGGGGGATAGTAGAGACGATGGATGGGAATAGACTCCTTCCATTAGATGCCCTGGGTACTGACCATTGACAGAGTTAGAAAAAATATTTTTACAAGAACATAGACCAAGACACACTCTAATGTTTATAAGTATTTAATCTCAGAAAATAAAGAACAAGAGATACTTTATATAAAAAATGGGAGGAAGAGCTAGGGATTGTTATCCCCAGAATAAAATGGGAAAAAGCAATTATATTTACACATAAATTATCGATCTCTACAAAAATCTTAGCCAGATGGTATAGGTGTCCAGCAGATATGCATAAAATAAACTCGGATAATGAAGATGTATGTTGGAGATGTTGCGTGGCAAAAGGCACAATGTCACATATCTGGTACTTCTGTCCAGAGGTCCAGTTATTCTGGCAAAAAATATTTAAAATATATAAGGCTGTGACAGGAATAAATTTACAATCAGATATACAAGTGGCAGTATTGTCAATGATCCCTGGATCGGTGAAAAGTATAAAGAAGGGAATTTTAAAATATTTCCTAACTGCAGCACGAACTATTATAGCCAGAAAATGGAAAAGTAGAACAGCTCCCTCTATAGAAGAGTGGGAGTGTGAGATGGGCGAGATGCGTTCCCTGGAAGAGAGAATGGTAATTGAAGAAGGTTTAAAAAAACAGATAATAACAACTTGGCAAATGTGGGAAGAGTTTAGAGCCTCATCGTTGCTTTTGAGGGAAATATAGGACTTAGATTTAGGTTTAAATTAATAATAGGGGTATGTATTCAAGAACATATTCGGTAATAGTAAGTTAGGTATATGTATAATGATTTGAATATGAAAGTAGAAGATAATTTAAATACATTATAATGTTATGGATGTGTATATGTTTTATAAACATTGTAATAATGTTTTAATAAATAAAGATTGTTAAAAAAAAAAATAACTTTATGTTAGATTTATCAGGAAGAATTGGTCTATTTGTGATGTGTTTATTCAGTGTCCTTAAGTCAACTGATAAAAAATATGAATTATCAATTTTTTTGATAGGCCAAATACAGTTATTTACCACTGATTTAGCTTTCTTTACAATTCCAAGTTGTACAAACTCTTAATGAATGGCTGAAAGTTGATCAATTGATTCTAGTGGTAACTCATACTGTCTAAGGGGTTCTGGATCTTTTCCCTCAATATTTAATTCGGTATTTTTCAAAGTTCCAATGTCATTTTTGAACTTTGGCCACAAACTTGGAAAACGTTGTACCACTTCCTTTAAAGCACAATTACCATTAATATCAGGCCACTTTTGTCCTGTAGACATATTGGTAATGGAACCAACATTACTGTATACAGAGGGATCAGTTAGCACTGATTTGGGCATAGATGGATCTTTCCAAATACTTTTATTAGCCAATCACCCACTTTTGTTTATTCAAAAACACATTTCAAAAACACAATAGACTCCACGCTTAGGACAGATAAAGAAAAAGAAAAAGAAAGGTGGGAATGATACAAAAGAGGCAAGAGGAGAGAGAAAGGGGAGAGGGGGGAGGGGGAACACCCAATAGAGAGGGCCAGGAATGGGAAGAAATAAAGGGAGGTAAAAGAAGGGAGAGAAGGGAGAAATTGATTAGAGAAAAGAGAAGAGAAGAGATATGAAGAAGGTGTGCTGCCTCCCCTATTTTAGACCCTCAAAGGGCTAACAAATGTGAAAAAGTGTTGATGGGGGTTATGGCGCTCCCTTATGGGGGGTATATAAATGAATAAAGTGGATATTACAATACCATACACAAAAAATTAAATAACACTGGTGTAACAAATCTCATTGCCCATACATTGATTAGTACCATCAAAAAAGTAAAAAAATGAATAGCGTTAATAGAAAACATCCCATCCACATATAGTGGGTAAATGTGAAGTATTGATCAATTGTAAATGCTGACCAATTATGTGCTAATATATATATAGTGCATGTGCAATCTCTGACATTAGTCCAATGTGCTCCAAAAGTTGATGACAAATGCAAGCCAGTAGGAGAAAATGATAATAGATAAAAGAAAAAATAAAAAGTTCAAAAAGTCTAATCAAAAGTTATATATTCAAAAATATAAATGGATAGCAGAACAGAGTTCCAACTGCATTGGTGACTGTGGTGCCCACAAAGAAGGATATCCGTGACTTCTGTGCTCCCCCTTTTGGCTCCCCACTCACCGGCTCCCAATACCCCTGCAGGGGTGACAGACACTATAAAATTCCAATGCCGTCCTCTTGGGTGGTATCCCGTGGTTGCTGAAGTGTGGTTCTCCTATATCCCAGGGTTCCCAGGTCAATCATCCATAGCAGCTTCCACCACCACATCCAAGAAGGGGAATCGCCAGAGAAAAAGAATCCTCATAGGAAAAGATATCACTTCATAGTGTAGTATATATTAAAAAAGGGCTTTATTAAAATAAACTAATCCCATGTGGGAACAAGAATAAAAAACAAAACACTACACCATGGGTGAAGCCGATACCAGGAAGAGCTTTCCCGCAGCGTGCGGTCCAGCTGCGTTCCAGGCTCGCTAGCTCCGTACCCGGAAATGACGTAAGTGCGTAGCCCCGCCTTACGCATTTCGTCATCGACGTTATCAAAGGCGGCGCCATCTTACTACACCTCACAGGTTATATGGTAAGCGGACATGCTGGGTCCTCCCCTCTCCCATCGCTATAGGGGATGTAATTGGATGTTCAATCATAGAGCCCCCCCTCCAGGTACAGCCCCATTAGAAGAAATACAATCCAAATACTTTTATCCATAAGCAGATATTGTCACGGACCCATGCATCTCCGCTGACCCTTCCACTTAGTGGCAGACATATTTGGTACATAAAATAACATTGGCATCATACATCTACTAGTTAATATATAATACAGGCTGAATTGTCCAGATAGGTATATCACATGAGCAGAATCCTCGGTGGTGAGTTCCGGTACTACATGTTCACTATCTTACAAACCCAGTAACTATCTTGTAAAGGTACAATAAAAAATGGATACAAAACTGGAGTCCCGATAAGGGTATATATACATATAAAAAAATTCTGAATGTATCGATTAGTGTATTTTATGAGGTACCAGCCTCAAATCTCAAAACAGAAAGGGAAATTTTACATCTGAAACATAAAAATTAGTGCAGACCGGTGTTTCTACAACCACCCAAGTATTAAATGCTAATAACCACTTAAGTATAGATACAAGAAATATCAGTAAGAAGGATGCTCATAGACACCCCTATGTTGGGCCAATATATTCCTGAGCATAAGTATTACCATATAACCTGTGAGGTGTAGTAAGATGGCGCCGCCTTTGATAATGTCGATGACGAAACGCGTAAGGCGGGGCTACGCACTTACGTCATTTCCGGGTACGGAGCTAGCGAGCCTGGAACGCAGCTGGACCGCACGCTGCGGGAAAGCTCTTCCTGGTATCGGCTTCACCCATGGTGTAGTGTTTTGTTTTTTATTCTTGTTCCCACATGGGATTAGTTTATTTTAATAAACCCTTTTTTAATATATACTACACTATGAAGTGATATCTTTTCCTATGAGGAAGCTGCTATGGATGATTGACCTGGGAACCCTGGGATATAGGAGAATCACACTTCAGCAACCACGGGATACCGCCCAAGAGGACGGCATTGGAATTTTATAGTGTCTGTCACCCCTGCAGGGGTATTGGGAGCCAGTGAGTGGGGAGCCAAAAGGGGGAGCACAAAAGTCACGGATATCCTTCTTTGTGGGCACCAAAGTCACCAATGCAGTTGGAACTCTGTTCTGATATCCATTTATATTTTTGAATATATAACTTTTGATTAGACTTTTTGAACTTTTTATTTTTTCTTTTATCTATTATCATTTTCTCCTACTGGCTTGCATTTGTCATCAAATTTTGGAGCACGTTGGACTAATGTCAGAGATTGCACATGCACTATATATATATTAGCACATAATTGGTCAGCATTTACAATTGATCAATACTTCACATTTACCCACTATATGTGGATGGGATGTTTTCTATTAACACTATTAATTTTTTTACTTTTTTCACTTTTTTGATGGTACTAATCAATGTATGGGCAATGAGATTTGTTACACTAGTGTTATTTAATTTTTTGTGTATGGTATTGTAATATCCACTTTATTCATTTATATACCCCCCATAAGGGAGCGCCATAACCCCATCAACACTTTTTCACTTTTGTTTATTGATTACATCAATGCCAAGTATATTCTCTGCTTCGTGGCAGACCCAAATGTTAATATTCGTTTTCACTAATCCAGGTACTTCAAATGTTACATTAGATACCTGTCTAGCAGTGGAATTACCTGTATTATTAAAACCCACTAAATTACACATAGGAGAATTAGGTTTCACATGTATGTTTTCTCTGGTAAGGCTAATCTCAGATCCACTGTCAATGAGACAATTAATATTTTTACCATTCAGCAGACCTTGTATATATGGTTCACCATTCTCATCCAATATAATTGGTGCTACATATTGTAATGGCAGAAAAGTTGAATCTTGATGTGATTCTATTTTTGGCAATGGCAATAAACCCTCTTTTTCAGTGACTGCTCCTTTCGCCATGTTGTCTGAACTGCTGTTAACAGTCAAATTACTGATCTGTTTGACTTTAGTGGCATAAGGCAATTCAGTAAAAATTTTATCTTGACATGAAAAAACAGGTTGTACAAAAGCAGATTTTTCATTTTCCATATCTTTATTTTTTATTTGTGAGTCTCTCTTAAATTTACAGCAATATTTTCTCATATGACCAGATCTATGACAGTAAAGACACGTGATAGGCTCTCCTTGCCTCACTTGTCTGCACCTGTCCTTGTCATTCTTGATAAGACCTGTCGTTTCTGACATGTCTGCAGGCTGACTATTTTTGTCACATTGAATTATAGCTACCTCGTGTGAGATTGCTTTAATTCAATTGTTTCCTAATTTTATCAATGAAGCTTACTATATCATTTAAATTTTAAAGTTCCTGTGCTATGGCTACTGAAGTTGGGTCAAGGTATTTAAATTTTTTTATGAAAGCTATTTTTAAAACTGGGTCATTGTCATTATCTACTCCAAATATAATTTCATAAACTTTGCAAAATGTTGTTTTAAACTCAAATGGATCTTCTTCTGCAGTAGTCTGTAATATATCTAACATTTCTATGGTCGGTATTTGTTCACCGGTCATACATAGCAATAATTGTTGCAGTCTATCTGTCGCATCATTTTGTTATTCCTAACCTTCGTCATCAATAACAGGTGAATTTATTCGTTTAGCAAAATTAACAGGAACCCACAACTGAAATATGTAATTGTGTTGATTATTTGACAGATTAAAATGATCCGCAAACATTTCAAATAAATCCCAATTAGAAAATACAGTTGCCTCAAAGTCATAAATAGGAAAGTCTTTTAAAACTTTCATAGTTGGTCATGTATTTGCAGCTTTAGTTTTGAAGTTCTACATAATAAGTTTTTATATTTCATTTCTTTTTCATCAGTAGCATCAACATTCTCCATTTCCGGAATATAAGAAGGCTGTGGTTTAAACTTGGATTCAGTCTTTTTGTCATCTGTAGTTATTACAGCAATCTGCCTGTTATTTTGTAACTCTGGCAAAATAATTTTTTTAGATTCTAATTGTTCTTCAAGATTCTCTAGGTAATTACAAAAAATCTCAGTTTGGACAACTAAGAGAATCTTGGGACACATTTACATGTATTCCTGTGTTCTGTACATTATTAGTCTCTGTCTGATTTAGTGTACACACATTTTTAGCAGGTAAATCAACATTATAATCATTTTGTTAAATATTCTTATCAAGTTTAAGATATTGGATATCTTTTTACGCTGTTTGTTAGCAGTAAATTTATTTATTCTGCACATTGGCTTGAAAACATTCATTGTACATATATGCCCACAAGTGACTGTCATTTGGATAAAAAAACACATCTTTAAACTCTAGCTTGCTTTCTCTAGCTATTTCATCAATAAAATTCCATAACTTTTACTCACCGTATTTAGAACAATTTCTTGTCTTCAACCGTCTGTTACTGGACTGTTGTCCACATCTGATGCAACACAAACGTCTCTTGGTTGATAGGTTCTGAACCGTCTTTTTTCTCGAGACTTAAATATTCGCAAAACTGTGTTAATCTCTTCCCCCTCAGCAAGGATCGAGATTTCCATAAAAATAGAGAGATGTCAGCAGTGGCAAATTGAAGAATGAAGAATAATATCTAATATTCTTGTATCTTAAGGGCGTTTCGGGATGAATAGCATTAATAGTCAAACTGACTTAAAAAAAGGGTGAGTTTATTGTCACACAGTTGGCATCATAAATACAATTTAAAAAGTATAATAGTTCTGTTCAGTGTGGGTAAAAATATATGAAATAGAATCAGGGCCGTCTTTCATTTTGATTGGGCCCTGGGCAAACATTTTCTTGGGCCCCCCTCCATTCCGAGACATACAAAAAATAGCAGGTAGACTCAAAATCAGTTTACTGCAGCAGATCACGCAGCGATTGCAATTGTTTGCCAGTGGTTACAGCCTATCCTTACTGCTCACTGGATGGTTTCTAGAGGTTACAACACATAATTTCTGCTTGCCGATTGGTTGCTAGACGTTGATGTACATTATTAGCGCTCACTAATTGGTTGCTAGGGGTTACAGCACATCATTAACACTTACTGATTGGTTGCTAGAGATTAAAGCAGATCACTACTGTTTGCTGATTGGTTGCTAGAGGTTAATGCACATCATTACCTCTCACTGAGCAGTGGAGCAATCCCAAATAATTGAGCAAGTAAAGGGGCACATTAATACACATACTACAGGACAGTGTCAGAAAGTGCAGACATACTACAGGAGAGGTTCAGAGACTGCGGACATACTGCAGGAGACAATCAGAAACTGTGGACATACTGCAGGAGATTACCAGAGACTGCGGACATACTGCAGGAGACAATCAGAGACTGCGGACATACTGCAGGAGACAATCAGAGACTGCGGACATACTGCAGGAGATTACCAGAGACTGCGGACATACTGCAGGAGATTACTAGAGACTGCGGACATACTGCAGGAGATTACCAGAGACTGGGGACATATGGAAGGAGACAATCGGACACTGCAGACATACTGCAGGAGATTACTAGAGACTACCGACATACTGCAGGAGATTACTAGAGACTACGGACATACTGTAGGAGATTACCAGAGACTGCGGACATACTGCAGGAGATTACTAGAGACTACAGACATACTGCAGGAGATTACCAGAGACTGCGGACATACTTCAGGAGATTACCAGAGACTATGGACATACTGCAGGAGATTACTAGAGACTGCGGACATACTGCAGGAGATTACTAGAGACTACGGACATACTGCAGGAGATTACCAGAGACTGCGGACATACTGCAGGAGATTACCAGAGACTACGGACATACTGCAGGAGATTACTAGAGACTGCGGACATACTGCAGGAGACAATCAGACACTGCGAACATACAGCAGGAGACAATCAGAGACTGCGGACATACTGCAGGAGATTACTAGAAACTGCGGACATACTGCAGGAGATTACTAGAGACTGCGGACATACTGCAGGAGACAATCAGAGACTGCGGACATACTGCAGGAGACAACCAGAGACAGCGGACATTCTTCAGGAGATTACCAGAGACTGCAGACATACTGCAGGAGATTACTAGAGACTGCGGACATACTGCAGGAGATTACCAGAGACTGCGGACATACTGCAGGAGACAATCAGAGACTGTTGACATACTGCAGGAGATTACTAGAGACTGCAGACATACTGCAGGAGATTACTAGAGACTACAGACATACTGCAGAAGACAATCAGAGACTACGGAAATACTACAGGAGACAATCAGAGACTGCAGACATTATAAAGGAGATGGTCAGAGAACTTTCAGCAATGCACAGCTTTACAGTTGAATAACACAGCTCAGGGTTTAAGCAGTCAGGCATTTTATGGGTGTAAGGACATACCTGGCCAGCCAAACACACTACATACATTCAGGTCTGTGGGCGGGGCTTTCACTTTCTGCTCTCACTACAACAGCCAGGAGCTCCACTGACACTTTGTTGGGGGGCCCGCGCTAGCCGTGAATTGGGGCCCTGATGACAGCTTTGCAGAGCGCACAGAGGACATGGGAGGATGTATTCCCACGCTAGCCAGCTGAGAGGGGCGGGGCCGGGAGCTCCACTGACGCTCTGACCCCGCCCATGTGTAGCCTGTATACTCGGAACAGAGCGACTGTAGTGAGAGCCAGTGATCGGAGTGGGAGCGTCACTGGAGCTCCCGGACCCGCCCCCGGACCTTTGTATTCACCAGCCAGTATAGAGGGGGTGGGGCCGGGAGCTCCAGTGACGCTCCTACTCCGATCACTGGCTCTCACTACAGTCGCCCTGTTCCGAGTATACAGGCTACACGTGGGCGGGGTCAGAGCGTCAGTGGAGCTCCTGGCCCC
The DNA here is from genome assembly GCF_042186555.1 of Aquarana catesbeiana. Classification (NCBI taxonomy): domain Eukaryota; kingdom Metazoa; phylum Chordata; class Amphibia; order Anura; family Ranidae; genus Aquarana; species Aquarana catesbeiana. The sequence goes on from NC_133336.1 coordinate 154,809,752, forward strand.
GCCCCCTCTCAGCTGACTAGCGCGGGAATACATCCTCCCGTGTCCTCTGTGTGCTCTGCAAAGCTGTAATCGGTGCCCCAATTCACGGGTAGTGCAGGCCCCCCAACAAAGATTGGGCCCAGGGCAAGTGCCCCTTTTGCCCTGCGCTAAAGATGGCCCTGAATAGAATCAATAGTTATAAAGCTGTATTAAGCTTATGAAAGCATGTGTGCTTCATGGCTGCTGTCTTCTGTCCATGCTGTCTCGTGTGTGTCAAGAAGAAGCAGGAAATGACATTCTTAGACTTCTGGCAGAATTCAGCTGTCCCAACTTATTAGTCTCTAAGTGTGAATATGTCAGTGTCATAATGGGTGTGTGTGTGTCTGCCCGACCTTCAATATGGAAGCATTGGTTTATATGTTACATGTGAACGTCATAACCTCACAAAAACTTAGAACCTTGTATGGCACACATTCATTTCTGCTAACTTCAACAATATGCTATACAAAAGTAGATACTAACTCAGAGAGTCATATGGAGCTTTATTGACAATCCCACATGTAACATTTGTAGTAATGTGCTGATCATGTAATGTCATATAACCAAACATCTACATAATATGAACACATATTAGCAACTTTAACTACATTAAGTAACTATATACTAATACTTCTTAACCGATTGCCAACCACCGCATGTACATATACATCGGCAGAATGGCACGGCTGCGCAAATGGGCGTACCTGTACGTCCATTTGAATTAGCCGTCGTGTGGTCGCGTGCACGCCACCCTGTTGCGAGCTCCGTGAGTTTGACTCGTGACTTGATGTCTGCGGGGATACCCGCGATCGCCTCACAGGGCTGAAGAACGGGGAAATGCTAATGTAAAACAAGCATTTCCCCGTTCTGCCTAGTGACACTGTCACTGATCACCGCTCCCTGTAATCGGGAGCGGTGATCATTGTAGTGTCACATGTAAACCCCCCCCACAGTTAGAACACATCCCTAGGACACACTTAACCCCTGCAGTGCCCCCTCCTGCATTTTTAATCGCACTGATCGCTGTATAAATGTGAATGGTGCCAAAATAGCGCCAAAAGTGTCCGATCTGTCCGCCATAATGACGCAGTCACGATAAAAATCGCTGATTGCTGCCATTACTAGTAAGAAAAAAATTATTAATAAAAACGCCATAAAACTATCCCCTATTTTGTAGACCCCATAAGGTCTATTGCGATTTTTTTTTTTACCAAAAATATGTAGAAGAATACGTATCAGCCTAAACTGAGGAAAAAAAATTTTTTTAATATATTTTTGGGGGATATTTATTATAGCAAAAAGTAAAAAATATTGCTTTTTTAAAAAAAATTCTAGACACGTGTCTATTTTTGTCTTCTCATGACATTCTTTACCAAGATACCTTATATGTCATTCTCATACACCAGAAACTTATTACTAACTCAGCTTTAGATGAGGATATATTTCACTGAACATTTGATCAAGGTCATTTACACATACTAAGGTCATTTACACATACTATTTATTATGACTAATCATAAAACCAAATATGTTTTGCAAGCTTGCCATGAATATAATATAACACCTATAAGTGCTGAATTATGAATTTGGAATAATAATCTAACAACAATGATGTCTGTATACAGTGTCCTCAGAAATGGATGGTCTTATGCTCCTTCTGTAGTGCAGTGTCCCTGTTTCCTGCAAATGGACAAAAGCCCTCTCACCAAATCCTGCGGTCAAGGCCCAAACGAAACGTCCTGGAACAGCAGGCTCTCCTGGCGACCCAACTGGTCACTTCACAGTGGAACGCTATACCGTCGGTGTAGATGCGCCTGGATGTACACCTGGGATCCCCCTCTGTCAGGCTGGATGTCCCGACTGGCGGTGGAGGCCTGAATTGCGCGGTGAAATCACCTGAGAGACAACATCTCTCCCTTAGGTCTGATCTCTTCCTCCGCCTCGTGCTGACTGAATTCTCCTCAGGGAATCAAAATGGAGTCTCTCCTTTCCTGCCAGCAGAGCATGCAGGGATTTGTAGTCCTGCCTCTTTAAAAGTCAGTGAGGCTACTCTGTCCTAAGACTTCATATTACAAAGTCCTTTGCAGCTGCTTCCTGCATCTTAGTACAGTATTTATACATGTTGATCATATCCCCCTTAATCTCATCTTCTCAAGAGAAAATAAATACAGTTCTGCTAATCTCTCCTTATAGCTGGGCTCCTCCATGCCTCTTATCAGTTTGGTTGCCCTTCTCTGCACTTTCTCTAGTTCCCCAATATCCTCTTTGTGTACTAATGCCCAGAACTGAACTGCGTATTCCAAATGAGATCTTACTAATGATTTGTACAGGGACAAAATATTGTCTCTCTCTTTGCAGTCCATACCCCTTTTAAGAAAGAAAGCATTTTGCCCGCTTTGGAAACTGCAGCTTGGCATTGCATGCCATTATTAAGCTTATGATCTACCAGAACTTCCAAATTCTTCTCCACCATTGATTGCCCCAGTTGTACTCCCCCTTAGCCGCCAAGTGCATAACTTTACATTTATCAACGTTAAACCTCATTTGCCACATAGTTGCCCAATTAAACAGTGCATTGAGATCATCCTGTAAGGATGTTATTCCACTGCATAGCTGTCAGGGCTGGCTCAGCCCTTCCTTCTCTGAGCTGGCCACTCAGCTGTTGGCTAATTGCCAGCTCTCTTCCCTCTTCACAGTTAACCAGCTGTTGTGGATCTCCTCGTCAGTCCCGCCTACTTAAAGACGTCCAGCTCACTTCTTTCCTGCCTTTGCCTTGGTCACATCACAAGAAACCATCTCCTGCGTTCCTGTTTAAAGACTGGCTTGCTGACATTTCTTCTGGCTCCTTATCCTGCTTGCTGTTCCTCCACTTGGATCGCTGACTTCTGGCCTGGCTGATTACCCGATCTGTTTACTGACCTCTGGCTTGGCTGACTACCTGACCCGGTTACTGGACTCTGGCTATGCTTTGACTACGCTTACTCTATTTACCTTTTTATTAATAAACAAGTGTGATTTAACTGTACTTCTGTCTCGGTCTGGTTCATGGTTTCTGACAGTAGACAAGGGCCATGAATTCAGATGATACAGTCAATCCACTTGTTGGTAATATTTTTTCCAGATTGGATGAGCAAGATCACCGCATGGATCAGTTTGCCATTGCATTACAAACGCTCCTGAGTCGCACCGCTCACCTGGAATCCCCCACTGTGGCTGCTCCGTTACAACCTGAGTTGCAGGCCGTCCCTGCTGCTGCGCCAGTCTCTGTGCAGGCACCCGCCTATAGTTTTACCTCTATAAGAGGTATGTCTGGTTCTGCCCCGCTTCCCCAGTTATTTAGGTGCGATCCAGTACAATGCAGAGGGTTTCTCAACCAAGTTGAGATATACTTTCAGAAGCTGCTCCAGGCGTTTACCACGGACAGAAGCAAAGTAGGGTTTGTGATATCTTTGCTTTCTGAGAGAGCCTTGGCCTGGGCTAACCCTTTATGGGAGACGCAAAAACCTGTTGTCTTGAGTTACCCTGAGTTTGTAGCCTCCTTCAAAAGGGTATTTGATGTTCCCGCATGCTCCACTTCTGCTGCCAAGTGCCTCATTTCCATCAAACAGAATACGAGAACTGTTGCCGACTATGCCATTGAGTTCTGCACTCTGGCAGCAGAGGTTGCTTGGAACAATGAGGCCCTTGTGGCTATTTTTTCTCATGGTCTCTCGGATTCCATCAAGGATGAGATAGCAGCCCAAGATATACCCACTGAGATGGAGAGCTTGATTTTGTTTGCCATCCTCATTGACTCCAGACTCAGAGAAAGACTTTCTTTTAAGGAGCGCTTGCGGAAGCCTCCTGTACGTTTGCCTCCGAGCTTTGCAATCCCACCCGTGCCTCCCTCACCTCCCATGCCTCCTGGTACCGAGTCGGTCAGTGAAGATGAACCCATGCACTTGGGCTTCACAGGTCTCTCTGCGGATGAGAGAGCCTTTAGGAGGAGGGAGAGATTGTGCCTTTATTGTGGCCAGGCAGGTCACTTTTTGAAGTCTTGTCCTACCCGTCCTGGGAACACCCAAACCTTGAGGTCCTGTCATGGACAGACCTTAGGTGGTGTTGTGTCGTCCCCAGTTATCCAGAAGGATAAGCCCCTGGTTTCGGTCACCCTTTCTTGGGCTAAGTCGTCTATCGGGATACAGGCTCTAATCGACTCTCGGGCTGCAGGCCTGTTCATTGATGCTGCCTTTGTATCAAAGCACTCAATTTCACTGCAGCTGCGTGACACTCCACTTGCCATTGAGGCTCTTTATGGGAGACCTCTACAGCCTGCCCATGTGACTCATTAGACTGTTCCGTTGTCCATGGCCGTAGGGGCTCTTCACCATGAGATAATCCAATTCCAAGTGATTTCCTCTCCTAAGTTTCCACTGGTTATTGGTTATCCTTGGTTACAGAGGCACAACCCCTCTTTTGATAGTTCTGCATGACCCATAACTACTTTTGGTGGCTCTGTGCTGAGGTTCTCTCCTGGTCACCACAATGCAGTGAAACATGCTTACGGAAAGTAGCCAAGGTCCTGTGTACCTCTAAACTCTCCTCCCTGCCAGAGGAGTTCCGTGATTTTAGCAATGTCTTTGACAAACTTCAAGCTGGTAGTTTGCCTCCACACCGGCTGTATGATTGCGCAATTGACCTTCAACCTGGTGCCATTCCCCCTCGTGGTCGGGCTTACCCTTTGTCGGTCTTGGAAGATAAAGCCATTGAGGAGTATGTTGCAGACGCACTTTCTCGAGGTTTCATCCACAAATCCTTGTCTCTTGCTGGTGCTGGTTTCTTCTTTGTGAAGAAGAGGAGCAGTGAACTGAGACCTTGCATTGATTATAGGGGTCTCAATTGTTTCAGGATTAAGAATGCCTACCCGATCCCTTTGATTACAGAGTTATTTGACTGCCTCAAGGGAGCAACAGTTTTCACTAAGCTTGATCTGAGAGGGGCTTACAATCTCGTGAGGATTAAGGAGGCCGATGAGTGGAAAACTGCGTTTAATACCAGAACAGGCCATTATGAGTACCTCGTAATGCCTTTTGGCCTTTGTAATGCCCCGGCAGTTTTCCAGGAATTTATTAATGATGTCCTCCGAGATTTGTTGCAGTTGTGTGGTGGTTTATTCCGATGATATCCTCATATTTTCCAAGTCCCTGGAGAGCCACCACACAGATGTCTGTTGTGTGCTTGAGAAATTAAGAGAGAACAATCTCTATTGTAAACAGGAGAAGTGTGAGTTCCATCGGGAACAGGTTAAATTCCTGGGCTATGTCATTTCCACTGCTGGTTTCTCAATGGACCCAGAGAAACTTGCGTCAGTCCTACAGTGGCCTCGACCCGTGGGGTTACATCCTCTACAGCGTTTCCTGGGTTTTGCCAACTATTATCGGAAGTTTATTCGTAACTTCTCGTCTCTGGTCAAGCCCCTGACCGATATGACCAGAAAGAACGGTAACCCACAGAGTTGGTCTCCGGAGTCCATTCAGGCCTTTGAAAGTCTCAAGGCTGCCTTTGTTTCTGCTCCTGTGTTGGCACATCCTGATCCTACGTTACCTTTTATCCTTGAGGTTGATGCTTCTGAGACTGGTGTTGGCACCCTTCTGTCTCAACGTCCTACCTCTGAGAGTGCTATGCATCCTTGTGGCTACTTTTCCAAGAAATTGTCACCTGCGGAGTGCAATTACGAGATTGGTGACAGAGGGCTGTTGGCGATCATTTTAGCCCTGAAAGAATGGAGACATCTCCTCGAAGGTACCACTGTGCCGGTTCTCATTCTTGCTGACCATAAGAATCTCACATTATTGTCTGAGGCTAAACGCCTCTCTCCCAGAAGGAGAGTTTCAATTACATTGTCTCATTCTTACCCGGTACTAAGAATGTAAGGGCTGACGCCTTGTCACAACAAATTAGCTCCACTTCCAAGTTGGAGTTGGTTCCGGTTCCTATGATTCCTCCTGATCGTATTCTGGCTACGGTTCGCACCAGTCTTACTTCTCCTTTGGGTGACAAAATTCTTGCTGCTCAGGTCGATGCTCCTCCTGAGAAACCTTGTGACTGCTGCTTTGTCCCAGAGTGTCTCCGTACTGCCATGCTCCAGACTTGCCATTCTCCCAAGGCAGCTGGCCACCCTGGGAAGAATCAACTCATTTGGGCCATTTCCCAACAATTCTGGTGGCCTAGTCTACGTGCTGATGTAATTGCCTTCGTAGCTGCCTGTTCCGTGTGTGCTTAGAGTAAGGCTCCACGACACCTTCCAGTGGGCCTCCTACAACCCATACCCAATGGAGAGAGGCCCTGGACCCACCTGTCTATGGATTTCATTGTGGAGTTGCCCAACTCCCAAGGCAACTTGGTTATCCTTATGGTGATTGACCGGCTCTCAAAGATGTGTTATTGTATTCCACTTAAAGAGTTGCCCACTTCTAAGGAACTGGCTTCCATTTTTCCTCGGGAGATATTTTGCTTACATGGGCTACCCAAGTTGATAGTCTCGGACAGGGGTAGTAAGTTTGTGTCCCGGTTCTGGTGAGCCTTTTGTGGACAGCTGGGAATTCAGCTTGCTTTCTCCTCTGTGTATCACCCGCAGTCTAATGGGGCCGCAGAATGAGCCAATCAGTCCTTGGAACAATTCCTACTTTGCTATATTTCTGACCATCACAACAACTGGTCAGACCTATTACCGTGGGCAGAGTTTGCTCACAACAGTGCCTTGTATTCTACTTCCCGATTGTCTCCGTTTATGGTGAATTATGGTTTCCAACCTTCCATGTTGCCTGACTCGTTTGTTCTGCAGAGTATTCCTGCGCTAGAGGAGCATCTCCGTGGTCTTTGTTCCACATCCAGGAGGCTTTGCGTCATGCTAATGATAGGTACAGACTACATGCTGACCACAGACGCCTGCCTGCGCCTTCCTACCAGGTTGGGGACAGGGTCTGGCTGTCATCTCACAACCTCCGACTTCGTGTTCCCTCACTGAAGTTCGCACCTCGGTTTATTGGGCCTTTCCGTATCCTTCACAGGATTAACCCAGTGGCTTACGCGTTGGACCTTCCTCCTAGTATGCGCATCTCAAATGTGTTTCATGTCTCCTTATTGAAACTGTTGGTCTGCAACTGCTTTACCACCTCGGTGCCACATCCTCACCCTATACAAGGTTGAGAACCATGAGGAGTATGAGGTACAATCCATTGTTGACTCCCGTAGGTTCCGTGGGCGCATACAGTACCTGGTGCATTAGAAGGGGTACGGTCCGGAGGAACGCTCCTGGGTCTCATCCTCGGACGTACATGCCCCTGTCGTCCTCCGTGATTTCCATAGACGTTTTCCCCTCAAGCCCGGTGGTCCTCTGAGGGGGAGGGGTCGTTGAGGAGGGGGGTACTGTCAGGGCTGTCTCAGCCCTTCCTTCTCTGAGCTGGCCGCTCAGCTGTCTGCTAATTGCCAGCTCTCTTTCCCCTCCACAGTTAACCAGCTGTTGTGGATCTGCTCATCAGTCCCGCCTACTTAAAGACGTCCAGCTCACTTCTTTCCTGCCTTCGCCTTGGTCACATCACAAGAAACCATCTCCTGCATTCCTGTTTAAAGACTGGTTTGCTGACATCCCTGCTGGCTCCTTATCCTGCTTGCTGTTCCTCCACTTGGATCCCTGACTTCTGGCTTGGCTGATTACCCGATCTGGTTACTGAACTCTGGCTTGGCTGACTACCTGATCCGGTTACTGGACTCTGGCTATGCTTTGACTACGCTTACTCTATTTACCTTTTTTATTTTTATTAATAAACAAGTGTAATTTAACTGTACTTCTGTCTTGGTCTGGTTCATGGTTTCCGGCAATAGCTTGGTGTCACCTGCAAAGACTGAAAATGGTACTTTTAATCTCAGACCCAATATCATTTATAAAGTATTAAAAAGTAAGGGTCTCAACATTGACCCTTGGGGTGCACCACTAACAACCCTAGACCATTCAGAATGTGAATTGGTAACCCCTACTCTCTGAATACTGTCTTTTATCCAGTTTTCTATCCATTTAACAGCTGATTTTTCCAAGCCTGTAGACGTTGCCGTACACATTAGCCGTGAGTGAGGAACTGTGTCATATGCTTTTGCACAATCCAAGTATACCACATCCACAGCCACCCCTCTTCCTAAGTTTTGCTAACCTCCTTAAAAAAGAAATCAGATTTGTCTGACAACGTCAGTATTTCATGAATCCATGCTGACTTTTGCTTAAAATGTTTTTTCTAGCAAAAACTCATCTATGTGGTCTTTTATTAAACTCTCCAGTATCTGCACCAACTATAGAAGTTAAACTAACAGGTCTATAGTTACTTTGTAAGGACTTTGAGCCCTTTTTAAATATAGGCACCACGTTAGCCTTACACCAATCCAGTGGTACTATGCCAGTTGTTAACCACTTCGGCCCCGGAAGATTTTACCCCCTTCCTGACCAGAGCACTTTAAAGCACTGCGTTGCTTTGACTGACAATTGCGCGGTCACGCAATGCTGTACCTAAACAAAATTTGTGTTTTTTTCCCCACAAATAGAGATTTTTTTTGGTGGTATTTGATCACCTCTGCGGTTTTTATTTTTTGTGCTATAAACAAAAAAAGCGTCAATTTTGAAAAAAAAAAAAAAAAAAATTTTTTAACTTTTTGCTATAATAAATATCCCCAAATTTAAAAAAAAATCAAATTTCCTTATCAGTTTAGCCCAATATGTATTCTTCTACATGTCTTTGGTTAAAAAAAAATGCAATAAGCGTATATTGATTGGTTTGCGCAAAAGTTGTAGCGTCTACAAACTATGGGAAAGATTTATGGCATTTTAATTTTTTTATTTTTTACTAGAAATGGCGGTGCTCTGAGATTTTTAGAGGTATTGCGACAGACAGATCAGACACGTTTGACACATTTTTGGGACCATTGACAATTATACAGCGATCAGTCCTATAAAAATGCACTGATTATTATGTAAATGTCACTAGCAGAGAAAGGGTTAACACTAGGGGTGATCAAGGGGTTAAATGTGTGTTCCCTCAACGTTTTCTAACTGTTTGGGGATAGGACTGAGTAAGAGAGGAGCCATATCACTGTTCCTACTTACTAGGAACAAACGACATGTCTCCTCTCCTCTGACAGCACAAGGATTTGTGTGTTTACACACACAAATCACTGTGCATGCGCGGCGATCGAGACCGCCGGCCACGCGCATCGGGTCCCCCGCCATGCAGCAGGCACCCTCTGGTGGCCGAAAAGGAGAAGGACGTACCCGTACGGGGTTTCACCCTCGAGACCCATTCTGCTGCAGAATATCTGTGTGAGCTGGTCGGGAACCGGTTAAAGAGTCCCTAAAAATTTGAAGCAATGGCTTTGAAATGAGAGGGCTTGATTATTTTAGGATCTGTGGGTATTTGCCATCTGGTCCAGGTGCTTTATTCACCTTTTATTTTGTCTAAATATTTTTGTACCATATCAATTTTAAGCCATTGTGGATCATTTGGGGCTGTGTCAGAATTATCCACCTTATGCGCATGAACTCCCCCATGCTTCTTTTGTCCACAGAGCTGAAGAAGGTATTTAATAAATGTTTCTTCGCTTTGTCTCCAGTTACCCACTCCAGACTATTTTGTAAAGGGCCTACATGCTCAGACCTGACCTTTTTACTATTAATATATTTATAAAAAGCTTTTTTCTTATCATTTATAGCTTTTTTTTTTTTTTTCCAAATAACAATTTTTATTGTAGATTGTAGTAATACAATATAAAGGAACATGGACATTCACAAACATTGTACAGTATTTCCATTTGTGGTATTAAACATGTGTTTTTTATGGCTTAGCTGGTATTAGTTCCTATGGTAGAACAAGTAAGCAAATATAAACGTTCATTCAGTTACTGAATAGGATAGGAAGAGAGAAAGAGAAGAGGGGAAAGAAGAGGATAAGCCTTCTAGATGGCGTTGTTACCTGGTCATGGTGGGTCCTCCCGGAGGTGCCAAAGCTCCCAGACCCTGTTATGTGCCTCCAGTTTGTCCTGAATTCTAGCTGTCATTTTCTCCATCAGCTCTACATCTTTAATTCTAGATCTTTAGCTGAGGGTGGAGTGGTACGTTTCCAGTGTAGGGCTATAAGACAGCGTGCTGCAGTGAGTATATGTCTTACTAGTTTCTTGTATGGCCTACATATTTTTAATGGTGACAGACCCAGTAGAAAAAATTTAGGGGTCGCTTGGACTTCGACTTCTAGGAGGCGAGAGAGGAGATGGCGAACCATCTCCCAGTATTGAGCCAATATTGGACAAGACCAATATATGTGTATGAGAGTGCCTTTAGCGTCCTGGCATCGCCAGCATTTATCTGAGCTATCCGGGAAAATTGTATGAAGTACATCTGGGGTCATGTACCAGAAGTAAAGAACTTTATATGAGTTTTCTTTGTATAGTGTACACATTGAACTCTTCGCTGTCTGATTCCATATTGCCTGCCACTGCGCTAATGGAAGATCTTCCCCAAGGATCTTCTCCCATCTGAGCATGTAATGGTGTTTACCTTGCTCTTCCAGAGCGATGGTATTTAAAATCTTATATATTTCTGATATTAGCCCTTTCTGTGAGCTACCTGCTAGGACGGTAGTTTCAAACGGGGATGGAGGTGAAAATTGTAGATTCGGGGCTATTGTCAGTGCGTAATGTCGTATTTGTAAATATCCGTAAAAAGCTTGTTTTGGCAATTTATGTTTGGCCTGCAGGTTCGAAAAAGATAGGAGCCTACGGGTTCTGGGATCTACTATGTTTCCAAAGTGGAACAATCCCCTAGAGGACCAAGGGTATGACATCTGATGTGTGAGGCTATCTGGCACCTTGGGGTTACAGACAAAGGATGTCAGGGTCGATCTTTCTGAAATTAATTTGTGAGGGTGGGCTAATGTACGCCAAATCCTCTTTAACATGAACATGGGACCCAGAAGGCGTTCTGGGGCTACCTCCGCATTTGCATTCCACAATAAGTTGTTCGGGTGTATCGGGGCTAGCCATAGTTTCTCGATCTCTGTCCATTTATTATATGATTTTTGAGTAAACCAGGATGCCACCGCTCTGAGCTGTGTGGCTTGGTAGTATTTAACGATATTGGGGAAGGCTAGGCCCCCCTCACTGCGTGATGCCATCAACACTGTTTTAGAGATCCTATGCTTTTTGTAGTTCCATACGAAGTGAAGTAGGTCTGATTGAAGCTTTTTCAGTTGCTTAAATGGTATAGGTATAGGGAGTGTTTGGAAAAGGTACAGAAGCTTCGGGAGAATGGTAATTTTAATAGATGCAATTCGTCCTAGTAGGGAGATATGGTGTTTTTTCCATTGATTTAATAGGGATCTAATTGTGCCAAAAAGAGGGGGAAAGTTTTCTTGGTACAGGGTATTAAATTTCGGAGTGATATATATCCCTAAGTATTTCAGTGCAGTTGTTTTCCATTTGTAGTTATAGTTAGATTTTAAAAGTGCAATATCAGCATCGGGGATGTTAATGGGTAGGGCTTCTGACTTTGAGGCATTTATTTTATATCCTGAGATGGTTCGGAATTGGTCCAGCTCAGTGTGTAAGTTTGGGAGGGAAATATGGGGTTGGGTCAGGGTGAGAATTATATCATCGGCAAAGAGGGAGATCTTGAATTCTCTATCTCTGACCATGATTCCACGTATATTTAAATTATTCCTGATAGATGCCGCTAGGGGTTCTACACATAGTGCGAACAACAGGGGCGACAACGGGCACCCCTGTCTCGTGCCGTTTGAAACTGAGAATGATGTTGAGAGTGCAAAAGGAGTTCTGACCTGCGAGGAAGGGTTTGAGTATAAGTGTTCTATTGCCCGCAAAAAGGGACCCTGGAAGCCCATGTGGCTCAATGTGGCGAACAGGAACGGCCACCCCAGCCGATCGAAAGCTTTTTCAGCGTCTAAACTGAGCAACATAGAGGGGACGCCGTCCCTGCTCGCCACCTCCACCAAATCTATCACTTTTCTAGTGTTATCGCTTGCTTGTCGCAATGGGACAAACCCTACCTGATCTTTATGGATCAGTGATGGCAGGATCGTGTTCAGGTGATTAGACAGAAGTTTGGTGAAGATTTTTAAGTCAGAATTTAACAGCGCAATTGGCCTATAATTTGCACAAATGGAAGGGTCTTTATCTGGTTTGGGAATCAGGGTGATGAAGGATTTCTGCATTTCTAAGGGAATTTGGGTGTCCCGTAAGAAAGCATTAAACAGCTTACGAAGATGGGGTAGTATAAGAGGGAGAAATGCTTTATAATATTCGTACGGAAACCCGTCCGGGCCCGGGGCCTTATGGGGTGGTAGGGTTTTAATAGTGAGTTCTATTTCCTCGTCAGTGATCTGTGCATTGAGTGTTGACAGATCCGATGATTGAATTTGGGGGATTCCACTTTGCTCTAGGTATTGTTTCATCGAGTGGGTCAGGTCAGTAGAAGGAGGGTTGCTAGGTATGCCTGGGTTGTTGTAGAGTTCTTTATAAAAGTCCGCAAATGTGCGTGCAATTTCTTCAGGATGCGATACTAACTGACCCGATTTGTTTTTAACCTGAGTCGGGGTTTGCATATGGGATCTCTCCCTTAGTTTGTTAGCCAACAGCGAGTGTGCTTTATTCCCCTTGTCGTAAAAGATTTGTTTCAGCCTGGTTAGGGCTTTCTCCACTTGTCCCATAGCTAGATCACGGAGGGTTGTGCGTAGTTTAATTATTTTCCTTAGGTTATCTATCGTGGGGTTGGTCTGGAACCCTATGTTCAAGTGTTTTAAGTTGACTCTCCGCCTCTATTTTGGCAGCTAAGGTGTCTTTTTCTAATGTTGAGGAGATCGCTATACATTTACCCCTAAGGACCGCCTTGTGGGCTTCCCAAAGCGTAGGGAGTGAAACTTCCTGATTGGAATTTTCTAGAAAATAGTGTTTGAGTGTAGTGTTTAGTTCCTCTATGGCCGGTTGGTGCTGGAGGAGGAATGTATTTAGTCTCCAGTTATAGGGTCTGCGGACGGGGGTGCCTAGATCTAGCGTTATTAAAATGGGGGCGTGGTCTGACCAGGAAATGGGTCGTATTTGCGCTTTTCATGTCAGTTTTAGAGTGAAATTATTAAGGAAGAAGTAATCAATGCGTGTATGTGTGCAGTGGGGAGCTGAATAAAATGTGTATTGTCGGCCTCCTGGGCATAAAGCCCTCCATGCATCGAAGAGCGCGTATCGTCTAGTGATCTGTCGGAATAGTCTCGAGTCTCTATGGACCCTAGGTGTTGGAGCGTGGGGTGCTATCGTCTGGCGGTCCGCCGTGGGCGACTGTACAAGATTAAAATCACCTCCCAAAATAAGAACCTTAGGGGTGGATCTAAATATTCGGGATATTACCTTGGATAGAAAGCTATGTTGCCTAGTATTGGGGGTGTATAGGGCACATAGTGTTATTTCTTGTGTTTGCCACATTCCTCTCAAAATAATGAAGTGGCCATTGGGATCACAGTATTGGGACACGCATGTGAAGGGAGCTCCCCGCTTGAAAAGTATGGCCACTCCAGCCTTTTTACGACTACCCGAAGCTATGTATATTTGGGGGTAATATTTGGATGCAAACGCGAATGAGCCTTCCCTGTCGAAATGGGTCTCCTGGACCATAACAATATCAGCTCCTGATTGTCTAAACTCCCTCAGTGCCAGATGTCTTTTCCTATTAGAGTTCAATCCGTGTACATTTAGTGATAGTACCTTAGTCATGGTGGTGGTTCAGTGTGTGCAGGTGTACGCTTACCTAATGGCGGTTTTCATGGTTCGAAATCCCAGGGTCAGGAAATGCACTCTCCGGGAGGAGACCAGGAAATTTCATGGACTTAGTCATGTACCAAAGAAGGTGGTTAGGAAGGAAGAGGAAGAAAGAAGACTGGGGAGAGAAGAGATGAACAGTTAATGCACAAAAATAAGACAACATCAACCTCGTCAAACATCTTTGATAGGCCAACAGGCCTAGACTAGAGCGGAATCCTGCGTGAGCCTCCACCCCCACCCCCATTAGGGCGGTTGAAGAGGCCCACCCAGGAGCCCGCATTCCGTCAACAATATTTTCCAGACCGCACACAGCCTAATACTGTGTACCAGTAACTAGCTAAAATAAGATTGAAATAAAAGGGAACAAAAAATAAGGGGAGGGGGGTGGTAAACGATGGCTTCTATGCCGGTCTACTCGAAGCTCATCTGAGTTTAGCCCTCACTAGTGAACTAAAGTTGGGTGTTGGGGTGTGTTCAAATGGGATAGTCCAGGGTCTTTTTAGGCAGGGTATTTAGTAGGACAGTTCTATTTGCTGTGCCTAAATGCTCAAGTCCCTGTGTTGTTTGTTGTTGTAGTAGTAGTGGATCTGCGATCCTTATGCTTTGTGGATTTGCGTTGGGAATCCGGATGTCTAGGTCGGTTAGGTGCAGGGACCTTTTGCCAGGTTGCAGGTGGCGGTGGGGGTGTAGCAACTATGTCCCATTCTGGTAGTTGTGGGATTGGTATTTCAAGAATGTCACAGAATGTACGAAGGTCTTCCGGGTATCGTAGGACAGCGGATTTACCCTGATGTTTTGCTGTGAGGCTAAAGGGAAAGCCCCATCTGTAGATAATAGCTTCTTTCTGTAGTTGCTGTAGTAGGGGTTGAAGAAGCCTTCGTTTTTGCAGTGTTATCCAGGATAGATCCAGGTAGATTTGAATCTGAGCTTCCATATAAGTTATTTTGCGTGCTAAACGTGCTTGTCTCATGATTTCCTCTTTGAGGGGATAGGAGCTGATTCTGCAGATAACGTCTCTGGGTTTGGGGGTGGCTCCCTTGGGTCTGAGTGCCTGATGGGCTCTGTCCATATCTATGTGTTTAGAGGGGGGTTCCCCAATGAGATTGTTGAAAATGGATTGCAAAATGGTTTGCAGGTCCTCGGCGTTTTCTGGTTCTGGGATGCCTCTCACCCGTATATTGTTACGGCGCCCCCTGTTGTCCAGGTCTTCTATATGTCTCTGCATATCTCTTAGCATTGCTCTGTGGTCTGCTCCCTGTAGTTGTGTTCTATGGACCGCTAGTTTTGTTTCTTGTATTTCTTCTTCAGCCATTTCCATTCTGTCTGTCAAATGTTTAAGGCCTGTTTGGAGTAGTTGAATTTCCGTGCGACATGTGGATTTCACGTCCTCAATTAGTTGTCTGAAATCCTCTTTTGTGGGCATGGCTTGCAGATATGTATGCCATGGTTGAGGCATATGTGGGGGTACATATGAGTCTCTTGCAGGACTGCAGTAGTGGCGAGGGGGGGATGTTACACGTGGTGGGGAGTGTGGGATTAAAGCACCTGCTGCATGGTTGATCTGCACTCCAGTTGCTGGGGGGTCCCATGGGTCTATGTATGCCCCTCTCTGTTGCTGCTGCGTTGGGGGTCTAGGAATAGAGTCCTCTGCTGGGTGGGAGAGCGGGGCACTTGCTTTCTGTGCGTAGGATGGTATTGAGGGGGATGGCCGCCTGGATGCACTAAGGTCTCTGGAGCGAGACAATCTTTGCGCTTTGGGAGGTGGGGAAGCGGCATCCACTGCCCATGATCTCTCATTGGGATCATCAGGGGATCGGTGTGAACCAGCCTGCAGCCCTGGAGTTGGCAGAGGGGGGAAGTCCTGAGAGATGTCTGAGGAATCAGTGAAGACTGGCTCTAGGGTCTGAGAGAGCGGCTCCGGAGCCGTTCTCAGGAGTCTCGGGAACGCCGCCGAGCACTGAGTGTAGTGCGGAGGGGAGGCGGGCGGCATGGCGGACCGAGTCTGTTCAGTGTAGGAATGTAGTTGGCGGTGGGGACTCACCGTTCCCATGTCTGTGATGGATGCTCGGGGGTACTCCATGTCCTGCTGAAGTCCTTCCAAGAGCTGCTGCTCAGGATGATCCGATCGTGGAGACTGGGCGGGACTCCTTGGTGTGCGGGCTGGAGTGTCCGGCGCCATATTGGCCTCGTCGCCCTGGGACATTCCGGGCTGTGTAAAATAGGTACGGAGGTCCGTGGAAGCCCCTGGAGGTGGTAGGGACGATCCTCTAGGCTTGGAGGATCTGGTGGTCCTGGATTTGCCCATGTATGTGCGGTCAGAATCACCCAAAATACGCCGTTTACGCTGCGGGCTGAGAGAGCTGAGGAATTAGGCTGCCATCAGGGTCGGCTTCCGGTCACGCCCCCCTATAGCTTTTTTTAACGTTGACCGTGAGCCACATAGGTTTTATTTTTAGCCTTTTAACCACTTAAGGACCAAACCTCTTTTTGACATATGTTGTTTACAAGTTAAAATAATTTTTTTTTGTAGAAAATAACTTAGAACTCCTAAATATATATATTTTTTCAGACACCCTAGAGAATAAAACGGCAGTCATTGCAAAACTTTATGTCACACCGTATTTGCGCAGCGGTCTTACAAGCGCAATTTTTTTAGAAAAAATACACTTTTTTTAAATTGCATAAGACAACAATAAAGTTAGGCCAATTTTTTTTCTAAATTGTGAAAGATAATGTTACGCTGAGTAAATTGATACCCAACATGTCATGCTTCAAAATTGTGCCCACTCGTGGAATGGCGACAAACTTTGCCACCTAAAAATCTCCATTGGCAACGTTTAAAAATTTCTACAGGTTTTGAGCTAGAGGAGATCTAGTACTAGAATGATTGCTCTCGCTCTGACGGCGATACCTGTGTGGTTTAAACACAGTTTTCATATGCAGGTGCAAATTACGTATGCTTCTGCGTGCAAGCTCGGCGGGACGGGGCGCTTTAAATTTTTTTTATTTTTTACTTATTTATTTTACTTTTTAATTTTTTTTTTTTACACTGTCCTTTTAAAAATAAAAAATTGGGTCACTTTTATTCCTATTACAAGGAATGTAAATATTCCTTGTAATAGAAAATAAAGCATGACAGGCCCTTTTTAATGTGAGATCTGGGGTCAAAAAAATTATCCAAACACAAAAACACCAAACCCAGCACTGACCCCCAAACACTCCTTCAATAAAATCAGTCTATATCAAAGTTCTCTGGTTCTAGGTGTTGCAGCTCTCTCAAAGATCCACTGGGTGGTGGACTCAGTCTGAAACATACAAAGAAAAAGAGAGCACACAGCTACCCTAGTGTATTACCGTTTTAATGGTTAAAAATGAACATATAAAAGTAGAGGTGTTGCACTCACAGATGTAGGACATAAGTCGCATTTACAGCTGAATAGATGCCTCCTATCCTGGTCTGTGTCACTGGGTGGAATTCCAGGAGCGAGTGGTGGTGGTGAGGGGTGTAGATAAATTCTTCCTTCCTCTCTCGTCAGGCTGTGTATATTACTAGACACACGCTCAGTCCAGCCGGCGCTGTATGACGTCACTCATTAACCGGAAAGGAAAGTCAAAGTGAGTGCTGTCTCTCCCTCTAACACACAAACTGTTGAATGAATGAATGAGTGACTTCTATAGCTCTACCTATGCGAACTGAATCGCCTCAGGGCACTTTTTTTGCTGCCGGGGTCCATCTGCGGTATAGCTCGGTCCTTCGCCCCATGGGGTCCCGACACACTTACAACTACATGTTGTTGCCACGACTACATGTTTCGGAGGCGCGGCCTCCTTCTTCAGGTCACGCCCTCACTTCCTCTAACATGCCTATATACCTAATTACCCATGCTCCTCCCCCGGGACAACCAATCCCATTGAACAAACCAGGAGCACGGAGTTCACAGTAGAAAATGTATACAGAGAGGGAGGGGGCTGGATGGCAAAGGATACCTAAAATATCACAAACATATATGCTGTATTGTGATAAATTATAGTAAATAAAAATAAACATAAATATAGTATTTAAAATCAATTAATTACAGATATAAAATATGTTATATTTTTATATATGTTATCATTATCATTAGACAGTAAAACATACTATGAGAACTTTAAAAATTATCACATATTCACTTAAGATCATCCATAATCTTTTATAGTCATACTTGGATCTGAATATTTGGCGTTTCCTAATAAGTTTAAAAGTATAGTTTATTTGTTATATTTAAATATATATGTCAGGTATAATTAAAATATATATATTTTTGATACTTTGCAACAAATTACATATGGACAAGAACAAAAAAAAAAGGGGGAAAGGGAAAAAAGGTGAACAAAAATATTATTAACATACGACGCACAATCAATGAATGTATTAAAGAAAAAAAATTATATATTATATATATATATATATATATATATATATATATATATGTGTGTAGTTGAGGTCGCTTAATGGTAACATACATTTATCTCACATCAGGGTCCCTATCTCAAATTCCTCATTTAACCCTTCTGGCAACATGCTATTAAGGGTAGAAATCCAAAAAGATTCCCGTTTACATAAATGTACAAATCTCTTGCCTTCCGGGATAGACATAGGTATGGACTCTATGCCAAATAGTTCCAACCCTTCAGTACTTCCTCCATGTTTGTATTTGAAGTGACATGGAACACTATGTTTCTCGATCTTCTTCTCTATAAACCTACGGTGCTCGCCAAACCGTGTCTGCATGGCTCGCACCGTCCTACCTACATAAAGGAACCCACATTGGCACCTGAGCCCATATACAACAAACTGATAACTACAACATGTAAATTGTTTGATATGAAAGATGCGTCCATCTTTACTATGAAAAGATTTTTGACCATGAGAGATGAACCTACGGGCTTTGCACTTGGTACATTTGCACTTTTAACACCCTATGATATTAAAAAATTGAGGGATATTAGCCATCTTAGGGTTGTGCTTTTCCTTAAGGTGACTAGGGGCAATAACACTTTTGACATTAGTTGCATGTCGGAAAACCACCTGAGGTTTACTTGGGAGAACTCTTGCGAGTGCCTTGTCCTGCCCCAAAATTAGCCAATGTTTTTGGATCGCCTTTTTAATGGCGCAATTTTGGTCATTAAACCTAGTGATAAAAAGGGTGCCCTTATGATCTGTCAGATCTAGGCTTATCCCTATTCTTGGTACCTTCTCTGTAGTGGTCAAATGCATTCTGCATGTGCTTGGTTTAATAACTTTTTTCTAGAAATTTGTTGGTTAATATGATGTCCTGATCATCATAATCCTTAACATCCCTACAGTTTCTATGTAGACGGCAGAACTGGCTATAGGGTATGTTGTCTTTCCATTTAGGATGATGGCAACTCCTCTAATGTAAGTAAGAGTTGCCAGCAGTATCCTTAAAATGGGTTTTTGATGTAATGTGACCATCTACATCACTATCCAGTTCAAGATCCAAGAATACCAAAGAGTTTGCACCCACCACATGTGTGAAGTGGATACCAAACCTATTGGCATTACAGAAGGGTAAGAATTGGTCGACAGTATCAAGAGGCCCATCCCAGATAATGAGAACATGATCGATATACCTCCCATAGTATACCAGATGTTTAGCAAAGGGATTTTTAGACCAGATGTGAAATTTTTCCCAATACTCCATAAACAAGTTGGCATAGCAGGGTGCAAAATGTGCACCTATAGCTGTGCCTGATACCCGTCTATAGAACTTACCCTGGAAAGAGAAGTAATTCCTCTCCAGGGCAAATCGAGTGCATTGGCAGATGAACTCAGATTGAATAGGATTAATGTGATTCTCTTCTGATAAGAAGTGTTCAACTGCCCGTAGTCCACCGTCCTGGGGAATTGACGTATAGAGTGAACTCACGTCCAAAGATAACCAAAGATAACCTGACTCCCATTTATAGTGTTGTAGAGTATCCTTAATATAATCAGGGAGGGAAGTGACCAAAGGTTGAAGGAATGCATCCACATACTGAGACACCCTACTAGTGATACCCTCTATACTTGCCACTATGGGTCTACCTGGTGGACATATTGGGTCCTTGTGAATCTTAGGGGTGTGGTAAAAATAAGGAATTTTAAAATAATTGGACAAAAAGAATTGTTTTTCTGATTTTTGTATGATACCTCGAGAGAAGGCTTGGTTCATCAATTCTGTTAGCTCCAGCTTATACCCAGGAAGAGGGTCGTTTTGCAGTATTTCATACGTAGCTGTATCAGAAAGGAGTCTGTATGCTTTCCTTAAATACTCAACCCTATCCTGAACAACTATACCTCCTCCTTTGTCCACTGTATGGATTACTAGGTCATAATTATCTTTGAAAGCAAGCAAGGCATCTTTTTTTGCATTGAAAGATTATGCATATTAACCTTCCCCTCCGATGCCTCACACAGTTTTGTGTCAAAAAGACCTCAGATCTCACATTTACACTTAAATGCAATAAAATAAAAAAAATGTCTATTTTTTTTTTCCAATTAAAAAAAAAAAAAAAAATCCCCTTTAAGACCATTAGGCGGAAGTGAAGTTTGATGTCGCTTTCTTTCATTCAATTGCATAGAGCCGAGTGGGGGCCATCTTTCCCTCACTTGACTTCCAGCCTCACGGGGGAAAGGACCCGATCATCTCTGCTGCTACGGAAGGCTCTGGTAAGCGGCGGAGATGACCGGAACGCGGCAGGAGGGGGGGCCCTCTCCCACCCCTGATAAAAGTGATTTCACGGTGAACCCGCCACAGAGACCACTTTTATGTGAAAGAGGACCGTCCGCCATTTTTAAAAATACCAGGGTTAGGGCAGCTATTTGCGGTATTTTGCGTCAAATTACCAATGTATAACAACGGCAGGTGGTCAATATGTGGTTAAAATTGCTAGAAAATTACTTAGAATCCCCAAACATTATATATATTTTTTTTAGCAAAGACTCTGAAGAATATAATGGCGGTTTTTGCAATATTTTATGTTTACACTGTATTTTTGGGAAAAAATACACTTTTTTAAATGAGTAAATAAGCAGTAAAGTCAGCCCAAATTGTTTCATATTGTGAAAGATGATGTTACACCGAGTAAAAAGATACATAACATGGTACGCTTTAAAATTACACGCACTCGTGGAATGGCGACAAACTACGGTACTTAAAAATCTCCATAGGCGACGTTTAAAAATGTTTGATGGTTACCAGTTTAGAGTTACAGAGGAGGTCTTTTGCTAGAATTATTGCTCTCGCTCTAACGATAGCGGCGATACCTCACATCTGTGATTTTAACACTGTTTACATTTGCAGGCGCAAATTACGTATGCGTTTTCTTTGGTGCACGGGGACGAGGGTGCTTTAAAAAAAAAAAAAGTTTTTTCTTATTTATTTTCTTTTATTTATTAATTTTTTTTTTTTTTTTTACACTGTCTCTTTAACCACTTCAGCCCCGGAAGATTTGGCTGCTCAATGACCAGGCCATTTTTTACGATACGGCACTGCGTCACTTTAAATGACAATTGCGCGGTCGTGCCACGTTGCACCCAAACAAAATCGATGTCCTTTTTTTTCCCACAAATAGAGTTTTCTTTTGGTGGTATTTGATCACCTCTGCGGTCTTTATTTTTTGCCCTATAAACAAAAAAAGAGCGACGATTTTGAAACATGTATATTTTTGCTATAATAAATATCCCCCAAAAATATATAAAAAAAACAATTTTTTTTCCTCAGTTTAGGCCAATATGTATTCTTCTACATATTTTTGGTAAAAAAAAAAATCACAATAAGCGTATATTGATTGGTTTGCGCGTCTACAAAATAGGGGATAGTTTTATGGCATTTTTATTATTATTATTTTTTTTTTTTTACTAGTAATGGCAGCAATCTGCGATTTTTATCGGGACTGCAATATTATGGCGGACACGTCGGACAATTTTGACACATTTTTGGGACCATTGGCATTTTTACAGCAATCAGTGCTATAAAAAATTGATTACTGTAAAAATGTCACTGGCAGGGAAGGGGTTAACACTAGGGGGCGATCAAGGGGTTAATTGTGTTCCCTAGTGTGTTCTAACTGAAGGACTGAGTGGACTGTGTAGTGGAAGAGATAGATAGACGATCTGTCATTTCTCCCCTCAGAGAACCGGAAACTGTGTGTTTACACACACAGATCCCAGTTCTCCGTGTGCCCCGAGCGATCGTGGGAGCCCGGGGGTGATCGCGACCGCCTGGCACTCGCATCGGCTCCGTGGGCGAACAGGGGGCGCGCGTGCCCCTAGTGGCCACAGGGCGAAGCGGCGTTGTTTAACGTTGTCATAACGTCGTTTCGCCCAACCGTGCCATTCTGCCGCAGTACAACTGTGGCGCCTTGTCGGCAAGTGGTTAAGGTCTCATGTACACTGCTGCTGGTAAATATAAGTTTAGGAGCAGTTGGGCATTTTTTTTCAGCTGCCCCTGATCTCTCCTCTATGTTATCTTATCAGTACATGTACACAGGGTCGTTTATAGTAGTTTCTAGGCAGTTGAGTTTAGAAGAATTTTTTGGAACGCAAATAAATGGGTTCAGGAGGCATTTGAAATGCCAAATGCTTGTAACTGCTTGTAAACTCATGTAAAGCTGTAACTTGAGTTTAGGCACATTTTCGTTTATAAGCGTTCTTAAAGAGGAACATGTAAGATATGGGAGAAACTCAATTATCACCACATGCTGTTGCCTGAAAGGGGGGGTGAGACAGGCAGAGAGATAGAGACAGGCAGAGAAAGAGAGAGACTGGCAGAGACACAGAGTGAGAGACAGGCAGAGAGAGAGACAGACACAGAGAGAGAGACTGGCAGAGAGACTGGCAGAGAGAGACTGGCAGAGAGAGAGACAGGCACAGACAGAGAGACAGGCACAGACAGAGAGAGAGAGAGACTGGCAGAGACAGGCTGAGAGAGAGACAGGCATAGAGAGAGAGAGGCACAGAGAAAGAGAGAGAGAGACCGAGAGAGACTGGCAGAGACAGGCACAGAGAGAGAGAGAGAGAAAGAGGCAGGGAGAGCAAGAGGCACAGACAGAGAGAGAGAGACAGGCACAGACAAAGAGAGAGAGGGGCAAAGAGAGAATGCATAGTTAAATCACACTGCACTCTCTTCCCTCACAGAATGGCTGAAATAGTTAATAATTTACATGTTTTTCCTGCATTGTGGACATTTAGGAGGGTCTCCTGAGGTTGTCTTTACAAAAGCTTCTAACCTCAACTGCTGATAACTGCTGCTAAACTCAGTATGTACAGTATCTCACAGAAGTGAGTACACCCCTCACATTTTTGTAAATATTTTATTATATCTTTTCATGTGACAACACTGAAGAAATTACACTTTGCTACAATGTAAAGTAATGAGTGTACAGCTTTTATAACAGTGTAAATTTTCTGTCCCCTCAAAATAACTCAACACACAGCCATTAATGTCTAAACTGCTGGCAACAAAAGTGAGTACACCCCTAAGTTAAAATGTACAAAGTGGGCCGAATTAGCCATTTTCCCTCCCCGATGTCATGTGGCTTGTTAGTGTTGCAAGGTTTCAGGTGTGAATGGGGAGCAGGTGTGTTAAATTTGGTGTTATCGCTCTCATTCTCTCATACTGGTCACTGGAAGTTCAGCACGGCACTTCACGGCAAAGAACTCTCTGAGGATCTGAAAAAATGAATTGTTGCTCTACATAAAGATGGCCTAGGCTATAAGAAGATTGCCAAGACCCTGAAACTGAGCTATGGCGCGGTGGCCAAGACCATACAGCAGTTTAACAGGACAGGTTCCACTCAGAACAGGCCTCGCCATGGTCAACCAAAGAAGTTGAGTGCACATGCTCAGCGTCATATCCAGAGGTTGTCTTTGGGAAATAGACGTATGAGTGCTGCCAGCATTGCTGCAGAGGTTGAAGGGGTGGGGGGTCAGCCTGTCAGTACCCAGACCATATACCGCACACTGCCTCAAATTGGTCTGCATGGCTGTCTTCCCAGAAAGATGCCTCTTCTAAAGTTATTGCACAAGAAAGCTTGCAAATAGTTTGCTGAAGACAAGCAGACTAAGGACCTGGATTTGTGGAACCATGTCCTGTGGTCTGAGACCAAGATAAACTTATTTTGTTCAGATGGTGTCATGCGTGTGTGGCGGCAACCAGGTGAGGAGTACAAAGACAAGTTTTTCTTGCCTACAGTCAAGCATGGTGGTGGGAGTGTCATGGTCTGGGGCTGCATGGATGTTGCCGGCACTGTGGAGCTACAGTTCATTGAGGGAACCATGAATGCCAACCTGTACTTTGACATACTGAAGCAGAGCATGATCCCGTCCCCATGGAGACTGGGCCGCAGGGCAGTATTCCAACATAACGACCCCAAACACACATCCAAGATGACCATTGCCTTGCTAAAGAAGCTGAGGGTAAAGGCGATGGGCTGGCCAAGCATGTCTCCAGACCCAAACCATATTGAGCATCTGTGGGGCATCCTCAAACAGAAGACGGAGGAGCGCAAGTTCTCTAACATCCACCAACTCCATGATGTCGTCACGGAGACGTGGAAGAGGACTTCAGTGGCAACCTGTGAAGCTCTGGTGAACGCCACGCCCAAGAGGGTTAAGGCAGTGCTGGAAAATAATGGTGGCCTTACAAAATATTGACACTTTGGGCCCGATTTGGACATTTTCAATTAGAGGTGTACTCACTTTTGTTACCAGTGGTTTAGACATTAATGGCTGTGTGTTGAGTTTTTTTGAAGGGACAGCAAATTTACACTGTTATGCAAGCTGTACATTCACTACTAAATATAGATATGTATATATATACATGAGGTACATGAGGCCCAAACTCTCAGTTTTTGTTTTTTTCAGTTTATCACATTAAGCACAATAAAATAAACCCCCACTAAGGTATTGATGTATGATTATTCCTGCGCTATCACGTGTATTGCAACAGAGCTAATGGAAAAGCTGCCTGCACCGGATAGGGTACAACCTGACCCTAATTGCCAGTAAAAAAGAAATATTAAGTGGTGCTGCGCTAATCCAGCAACAGACAAAAAATAAAAATAAAAATAAAGATAAAGTGACAGTGCTAATAAGATACAGCGTTAAAACATACAAACTGAAGGATAAATAGCGGCTAGTATCAATAACAAGGGGTAAATAAAAAATGTGACCAATCATGTAAAAAACAATTACAAGTGTATTGAAAGTGCAAAGTGCAACCACAATAGGTAAAAATAGCACCGGTGAATATACTTAATCAGGAAATGTACCTGTGAAATGCAAAAAGTGCAAATTGCTGCAAAACACCTTTCTTAGATGAAGTGCAAAATATACAGTGTGGACAGTATAGTACTTTGCGTGACATGCACACAGCAAACATACGATAAAAACAAAGTGACTTGTGCAAAAATAAATCCTCGTGACTGCTAATTCATAATGTCCAAATATAATAGTCAGTGAACATATGAAGGTCCTCCTTCACAGAGTGAAATAGCTTCCTGACATGCACATACTGCAGTGAAGTGCTTAAATGGATCTACAATGGTGTTCATCTTCGTGCAACAAACCACACACTTATAAGTAATGGCCCCTTACCTTCAGGTAATGGGGTAACAGCGTAAGACCAGTGTTGGAATTAACAACCTTTTATCCTAGTGCAGGAACTCAATCCCTTCCGGTAATGGGGTAACAGCGTAAAACCAGTGTTGGGAGTAACAACCTTTTATCCTGTGCTCGACATCCTAGTGCAGGAGCTCAATCCCTCAGGAGGTACAGGGGGGCACAAAAATAGAAAAAAGGAAGGTCCCAGATAGTGTAGTATTGTAGGCTAAAAACTTGATTTTATTAACACAATAAAAGTACTCAGATTACACTTAACCACTTCAGCCCCGAAAGGATTTACCCCCTTCCTGCAAGCTGTACATTCACTACTAAATATAGATATGTATATATATATACATGAGGTACATGAGGCCCAAACTCTCAGTTTTTGTTTTTTTCAGTTTATCACATTAAGCACAATAAAATAAACCCCCACTAAGGTATTGATGTATGATTATTCCTGCGCTATCACGTGTATTGCAACAGAGCTAATGGAAAAGCTGCCTGCACCGGATAGGGTACAACCTGACCCTAATTGCCAGTAAAAAAGAAATATTAAGTGGTGCTGCGCTAATCCAGCAACAGACAAAAAATAAAAATAAAAATAAAGATAAAGTGACAGTGCTAATAAGATACAGCGTTAAAACATACAAACTGAAGGATAAATAGCGGCTAGTATCAATAACAAGGGGTAAATAAAAAACGTGACCAATCATGTAAAAAACAATTACAAGTGTATTGAAAGTGCAAAGTGCAATCACAATAGGTAAAAATAGCACCGGTGAATATACTTAATCAGGAAATGTACCTGTGAAATGCAAAAAGTGCAAATTGCTGCAAAACACCTTTCTTAGATGAAGTGCAAAATATACAGTGTGGACAATATAGTACTTTGCGTGACATGCACACAGCAAACATACGATAAAAACAAAGTGACTTGTGCAAAAATAAATCCTCGTGACTGCTAATTCATAATGTCCAAATATAATAGTCAGTGAACATATGAAGGTCCTCCTTCACAGAGTGAAATAGCTTCCTGACATGCACATACTGCAGTGAAGTGCTTAAATGGATCTACAATGGTGTTCATCTTCGTGCAACAAACCACACACTTATAAGTAATGGCCCCTTACCTTCAGGTAATGGGGTAACAGCGTAAGACCAGTGTTGGAATTAACAACCTTTTATCCTAGTGCAGGAACTCAATCCCTTCCGGTAATGGGGTAACAGCGTAAAACCAGTGTTGGGAGTAACAACCTTTTATCCTGTGCTCGACATCCTAGTGCAGGAGCTCAATCCCTCAGGGGGTACAGGGGGGCACAAAAATAGAAAAAAGGAAGGTCCCAGATAGTGTAGTATTGTAGGCTAAAAACTTGATTTTATTAACACAATAAAAGTACTCAGATTACACTTAACCACTTCAGCCCCGAAAGGATTTACCCCCTTCCTGACCAGAGCACTTTTTACAATTTGGCACTACGTCACTTTAACTGCTAATTGCGCGGTCATGCAATGCTGTACCCAAACGAAATTTGCGTCCTTTTCTTCCCACAAATAGAGCTTTCTTTTGATGGCATTTGATCACCTCTGCCGTTTTTATTTTTTGCGCTATAAACGGAAAAAAAATGAAAATTTTGAAAAAAATTGATATTTTCTACTTTTTGTTATAAAAAAAAAAATCCAATAAACTCAATTTTAGTCATACATTTAGGCCAAAATGTATTCGGCCACATGTCTTTGGTAAAAAAAATGTCAATAAGCGTATATTTATTGGTTCGCGCAAAAGTTATAGCGTCTACAAACTAGGGTACATTTTCTGGAATTTACACAGCTTTTAGTTTATCAATGCCTGTCATTTCTTGAGGTGCTAAAATAGCAAGGCAGTACAAACCCCCCCCCCCCAAATGACCCCATTTTGGAAAGTAGACACCCCAAGGAAATTGCTGAGAGGCATGTTGAGCCCATTGAATATTCATTTTTTTTGTCCCAAGTGATTGAATGACAAAAAAAAAAAAAATTTACAAAAAGTTGTCACTAAATGATATATTGCTCACACAGGCCATGGGCATATGTGGAATTGCACCCCAAAATACATTTAGCTGCTTCTCCTGAGTATGGGGATACCACATGTGTGGGACTTTTTGGGAGCCTAGCCGCGTACGGGGCCCTGAAAACCAAGCACCGCCTTCAGGCTTTCTAAGGGCGTACATTTTTGATTTCACTCTTCACTTCCTATCACAGTTTTGAAGGCCATAAAATGCCAAGATGGCACAACCCCCCCCCCCAAAGACCCCATTTAGGAAATTAGATACCCCAAGCTATTTGCTGAGAGGCATGTTGAGTCCATTGAATATTTTATATTGTGACACAAGTTGCGGGAAAGTGACCAATTTTTTAATTTTTTTTTTTTTTTGCACAAAGTTGTCACTAAATGATATATTGCTCAAACATGCCATGGGCATATGTGGAATTACACCCCAAAATACATTCTGCTGCTTCTCCTGAGTATGGGGATACCACATGTGTGGGACTTTTTGGGAGCCTAGCTTCCTATGGGGCCCCGAAAACCGCCTTTAGGATTTCTAAGGGCGTAAATTTTTTATTCACTCCTCACTACCTATCACAGTTTCGAAGGCCATAAAATGCCAAGATAGCACAAACCCCCCCCCCCCAAATGACCCATTTTGGAAAGTGGACACCCCAAGCTATTTGCTGAGAGGCATGGTGAGTATTATGTAGCTCTCATTTGTTTTTGAAAATGAAGAAAGACAAGAAAAATTTTTTTTTCTTTTTTCAATTTTCAAAACTTTATGAAAAAAAGTGAGGTCTGCAAAATACTCACTATACCTCTCAACAAATAGCTTGGGGTGTCTACTTTCCAAAATAGGGTCATTTGGGGGGGGGGCATTCCATGGCCTCCGAAACTGTGATAGGCAGTGAAGAAAGAAATAAAAAATTTAAGCCTGAAGGCGGTGCTTGGTTTTCGGGGTCCCGTACGCGGCTAGGCTCCCAAAAAATCTCACACATGTGGTATCCCTGTAGTCAGGAGAAGCAACAGAATGTATTTTGGGGTGTAATTTCACATATTCTCATGGCATGTTTGAGCAATATATCATTTTGTGACAACTTTGTGCAAAAAAAAAAAAAAATGTGTCTTTTTCCCGCAACTTGTGTAACAATTTAAAATATTACATGAACTCGACATGCCTCTCAGCAAATAGCTTGGGGTGTCTACTTTCCAAAATGGGGTCATTTGGGGGGGTTTGAACTGTCCTGGCATTTTATGCACAACATTTAGAAGCTTATGTCACACATCACCCACTCTTCTAACCACTTGAAGACAAAGCCCTTTCTGACACTTTTTGTTTACATGAAAAAATTATTTTTTTTTTTGCAAGAAAATTACTTTGAACCCCCAAACGTTATATATTTTTTAAAGCAAATGCCCTACAGATTAGAATGGTGGGTGTTTCATTTTTTTTTTCACACAGTATTTGCGCAGCGATTTTTCAAACGCATTTTTTTGGGGAAAAAACACACTTTTTAAAATTTTAATGCACTAAAACACACTATATTGCCCAAATGTTTGATGTAATAAAAAAGATGATCTTAGGCCGAGTACATGGATACCAAACATGACATGCTTTAAAATTGCGCACAAACGTGCAGTGGCGACAAACTAAATACATTTTAAAAAGCCTTTACAGGTTACCACTTTAGATTTACAGAGGAGGTCTACTGTTAAAATTACTGCCCTTGATCTGACCTTCGCGGTGATACCTCACATGCATGGTGCAATTGCTGTTTACATTTGAAGCCGGACTGACGCTTGCTTTCTCCTTTGCGTGAGAGCAGGGGGGGACAGG
Organism: Aquarana catesbeiana; assembly: GCF_042186555.1. NCBI lineage: Eukaryota > Metazoa > Chordata > Amphibia > Anura > Ranidae > Aquarana > Aquarana catesbeiana. The sequence continues at coordinate 154,839,125 of NC_133336.1, forward strand.
GGTGCTTCTTTTGGGTTTTTTTTTTTTTTCTTTATTATTTTTTTGCTTTTTTATCTTATTTTTAAACTATTCCTTTCATTTTTTAATTTTTTTAATCATTTTTATTGTTATCTCAGGGAATGTAAATATCCCCTATGATAGCAATAGGTAGTGACAGGTACTCTTTTTTTGAATAAATTGGGGTCTATTAGAACCTAGATCTCTCCTCTGCCCTCAAAGCATCTGACCACACCAAGATCGGTGTGATAAAATGCTTTCCCAATTTCCCAATGGCGCTGTTTACATCCGGCGAAATCTAAGTCATGAAATGCTCGTAGCTTCTTAGGCCATAGAGATGATTGGAGCCATTCTGGTCTCTGATCAGCTCTATGGTCAGCTGGCTGAATCACCGGCTGCATTCTCGGGTTCCCTGTCGGGGCAGGAGAGCCAGAGAAAAACATGGAAGACGGTGGGGGGGGCATTCCCTCGCACTGCTTGTAAAAGCAGTCTAGAGGCTAATTAGCCACTAGGATTGCTTTTACATGAAAGCCGACCGCTGGCTGAAAAGAATGATACCAAGATGATACCTAAACCTGTAGGCATCATTCTGGTATAACCACTCAAAGTCCAGCAACATACCAGTACGTTGCTGGTCCTTGTTGGGCATATATTGTAAACTTTTTTTCATGCAGCCTGTGAGCTGAACGAAAAAAACATATTGATCGGTGGGTATGCCCACCATTAGAATACCTTACTTCATCCACCCACTTCTAATGATGGGCATACATGCACCGTTTATATATGCCGCAAAAGGTAGGAGCAAATCTCTCCTCCACCCACTGCTGCCCCCACGCTTCGGCATATATGCTGAAGTATGTAACTGTGGTGGTGAAATCACCTCCGACAGCGCTGGAGTCACGGCTTTATGTATCGTGGGAGCAAACAATGTTGCTGTCAAGATAAATAAATCCGTGCTGCAACTGAATGGCGTACCTGCTAAGCAAATTATGGTTAACAATAAAACAAAGTAACATTACATTATAACAGTAATGCCCCGTACACACGGTCGGACATTGATCGGACATTCCGACAACAAAATCCTAGGATTTTTTCCGACGGATGTTGGCTCAAACTTGTTTTGCGTACACACGGTCGCACAAAGTTGTCGGAATTTCCAATCGCCAAGAACGCCGTGACGTCAACCACGTACGACGAGACTAGAAAAGGCCAGTTCAGAACCAAGCGCGGCACCCTTTGGGCTCCTTTTGCTAATCTCGTGTTAGTAAAAGTATGGTGAGAGACGATTCGCGCTTTTTCAGACTCGTGGCTTTCAGATTGTTTTCTGTGGTTCAGTTTGTGCTTGTGGGTTTGTATCTGCTCTTCAGTGCGTGCAAGCAAGCTACGCGTGACTCAGTCATTGTGTTCTTGTTCGTTCGTTACTGTTTTTCAGGTCGCTCTTCACAGGCCTTGCTGTTCTTCAGTGCGTTCTGTTACTTTGTTCTGAGCAGCCGACCGTTTTCTAGCCATGTTGCGTATACGTACTCCTTGTAGAGTTCGTGCTGTGCGGGGGCTTGGTGTTGGGGTCCTAACCTTGACACAAGTCCAGTCCATGAACAGGGTGGGGAGGAGTTCATGGACCAAGAATTGGTTGCTTCAGCGTGACCAGTTCTTTCATATGCCTTTGATCCGTGAGAATAATCCTGATGATTTCAGGAACTTTCTCCGGATGACGGACCCCATATTTCACCATTTGTTGGCTTCGCTGACCCCCTATATCAGCAGGCAGGATACCTGCATGAGGCAAGCCATCACTCTGGAGCAGAGGCTCGTTGCTACCCTGCGGTACTTGGCGACAGGGAAAAGCCTACAGGACCTCAAGTTCTCGACAGGCATCTCCCCCCAGGCTCTGGGTATCATTATCCCAGAGACCTGTTATGCCATCATCCAGGTCCTGCAGAAGGAGTATATGAAGGTAAGATTTTTATCCTCTAATATCACATTTTATTGTATATAATATTTGCTAATGTATTGTATTTCTTTCCTCATTCCCTAATTACCATGATTGTAATATGCTGTGAATGTCCCCTTTATTCTCATGCATGCTGGAATTTTTTTTTGTCCTTCATACATATTTGCCTTCACTTACCTCCCCAGCATGCTCTCCTGGCCCTATATTCACATCATGTAGTCACTTAACAATGTATTTTATCAGCTCCATAGTAGTGGTTTACCCCAAACAACCCCTAAAATGTGTTAGAAATGTGATTTGTGCTTTAAATTCTGGCAGAGTGCCAGAGGCTTTTTTTTTGTGGTGTCCCCAAATCATTTTTAACCCTCCCTCCCCCCAACTGTTAAGTCAGCTGCTAAGTCCGCTAAATCCCAATTCTCTATCTATCCTCAATCATCTATCTGCTGACTTTGCCAAACCCATACACACTATACCCACCTCTTTTGTGGTCAGATTTATGGATGAATTCCCCAAAGCATGTAGTGCAAGGGCCTGCCTGTATACTTTCAAATGGTACTGTTTAAAGTTTTTGTATCCTATTATTATCTTGATAGGTAATAGCAGAATGTCCAAATGTGCTCAAATGTGTACAGTGTGTATTTATATCTTTGTATTATGACACTTCTTACCTGTCCAGTGGTCTGCCAATAGTGTAACTAAGGAGGGGCTGTTCCAAGTAATACCCATTATTTAGGCATTCATCTCTCAATGAAGTGGAAAGGGTTACCTGTCCTAGATTCCCCCCCATAATGTTAGAAATGGCCCATGAGAGGGGGGGGGATATGATAGGTGTACCTTATACTTTGGTGTAGTAAAAATCCCCTTAATAAATGTTATCTGGACGTTGGCCAAGAATGTTTGTGTCTAATCTGCTTTCCATGTTTATGTGCAAAAATAATAATTTATTTTTGTTTTCCTCAACAGTTTCCTTCCACGCCACAGGAATGGCAGACAGTGGCCTCCCACTTTGCCCAGCGGTGGGACTTTCCTAACTGAGGAGGGGCAATTGATGGGAAACACGTCCACATCATCCCACCACCCAACTCGGGGTCGTACTATTATAATTACAAGGGGTTCAATAGTATTGTGATGTTGGCGGTGGTGTCGGCTAATTACAAGTTCCTGTATGTGGACATGGGGAAGAATGGCCGGATGTCCGATGGTGGAGTCATCACCCAGACGGAGTTTTACAGGCGTCTCCAGAATGGCAGCTTGGACTTGCCACCTCCAGAAGAGAATGTGGATGGACTCCCATTCGTCTTCGTTGCGGATGAAGCATTTGCGCTGGGGGACCATCTTATGCGGCCATTCCCGATGAGGACCCTCACCCCGGAACAGAGGGTTTTTAATTACCGGCTGGCCAGAGCCAGAAGAGTGGTGGAGAACACATTTGGAATCATGGCCAGCCGATTATGCCTATTTCTTACACCCATCCATATGGCGGAGTATAAACTGAATCATATAATCCTGGCGTGCTGTGTTCTACATAACTTTTTACGTCAACATTCTGCCAACTATGCTGGCTCAGTTGGGCCTGAGGCCGGAATTATAAATGAAACAACCCTGATGGCGCTTAAAAGTGGGCGCCCTGGCTTGCCCTCCCTGAGTACCCGTGATGTCCGGTTAAGATACCTTGAGTTCTTTGCGGGTAGGGGGCCATCAATATGCCAGACAATTTGTGAAACCTTGATCCAATAAATAAATGAAAATTCGCAAATCTTTGGTGACATTTACTGCTTGTGTTTGTTTTAGCTGACCCTGACAGAAATGTGGTGAGTCCAGAAATGATTGTGTAACCTTACAAAGCACTGTTGGGTGTTATTTACTAAAGGCAAAGACACTTTGCACTACAAGTGCACCTGAAACTGCACTGAAACTGCATTGGTAGTGCAAAGAGGATTTGCCCTTAGGAAAGAACCCCCATTGTCACCAAAAACAACAATTACATCACCACAAAAGTATTGTAGCGTTGAGACAATAATCCACACATTCTTGATTAACAATCTTTTTAATACCTGCACAATCACATGTGCATTTAGAAAAGGTTTTTAAAACAAAACAAACATGTATGTTGTATAACAATTTTTGGGGTGCTATTATCAAAAATAGAAATGTCCATTTAAGATAAAACGGGCATGTGTAAAACCAACAAGAAAGACACAAATCTTGAACTTACAAAGTTCACATTTGGTAGAACTTGAAGGCAATATCAGACATGAGTATTTAGGAACTGTGTTTGATATTGCGTTCAGATGGGGTGAAGTCACCCCAGGAAAAGCCAAATTTGGAAGATGCACACAAATTTCTGAATGTCAACATGTGCTAGCTGCCATCACGGGGGATCAAGGGATGTGTTTTGGGGGAGAAACCTCTTCCTCTCAACTACTTTATTATTGAGGAAGGGGTTGCACCCCCAAAACACGTCCATTGATCTCCCGTGATGGCAGATAGCACATGTTGGCACACTGTGTGCATCCTCCAAATTTGGCTTTTCTAAAAATTGCTAAAACATTTAGAACATTGTAGCACACAAAAAAAGAAAGTGATTTGGAGGGGTTTTAAACTCTACCCAAAACATCAATGATGTTCTTATTTTTTTGAATAACATCATTGATGTTTTTATTGAGGTTTTCCAATGCTAAATTACACCCCAGGATCTGGGCACTTTCTGATGTGAAAGGATCTGGATCCAAATCACGATCACCTAAAAAGAGAGAAACCAAACAAAAACAGGTATAAAAAATATGCCGGCATCCATCTCTTACCTGAGCCTGTGGTTGCAGACACTCACCTGTTGTGGTGACTAGTTCCAACAGGTCTTCTTCCTCCTGCTCTTCTTTTGTTGGGGGGATTTTCCCTTCTTCCAGAGGGGGGGGGGGCTCTGGTCTTCTCGGACGAGAGGTGTCCTCCGAGTCTTTTCTCCCCTATGTAAAACAAAAATGGTATACTTAGCACACAGATATTTGATGGCAGAACTATAAATAGGAAACATTGCTTGGAAGTGGGGTACAATTGTCTATTTTGGCAGAGTTCCAAAATGTAGCATTTTCAGTGTCCTTTGTCAAGCTGCAATACTTTACCTGTTTGGTACAAGCTTCACAGATTGAGACTCCCCTATAGTATACACTGGAGCACCTGTGTGGCTACCCTAATAAAAATGGTGTTCTAGTGTCCCACACTAGTGCTCCAGTGTTCAGATGTGAAACCAGCTGCTCAGTGTCCTCTCCTTACACAGAATCTAGTTTGCATTTCATTCTAGCCATCTACACAACCAAATTAGTTTTATACAAGTAGGGCGTAAAAAATGTGGCCAAATGCATATGGCCAAAACAATGGTGTTTTATAGGCCGAAAGAAAAATGTTTGATACGAACGAATAATGTGCCCATGAACATGAAAGTTGCCATTTTAAAATGTACACTTTTAAGAAAAGCACATGGAGCAGCACGAACGTAATAAAGACAAAAAGAATAGGAACACAGCACAACTACTTACTTTTTTGCAGCACTCTCCGGATCTTTCTGTACTGCTCATGTTCTCGTAATTTCAGGTCCGACCACTGCTTCCTGAGCTGATCTTTCGATCGTCGTACCCCGAAATTCCGGTGCAGACTTTTGACCACTTTCGCCATGATCTTGGCCTTTCTGACATTGGGGTTGGGGTAAGGTCCATACTTCCTGTCATAGTCGGCCTTCTTCAGGATGTCGACCATCTCCATCATCTCCCCAAAGGACATATTTGATGCCTTAAATCTTCTCCTTCTGGATCGGGACGTCTCCGGATCCGGGCTTTCCTCCCCCTCCTCCTCGTTGCTGTAATTAGCACGCACCTGCTGTGTCTCCGCCATGTGCTCTTTCCCCACTGCTCAGAACGAAAGGGGGCTGGGAATAGACTAGAAAGAACATCAGGGGCGGGCGGAGTTACACGCATGCGCAGTGTGTATAAATCGTAACACGCGTGCGTATTACATACGATCTGTGAGCGGAGGAAGGAGCATCGGAGGCGCCGATCGTGATAACGAAGGTAAGATCTAAACTTGGGCCTATACTGCTTCGAAATTGAAGCCTATATTGTAACAAGATTAGGAGAGTTTGGCCTGACCTTAGGGTTTGTCTTGTGTTGTGTCTTGCAGAGAAAACGGATGGCTTCAACGACCACAATTTCCTCCCCCTGTTCATAGACAAGTACAGGAAGCTGCCCTGTCTGTGGCAGGTGAGACACCCCCATTACAACAATAAACAAAAGAGGCAGGCAGCGCTGGAGAAACTGCTGGAGTTGGTGAAGCCGGTGGTCCCCACAGCAACCATCCCTTATTTAAAAACCAAAATTGGTGGCCTGAGGAGCACTTATCTTAGGGAGCGCAAGAAGGTCACAGATTCCCAGAGGTCCGGAGCTGGAGCAGATAACGTTTATGTCCCCAGGCTGTGGTACTATGAGAGACTGCGATTTCTGTCAGACCACACTGAAGTCAGGGAATCCCTCTCCACTCTTCCTTCCACCCCAGCGGAGGCTTCCGATGTCCAACCTGGGCCTTCCAGCCAGGAAGAAGTGGAGGAGCCCAGCTGGAGTCAGGTATAGCATTGTTCTACAAATTTCTGGTCAATAAATAAATTATGTTTACTAGATGTCATTATTGATTACTAATTGCTGATTGCAAAAAGTGTTTTACATATCAATAGACAGTAGTGGGCACCCAAAATTGAGACAAGAATGAAAAATGATAGTCTGTTATATTTGTTAACATTCAATTTGCAACAGTCTGGAGTTGAAAATTGTGTGTGATTGATGAATAAAAAACTAAAACTATGTCCCTTTTTCATACACAGGTAGACCTCAGCCAGGAGGAAGCTGTGGAATGTGGCAGCCAGGAGGAGGCGGGGCTAAGTTGCAGCCAGGAGGAGGCGGGGCTAAGTGTCAGCCAGGAGAAGCCTGGGACAAGTCGAAGCCTGACCGAATCGCAAGGTTCCTCCCCTCCGCCTTCCATACAAAAGAGCGAGGAAGGCAACTCACATGCAGGATTCAGGCTCATTCAGGAGGCTTCTGTGTCCCTCAGAGCCTTACCCACTCCTGAAGAGGCCTTTGCCTGCATGGCTGCCGCAAAACTGCAGGGCATGCAGGAGGGTCAACGCAAGCTATGTGAGGACCTTCTGTATAAAGTCCTAAGTAAGGGGGTGAGTGGGGAACTAACACCCAATACCCACCTGAGTGAGTTGGCTCCTCCTCCTCCTCCTGCTGCCACAACTCCACCACCAGAGCCACAGCGTGGAAGGAAGACAAGAGAGTGATGACCCTGGGTTCAGTCTGGTCTGGCAAAAGATGCAGTCTCTTGTATAACCACAGCCTGGGGACACAGATGTCATCTGCTGCTTTCCGGATCTCTGGGACTTCTGGACCAGACTGCGCTCCATTAGATAAGGACTCCTCAGGCCACCAATTTTGCTTGAAAATAGTTGATGTGTGCCCTGGGGGTCCAAGGCTTCACCCATTTCTGCTGTTTCTCCAGCATTGCCTCCCTCTTTGTTTAGTTGTGAGCCCTTAATGAATGAAATTTTTTTTTCAATTATACTCTCCTATGTGTGTTTTAATTCAAAAAGGACAGTTTGTTGGTGATGATTCAGGTACATTTCTAAAGTACAATGTGAAATTAACAAGAGACAACAACACCAATCTCCTACAGATTAAATATAACAACATATCAATGGTGTTGTGGTAACTTGACACACAAAACACACACAAAAA